>NC_142489.1:13281921-13906921 GCF_049115385.1 Moschus berezovskii | reverse complement strand
CAATGAACACCCAGGATTGATCTCCTTTAGAATGAACTGGTTGGACCTCCTTGCAGTACAAGGGATTCTCAAGAGTCTTCTCCAACACGACAGTTCAAAAGCATCAATTCTTCGGCAATCAGCTCTCTTCACAGTCCAACTCTCACATCCATACATGACCACGGGAAAAACCATAGCCTTGACTAGACGGACTTTTCTTGGCAAAATAATGTCTCTGCTTTTGAATATGCTATCAAGGTGGGTCATAACTTTCCTTCCAAGTAGCAAGTGTCTTTTAATTTCATGGCTGTAATCAGCATCTGCAGTGATTTTGGAGACCCAAAAAAATAAAGTCTGACACTGTTTCCTCTGTTTTTCCATCTATTTCCCATGAAGTGATGGGACCAGATGCCATAATCTCTGTTTTCTGAACGTTGAGCTTCAAGCCAACCTTTTCACTCTCCTCTTTTACTTTTATCAAGAGGCTTTTGAGTTCCTCTTCAGTTTCTGCCATAAGGGTAGTGCCACCTGCATATCTCAGGTTATTGATATTTCTCCCAGCAATCTTGATTCCAGCTTGTGCTTCTCCCAGTCCAGCGATCCTCATGATGTACTCTACATATATGTTAAATAAGCAGGGTGACAATATACAACCTTGACATACTCCTTTTCCTATTTGGAACCAGTCTGTTTTTCCATGTCCAGTTCTGACTGTTGCTTCCTGACCTGCATACAGGTTTCTATAGAGGCAGGTCAGATGTTCTGGGATTCCATTCTCTTTCAGAATGTTCCACAGTTTATTGTGATCCACACAGTCAAAGGCTTTGGCATAGTCAATGAAGCAGAAATAGATGTTTTTCTGAAACTCTATTGCTTTCTCCATGATCCAGCGGATGTTGGCCTTTTGATCTCTGGTGTCTCTGGCTTTTCCAAAACCTGCTTGAACATCTGGGAGTTCACGGTTCACATACTGCTAAAGCCTGGCTTGGAGAATTTTGAGCATGACTTTAGTAGCATGTGAGATGAGTGCAATTGTGCGGTAATTTGAGCATTCTTTGGCATTGCCTTTCTTTGGGATTGTAATGAAGCCTGACCTTTTCCAGTCCTGTGGCCACTGCTGAGTTTTCCAAATCTGCTGACATATTGAGTGTAGCACTTTCACAGCATCATCTTTCAAGATTTGAAATAGCTCAACTGGAATTCCATCACCTCCACTAGCTTTGTTCTCAGTGATGCTTTCTAAGGCCCACTTGACTTCACATTTCAAGATGTCTGGCTCTAGGTCAGTGAGCACTTTATCGTGACTATCTTGGTCATGAAGATCTTTTTTGTACAGTTCTTCTGTGTATTCTTGCCACCTCTTCTTAATATCTTCTGCTTCTGTTAGGTCCATACCATTTCTGTCCTTTATCGAGCCTATCTTTGCATGAAATGTTCCCTTGGAATCTCTAATATTCTTAAAGAGATCTCTTGCTTCTCCTATTCTGTTGTTTTCCTCTATTTTTTGCATTGATCGCTGAGGAAGGCTTTCTTCTCTCTCCTTGCTATTCTTTGGAACTCGACCTTATTAGCCATCTTCATTTGTTTTAGTCTAGCAATCAGTTTATCATTTCTTCTGACACCAGGAAATATAGGAAAGTGAGGACCATCCTTTTATCTTCTTCATGTCATATCCATCTTCTCCTGAGCCTCCAGATACCTCAATTAGTACTTTTTATATGTTACTCATTGAGACAATTGGGACCACACTTGATGTATCTTATAAAGCTTATTATAGTATGAAAATGGGAAATATGCTAAAATCCTGGGCAACCTTCACTAATGCTTGAGAACTCCCTAAGAAACGGGACTGTCAACCTTCCTGGTACATTCTCTGGCAAGGTCTAGAAGCTCAGAGGAAAATAATATTATAGAGATTCACCTTCTTGTATGGATGGATTGTGGAATACAGTTAGATCTAAAAGTGCTTTAACTTGTGACATAAAAGTAAGCATGACAGCATTCCAAAGACAAAAATCAGAGACACACACGCATGGACAATTAGTTCTAGTGGCTCTCTAGTGATATGACAGATCTGTTCATGTCTGTCATTAAGGAGTCTGGTCCGAGATAAGGAAGATATATATGTGGGTCTCAATGTTTTCATTTCCTCTCAGTTCCAGAGATTTCCATTGCTCTAGAAAAGGGAAAATATGTTCGAGGTTGTTATTCCCAAATCAACGAACCAATATCCCAGTTTACCAGATCCCATATAGCCAAAGCAAGATAGAAATCCATATTTCTGGTAATAGGAAAGAAATTCCAAAACATCAGTGGAGAAAAGGACGCAAGCCTCTTGACAAAAGGGAGGTAATTTGTTTTTGTTTTGTTTTGGGAAAAGAAACAGACAGTAGTCTATAAAAATTCACAATGATAATTTAGAGAAAAATGCTTACTAACTTCAGTGTGCACCACATGGAGACCTATTAAAAAGAAAGACAATTTGTATCTAAACATAAGTAAATGTGCAAGTGTGTGTGTTCTGTCCTGTGTGATTCTAAAAAACAATGAGTGTAACCTACCTGGCTCTTCTGTCAGTGGGATTTTCCAGGCACGAAACCTGGATTGGGTTGCCATTCTCTACTCCATTAAGTTAGACGTGTAAAGCTGAAGAAAAACATTACCGAAGCATTTTATTGCATCTCTTTCAAGACAAAGCACACTGTATAAGTTCTTTGCTCCAGAGAGTCTCTAGGAAATTACGAAGTTGCGCTTGTGAAAGAGGCAACTTTATACGCTTGTGGACTGGGATGAATCAAACATAGATGAGGCCAACTAAACATAAAAGGGAAATGTTTAGCAATCTGGATTACTTCAAAATGTCTTGAGTCCCATTTTTTTTTCCTCTAAGCACCAAAACAAAATACATTCCATCCTTTACTGTTTCAACACGTCAAGCAGGGAAAAAAGATAAGAAGATGGAATACAGTGCCAGGAAGTGGGTCATAAATCTGTATATCTGACTCAGTAACTTTACTACATTTTCATTTATTTTTCTAGAACTCATCTCCAAGAACTTCCTTCTAACTCTAATAATGCTTCAGACCTTGTGTAGCCTTGGTGATGGCAGTAAAGGTGCCAATGAGATAGTGACACTGATTATCCCTCAGGGCTCCAGGAATAAGACAATACATCCAGTTTTGATCTTCGTTGTAGGAGATTCTAGAGATCAGGCATTGGCAAGCCCCAAATGGGCACAGAAACCATAGGCATGCAGAACCAGTTGCAGATTAAGAAGCTTAATCACTTATTCCTCCTGGATATGATTTACAACAAGATCAATAAGTATTAGGCACAGTATCATTCTTCGTATCTATCACTAAAATATGAAGTACATGTTGGTGCTGGTTTAGAGAGGGCCTGGGTGTACAAAGAAGCATCAGTGACCATGAGGTAGTCATGCAGGGGCTGGTTGGTGTCAAATTCAATTAATGTGTAGCTGAGGAAAATACATCCATATTGTAGCATATTGCTAGCACTATGCAGAACTATGGCTGCTGGTGCTGTAGTTCAAGGATGGCTTCAACATATCCCCCACTAGGTCCTATCACCCATTCCGTATTTTATGCTATCCTTACAAGAAATGTTCAGCGAGGAGAAAATACCACTACTTTGCTTCCATGAAGCTAGAGCTAATGTATGTGCTGGAGTACGGACTTAGCCAAGAAACAGTCTTTTCCAATGGTACTACAAATTCCAGGTAAGCTGAAAATAGAGCACTCCAAGACTAAAGCAGATAGGGTCCTCAAATCTGTGTTTATTAACATCTTAACTGCACAGAAGGGACATCAGAACCTAATACTACTCCACTTAAGCATTTCTGATTAATTTCACTACCTATATGAAAAGACATTTCTAATCATTTCTGTCATTCCTGCTCACTGCTGATGTCCACACATGACCAGTCATTCAGATACCTTTAAGCTCCATATTTTGTTCTTCTCATATTCTGTGCCTTGTCAATGCCCTTCATTTTGCCTGAATTGTCCTTCCCTTCTTTTACGATTTTTCCTACCAAACGTTTGATTTTTTTTTTAAGTGAAGAGTTTAAAAGTGGTAAAGAGGATAAAAAATGAAAAACAGTGTGAAAAAGCTATCTTAAAACTCATCTTTCAAGAAATGAAGATATATTATCTGGTCCCATCACTTCATGGCAAATAAATGGGATTCAATGGAAACAGTGAAAGACTTTTTTTCCTTTGTCTCCAAATTGCTGCAGATGTTGACAGCATCGTGAAATTAAAACACTTGCTTCTTGGAAGAAAAGCTCTGATCAACCTAAATAGCATATTAAAAAGCAGAGACATTAATTTCCAACAAAAGTCCATCTGGATAGAGCTATGGTTTTCCTAGTAGTCATGTATGAATGTGAGGGTTGACTATAAAAAAAGCTGAGCACAGAACTGATGCTTTCAAATTGTCCTGTTGGAGAAGACTCTTGAAAGTCCCTTGGACTGCAAGGAGATCCAACCAGTCCATTCTAAAGGAGATTAGTCCTGGGTGTTCATTGTAAGGACTGATGCTAAAGCTGAAACTCCAATCCTTTGGCCACCTAATGTGAAGAGGTGGTTCACTGAAAAAGACTCTGATGCTGGAAGGGATTGGGGTCAGAAAAAGAAAGGGACAATAGAGAATGAGATGCCTGGATGGCATCACAGACTCGATGGAGATGAGTTTGAGTGAACTTCGGGACTTGGTGATAGACAGGGAGGCCTGGCGTGATGTGATTCATGGGGTCGCGGAGAGTCAGACACGACTGAGCGACTGAACTGAACTGAACTGAACTGATGGAAAACGTTTCCACCACAGAATAGAAATTACATATCATTCACCAAAGTAGGAAAGCAAAACACATTCATACACAAGCGTCAATTTCTGTTAACGAGAAATATTTTTCTTTCTGACATTTACTATCCCTGATACACACCTCTGAAATCTCTCTGCTTTCCTTCTTTAGGTTCCTTGTCTACAGAAGTCATTGTAAAATATGCTTTCCTTAGAAGATGATGACAATTTTTTAGATCTTCTTGGGAAGGAAACCCAATGTTGGTGATTTTAATTTGTAAACTATATACTACTTTTTCAAAGGGTTAGGATCTTAACAATCTTGCTTCCTTCTGGAATTTCTTAAGATGAACATGTCTAGTAAACGTGTTTCTTGTTGATTCCATAAGTCCTTAATCAGACATTTCCTCCCCTAAGTAGAGAGACCTCTACTCCTGAAGCAAGGTGAGTGAAGTCAGAAGGAAAAATAGATATGGGATATGATCATTTATTGCAATCAGAGAACACAGTCTATTAAAGAAAATTGAACAGCTCAACTAAAATAGTAATATAACAATCTGTAAAGTCAAAAGCAAATTTCATGAATAATTTAAAACCATATCTCAAAGGCCATTAACAAAAAGATACAAATCAAGGGAAGCAGAAGAATGGCAGCTGCACAGTGAGACCCAGAAGAACAGAACACAGACTGGAAGTTCAGTGTGACTGAATAAAACAGAGTTAATGGAACAATGGGAAGATTGATAATTACCCTCTTATTGTGAACAGTGTCAGATTCCTGATCTCTGAAGAAATAGGTTTTTCCTCAGTAACAGGGACCACACTTGATCACTCATGAGCTTTTGTGTTGCAGAATTTTATCCAAAAATGAATCGGGACAGATAAACCTTCTGACATAGACATAAGAAGGAGGACAGAGAGTGCCCCTGACTAGTCTAAGCAAGAGAGCTATATACTATTTCATTTCGTCATAAAAATAAATCCAAAGAATATCTCAAGTTTGTAAAAAAAATTTACCAGACCACTTCCACAATTTACATTTTAAGGTAACAGGATTAGAACTTATTAGACCCACTCCCGTAATATACATTCTAATATCAAGTTTAGTCGGAATGTTTTCAAGAAGGAGAAACTGTTCTCAAGCAGGATACAATGTTGTTATATAATCCTTACTAAGGAATATAGGAGAAAAATTAAAATAAAAAAGCTCGTCCTTTCCTACTCCTTGAGAATTTCAGGCCGCTATCTCCTCTTCAAGAACCTCAAATTCTTTCTCCTCCTCAGGGCCTCTGGAATTATCATTCCACCTAGGAATTAACTCTCTCATTATCCCCTTTTCTTTTTAGGAGAATTATGTTGCCAAGGGAAAGGGGTGTCATTTTCATTCCATAACTACTTCCTGATGTGATGGGACTTCATCCCTAAATTATTCAGCATCTCTTTTAACCCTCATATTGATAGTCTCTGGACCAAGGGCCCCAAATAATAGTTTGGAGAGGCTGCAGCAATTGTAGGAGCATGTTCATTTGTATCTTAAAAACTTTCACACAGTTAGAAACAAACCCTGCTTTAAAGTTAGAGATGAAAGATAAAACAGTCATTAAACCAAATTGAAACACAATCAAAATTAAGTTACATTATGTCCATAGTTACATGACTCCATTTTAGAATTTTTAGATGTCCTCAGATCAAGAAAACCTGTCAGATATGATTGTTGTTGTTGAAGGTATTCACAGAGTTGAAGAAATTCCTTTTCTTGAAGTAAAGAATCCCACCATGGGGAGCCCCCTTCAATTGATGAGGAGTTTGAAGAGCTGAAAGCTGAGTCATGGAGTTAATTCTAAAGCTTTAGGATCTATAGCAATATCTGTGCATAAAAATGTCTGTCATTGAGATAATCCCCTTTTGGGGGGGTGGGGGGCAGAATGAGCCTTCTTTAAAGGTGTGGGTACATTTAAAGCAACAGTTCTGTGTTCCTGAGTTAAATTATGTAAATTCCTCTCAATGATGCCATTACCCTCTATCTACCTTTCCTGAAGATTGGAGTTGGGTAAGTGATAATTTATTCCTAGAACTTTTGACACTCTTTGAGTTACAACAGCTTTCAAAATAGGGTTGTTCTGAATTGTAGAGTTTAAGATCCCACTTACATTATTAGAATTCAGTACACTAAGATTTTGTTCAGTCCTTAAACTCAGGCTGTAATGGATACTATGTTTGACGTGAAAGTAGGTCTTTGAGCCTGATATGCCAAGGTCTATGAGGTTGGTAATAACAGGAACAGCATTTGTGCTCGACCCATACTTTTCCCATCAGCCCACTCCCTAATATTCACATTATTTTTCATTTTAAAAGAAAAGAGATAATATTCACATTATTTTTCATTTTTCTTTTAAAATACCTTCATATTCATGAAAACAGTGGCTTAGAACTTGCTCACCCTATCTATCTGCCAAAGGGATAAGGGAGACTCTGGAATCATTAGGAATCCATTAGAAAATAACACAGAGTCCTAGTTACATCTTAATGTCAGGAAGCAACAGTTAGAACTGGACATGGAACAACAGACTGATTCCAAATAGGAAAAGGAGTACATCAAGGTTGTATATTGTCACCTGCTTATTGAATTTATATGCAGAATACATCATGAGGAACGCTGGGTTGGAAGAAGAACAAGCTGGAATCAAGATTGCTAGGAGAAATATTAATACCCTCTGATAGGCAGATGACACCACCCTTATGGCAGAAAGTGAAGAAGAACTAAAAAGCCTCTTAATGAAAGTGAAAGAGGAGAGTGAAAAAGTTGGCTTGAAGCTCAACATTCAGAAAACGAAGATCATGGCATCTGGTCCCATCACTTCATAGGAAATAGATGGGGAAACAGTGGAAACATGGTCAGACTTTCATTTTTTGGGCTCCAAAATCACTGCGGATGCTGATTGCAGACATGAAATTAAAAGACGCTTACTCCTTGGGAAGAAAGTTATGACCAACCTAGATAGCATAATAAAAAAGCGGAGACATTACTTTGCCAAACAAGGTCCATCTAGTCAAGGGTATGGCTTTTTCAGTGGTCATGTATGGATGTGAGATTTGGACTGTGGAAAGCTGTTTGCCAAAAAATTGGTGCTTTTGGACTGTGGTGTTGGGGAAGACTCTTGAGAGTCCCTTGGACTGCAAGGTGATCCAACCAGTCCATTCTAAAGGAGATCAGTCCCGGGTGTTCATTCAAAGGACTGATGCTAAAGCTGAAACTACAATCCTCTTGGTCGCTCACTGGAAAAGACTCTGATTATGGGAGGGATTGGAGGCAGGAGGAGAAGGGGATGACAGAGAATGAGATGGTTGGATGGCATCACTGACTTGATGAACTCCAGGAGTTGGTGATGGACAGGGAGGCCTGGCATGCTCTGATTCATGGGATCGCGAAGAGTCGGACACGACTGATCGACTGTACTGAACTGAACTGAACATAATATCGTTTGGCTCATCCTGACAGCTCTAATAAGATAGCGGATAGGAGGAAAGTGGACCAGAGGCTTCAGTGAGCACAGAGAAACTTGCCCTGGTTTCCGAAAGGTATCAACTGATTAGCCCACACAGAGTGCTTTATACCTGGTATTCCTCAGATGTTATTAAGATGGGGGCTTATGTGTAGTGGCAATTCTCTTGAGAGTCTGATGACTCAGGCCTATACCTCAGAGATTAGTCTCTTCTCCAGTATGGTTCTTTGCAGACAAGACAGGGAGCCAGAGATGCATTAGATGCCTGAGAGGAAAACCTCTTGAAATGTCCCTCCTTTCCTCAGTAATAGTAAGCCCATCCTTTTTCACCTGTGTCCCTCTGATTATTTGTCTCAGGCTTCTTCTGAGAAGTTCTAACAAATATTGTTTTGGCTTCAGGCTTTTGCTGGATTCCCCCACCCTCCATTTTCCTCCTCATATTTTCTACTATAATATACCATCTGAAATAGCTGCAACAATTTTTCTAAGGTTTAATTTGGCCCAAATACCTGTTTGCATAACTAATGGCAGACATCTGGAGTCAAATGAGTGAGAAATCTATTTTTTAGAATTGTTTCTTCCTCTGTAATATTAAGGTGAATGTCAATAAAATTATGGGGAGTCTCCCGTAGTCATTCTAGGAATGTACCAGGATTTCCTTCTCTCCCTATTATCTGTCAACCAACTTGGCATAATTTAAAGTCAGTGGGCGGGGCTGGGGTGTCATCCTAAGATGGCAGAGGAATAGGATGGGGAGACCCATTTCTCCCCCAAAATCCAGCGAAAGTACATTCAAACGCTGAACAAATTCCACAAAATAACTTCTGAACGCTGGCAGAGGACATCAGACACCCAGAAATGCACGAATTTTCTTCAAAAGGAGGTAGGACAGAATATAAAATAAAAGGAGAGTTAGTGAGAGTTAGCCGTCCTGGGAAGGGAGTCTTAAAGAGGAAGAAGTTTCCAAACACCAGGAAACCGTCTCTCCTATGGGTCTGCGTGGAGTTTTGGTATCTCAGAGGGCAATGTGCCTAGGAAAACAATACATACAGACATACATAAAACCCAAAGATTATGTGCCTAATGAAAACTCTCAGCAGAGAAGTACCCCAGACACTTGTAGCCACCACCAGGAAGAGGAGGCTGAACAGGGAGAAGTGGGCTGAATTGCTTAGGTAAGGACCAGGCCTGAATGTCCTGACAGCAATCTGAGAGGGTAGGGAGAGAAAGAGGGAGCGAGAACTATCCCAGAAAAGCCCTAACCTGAGGTACTGCCGGGCTGCTCACAGAACATAGGACTGAGCCAATACTAGAGGAAAGTGTGCCGGATGTGGACCAGCCCATCCAGTGCAGGAGGAGGGGACAGGTGGCAGCCAGAGCAGCAAAGTTGGCCCCAGAGTCGGCATCCCCTATCAAACTGTGAACAGGCTTCCAGTTGCTAAGCAAGACTTCCTGGAATTCTAGACAGTTGACATACACTGGGAGTGTCGCAGCGAGAGATCAGTTCCCCAGTAGAGACACAAAAGAGATGGCGCACACTGTCACCCAGTAAACCAAGTGGCTGGGACCGGTGAGGAGATAAGGCGAACTCACTGCCAGGGAGAGGACACTAGCCAAGCACCTGGTTGTCTGAGCTGTTCAGAACTGGGAAGGGTACAAAAAATGCCCAACTGAGTCTGCAACTTTGGGGAGTACCTGAGAACCTGGACCTGAGTGGCCTAGATCAGGAAAGTGCATGCAACTCAGGGTCCACTCCCTGCAAAGTAATCTGGAGCCTGAGCAGTGTAGACTGGGAAAGCACACAACCAAAAGCAGGGGCAAACCCAGGGTGTCCAAGACACTGCGAGCACTCCCCATACACGCCAGTGATATTTGTTTGCGGTGTTCCTCCCTCCACATAGCACGATTGAAAAAGTGAGCCTGAATAAGAGACCACTTCTCGCTCTTATGTTAGGGTGGAAATTAGACATTGAAGAGAGCAGCAAACAGAAGAAGCCAAACAAACAAAAGGAACCAATTTGGAAGTGACAGGTGAAACAGAATAAATGCTGTAGATAACACCAACTGCACTAGAGGGGCCTTTAGATCTTGAGAACAAGATCTAAGCTGGAACAAGGAACTATCTGAAACTGAACTGAGCCCACACTGTCTGCAACAACTCCAGAGAAATTCCTAGATGCATTTTTACTACTATCATTTTTTTTTAATTTTTATTTTTTATGTCTTCTCTACTGCCTTTTTCACTTTTATAACATATTATTACCTTACCCCTGCCAAAAAAGTAGAGGTTAGACCATCAAAACTACAATATTAAACAAAAACAAAATCCCCCAAATTATACTTTTTTCTTTAGTTTTGTTTTTAAATATTGTAGTTTTGCGAGTCCAACTTCTACTTTAGATTTTTAATCTTTGATTTTTGGTAGTTGTTATCAATACTTTACCTCTACGAATCTAATCTTCAGTACCCATTTTTATCTAGGAGTGAGATTACTGGCTTGATTACTCTCTCCCCCTTTTAATTCTCCTCTTTCTCAACTAGATCGCCTCTATTTCCTCCCTCCACCTTATCTTCTGTTCCCAACTCTGTGATTTTCTCTATACATTCTGGGCTGGGCTGTGGGGAAAATAGTACAACTTTGATCTATCCTTCTCCTATTGATTACCCTTTTTTTCCACCATTTCACCTCTATCTCCTTCCTCCTTCTTCTCTTCTCCATATAACTCTGTGAGCCTCTCTGAGGGTTCCAGACTGTGGAGAGCACATAGGAAATGGTTTATTGGCTCAACTGCTCTCTCCCCTTGTGATTCTCCCTCTTGGCCTTCTGGTCACCTCTATCTCCCTCCTCCTTCTTCTCTTTTCCATGTAATTCTGCAAACCTCTCTGGGTGTCCCTCACTGTGGAGAGTCTTCTCATCATTAACCTAGAAGTTTTATAATTGGTGCTGTATGTATGTAGGAATTCCTGAGGCTACTGTGAGAATAAGACTCTAAACCAGAAGCAGGAGGCTTAAACCCAAAACCTGAGAACACCAGAGAACTCCTGACTTCAGGGAATATTAACTTGTAAGAGATCATCTGAAAGCCTCCATACCTACACTGAAAGCAAGGATCACCCAAGAGTCAACAAGTTCCAGACAAAGACATACCACAGAAATTCTCCAGCAACACAGGAACATAGTGCTGAGTTTCAATATACAGACATCCCAAAGTCACACCAATCCCATAGATATCTCAAATCTCACTACTGGACGCTTCATTGCAATCCAGAGAGAAGAAACACAGTTCTACCCATAAGGACACAGACACAAGCTCCACCAATCAGTAAATTAACAATGATCAAACACAAAGAACAGATATTAAAAGCGCCATGGGAAAAACAACAAATAACACACGAGGGGATTCCCATAAGAATAAAAACTGATCTTTCAATAGAAACTCTTCAGGTCAGAAGGGAATGACAGGACATATTTAAGTGATGGAAGATAAAACCTACAACCCAGATTACTGTACCCAGGTAGTATCACATTCAAGTATGAAGGAGAAATCAAAAGCATTACACACAAGCAAAAGCTAAGAGAATTCAGCACCACCAAACAAGCTCTTCAACAAATGCTAGAGGATCTTCCTTAGACAGGAAACACAAAAACAGTATATACACTCGAACCCCAAACAGCAAAGCAAATGACAATGGGATACTAATATCAATAGTTACCTTAAATATAAATGGGTTGAATTTCCCAAACAAAAGACAATGACTAGAAGAATGGATACAAAAGCAATACCACATTATATACTCTCTACAAGAGACCCACTTCAAAACAAGGGACACAAAAAAGTGATCGAAAGTGAAGGGCTGGAAAAACATATTACACGAAAATGGAGACCAAAAATATAAAAAAGCAGGAGTAGCAATAATCATATCAGATGAAATAGACTTTAAAATAAAGGCTGTGAACAAAGACAAAGAAGGACACTAAATGATGATCAAAGGATCACCTCAAGAAGAAGATACAACAATGATAAATATATATGAACCCAACATAGGACACTGCAATAATGTAAGGGAAAGGGTAACAAGTATGAAAGGGGAAATTAACAATAACACCTTAGATCAACTAAACGGAAATTAACAAGGAAACAAACTTTAAATGACACAATGGGCCAGTTAAACCTAGTTGATACCTATAGGAAATTTCACTCCAAAACAATCAATTTCACCATTATCTCAAGTGCACATGGAATCTTCTCCAGGATAGATCATATCATGGACCATAAATCTAGCCTTGGTAAATTCAAAACAATTAAAACCATTCCAATCATCATTTCTGACCTCAATGGAGTAAGATTAGATCTCAATTACAGGGGAAAAAAAAAGCTATTAAAAATACCAACATATGGAGGCTTTTGAATAACCAAAAATCACAGAGGAAACAAAAAAAGAAAAATATGCATAGAAAGGAGTGAAAAATGAAAGCACAACAACCCAAAACCTATAGGACGCTGTAAAAACTGTGCTTAGGGAAGGTTCCTAACACTACAGGCTTATCTCAAGAAACAAGAGAAAAGTCAACTGAATAACCTAACTCCACACCTAAAACAACTAGAAAAGGAATAAATGAACAACCCCAGGGTTAATAGATGGAAAGAAACCTTAAAAGTTAGGGCAGAAATAAATACAAAGGAAAGAAAAGAGAACATAGAAATGAAATAGAAGAAGGAAAAGTTGGTTCTTTGAGAAGATAAAATTGATAACCATTATCCAAGCTCATCAAGAAACAAAGGGGAAGAATGAAATCAACAAAATTAGAAATGAAAATGGAGAAATCACAAAAGACAACACAGAAATACAAAGGATCATAAGAGACTATCAGCAACTATATACCAATAAAATGGACAACTTGTAAGAAATGGATAAATTCTTAGAAAAGTCTAACTTTCCAAACATGAACCAGGAACAAATACAAAATTCTTAACAGATCCACCACAAGCAAGGAAATTGAAACTGTAATCAAAAATCTTCCAGCAAACAAAAGCCAAGGACAGATGGATTCACAGATGAATTCTCTCACAAATGTAGATAAGAGCTAACACCTATCTTACTCACACTCTTCCAGAAAATTGAAGAGGAAGGCAAATTTCCAAACTCATTCTATAAGGCCACAATCATCCTAATAACAAAACCAGACAAAATGAATAGTGAAGTCACTTAGTCGTATCCGACTCTTTACAATCCCATTGACTGTAGACCAACAGACACCTCCATCCGTGGGAATGTCCAAGCAAGAGTACTGGAGTGGCTTAACCATTTCCTTCTCCAAAACCAGACAAAGATGTCACCAAAAATAGCAAACTACAGGCAAATATAACTGATTAACATCGATGCATCTATCCTTAACAAAATTCTAGCATGCAGAATCCAACAACATATTAAAAAGTTCATACATCATGAGCAAGTGGGATTTATTCCAGGAATGCAAGGATTCTTTAATATTTGCAAATCAGTCAATGTAACACAACACATGAATACATTTAAAGATAAAAACCATATGATTATCTTCATAGATGCAGAAAAAGCCTTTGGCAAAATTCAACATCCATTTATGATAAAAAAAAAACCCTCCAGAAATCAGGGATAGAAGGAACATACCTCAGAATAATAAAAGCTATATATGACAAACCCACAGTAAACATTAATGGTGAAAAATCAAAAGCTTTTTCCTGAAGTCAGGAACAAGGCAAGTATGCCTAATCACTACTATTCACCATAGTTTGTTTTTAAAGATTTGGCCACAACAATCAGAGCAGAAAAATAAATACAAGGAATGCAGATTGGGAAACAAGAAGTAAAACATTCACTCTTTGCAGATGACATGGACCTTTATATAGAAAACCCTAAAGACTTTCCCAGAAAATTACAATTGTTAATCAATGAATATAGTAAAATTGTAGGATATCAAATTAACATACAGATGCTAAAGCTGAAACTGCAATACTTTGGCCACCTCAAGCGACAAGTTGACTCACTGGAAAAGACTCTGATGCTGGGAAAGTTTGGGGGCTGGAGGAGAAGGGGACGACAGAGAATGAGATGGCTGGATGGCATCACTGACTCTGTGGACATGAGTTTTAGCCAACTCCGGGAGTTGGTGATGAATAGGGAGGCCTGGCATGCTGTGATTCATGGGATCGCGGAGAGTCGGACACGACTGAGAGACTGAACTGAACTGAACTGAAGTGAATCCCTTTCATTCCTGTACACTAATAATTAGAAAACACAAAGAAAAATTAAGAAAACAATTCAATTCACCATTGCAACAAAAAGAAAAAAAGTCAACTTAGGAATATACCTACCTAAAGAAACAAAGTCCCATTACTTCATGGGAAATAGATGGGAAAACAGTGGAAACTGTGTCAGACTTTATTTTTTTGGGCTCCAAAATCACAGTGGATGCTAACTGCAGCCATGAAATTAAAAGACACTTACACCTTGGAAGGAAAGTTATGACCAACAAAGGCAGTATATTAAAATGCAGAGACATTACTTTGCCAATCAAGGTCCGTCTAGTCAAGGCTATGGTTTTCCCAGTTGTCATGTATGCATGTGAGAGTTGGACTGTGAAGAAAGCTGATTGCCGAAGAATTGATGTTTTTGATCTGTGGTGCTGGAGAAGACTCTTGAGAGTCCCTTTGTCTGCAAGGAGATCCAACCAGTCCATTCTAAAGGAGATCAATCCTGGGTGTTCATTGGAAGGACTGATGCTGAAACTGAAACTCCAATACTTTGGCCACCTCATGGGACGAGTTGACTTACTGGAAAAGACTCTGATGCTGGGAAGGATTGGGGGCGGGTGGAGAAGGGGACGACAGAGAATGAGATGGCTGGATGGCATCACCGACTCGACGGACATGAGTTTGAGTGAACTCCGGGAGTTGGTGATGGACATGGAGGCCTGGTGTGCTGTGATTCATGGGGTCTCAAAGAGTTGACACAACTGAGCGACTGAATTGAACTGAACTGAAAGAAACAAAACAACTATATACATAAAACTATAAAACAGTAATAAAATGATTTTAGTTCCCCATCTTTCAAACAGTACCTTGTCAATTTAGTTTCATCAAAGAAGATCAGGCATTTTGTTCAAACCTGCCGTAGGTTTCTTCTCCTTTTTTTTTTTTTTTTTAACACATTTTATTTATTTACTTTATTTATTTTAATTGGAGGCTAATTACAGTATTGCTTTGGTTTTGCCATAGTTTGACATGAATCCACCCCGGGTGTTCATGTGTTCCCTATCTTGAACCCCACTCTCACCTCTTTCCCCATATCATTCCTCTGGGTCATCCCAGTGCACCAGGCCCAAGCAGCCTGGATCATTAATCAAACATAGACTGGCGATTCGTTTCACATATGACAATGTACATGTTTCACTGCCATTCTCCCAAATCATGCCACCCTCTCCCTCTCCCACAGAGTCCAAAAGACTGTTCTATACTACCATGTCTCTTTTGCTGTCTTGCATACCGGGTTATTGTTACCATCTTTCTAAATTCCATATATATGCGTTAGTACACTGTATTGGTGTTTTTCTTTCTGGCTTACATTACTCTGTATAATTGGTTCCAGTTTCTTCCACCTCCTTACAACTGATTCACATGTATTCTTTTTAATGGTTGAGTAAAGCTCCATTGTGTACCACAGCTCCCTTATCCATCCATCTGCTGTTGGACAACTAGGTTGCTTCCATGTCCTGGCTATTATAAACAGTTCTGCAATGAACATTGTGGTACATGTGTCTCTTTCAATTCTGGTTTCCTTGGTCTGTATGCAGAGCCCTGGGATTACTGGTTGGGATGGCAGTTCTATTTCCAGTTTTTTAAAGAATCTCCACACTGTTCTCCACACTGTTCTCCACAGTGGCTGTGCTAGTTTTCATTCCCACCAACAGTGTAAGAGAGTTCCCTTTTGTCCAAACCTTCTCCAGCATTTAAAGTTGTAGACTTTGGAAAGCAACCATTCTAACTGGTGTGAAATGGTATCCCATTGTTGATTTGATTTGCATTTCTTTGATTAAGAGTGATGTTGAGCATATTTTCATGTGTTTGTTAGCCATCTGTATGTTTTTTTTTTTTTTTTTGAGAAATATCTGTTAAGTTCTTTGGCCCATTTTTTGATTGGGTTATTTATTTTTCTGGAATTTAGCTGCAGGAGCTGCTTGCTTATTTTTGAGATTAATTGTCACTTGCTCCATTTGCTATAATTTTCTTCTATTCTGAAGTCTATCTGTTCACCTTGCTTATAGTTTCCTCTGCTATGCAGAACCTTTTATTTTTAATTAGTTCCCATTTGTTTACTTTTGCTTTTATTTCCGTTATTCTGGGAGGTCGGTCATGGAGGATCCTGTTGTGGTTTATGTAGGAGAGTGTTTTGCCTATGTTCTCCTCTAGGAGTTTTATAGTTTCTGGTCTTACGTTTAGATCTTTAATCCATTTTGAGTTTATTTTTTTTGTATGGTAGTAGGGAGTGTTCTAGTTTCATTCTTTTACAAGGGGTTGACCAGTTTTCCCGGCACCACTTGTCAAAGGGATTGTCTTCTCCATTGAATATTCTTGCCTCCTTTGTCAAAGGTAAGGTGTCCATTGGTGCGGGGCTTTATCTCTGAGCTTTCTATTTTGTTCTGTTGATCTATTTTTTTTTTCCTTTTTTTTTTTTTTAGGAGAGAGAAAAATATTTTATTTGTACTAATCTGTCAGTAGCTAAATTTTTACTAGTCACTATAAAACAGGATACCAACAAATCAAACATGCTTGGTATACTTCACCAATTTTATTTTTTATTGAAATATAGTTGATTTACAGTATTCTCTTCAATTCTTTGTCATCTGGAATTTATGGACAAAAATAGTGGTTTGAGATATTTCTTTGGCTTTGAGCAAAGTGACACAGTGAAATTGAGGACTTCTTACTTTGTAGCTTGCTCTTCATGAGATATGTCAGTACCATACTGTCTTGATAACTGTGGCTTTGTAGTAGACCCTGAAGTCCGGCAGGTTGATTCCCCAAGTTCCATTCTTCTTTCTCAATATTGCTTTAAGTATTTGAGGTTTTTTGTATTTCCATACAAATTGTGAAATTATTTGCACTAGCTCCGTGAAAATACCATCAGTAGCTTGATAGGGATTGCATTGAATCTGTAAATAAGTTTGGGTAGTATATTCATTTTCACAATATTTATTCTTCCAGTCCATGAACACGATATATTTCTCCACCTATCAGTGTTTTATTTGATTTCTTTCACCAGTGTTTTATAGTTTTCTATATATAGGTCTTTTGTTTCTTTAAGTAGATATATTCCTAAGTATTTTATTCTTTTATTTAAAACAGTGAATGGAATTGTTCCCTTAATTTCTCTATTTTCCCCTTATTGATGTATAGGAATGCAAGAGATTTCTGTGTGTTGATTTTATATCCTGAAACTTTACTCTATTCATTGATTAGCTCTAATAATTTTCGGGTAGAATCTTTAGGGTTTTCTATGTAGAGGATCATCTCATCTGCAAACAATGAGAGTTTTACTTCTCCTTTTCCAATTTGGATTCTTTTTATACCTTATTCTGCTCTGATTGCTGTGGTCAAAACTTACAAAACGATGGTGAATATTAGTGGTGAGAGTGGGCACCCATGTGTTATTCCAGACTTTAGGGGAAATGCTTTCACTATTGAGGATAATGTTTGCTCTGTTTGTCATATATAGCTTTTATTATGTTGAAGTATGTTCCTTCTACTGTTTCAATTTCCGTACTTATGAGGGTCTGCTAAGATTTTCTATTTCTTCCTGCTTCAGTTTTGGAAAGTTGCACTTTTCTAAGAATTTGTCCATTTCTTCCAAGTTGTCCATATTATTGGCATATAATTGCTGGTAGTAGTCTCTTGTGATCCTTTGTATTTCTGTGTTGTCTGTTATGATGTCTTCGTTTTCATTTCTAATTTTATTGATTTGGTATCTCTCCCTTTACTTCATGATGAGTCTGGCTAGTGGTTTATAAATTTTATTTACCCTCTCAAAGAATTAGCTTTTGGCTTTGTTGATTTTTGCTATGGTCTCTTGTTTCTTCTTCATTTACTTCTGATCTAATTTTAAAGATTTATTTCCTTCTATGAACCCTAGGTTTCTTTATTTCTTCTTTTAATTGTTGCTTTAGATGTAGAGTTAGGTTATATAGCTCACTTTTCTCTTGTTTCTTGAGGTATGCCTGTATTGCTATGAACATTCCCCTTAGCACTGCTTTTACAGTGTCCCACAGGTTTGGGGTTTTTATGTTTTCATTTTTATTCCTTTCTATGCATATTTTGGTTTCTTTTTTGATTTCTTCTGTGATTTGTTGGCTATTCAGCACCGTGTTGTTCAGCCTCCATATGTTGGAATTTTTAATAGTTTTTCTCCTGTAATTGAGATCTAATCTTTCTGCATTGTGGTCAGAAAAGATGCTGGGAATTATTTCTTTTTTTTTTTTTCAATTTACCAAGGCTAGGTTTATGCACCAATACGTGATCTACCCTGGGAAAAGTTACATGTGCACTTGAGAAATGGGTGAAATTCATTGTTTTGGGGTGAAATATCCTATAGCTATCAACTAGGTCTAACTGGTCTATTGTATCATTTAACGTTTGTGTTTCCTTGTTAATTTTCTGTTTAGTTGCTCTATCCATAGGTGTGAGTGTGGTATTCAAGTCTCCCACTATTATTCTGTTTTTGTTAACTTCCCCTTTCATAGTTGTTAGTATTTGCCTTACGTATTGTGGTGCTCCTACGTTGGGTGCATATTTATTTATAATTGTTATATCTTCTTCTTGGATTGATCCTTTGATCATCATGTAGTGTCCTTCTTTGTCTCTTTTCACAGCCTGTGTTTTAAAGTCTGTTTTATCTGATATGAGTATTGCTACTCCTGCTTTCTTTTTTCTCTATTTGCATAAAGTATATTTTTCCAGCACTTCATCTTCAGTCGGTATGTGTCCCTTGTTTGGACGTGGGTCCCTTGTAGACAACATATATAGGGGTCTTGTTTTTGTATACATTCAGCCAGGATTTGTCTTTTGGTTGTGGTATTCAGCCCATTTACATTTAAGGTAATTATTGATAAGTATGATCCCATTGCCATTTACTTTATTGTTTTGGGTTTGAGTTCATACACCCTTTCTGTGTTTCGTATCTAGAGAAGGTCCTTTAGCTTGAGAGTTGATGTGGTGATGCTGGATTCTCTCAGGTTTGCTTGTCTGTAAAGCTTTTGATTTCTCCTTCATATTTGAATGAGATCCTTGCTGGGTTCAGTCATCTAGGCTGTAGATTATTTTCTTTCAACACTTCAAGTATGTCCTGCCATTCCCTCCTGGCCTGAAGAGTTTCTATCGAAAGATCAGCGGTTATCCTTATGGGAATTCCCTTGAGTGTTATTTGTTGTTTTTTCCTTGCTGCTTTTAATATTTGTTCTTTGCGTTGATCTTGGTTAACTGGATTAATATATGCCTTGGCATTTTTCGCCTTGGGTTTATCCTGTTTGGTACTCTCTGGGTTTCTTGAACTTGGGTGATTATTTCCTTCCCCATTTTAGGGAAGTTTTCAACTATTATCTCCTCAAGTACCTCCTCATGGTCTTTCTTTTTGTCTTCTTCTTCTGAGAATCGTATGATTCGAATGTTCAGGCGTTTAACATTGTCCCATAGGTCTCTGAGATTGTCCTCATTTCTTCTAATTCGCTTTTCCTCTTTCCTCTGTTTCATTTATTTCTACCACTCTATCTTCTATCTCACTTTTCTTATCTTCTGCCTCCGTTATTCTATTGTTGGTTCCCTCAAGGGTTTTTTTTTTTTTTTTAATCTCATCTAATGCATTATTCATTGTAAATTGACTCTTTTTATTTCTTCTAGATCTTTGTTAAACCTTTCTTCCATCTTCTCGATTCATGTCTCCAGGTTTTTTATCTGTAACTCCAATTTGTTTTCAAGATTTTGGATCATTTCACTATCATTATTGGGAATTCTTTATCAAGTAGATTCCCTATCTCTTCCTCTTTTATTTGGGTTGGTGAATATTTATCCTGTTCCTTTACTTGCTGGGCATTTCTCTGCCTCTTCCTGGTGCTTATATTGCTGTGTTTGGGGTGGCCTTTCCGTCTTCTGGTAGTTTGTGGAGTTCTCTTTGTTGTGGAGTTTCCTTGCTGTGGGTGGCTTGGACAGGTGGATTGTCAAGGTTCCCTGGTTAGCAACTCTTACGTTGGTGTTCTGGTGGGTGGAGTTGTATTTCTTCTCTCTGGAGTGCAATGAAGTGTCCAGTAATGATTTATTAGATGTAAATAGGTTTGGAGTGACTATGAGCAACCTGTATATCGAAGCTCAGGGCTCTTTTCCTGTGTTGCTGGAGAGTTTTTGTGTTATCTCTTGCTCTGGAACTTGTTGACCCTTGGGTAATGCTTGGTTTCAGTGTAGGTATGGAGGCGTTCGATGAGCTCCTATGGATTAATATTCCCTGAAGTCAGGAGTTCTCTGCTGTTCTCAGGATTTGGACTTAAGCCTCCTGCCTCTAGTTTTCAGTCTTATTCTGGCAGTAGCCTCAAGACTTCTCCATCTGTCACTTCCAAGGCAGTTCCCTCTGTTTTAGCTTCTTCAGTTTGCTGATCTCTTCAATGTCTAATTTCCGACATGACACAAGAGGGGGTGGTGGACACGTTTTTGGCTCACTTGTTCAGTCATGCTGTGGGGAGGGAGGAACCCTGCAAACAAATATCACTGGTGTCTGTGGGGAGTGCTGGCAGTTTCTCAGCCACACTGTGTTTGTCCCCGCTCACAGCGTGTGTGCTTTCCCTTTTTATACTGCTTAGGCTCTAGGTTGTTCTGCCAGGAAGAGTCTGAAGCCTTCCCTGGGTTGTATGCACTTCCCAGGTCTAAGCCGCTCAGGTTCAGTTACTCGGGCACTCCTCAAAGGCTCATACTTGGTTGGGCCTGTGTTTTTTGCCCTTCTTTGAGCAGCTCAGGTTACCAGATGTTTGTCAAGCGTGGTCACTGTGACTTATCTCCTCCCCAGTCCCTGCCCCTGTGCTTTCTGAGTGTAAAACCAGCGTACCTTCTCAGGTGGATGTCGACTGGCCCAGAATTCCAGGAAGTCTTGGTTAGCAACAAAGCCTGCCTGCAATTTGGTATCAGATGCCTCTCTGAGGGCTCGATTGCCCACTTCTGGCTCTGGCTGCCCTACCCTGCCTGTCTTGGCAAGGATAGACCATCCACAGCTGGCTAGCTCTGCTCAGTCCTTTGTTCAGTGAGAGTGTCTAGCAGTGTTTTAAGTTAGGGCTTTTCACCTTTTCACGGGGTAGCTCTCCCACAGTCTGCTTTGGTATTTCAAGTTAGTTCACTGAGATTGCCTTCGGGGTATTCAGGTCTGATCTTTACTCTAAGCAATGAAACCCGTGCCACCCTGCCCAGGCCCTGTTTTTTAGTGGGGTATGCGGGTGTCTGTGCTGCTTCTCCACTGGGAGTTACCATTGGACACATAATCTGTGAGTTTTAATTATTTATTTATTTTTCCTCCCGGTTATGTTGCACTCTGAGGTTTCAAGGCTTGCCACAGACTTGCCAGTGAGTGTTTCCTGGTGAATGGTAATTTCTTTTTTTTCTTTTTTAAGCCTACCTTCCACCGACAGATCTCCATCCCTACCTCTTTTGTCTCTCTTTTTATATTTTATTTTACTTCCTACCTCCTTTTGAAGACAATGAGCTGCTTTTCTTGGTGCCTGATATCTCTGCCAGCATTCAGAAGTTGTTTTGTGGAATTTACTCAGCGTTCAAATGTTCTTTTGATGAATTTGGTTGGGGGGGGGAGGAGAAAGCCGTCACCCCATCCTATTCCTCTGCCATCTTCCTCCCTCCGCCATTTTAACACATTTTAAAGGAGTGGTTCCAGAACGTCAATCTCCCATCTGTAAAAGAGAAAAAAGCAGCATCGACGGTCATGGCTTCTTTCACCAGGAGGTGTCCCTCCCTACTCTAGAAGTGGGTGGAGACAGACTTTCCACCAAAGCTTTCCTTCCCTGATCGGACTTAGTCTGTTCCTTACTAACAAAAACTTGTTACCTGTCCCTCCCAGTTATACCACTGAGGCAGGGTGGAGATGCACCAGAGGTAGACTTGATGGCATCCCAGACTGTTTTCTACTTACTTATCACCAAGACCTTTGTTTGATTTGCACTTTACTCAGATACCACCCAGAGTGTAACAGAGTAGCTTTCTCAGAATGTTTCTCAAACTAGGACTACTAGGGGAGGCATCCATCTAATGTGTACCTGTGCACATTCCTGAGTAGTCATGACCACAATAGAAGCAGTGAGTCATAAAGGAACGATCAAGAACCAAGATGTCTCATCTGAGTTTCACCACGCTACTGTGTTTGAAATCAAAAGAGGTGGTAGAGGGTTGGCCAGCAAGGAAAAAGTGAATTTTCTCCTCCAGTTACTAGGGCCAACACTTTCAGTTTATTTCCACAGATTCTACAAAACAACTATCTATATAATAGAAACTGAAGCCACTGAGGAGCTTTGTCTGGTTTGTTAAGAGCTAGCACTACCAAAGGAAGAAGTCCGTTGCTCTTCCAATTCACATAGATCTATCATTCAGAGGCACAGCCATGACAAAGCCTCATTTCCAGGTTGCTAGCCCCTGAGGCAGGCAGCAAAGTGGGTTGGTGATGAAGCTAGAGTTCCAAATCATTTCCAAACGTGTTTCTGTAACTTTTGGCCCCTAACAAGGCTAGGTGTTTACATACAGGGGGTCTAAGTAAAAGTACACAGTAACAGCATGGCTCTCAAGTCCCTTGAAAATGGCTAATCTGACAGATTAGGTTAGTAGTTATACTTCCTGATGCGATTATGAAATGGTCAAAGATACCAGGAAAAGGTGACTTGGAAAGGAAAGTTCAGTCCACAAACTTCACCAATATCTAGCCACTCCCTTCACAGGGATGTTGTGTGTCTCTTGGTATTGGCAGTTTTGTATAAACCCCTGAAAAGGCACCCCTTTTGGGGACTACTTTCAGTCATTATGAGGCACTGAGAAACCACAGAGCAGGGCTCAGGGTTCATTTCTGCAAGTTGTCATTCATTCACACAATCACACTGAAGAGTTGGTAAACTAAAGCGGAAAACATGTATATTGTGAAAGCAGAGAGGCTAGAGCTCTAGAATGTTACTACTTTGTCCTGAAGATCCTGTTTGAGATGATAGATTATGGTAAAAGATAAGCCACCTAAAAATGACTAGAGTTAAGTGTGAGTTTAGGGAAGTTACTGGATACAAAATTAACCTAAAGAAATCTCTTGCCTTCTTATACAGTAACAGTAAAAGAACAAAAATTGAATTTAAGAAGCAATCCCATTCACCACAGCAACAAGGGGAATGAAATTCCTGGGAATATGTATACTTGCTGCTGCTGCTGCTAAGTCGCTTCAGTTGTGTCCAACTCTGTGTGACCTCATGGACAGCAGCCCACCGGGCTCCTCCCTCCACAGGATTCTCCAGGCAAGAATACTGGAGTGGGTTGCCATTTCTTTCTCCAATATGTCTACTTAGGTAGGGATAATACTGGTGTGCAGCAAAGAATAAGGCAGAAATGAAATGAACCAAAATAACACAAAGAAATGGTGAGATATACTGTTACTTTGCAGTGGAATAATCAATATTGGGGAATGCCTACACTACAAAAAGGAGTTTACAGGTTCAATGTAATTCCTATGCAATTACTAACAGCACCTTTCACAAAAGTAGAACAAAAACAGTTATACTCCTCAGCAGACAAATCCATAAATGAGCTTCATTTCAGCTTTGGTCAAACCACGTCATGCTTTCTACAGCCATTAGTAATTGTCCTCTGCTCTTCCTTACTAGCATAGTGAACACATTCTGAACTGAAGGACTCAACTTTCAGTGTCATTGTTTTTTTTGTTTTTTGTTTTTTGTTTGCCTTTTTACACATTCATGAGGGAATCAGGGCAAGTGTACTGGAGTGGCTTTCCATGCCATTCATCAGCGTATAATTGGAGTCACTCCTTAACACCATGCAAAAAGATAACCTCAAGATGGATGAAAGACCCAAATATAATGCCAACCAGTTTAAATCTATAACATTAGAAGAAAGTATAAGTACCCTCTTTGACATAAATTATATCAACATATCTTTTTTTTTAATCTTTGACCTACCTCCTACTTTAATGAAAATAAAACAAAAATCAACCAAACGAATGCAACCTAATTAAACTTAAATGGTTTGCACAGCAAAATAACAAATAAGACAGAAAATGATTCACACTATGGGAGAAAATATTTTCCAATGAAGGAAATTACAAGAGGTTAAATTCTAAAATATGCAAGCAGCTCATGTTGCCCAATAACAGAAAAAAGATCAACCCAATTGAAAAAAATTTGACAGAAGATGAAATACACATTTCTCTCAAGAAGATATAAAGATGGAAAATATGTATGAGGAGATGCTCAAAATCACTAACTGTTAGAGACAAGAAAATAAAAACTTCAATGAGATATCAACTCTCATTGGCCCTAATGGCAAGAATCTAAAAATTTACCAAAAAAAAAAAAAAATCCTAGAGAGGGTGTGAAGAAAAGAGAATCCTTCTCTCCTCCTGCTTGGTATATAGGTTGAAGGAGTCACTATGGAGAGCAATATGGAGGGTCCTTTAAAAAATAATAATGCAACTACCTTATGATCCACAATCCCACTACTGGTCATATACCTGAAGAAAATATAAACTCCAAAAGATACATATCCCCAAATTGATGGTGGCAATAATTACAATAGCTACCACCTGGAAAAAACGTGTCCATCTATGGAGAAATATATAAAGACAATTTGGCACATAATCGCCAAAGAATTGATGCCTTTGAACTGTGGTCCTGGAGAAGACTCTTGAGAGTCCCTTGGACTGCAAGGAGATCCAACCAGTCCATTCTTAAGGAGATCAGTCCTGGGTGTTCATTGGAAGGACTGATGCTAAAGCTGAAACTCCGATACTTTGGCCACCTCATGGGACGAGTTGACTTACTGAAAAAGACTCTGATGCTGAGAAGGATTGGGGGCGGGTGGAGAAAGGGACCACAGAGAATGAGATGGCTGGATGGCATCACTGACTCGACGGACATGAGTTTGAGTGAACTCCGGGAGTTGGTGATGGACAGGAGGCCTGGCCTTCTGTGATTCATGGGGTCGCAAAGAGTCGGACATGACTGAGCGACTGAACTGCACTGAACTGATATATTAGACTATCACTCAGTCTTTTATTTTTTATTTTATTCATTCATTTATTTATTTTTATTGGAGGCTAATTACTTTACAATATTATATTGGTTTTATACATTGACATGAATCCCTCCCAGCTGTTCATGTGTTCCCCTTCTTGAACCTCCCCTCCTTCCTCTCCTTATCCTCCCTCCGGATCATCCCTGTGCACCAGTCCTGTATCATGTGTCGAACCTGGACTGGTGATTCGTTTCACATATGATAATATACATGTTTCAATGCCATTCTCCCAAAACATCCCACACTTACCCTCTCCCACAGAGTCCAGTCTTAAAGAGGAAAGAAATCAGGTCAATTGTAGAGATGTGTGTGGATTCAGAAAAGGTCATATCAGTTCAGTTCAGTCGCTCAGTCGTGTCTGTTTGTGACCCCAAGAACCACAGCACACTAGGCCTCCCTGTCCATCATCAACTCCCGGAATTTACAAAAACTCATCTCCATCGAGTCGGTGATGCCATCCAGCCATCTCATCATCTGTCATCGCCTTCTCCTCCTGCCTCCAACCTTCCTAGAATCAGGGTCTTTCCCAGTGATTCAACTCTTCGCATGAGGTAGCCAAAGTATTGGAGTTTCAGCTTCAAAATCAGTCCTTCCAATGAATTCCCAGACTGATCTCATTTAGGATGGAGAGGCTGGATCTCCTGGCAGTCGAAGTACTCTCAAACACCACAGTTCAAAAGCATCAGGTCTTCTGTGCTCAGCTTTCTTCACAGTCCAGCTCTCACATGCATATATGACTACTGGAAAAACCATTGTCTTGACTAGATGGACATTTGTTGGCAAAGTAATGTCTCTGGTTTTTTAATGTGTAATCTAGGTTGGTGATGGATTTCCTTCCAAGGAGTGTCTTAATTTCATGGCTACAGTCACCATCTGCAGTGATTTTGGAGCCCCCCAAAATAAAGTCTGACATTGTTTCCACCTTTCCGCCATCTATTTGCTATGACATGATGGGACCAGGTGTCATGACCTTAGTTTTCTGAATGTTGAGCTTTAAGCCAACATTTTCACTGTCTTTCATTTTCACCAAGAGGCTTTTGAGTTCTTCTTCAATTTCTTACATGAGGCCGGTGTCATCTGCATACCTAGAGGTTATTGATATTTCTCCCAGCAATTTTGATACCAGGTTGGGCTTCTTCTGGCCAGCGTTTCTCATGATGCCATCTGCATATAAGTTAAATAATCAGGGTGAGAATATACAGCCTTGATGTACTCCTTTTCTGATTGGGTACTAGTCTGTTGTTCCATGTCCGGTTCTAACTGTTGCTTCCTGACCTGCATATAGGTTTCTCAAGAGGTAGGTGAGGTGGTCTGGTATTCCCATCTCTTTCAGAATTTTCCACAGTTTATAGTGATCCACATAGCCAAAGGCTTATGCAGAGTCAATAAAGCAGAAATAGACGTTTTTCAGGAACTCTCTTGCTTTCTCAATAATCCATCAGACGTTGGCAATTTGATCTCTGCTTCCTCTGCCTTTTCTAAAACTAACTTGTACATCTGGATGGTCACAGTTAGCATATGGCTGAAGCCTGGCTTGGAGAATTTCATTACTTTACTAGCATGTGAGATGAGTGCAATTGTGCAGTAGTTTGAGCATTCTTTGGCATTGGAATGAAAACTGACTTTTCCAGTCCTGTATCTATTGCAAAGTTTTCCATATTTGGTGACAGGTTGAGTGCAGCACTTTCACAGCATCATCTTTCAGGATTTGAAATAGCTCAATTGGAATTCCATCACTTCCACTTGATTTGTTCGCAGTGATGCTTTCTAAGGCCCACTTGACTTCACATTCCAGGATGTCTGACTCCCGGTCAGTGATCACACCATCATGATTATCTTGGTTGTGAAGATATTTTTTTGTGCAGTTTTTCTGTGTATTCTTGCCACCTCTTCTTAATATCTTCTGCTTCTCTTAGGTCCATACCATTTCTGTCCTTTATTGTGCCTATCTTTGCATGAAATATTCCCTTGGTATCTCTAATTTTCTTGAAGAGATCTCTTGTCTTTCCCATTCTGTTGTTTTCCTCTATTTCTTTACATCGATGGTTGAGGAAGGATTTCTCATCTCTCCTTGCTATTCTTTGAAACTCTGCATTCAAATGGGAATATCTTTCCTTTTCTCCTTTGCTTTTCACTTCTCTTCTTTTCACAGCTATTTGTAAAGCTTCCTCAGACAGCCAGTTTGCTTTTTTTTTTTTTTCATTTCTTTTCCATGGGGATGGTCTTGATCCCTGTCTCCTATACAATGTCACAAACCTCCATCCATATTTCACCCGGCAGTCTGTCTATTAGATCTAGCCCCTTAAATCTAGCTCCCATTTCCACTGTATAATCATAAAGAACTAAATTGCAAAAAGGAAAACAAATATTACATATTAACACATATATGGACTCTAATAAACTGGTAGAGACGATCTTTTAGAGAAGCAGTGATAGGGACACAGATATAGAGAAGAAATATAAGGATGAAGGGAGGAAACGGTTTGTGGTGGAAGCTATTGGGAGATGGTAACTGACACACATGTGTTTATGATGCCTATATGCAACACAGGGAACTCTACCTAATGCACTGTGGTGACCTAAATTTCGAGGAAGTCTAAAATTGAAGGTTTAGATATATGATTATTGTTCCATCACTAAGGCATTTCTGAGTCTTTTCTACCCCACAGAATGCAATATGAAAGCATTGTGGTTTAGAATAGAAATTAGCAAAGTATTCTTAATCAGTTATACTCCAATAAAATTAACTGTTCAATGTATATTAATATTTTTACCAAAATAGTATAAGTCTTTGTGGATCTCACATCAATTTGAAAGTCAAAAATAAGAAATCTAAATGTCAGTATCTTACTGAAAAATTCAATTGTCATCCAACTATATAATACACTTATTAAGAAAATAGTAAAATCAAGCTGAATGTGATGTACATATATTAGTGTATATGTGCATGTTAAAAGACTAAAAGTTTTTTTTTTTTTCCCCAAAAAGAAAATCTACTTTAAAAGTGGTGGCAACAGAACTACTATCAGTAACCTGGATATAATCGACACAGGTTACCTTTGGGTTTATTTGTTATGTTTAATTTTTTATGTACTTAATTCTATTCAAAATCTTCTTTCGTATGTGTATTCTATGTCTCACAAAATATTTTTCTAAGCACTTATGAAAATCTGGACACAAACTTTTGTGCAAGAATATGGTATTCTCTCTACTTTACATTTGATAACTTGCCACAGATATTTCCAAATGAAATATGGAATGCTCAGTATTAGACATTTGAAGCTCTACACGTAGATCTTCCTAAAAGAAATAGGGACATTTGTATATTTCACAAAGAAAAAAAGATTGCATAATTTTCTGTTGAAACCTTTGTTTCTCTATATACTCACATTGAAAATCAGAATGAATATTTTCTGAAATATAATATGAAAATTTATACATTTTATATATGGTAACCTGAAAAGAGAAATTCAAACATGAAATGTGAAGTTTCTATATTTCATATATGGACACTAGAATGTTGATTTAAATACATAATATTTAGAATTCTTTAAGTTCCATATATTGAATTCTGGTCCTACCTATTCTGAAATGTGTATTTCATCTTTACTTCCATATATCATGTTGAAAACCTGTGCTCAAAATTTATGCATGTAATATAGAAAAATAAATATCATATATTCATTTATCAAATGAAAAAAAAAATCAAATTTCATGGAGGGAAATCTGTTCCGAGATTTTCATATGTGAAATTAAGAGATTTCCCAATTTCATAAACGAAAATCCAAATCCAGATTTTGATATGTAAAGTAAAGAATTCAGTATTATGGGTAGTAAAATCTTTGACAAACTTACATATGTGAAATCAAGAGAAATTAATATTGTGTGTACATATTCTGCACATAGAATTTTGCAGGAGAAATACAGATTTCCATATATTATGTGTGTGTATATATATTCATTTACATATATTATGTGTAAAATAATAAGCTCTTGGAGTTTCATATGCGAAATACAGAGAATGGTATTTTGTTTGTAGAAATCTGTGCACATATTTTCCCTTTGGAAAATATAGTATTTCATATTTTATTAAAAATATACACTGAGACATAGCCATTTAACATATAAAATTCATCATTTCATCTGAGAGTATCTATGCCCAGATGTTCACATATGAAATATAGGAAAGTCAATATTTCATTTTGTGAAATATATAAAATTCCAAGTTTATGTGGGAAAATCTCTACCTACATTCTTATGTTAAATATAGAGATTTCAGACAGAAAATTCTCCTCTGTACAAATTTTCATTGAGATATAGAGAATGCCATATTTCATCCAGGAAAACCAGGATTTATGTTTTCATATGTCATATATAAAGAATTCCATATTTCATTTAGGATCATCTGCACTCTAATCTGCTAATGTTTAACATAGATTTTTCCATATTTTAGACAGAAAAAGAGACAGCAATATTTTTCCTACGTGAAATATAGAGGATTCCACATTTCATGTAGAAAATCTGCACTCAAATATTCAGATATGAAATAGAGCAAATTCTACATTTCATTTTGGAACATCCTCATCCATTTCCAAATACAACATACAGAGACTTTCATGTACTTCACATAGAAACAACATTGTCCAGATTTTCTTATACAATACACAAAGGATTTCATATTTCGTTTGGAATTCCAAAATATTATCACATATAAAATTCTAGAATTTTCATATTTCACATACGGAAAGCTTTCTGTAGATTTTCATATACATTTAGGAAAATTACAAGTACTGTATATGTAAAGAGCCAGCCAGAATTGAATACACAAAACAGAAATATCCATATTTAGTCTATTAAGAACTGAACACAAATTATCTATAAGACAAGTAGAAATTTTCATATTACACCTCAGTAAAGTGCTCACGGATTTTCACATGTATGATCACTTGAAATTGTATTCTAAGTAGGAATATTTGCACCTATACATCCCTCTGTGAAATATAGAGATACCCAAGTATCTCTGAGAAAATCTGCATTCAACTTTTCAAATATGAAATGCAGAGAATTTCGTATTCTCACACTTATACATGTGTAATATTGAGAAATCCATATTTCACATGGAAAATATCACCTGGACGTTCATGTATGAACTATAGATAATTCCACATTTTCTGTTGGAAAATCTGCAGCTAGATATTCATATGTGAAATACAGAGAATTCCATACTTCAGTATGGAAATTCTGGGGCTACATTTTCCATGTTAAATACATTGGATTCCCACTATCATTTGAGAAAATGTGTGATCAGGTTTTCATACGTGATATGTAGATAAATAGGGACCCATACGATCATATATGCATGTATCATAATTCCACGCCCTATATCAGAAAACTGAGCCCAAAATTTCCTAAGTGATGTGAAGGGAATTTTATGCTTCTGAACCAGATTTTTGATAGGTGAAATACAGTAGAGAATTCCATACTTCATGTAAACACTTGTAGATCTTAATATTCATAAGTGATATCTAGAGAAATATATAAGGGTATTTGCCACTCAGATTATATGCATAAATGATATCTAGAGAATTCCCTATGGAAAAATTGCCACCCACAATTTGATATGCAAACCATAGAGAATTCCATATTTCATGCAGGAAAATCTGTAATAAGATGTTCATATGAGAAATATACCAAATCTATATTTTGTGTAGGGGTATCTACTCCAAGTGTTGATATGTGAAATAAAGAGTACCATAAGTATCATATAGAAAAATCACCCCTCTGATGCTCATAAGTGAAATAGAAAGAAAGGCGTACTTAGGAATATCTTCATCCTAAATTGATACATGAAGCCTAGAGAATACTTTGCTGCATGAAAATAATCTGTGTCAAGAATTTCATATGTGAAAAAATATGATTCCATATTGGATATAAGAATATTTTAAAATATGAGTGTGTATTTCAAGTTAATCTTGTATATCATGTGGAAAAATCCATGTTTGGATTTTATTTGCATAATAGAGAAACCCATATTCACTTAAGAAAAAATATCTATCCCAGATTTTCCTATGTGAAATAATGAAATTTCCCAATTTCATGTAGGAGAATCAACATCCAGATTTTCATAGGTAAAATAAAGAATTCAGTAAGTCGTGGAGGAAAATCTTTAATAAGATTTTCATATGTGAAATATAGAGAATTCAATTTTGAATGTACAAAATTCTGGACAGAGAATTTTAAAGGAGATATACAGATCCATATGTCACGTGCGATAATAAGCTCTTGGATTATCATACGTTAAACACAGAGAATTCTGTACTGCATGTGGAAACTCTACACAAACTTCCATATGGAAAATATACAGTATTTTATATTGCAGCTAAATATCCTATTCAACATTTCTTCTGAGAAAATTCTGTCGAGATGCTCACAAGTGAAATGTAGGGAATTAAACATTTCATATATAGGTTAACTGGCTCCCATACAATCATCTATGTAATAAGGAAAATTCCAAAATTCATATATGAAAAAAGGTGGGAAAATTTTCAGATGTGAAAGTGTAAAGAAATCACTTTTTTATATGGGATCATCTCTACCATTTCATAATTGAAAATAGAAAATTCCATGTTTTATGTGAATCTTAGGGACAGAGAACCCTGAAAACTATAATTCAAGGTCACAAAGAGTCTAACACGAATGCAGCAACTGAGCATGAATAATTCATGTAGGCAAAGAAACTAGTATATTAAATTCAGAGAATTCCATATTTAATTAGGAAAATCTGTGTCCAGATATTCATACATGAAATATATCTAACTCAGTTCATGATATAGGAAAACCTTATAGCTTATAAGCGACCAATAGAGGGTTGCAAGTGTCATGCAGGGAAATTGCACACCTGGATTTAGACACTTGCACATTTCTTGTTGGAGAATTTACATCCATATTTGCTCATGTGAAATAGAGAGAATATGAAATTTTCTCTATCTGTGTATTCCAGAGTCCAGATTTTTGTATGATAAATTGCAGAATTCCATATATTTCATGGGAGAAAATTGACATGCAGCTTTTCATATGTAAAATGGGGACTTCAGTATTATATTTAGAAAATCTTTTAGAAGTTTCACATATGTGAAATATACAGAAGTCAATGTTTTATGCAGACAATACAATCACTCAGCTGAAATTGACCCTGAAATATGCAGAATTTCACAGGTTATGGAAGAATATCTGGGCCCAGATTTTCCTATGGGCAATACAAAGAATTCTATATTTCATGTAGGAAAACCAGTGATCATAGCTTACATTTGAAATATAGAGTATTCTGTTTATATGTGGGAAAATAGACACCCATATGGGAAAGAAAGAAAATTCCATACTGCATGTGGAGTAATCAGTGCTTCGATTTTTCTATGTAAGAATAGAAAATTCCAAAATTCCTCATGGAAAATCAGTGCCCAAGATTTAATATGTGAAGCATACAAAATTCCACATTTCATGAAGGATATTGATGATGAGATTTTCATGTTTCCTAAATTATTTATTGTGATATATTGCATAAAGTATATGCTTAATAGTGGAAATATGTCCTTAGATGTTTAGATATGAAATATAGACAATCCCATATTTTGGGGATGATTACCTGGGCACAGATTTTCACATGTGGTAGAGAAAATTTCTTTGCAATTATAGAACTTTTGCCTAGAGTATTGTCTAGAGTTTTATACACTAAATACAGGAAATTCCATATTTTATGCATTAAATTCTATCCGTACTTTCACACATGAAATATTTTAAATTCAGTAATTCATTTAAAAAACCTCCACACACGTTTTCATATACAAAATCTGGAAAGTGACATTTTTCATGTAAGAAAATCTCTGGTTTTCATACTTATATTGAGAATTCCATACTTCATGTAGAAAAATCTACCATCTGATAAACCTATGTAAAATAAGGAGGATCCCATAATTCATGGAGAAATTTTGGTGTGTAGAATTGATATGTGGAGCAAAGTTAATTGCATAGTTAATTCAAGAGGAAAACCTGGACCCATATTTTCATGCATGAAATATAGATAGGAAATATTTAACATGAAAATAAGTCAAGGTTTCATATGTAAAACAGATCATTCCATATTTTATACAGAAAATCTGGGCATGTTTTAAATTTATGAAATATAAAAAATTCCCAATTACATGGAGGGAAGTCTGTACCTGTATTCTTATGTGAAATATAGAGAATTCACGTGTAAAATTCTCCTGTGAAAATGTTTTCATACAAATAATAAAAATACCACATTTCATCTAAGAAAAACAGTGCTTAGGTTTTTCCTATGTGAAATATAGAGAATTTCAAATGTAATTCAGAATGATCTGCACCCTAATCTGCTAATAGCAAATAGACAGTGTTTCATATTTTAGATAGATACTGATATTTTCACATGTGAAATTTAGAGGATTGCACATTTTATTTAGAAAACAGCACCCAGCTGTTCAGATATGAAATATACAAATCCCAAGTTTCATTTTGGAACATCTGCATGTCAAACTCCAAATGTAACATAAAGAGGCTTTCATGTCTTAACACAGGAAAAACGTTGCCCAGATTTTCATATACAAAATGGACAAACTCCATGGTTCATGTTTGGAAGTCTGAAGATATTTTAACATATATAATGTTAGAATTTTTATATTTCGTATACTAAAAACTGTAAGTAAATTTCATATAAATTCAGTAAAATGAAAACTATTTTATATGGAATCCCAGTTTGCATATAAAAAACAGGGAAATTTACATATTTTACTCTATATATCATGCTAAAAAACCTGTGCCCAGGTTTACCTATATTGAATGTAGAGAATTTCATGTTTGATACAGGAGAAGGTGTATGCAAATTTTCATAGGCAAAACATAGAGAACCCTACTGTAAGATAATTTGTTTACAGTATTCCTGTGTTAAACACAGAGAATTCCATATTTCTTACAGGGAAATCAGATCCCAGGTTTTCATATGAAGAGTAGAAAACTTTTCATGTTTCGTATAAGATAAGATGAGCCCAAATTTCCTATGTGAAATACACAGCATCCTATATTTCAGGTAGATGGTTGCCATCTGGATTTTCATAAAAGAAAAGTAGAGAATTCCATTTTTCCTGTAAAAACTGGAGCACATATATTCATATATGATATACAGAAAATCTGAAATTTCATTTAAGAAATTTGTGTCCAGAGTTTCAAATGTGAAATAGAGTTTATTCTGTTTCATATGAGAAAATATGCACTAAGTTTTCCGTATTAACAATATAGGAAATTCCATATGTCATGCTTGAAAGCCGAAGTGATTTCTTTATATTTAAAATATCAAATATTCCTATCTTACACATGAAAATTTGGGTTTAGGACTTCATATAAAATTTTTACTTTGCAAATATATTTATGAAAATGTACCCACGTTTTCCTATGAATGATAACACAATCCATATTTCATCTATCAAAACTGTATCCTAGTTTTCATATGTGAAATATACACCTCATATTTCATGTAAGAAAATCTTATATGTAATATACAACTTTCAAAAGTCATGTCAAAAAAGCTTTATTCAGATGTCCATATATAAAACACAGATAATTCCATATATTAAATTGAAAAATTATACTCATATGCTCATATGTAAAATATACACAATTATATATTTTATGTAGTAAATTCTATCTGCAGAATTTCATATGTATAATATAGATAAATCCATATTTCACCACACCTAGGATGAATATATTAATTATATGTAATGTCATTTTTCATGTCAGAAAATCAAGTCAGTTCTCATATGTTAATTACAGAGAGCACAAGGTTCCCAGTTGGAACATCAATGTACGAATTTTCATATGTGAAATGTGGAGATTCATATACTGCTGTAGAATAGTCAGTGCAAGTATTAGATATGTGTTCATAGAGAACTCCGTATTTCATAGAAGAGAACCAGCACATTGATTTCCATACAAAAATTTGGAGAAATAAATGACTCATGTATAAACATATACACACAGAATCATACATGAACGAATAGAGTTCTAATTATCACTTAGGAAATGGTGTGTTCAGCTTTTCATGTGCAAAATAGATGACGAAACCTATTTCATGGAGGAAAATCTAAAGTTTCCATAGATGATTTTTTCATCTTCATGTAGGAAAATCAGTGCACAGAGTTCATTAAACATTTACAAAATTTCCGATTATCTTGTGAAATATACCCACCCAGATTTTAAAATATAAAATTGGAAAATTCCACGTTTCACTTCAAATTTTAATGTTTCAAATCACCATCAATATTTTCACACACGAACTATAAGGAATTATTTATTTTCATTTAGGAAAACATGTGTGCAGGTCTTCATGTCAGCAAGAAAGAGAAATCTATGTTTCATATAGAAATATCCTGGGGTTGATTTCCATTTTATGTGAAACATAAAAACTTCCAAAATGTATTCACAAAAAACAAGACCAATATAATTTCATATGGGAAATTCAGAGATTTTATATTTCATGTAGAGAATTCCATATTTTAAGAAAAAATATTAGGACTTGGTTTTATATTGGTAACATATAAAATTCTATATCTCATGTGTGGAAAGCTACACCTACATTTTCACATGTGAAATACAGAGATTTCACGTCAATTCTAAGATATATCTTCCCCCAGTTTTCAAATGTGAAGCATACAAAATTCAGTATTTCATGCAAGCAACATCCCCCCTTTTTATTTTGTCCCAGTTTTTTTTTTTTTTTTTCTCTCTCTTCTTCACTCCTTCAATCAAGTCAAACACCTCTTCCACCTCTGCTAATTATCCTGGAAGGTTCCTAACCTGGGGCTTTGCTCCTGAGGAGGACAGCCTTGCAAAGAGGTGGGCAGGTTTGGAAGTGCTCGCTATGGAGAGCTGAGAAATGAACAACAGTGTTCTGTATTCTCGCATCACCTTGGACAGATTCACAGTGCTATTCACGTTGGCATGATTCTATCCTCTGTGCTTTCTTTCCAGAAACAACAGACAAATAGCATAGGGATTTGTGCTCAGCTGACTTGGAAAAACCCCATCTCTGCCTGCAGCTCTCAATATCAGTTTTTGTCAAGGCCATGCCCTCATCACATATAAGTCATGTGCAGTTGAGATATCACGCAAATTTGGGGCCAGGTGGGTGACAATAAAGTCAAACAAATGTAACTGATTATAAACATGATAACGAGTAAAATTAACATACCTGAGATATCGAGAGGGTGAGGTGGATAGAAAATGAAGCAGTTGAGAATAAGTAATGGTCTCAATCACAGAGGAGAGAATTTGTTGCTGTTCCAGGAAGTCATGTCCAACTCTTTGTGACCCCATGGACTAGAGCCTGTCAGGCTTCCTTTCACTATCTCCCAGAATTTGTTCAGATTCATGTCTATAGAGTTGGTGAAGTTATCTAACTGTCTTAACATCTGCGGCCCACCTCTCCATGACCTTCAATATTTTCCACCATCTGAGCCTTTTCTAATGAGTCAGTTCTTTGCATTAGGTGGACAAAGGAAGAAAGAACACTAAAAGACAACTAACTTTTAAGAGGAAAGATCTTGAAACACTTTAGGATAGAGATGTAGTAAAAGTTTTTGACTAAATGCAAGACCCATTCATAATAAACCTGTACATAACTTGTGGGAACAGAAGGAACCATCTGCAAACTAATAAAGGCCACATATGGATAAACTCACTGCAAATATGATTCTCAATGGTGAAAACCTGTAAATGTGACCCCTAATTCATGAATAAGACAAAAATAGCCACTATCACCATTGGTATTCAGCATAGACTTTGGACTCCTCATTATATCAATCAGATTAGAAGAAATAAAATTTCAAACAAATGGGAAAAGGAGTAAAACTGCCATTGTTTACATGTGAAGTATACAGTCCCATTATTCATATAGGAAAATTTTGCCCACATATAGTGATAGTTACAGACATATTTGTATACATTGTATATTTCACGTGCAATATTTTTTTTCTTTTTAAATCTAGCTCCTAAAGCAATGAAGATAAATTTAAAAATAACCAAGTAGGACCTAATTAAACTTAATAACTTTCACACAGCAACACCATAAGCAAGACAGAAAATAATTTTCATTGTGGGAGAAAATATTTGCAAATGGAGGAAATGAAAACAGATTAATCTCCAAAATAAACAAATAGCACATGTGGCTGAATAGCAGAGAAACGAACAACCCAATTGGAAAAAAATGGACTGAAATGAAATAGACGTTACTCCCAAGAAGACTAACAGGTTTTCAATAACATAAGAGAAGATGCTCAACATCACTATTAGAAAAAGGGAAATAAAACCTTCAATGAGGTAGTACCTAAGACTGGCCTGAGTGACCCTTATCAACAACAACAAAAATCTACAAATAAATAAATTCTGCAGAGGGTGTGGAGAAAAGGTAACCCTCCCAAGTGGCTTGAATGGAAAGAATCCAGCAGTAATGTAGGAGACTTGGATTCAATCCCTTGGTTAGGAAAATTCCCCTGGAGAAGGGAATTTCCCTGAATATTTTAATTGAGATTCTGAATTCAAGAACTCAGATTCCTCAGAAGAAGCATTCTGGACTAGAGAATTCCAGTCTGTCACAAAGAGTTGGACATGGCTATGTGACGTTCACTTTCACTTTCTTTCCAGTCCTACTGGAAGGAATATACATTGATACAGCCACTATGTATGCAGATCAGTATGGAGAGTCTTTAAAAATCTAGGAATGAAGAAACTATATGATCTAGCAATTCCACTGCTGGGATTGTTGGGGTTTACCTAAAGAACATCATAATTACAAAAGATGCATAACAACAATATTGATGGCTCCAGGATTTACAACAGCAGAACTCTGAAGCAACAGAAATGTCCATTTACAAAGGAATAGATAAAGAAAATTTGGTATATATATAAAATAGAACATTACACAATCAAAAAAGAAATGAAATCGGGTCGTTTCTAGAGAGGTGGATGGATTGAGAAAGAGTCCTGTATAATGAAATAAATTAGAAAAAGAAAAACAAATATCACTTATTAACATATATATAAACTGTTAATACATTATATATATAACATATTTTATAACATATATTATTTATATATGTTATATATATTATATATAACAAAACTTTATATAACATAGACTGTTTATATAACATAAACTTTTAATATATTGCATAATATATGTACTTATATTTCATACGCATATATTATATATAACATAACTTTATATAAAATGTTTATATATATATGCATATATATAAACTGTAGCAGTTCAGTTCAGGCACTCAGTCATGTCCGACTCTTTGTGACCCCATGAACCACAGCACACCAGGCCTCCTTGTCCATCACCAGCTCCCGGAGTTCACCCAAACCCATGTGCATTGAGTTAGTGATACCATCCAACCATCTTATACTCTGTCAGCCCCTTCTCCTCCTGCCCTCAATCTTTCCCAGCATCAGCATCTTTTCAAATCAGTGAGCTCTTCATATCAGGTGACCAAAGTATTGGAGTTTCAGCTTCAACATCAGTCCTTCCAATGAACACCCAGGACTGATCTCCTTTAAGAAGGACTGGTTGGATCTCCTTGCATTCCAAGGGACTCTCAAGTGTTTTCTCCAACACAACAGTTCAAAAGCATCAGTTCTTCTGCACTCAGCTTTCTTTATAGTCCAACTCTCACATTCATACATGATCACTGGAAAAACCATAGCCTTGACTAGACGGACTTTTGTTAACAAAGAAATGACTCTGCCTTTTAATATGCTGTCTAGGTTAATCATAACATCCTTCCAAGGAGTAAGTGTCTTTTAATTTCACGGCTCTAATCTCCATCCTCAGTGATTTTGGAACCTAGAAAAATAAGGTCAGCCACTATTTCCACTGTTTTCCCATCTATTTGCCTTGAAGTGATGGAACCGGATTCCGTTTTCTTAGTTTTCTGAATGTTGAGCTTTAAGCTTTAAGTTGGCTTAAAGAGTTGTTAGGACTCTTTCACTTTCATCAAGAGGCTCTTTACTTTTTCACTTTCTGCCATAAGGCTGATGTCATCTGCATATCTGAGATTACTGATATTTCTCCTGGCAATCTTGATTCCAGCTTGTACTTCCTCCAGCCCACGGTTTCTTATGATGTACTCTGCGGAGAGTCGGACACGACTGAGCGACTGAACTGAACTGAACTGAACTCTGCATATAAGTTAAACAAACTGTATAGATGATCTTATAAGAGAAGCAGAAGTAGGGACACATTTATAGAGAAGAAACTTATGGATATCAAGGATAAACTGAATGCTGGTGGAAGGAATTGGGAGATTGCAACTGACAGCTGTACACTATTGATGCACAGCACAGGGAACATCATGGGGTGATGTGAATCAGAAAGAAGTCTCAAAGAAGTCTCAAAATGAGAGGATAGATGTATGATTGTTGTTCAGTCACTTAATGGTGTCCGAGTCTTTGGAACCATTGGATTGCAGCATGCTATAATTTTGCTGTAGAGTGGAAACTAAGAAAAGATTCTTAAGCAATTATGCTCCAATAAAAATTTAAATTTCAAAGTATATTCAACTAAAAAAAGGCATACCACTTACTGCTTCTCATGTTATTTGTGAATTCAGACGAAGAACTCAAAATATGTATACTTTAATGACAAATTGACTATAAAGCCCTGAAAACTGAATTTTATTTGATAATGCACTTATCATGAATATAGTAAGAATAAAAATAAATGTGCAGTACAGAAATTAGTGTAAATGCTTATGTCAAAAGTTTGAAAGATTTTCCCAAAAGAAATAATAACTTTTAAATAGGTGGCAACAACTATTATCAGTCACCTGGATTTAGTTATTCAATTGATTCGTTAATATGTCTGTTTTATTTGTCACACACAGTCTTTTACTAACCTGTTATGGATGAAAATTAAACGTTTTTTACCCATTCATTTTAAAAATATGTGTTTTTCATTGATAAGAAAAGTATACTTCCAAAACGTTTAAAGTTATACATATATATAACTTTTATATATATATATGTGTGTGTGTGTGTGTGTATGTATATATATATATATATATGTAAAACTGTTATATATATATATATATAATTGTTATATATATAATTGTTATATATATATAATTGTTATATATATATATAATTGTTATATATATATATATATATATATATAAATTTGAATTATGTTGTCATGATTGCTACAGGTTCTTGAAATTTAGGTTTTTTAAGTTGGATTCTAAAGAATGCTGAGTGCCAATGAATCAATGCTTTTGAAATGTTTTTGTTGGAGAAGTCTCTTGAGAGTCCCTTGGACTGCAAGAAGATCCAACCATTCCATCCTAAATTAAATCAGTCTTGAATGTTCATTGAAAGGAATGATGTTGAAGCTGAAATTCCAATACTTTGGCACCTGATGTGAAGAACTGACTTATTTGAGAAGACCCTGATGCTGGGAAAGATGGAAAGAAGGAGGAGAATGGAATGTCAGAGGATGAGATGATTGTATGACATCACCTACCCAATGGACATGAGTTAAAGTAAACTCCAGGAGTTGGCGACAGACAGGGAGGCCTGGCGTGCTGCAGTCTATGGGGACACAAATTGTCCAACACGACTGAGCGACTGAACTGAACTGAAGGCTTAACACAAGGTAATCTGAGTGCCAGTTTTCCTAATGGAATCTTCTGAATTTCATAGATGAAATTCCAAGTGCAAATTTTTCTACAGAAATTGTAATTCTCTTGTCATAATTAGATATGTGGGCAAAATTTTCCTATATGAAATAATGGGACTTTATACTCCACATATGAAAATATGTATGTACTTTTCCTGAAGGAATGTGGAATTCTCTGTTTTTCACATATGAAAATTTTGGCACATACTTTTCAAAACGAAAATTCTGTATATTTCACAAGATAAGCTGTGTACCTATTTTTCTATATGAAATATGGAATTGTATGCATTTCACATTAAAATAATGTGGGCTTTTCTACATGAAAATTGTTATTTTGCATATTTGACATATGAACATCTGACCATAGATCTGATTATACCAAATACCGTATTCTATTTCATGTATTCAAACCAGAGCACTCACATTTCTACATTTATACGGAATTCTCTATATATCACATATGAAAATCTTGGCACTGATTTAACTCAGTGAAATATGTATTTACCTATATTTCATATAGGTAAATCTGGGTTAGGATTTCCATGCAGGTATTGAAATCTCTATTTCACAATGAAAATCTGGGTAATGATAATCTTTCATGAAATATGGAATTCTCTATTATTGACATGTGAAAATCTAGGCACTGAGCTTTTTACCCTGAAATATGATTTTTTAAAAATATTTCACATTGAATATCTGGGTGTAGAATTAACCCCTTGAAAATTAGATTACCCATATTGTATATATGAAAAATATGGTTGATTTTCATACATGAAATATATATTCTCTAGATTTCACATATGAATATTTTGGTGTAGATTATCCTACATGAAATAAAGAATTCTCCACATTTCACATATGAACATCTAGTTGCCCATTTTATGTGAAAGATGGAATTCTCTGTATTTCACATTTGAAAATCTGAACGTGCAGTTTTCCTAGAGGGAATGTTGAAGTCACTATTTTTCACACGTACATTTGAATGTAGATTTTCCTACATGAAAAAAGGAAGTCTCTGTATTTCAATTCTTTACCATCTAAGAGACTAGGAAATTTGAACAGTTCTGTGAAGACCTACGAGACCTGCTGGCATTATCACCAAGAAACAATATCCTTTTCATCACAGGGGAGCAGAATGAAAAAGCAGGAAGTCGAGAAACACCTGGAGTAACAGGCAAGTTTCGCACTGGAGTACAAAATGAGGCAGGACAAGGCTAACAGTTTTGGGAAATAGAAATGGTAAAAGTGGAAACAGTGACAGACAATTTTCTTGGGCTCCAAAATCACTGGGGACAGTGACTCCAGTCATGAAAATAAAAGACCCTTGCTCCTGGGAAAAAAAGCTATGACAAACCTGGGGGCAATGGATTGAAAAGCAGAGATATCACTAGCTGACCTTTGTCCACATAGTGAAAGCTATAGTGTTGCAGGAGTTGCGTGTGGCTGTGACACTTCAGCTATAAAGAAGGGTGAATGCCAAAGAAATGAGTCTTTGGAACTGTGATGGAGGATAAGATGGTTGGATGGCATAACTGACTCAGTGAACGAGTTTGAGCACACTGTGGGTCACAGTGAAGGACAGGGAAGCCTGGAGATCTCAATCCATGGTGTCACAAATAGTTGTGAATGACATCCAGGAGTAGATGGCTCTACCTAATATATGGAATTCCCTATATTTCACATAGTTCAATCTGCAAGCAGATTTTCTTCTCCAGCAAGCAACATGTGGAGAAAATTGATGCCCTGATATTGAAAGGTGAAAGAAAGATAACTGCATAACTAATGCAGGAAAATCTGCACCCAGACTTTCAAATGTGGAATATAAATAATGACAGGTTTAAGTCATAAAATATGTGCTCAGATTTAGACATCGAAAATGATGAGAATTTCATCTTTCATGGGGGAAAATCAATGCCCATATTTTCTCGTGTTAAATATACAAAGTCTCACATTTTATGTAGGAAAACCTGCACCCAGATATTCATATGGAGAGTTCCATATTACATGTATGAAAACTGGCATCCAGATTCCGATACGTGAAATATAAACATTTTCATATTTTCTGTGGAAAAATCAAAACCACGAAATTCAAATATTAAGAGAGAATTTAAAAATCATATAGAAATATTGACAATCAGTGTTTCAGATATGAAATATAGATTATTCCATATCTCATGTAGGAAGTCTTCAACCAGATTTCATTATTGAAACATCAGTTCAGTTCACTTCAGTTGCTCAGTCGTGTCCGACTCTCCGCGACCCCATGGATCACAGCACGCCAGGCCTCCCTGTCCATCACCAACTCCCGGAGTACACTCAAACTCATGTCCACAGAGTCGGTGATGCCATCCAGCCATCTCATTCTCCGTCGTTCCCTTCTCCTCCCGCCCCCAACCTTTCCCAGCATCAGAGTGTTTTCCAGTGAGTCAACTCGTCGCATGAGGTGGCCAAAGTATTGGAGTTTCAGCTTTAGCATCAGTCCCTCCAATGAACATCCAGGATTGATCTCCTTTAGAATGGACTGGCTGAATCTCCTTGCAGTATAAGGGACTCTCAACAGTCTTCTCCAACACCACAGTTCAAAAGCATCGATTCTTCGGCGATCAGCTTTCTTCACAGTCCAACTCTCACATCCATACATGACCACGGGAAAAACCATTGCCTTTACTAGACGGACCTTTGTTGGCAAAGTAATGTCTCTGCTTTTTAATATACTATCAAGGTTGGTCATAACTTTCCTTCCAAGGAGCAAGCGTCTTTTAATTTCATGGCTGCAATCAGCATCTGCAGTGATTTTGGAGCCCAAAAAAACAAAGTCTGACACTGTTTCCACTGTTTTTCCATCTATTTCCCATGAAGTGATAGGACCAGATGCCATGATCTTTGTTTTCTGAATGTTGAGCTTCAAGCCAACATTTTCACTCTCCTCTTTCACTTTCATCAAGAGGCCTTTGAGTTCCTCTTCACTTTCTGCCATAAGGGTGGTGTCATCTGCATATCTGAGGTTATTGATATTACTCCCAGCAATCTTGATTCCAGCTTGTGCTTCTTCCAGCCCAGCGTTCCTCATGATGTACTCTGCATTAAGTTAAATAAGCAAGGTGACAATATACAACCTTGACATACACCTTTTCCTATTTGGAACCAGTCGGTTTTTCCATGTCCAGTTCTGACTGTTGCTTCCTGACCTGTATACAGGTTTCTCAAGAGGCAGGTCAGGTGGTCTGGGATTCCCATCTCCTTCAGAATGTTCCAAAGTTTATTGTGATCCACACAGTCAAAGGCTTTGGCATAGTCAATGAAGCACAAATAGATGTTTTTTCTGAAACTCTCTTGCTTTCTCCATGATCCAGCGGATGTTGGCAATTTGATCTCTGGTGCCTCTGCATTTTTTAAAACCTGCTTGAACATCAGGGAGTTCACGGTTTACATACTGCTGAAGCCTGGCTTGGAGAATTTTGAGCATGACTTTACTAGCGTGTGAGATGAGTGCAATTGTGCGGTAGTTTGAACATTCTTTGGCATTGCCTTTCTTTGGGATTGGAATGAAGACTGACCTCTTCCAGTCCTGTGGCCACTGCTGAGTTTTCCAAATCTGCTGGCATATTGAGTGCAGCACTTTCACAGCATCATCTTTCAAGACTCGAAATAGCTCCACTGGAATTCCATCACCACCACTAGCTTTGTTTGTAGTGATGCTTTCTAAGGCCCACTTGACTTCACATTCCAAGATGTCTGGCTCTAGGACGGTGATCACATTATCGTGACTATCTTGGTCGTGAAGATCTTTTTTGTACAGTTCTTCTGTGTATTCCTGCCACCTCTTCTTAATATCTTCTGCTTCTGTTAGGTCCATACCATTTCTGTCTATCGCGCCCATCTTTGCACGAAATATTCCCTTGGAATCTCTAATTTTCTTGAAGAGGTCTCTTGTTTTTCCTATTCTGTTGTTTTCCTCTATTTCTTTGCATTGATCACCAAGGAAGGCTTTCTTATCTCTCCTTGCTATTCTTTGGAACTCTGCATTCAGATGCTTATATCTTTCCTTTTCTCCTTTGCTTTTTGCCTCTCTTCTTTTCACAGCTATTTGTAAGGCCTCCTCAGACAGCCAGTTTGCTTTTTTGCATTTCTTTTCCATGGGGAAGGTCTTGGTCCCTGTCTCCTCTACAATGTCACGAACCTCCATCCAGAGTTCATCAGGCACTCTATCAATCAGATCTAGTCCCTTAAATCTATTTCGCACTTCCACTGTATAATCATAAGGGATTTGATTGAGGTCATATCTGAATGGTCTATTGGTTTTCCCTACTTTCTTCAGTTTAAGTCTGAACTTCGCAATAAGGAGTTCATGATCTGAGCCACAGTCAGCTCCTGGTCTTGTTTTTGCTAACTGTATACAGCTTCTCCATCTTTGGTTGCAAAGAATATAATCAATCTGATTTCGGTGTTGACCATCTGGTGATGTCCATGTGTAGAGTCTTGTGTTGTTGGAAGAGGGTGTTTGCTATGACCAGTGCATTCTCTTGACAAAACTCTATTAGCCTTTGCCCTGCTTCATTCCGTGCTCCAAGGCCAAATTTGCCAGTTACTCCAGGTGTTTCTTGACTTCCTACTTTTGCATTCCAGTCCCCTAGAATGAAAAGGACATCTTTTTTGGGTGTTAGTTCTAAAAGGTTTTGTAGGTCTTCATAGAACCGATTAACTTCGGCTTCTTCAGCATTACTGGTTGGGGCATAGGCCTGCATTACTGTAATATTGAATGGTTTGCCTTGGAAACGAACAGAAATCATCCTGTCATTTTTAAGATTGCATCCAAGTACTGCATTTCGGACTCTTTTGTTGACCATGATGGCTACTCCATTTCTTCTAAGGGATTCCTGCCCACAGTAGTAGATATAATGGTCATCCGAGTTAAATTCACCCATTCCAGTCCATTTTAATTCACTGATTCCTAGAATGTCGACGTTCACTCTTGCCATCTCCTGTTTGACCACTTCCAATTTGCCTTGATTCATGGACCTAACATTCCAGGTTCCTATGCAATATTGCTCTTTACAGCACCGGACCTTGTTTCTATCATTGGTCAAATCCACAACTGGGTATTGGTTTTGCTTTTGCTCCATCCCTTTATTCCTTCTATAGTTATTTCTCCACTGAGCTCCAGTAGCATACTGGGCACCTACCGACCTAGGGAATTCCTCATTCAGTATCCTATCATTTTGTCCTTTGTTACTGTTCATGTGGTTCTCAAGGCAAGTATACTGAAGTGGTTTGCCATTCCCTTCTCCAGGGGACCACATTCGGCTGTGGTCCATGTGATCAGATCAGCTAGTTTCCTGTGATTATGATTTCAGTTTGTCTGCCCTCTGGTGCCCCCTAGCAATACCTACCGTCTTATTTGGGTTTCTCTTACCTTATAGAGAATTCCAAATTACTTTAGAACAATCTATGACAAAATGTTCATATACGAAAAATAGATGATTCTGTATTTGGCAATTCAGGCCAGATTATACATTCTGAATCATAGAAAATTCATACTTTATGTGTGAAAAATCTGTCCCCAAATTTTCATGTGTGATATATTGACATTCATATTTCACATAAGAAAATCTGTTCCCAATTGTGAAAGAGACAGATTTTTATATTGCATGTTGGAAAGCATCCATTCAAATTTTCTTCACTAAAATAACAATTTTATATCTCAAGCAGGACAGATTTTCAGATATAAAATATAAAATTCCATTATTTCTTAAGGAAAATTAATGCCTATTTGTTCAAATGTTACATGTAGAGAATTCCATAATTCATGAAGAAAAATCAACAGAGATTTTCAAATGAGAAATATGAAAAATTACACATTTCATGTTAGAAAATGTAGACTGTATTTTGATGTGTGAAATAGATTTTTCTCTGTCATTGTAGAAAATTTGCATCCAGAGTTTCAAAAGTGAAATATAAAGAATTCCACAATTCATGCAGAAAGACCTGTATCCATATTTAATGTGTGAAATACAGATTTATATAGATATGAAATATATATTTTATATTTCTGTATTTTCAATTGGAAAATCTGTCCCCAGATATTCATAAGTGAATTACAGAGAATTTCATATTTTATGTCCTAAAGACTGCACTTACATTTTCATATGTAAAACTGAGTATCTCATCTTCAAGTGGGAATATCTGGTGTCATATTTCAATACATGAAATATAGAAATTTCCATATTGCACCATAATCATATGTAAGATATAGATAATTGATATCTCCTAGAAGAAAATTTTCTCTCAGACTTTCATGTGTGCAATGTACACTATTCCATATTGCATGCCAAAATTTTTATAGAGATTGCATAATTCTCATAGGAAAATTTAAGCCCAGATATTTATATGTGAAATGTAGAATTCCATATTAGATATCAGAATATGTATGCCTAGAATTAAATATAGGATACATAAAAAATATAATCCACGTACTTAAATCTTCATTCATATGTTCATATGTAAAATATAGAGATCTCATTTTTCATGTATGAATATTTCACTTTAGAATATCATAAGGAAAATGAACACCATTCTATGTTTCATGATTCAAACTACTCATTCAGATTTTCATAGGCAAATAAAGGTAATTAATATTTAAATAGAAAAATATGCACAGGTGTTCACTGTGAAACATAGAGATATTCATGTTTCCTTTAGAAATAAGTATGTCTAGGCTTTCAAATGTTAAGTATTGAGCAGTCCATATTTTATATGGGAAAATCTGTACTCAGGTTTCCTGGAGTAAAATAAAGAGTATGCCATATTCATGCAAGAAATTTTTTGTCCAGATTTTCATACACAGAATAAAGAGCATTTGCCTCTTTGAGGAAGCTGCCATTTGACCCATCGCAGAGCCACTGAGCAGATGACCCACAAACTGCAAAACAATTATACCAAAGAAATTCTCACACTGTTACTAAAGTTCTAAGACTCATAGAAGATTTCCAAATCTGGATATCTATAAAAGGGACAGAGAACCTCCAGGGAATTTGACTCTGCAGGGCAGTGGGATTTAATTACAGAACTTCTACAGGACTGGGGAAACAGACTCTTGGAGGGCACAAACAAAACCTTGTGTGCACCAGGAGCCAGAAGAAAGGAGCAGTGCTCCCACAAGTGACTGAGTTGGACTTCCCTGTGAGAGTCCAGGAGTCTCTGGTGGAAGTGTGTGTCAACACTTTGGCCTCAGACCAAATCACCTGGAGGGAACGCAACCTCCCCCATCAACAGAAAATTGGATTAAATATTAATGAGTGTGGCTCTGCCAATCATAATAAGATCCAGATTCCCCCAGTGATTGTTTCCCATCAGGAAGCTTCCATAACTCTCTTCCCTATCCATAAGAGGGCAGACAGAATGAAAACCACAGAGAAAACTAAACAAATTGATCACATGGACTACAGCCTTGTCTAACTCAATGAAACTATAAACCATGTTGTGTAGGGCTGCCCAAGATGGACAGCTCATGGTGGAGAGTTCAGACAAAATGTAGTCCACTGAAGAAGGGAATGGCAAACCAATTCAGTATTCTTACCTTGGGAACCCTATGAACAGTATGAAAAGGCAAACAGACATAACACTGAGAGATGAACTCCCCACGTCAGTACGTGCCCAATATGGTACGGCTGAAGAGTGGAGAAGTAACTCCAGAAAGAATGAAGAGTTAGGGAAAAAGTGAAAACAGTGCCCAGTTGTGGATGTGACTGGTTATGGAAGCAATGTCCATTATCATAAAAACAATATTGCATAGGAACTGGAATGTTAGGTCCATGATCACGGTAAATTGGATGTGATCAAATAGGAGATGGCAAGAGTGAACACTGACATTTTAGGAATCAGTGAACTAAAGTGGAATGTAATGGGTGAATTTAATTCAGATGATCATTACATCTACTATTGTGGGCAAGAATCCCTTAGCAGAAATGGAGTATCCCTTATAGTTAACTAAAGAGTCCAAAATGCAGTCCTTGGGTTCAGTCTCAAAAATGAGAATGCTCTCGGTTCATCTCCAAGGCAAACCATTCAATATCACAGTAAGCCAAGTCTAAGCTGCTGCTGCTGCTGCTAAGTCACTTCAGTCGTGTCCAACTCTGTGTGACCCCATAGACGGAAGCCCACCAGCCTCCCCCGTCCCTGGGATTCTCCAGGCAAGAACACTGGAGTGGGTTGCCATTTCCTTCTCCAACAAGTCTAAGCACCAACCACTAATTCCAAAGAACTTGAAATTGAATGGTTCTATGAGGACCCACAACACCTTCTAGAACTAATACCCCCAAAAAACTTGTCCTTTTCATCATAGGGAAATGGGATGCAAAAATAGGATGTCAAGCTGACAATACTACAAAGCTATAGTCATCAAGACAATATGGTACTGGCCTAAAGGCAGAAATATAGATCAACAGAACAAAACAGAAAGCCCAGAGATGAATCCACACACCTATGGACAACTGATCTTGGATCAATGAGGCCAAAATATACAAAGAAAAAAGACAATCTCTTGAGCAAGTGGTGCTGGGAAAACTGGTCAACTATGTGTAAAAGAATGAAACTAGAACACTTTCTAAGACCATACAAAAAAATAAACTCAAAATAGATTAAATATCTAAATTTAAGTCCAGAAACTAAATCGCCTGAGGAAAACATAGGCAAAACACTCTTACATAAATCACAGCAAGATCTTCTATGACCCACCTCCCACAGTTATGGAAATAAAAGCAATAATAAACAATCAGTACCTAATTAAACTTTATAGCCTTTGCACAATGATGGAATCTATAAGCAAGGTGAAAAGGCATCCTTCACAATGGGAGAAAATAATAAACAGCTGACAAAGAATCAATCTCCAAAATATATAAATAGCTCATGCAGCTCAATGCCAGAAAAGTAAATGACACAATCAAAAAATGGGCCAAAGATCTAAATAGACATTTCTCCAAAGGAGACATACACATGGGTAACAAGTGCATGAAAAGATGCTCCATGTCACTCATTATTGGAGAAATGTGAATCGAAACCACAAAGAGCTACCATCTCATGCAAGTTAGAATAGTTGTCATCGAAAAGTGCAAAGAAAATGCACTGGTCATAGAAAACACCATCTTCCAACAACCCAAGAGAAGACACGACACATGGACATCAGAAGATGGTCAGCACCAAAATAATACTGGTTATGTTCTTTGTAGCCAAAGATGGAGAAACTCTATAGAGTAAGCAGAAAGAAGACCAAGAGTTTGCTGTGGCTCTATCATGACCTCCTTATTGTAAAGTTCAGATTTCAATTAAAGAAAGTAGGGAAAACCCAAAGACAACTCAGGTGCGACTTAAATCAAATCCCTCATGATTATACAGATTTGAAGGAAAATAGATTTGAAGGATCAGCTTTGACAGGCACAATGCTGAAAAACTATGGTTGGGGGTCACTAAACACGTACAGGAGGCCATGATCAAAACCACCCACCAAAATGAAGTGCTGAAAGGCAAAAGGGTTGTCTCAGGAGACATTACAAATAGCTGAGAAAAGAAGAGAAGCTAAAGGCAAAGGAGTAAAGGAATAAGATGCACCCATCTGAATGCAGAGTTCCAAAGAATGGCAAGCAGAACTAAGAATATACCTCTTAAGTGAACAATCCCCGCCACAGCAAAAAATGAGGGAAACAATAGAAATGGAAAGACTAGAGATCTCTTTTAAAAAATTAGAGATACTAAGGGATATTTCATGCAAAGATGGGCACAGTAAAGGACAGAAATAGTATGGACCGTTTCCGAAGCAGTAGCTATTAAAAAGAAGTGGCAAAATCAGAAGAACTATATAAAACTGAAGAAACATAGAACAGAAGAACTACATAAAAGAGATCTTAAGTTCAGTTCAGTTCAGTTCAGTCACTCAGTCGTGTCCGATTCTCCTCGACTCCATGAATCACGTCACGCCAGGCCTCCCTGTCCATCACCAACTGCCGGAGTTCACGCAAACTCATGTCCACAGAGTCGGTGATGCCATCCAGCCATCTCATTCTCTGTCGTCCCCTTCTCCTCCCGCTCCCAACCTTCCCAGCATCAGAGTCTTTTCCAGCGAGTCAAGTCATCACATGTGGTGGCCAAAGTATTGCAGTTTCAGCTTTAGCATCAGTCCTTCCAATGAACACTCAGGATTGATCTCCTTTAGAATAGAATGGTGGATCTCCTTGAAAAACAAGGGACTCTCAAGAGTCTTCTCCAAAACCACAGTTCAAAAACATCAATTCTTCGGCGATCAGCTTTCTTCACTGTCCAAATCTCACATCTATACATGACCACGGGAAAAACCATAGCCTTGACTAGACGGACCTTGGGTGACAAAGTAATGTCTCTGTGTTTTAATATACTATCTAGGTTAGTCATAACTTTTCTTCCAAGGAGTAAGTGTCTTTTAATGTCATGGTTGCATTCAGCATCTTCAGAGATTTTGGAGGCAAAAAAAAAAAAAGTCTGACACTGTTTCCACTGTTTTTCCATCTATTTCCCATGAAGTGATGGAACCAGATGCCATGATCTTTGTTTTCTGAATGTTGAGCTTCAATCTAATATTTTCACTCTCCTCTTTCAACTTCATCAAGAGGCTTTTTAGTTCCTTTTCACTTTCTGCCATAAGGGTGGTGTCATCTGCATATCTGAGGTTATTGTTAATTCTCCCAGCAATCTTGATTCCAGCTTGTGCTTCTTCCAGCGCAGCGTTCCTCATGATGTACTCTGCATATAAGTTAAATAAGCAAGGTGACAATATAAAGCCTTGACGTAATCCTTTTCCTATTTTGAAACAGTCTGCTGTTCCATGTACAGTTCTGACTGTTGCTTCCTGATCTGCATACAGGTTTCTCTAGAGGCAGGTCAGGTGGTCTGGTTATTGTGATCCACACAGTCAAAGGCTTTGGCATAGTCAATGAAGCACAAATAGATGTTATTCTGGAACTCTCTTGCTTTCTCCATGATCCAGCGGATGTTTGCAATTTATCACTGGTGCCTCTGCCTTTTCTAAAACCTGCTTGAACATCTGGGAGTTCACGGTTCACATACTGCTGAAGCCTGGCTTGGAGAATTTTGAGCATGATTTTAGAAGCATGTGAGATGAGTGCAATTGTGTGGTAGATTGAGCATTATTTGGCATTGCCTTTCTTTGGGATTGGAATGAATACTGACCTCTTCCAGTCCTGTGGCCACTGCTGAGTTTTCCAAATCTGCTGGCATATTGAGTGCAGCACTTTCACAGCATCATCTTTCAAGTCTTGAAATAGCTTAACTGGAATTCCATCACCTCCACTAGCTTTGTTCGTAGTGATGCTTTCTAAGGCCCACTTGACTTCACATTCCAAGATGTTTGGCTCTAGGTCAGTGATCACGTTATCGTGAGTATCTTGGTCGTGAAGATCTTTTTTGTACAGTTGTTCTGTGTATTTCTGCCACCTCTTCTTAATATCGTTTGCTTCTGTTAGATCCATACGATATCTGTCCCTTATCGAGCCCATCTTTGCATGAAATATTCCCTTGGAATCTCTAATTTTCTTGAAGAGATCTCTTGTCTTTCCCATTCTGTTGTTTTCCTCTATTTCTTTGCATTGATCACCGAGGAAGGCTTTCTTATCTCTCCTTGCTATTCTTTGGAACTCTGCATTCAGATGCTTATATCTTTCCTTTTCTCCTTTGCTTTTTGCCTCTCTTCTTTTCACAGCTATTTGTAAGGCCTCCTCAGACAGCCAGTTTTCTTTTTTGCATTTATTTTCCATGGGGATGATTTTGGTCCCTGTCTCCTGTACAATGTCATGAACCTCCGTCCAGAGTTCATCAGGCACTCTATCAATCAGATCTAGTCCCTTAAATCTATTTCTCACTTCCACTGTATAATCATAAGGGATTTGATTGAGGTCATATATGAATGGTCTAGTGGTTTTCCCTACTTATATGCAGAGTACATCATGAGGAACGCTGCGCTGGAAGAAACACAAGCTGAAATCAAGATTGAAGTGTTCATGACCTGATCCACAGTCAGTTCCTGGTCTTGTTTTTGCTAACTGTATAGAGCTTCTCCATCTTTGGCTGCAAATATAATCAATCTGATTTCGGTGTTGACCATCTGGTGATGTCCATGTGTAGAGTCTTCTCTTGTGTTGTTGGAAGAGGGTGTTTGCTATGACCAGTGTGTTCTCTTGACAAAACTCTATTAGCCTTTGCCCTGCTTCATTCTGTGCTCCAAGGCCAAATTTGCCTGTTACTCCAGGTGTTTCTTGACTTTCTACTTTTGCATTCCAGTCCCCTAAAATGAAAAGGACATCTTTTTTGGGTGTTAGTTCTAAAAGGTCTTGTAGATCTTCATAGAACCCTTCAACTTCGGCTTCTTCAGCGTTACTGGTTCTGGCATAGGCCTGCATTACTGTAATTTTGAATGGTTTGCCTTGGAAACGAACAGAAATCAATCTGTCATTTTTAAGCTTGCATCCACGTACTGCATTTCGGACTCTTTAGTTGACTATGATGTCTACTCCATTTCTTCTAAGGAATTCCTGCCCACAGTAGTAGATATAATGGTAATCTGAATTAAATTCACCCATTCCTGTCCATTTTAGTTCACTGATTGCTAGAATGTCTATGTACACTCTTGCCATCTCCTGTTTGACCACTTCCAATTTGCCTTGATTCATGGACCTAACATTCCAGGTTCCTATGCAATATTGATCTTTACAGCACCGGACCTTGCTTCTATCCCTGGACACATCCACAACTGTGTATTGGTTTTGCTTTTGCTCCATCCCTTCATTCCTTCTAGAGTTACTTCTCCACTGATCTCCAGTAGCATACTGGGCACCTATCGACCTGGGAAATTCCTCATTCAGAATCCTATCATTTTGCCCTTTGATACTGTTCATGGGGTTCTCAAGGCAAGTATACTGAAGTGGTTTGCCATTCCCTTCTCCAGTGGACCACATTTGGCTGTGGTCCATGTGATCAGATCGACTAGTTTCCTGTGATTATGATTTCAGTGTGTCTGCCCTCTGATGCCCCCTCGCAATACCTACAATCTTATTTGGGTTTCTCTTACCTTGGTCGTGGGATACTCTTCACAGCTGCTCTAAGAAAGCACAGCTGCTGCACCTTACCTTGGATGAGGGGTGTCTCCTCAAGGCCGCCCCTCCTTACCTTGAACGTGGAGTAGCTCCTCTCGGCTCTCCTGCGGCCGCGCAGCCACAGCCTATTGGACGTGGGGTAGCTCCTCTTGTCCTCTGGCCCTGGCCTCAGGCGTGGGGTAGCTCCTCACGGCCGGGCCTCTTTGCGTGCTCTTTTGCGCGTGGGCCGGTGTTTCTCACGTCTGCGCCGCCAGGACCGGTGTCTCTCTAATGACCCAGATAAACACAATAGTGTTATCACTCACCTAAAGCCAGATATCCTGGAATGTGATGTCAAATTGGCCTTAGGAAGCGTCATTATGAACAAAGCTAGTGGAGGTGATGGAATTCTAACTGAGCTATTTCAAGTCCTAAAAGATGATGCAGTGAAAGTGCTGAAATCAATATGCCGGCAAATGTGGAAAACTCGGCAGTGGACACAGGACTGGACAAGACAAGTTGTCATTCCAATCCCCAAGAAAGGTACTGCCAAAGAATATTCAATCTATTGCATGATTGAGCTCATCTCTCATGCTAGTAAAGTAATGCTCAAAATTCTCCAAGTGAGGTTTCAACAAAACTGAACCAAGAATTTCCAGATATTCATGCTGAATATAGAAAAAGGAAGAGGAACCAGAGATCAAGTTGCCAACATACACTGGATCATAGAAAAAGCAAGAGAGTGCAGAATAATATAATTTTCTGCTTTATTGACTATGCCCAGGAATACGTCAAGGCTGCATATTGTCACCCTGATTATTTAACTTATATACAGAGTACATCATGAGAAATTCTGGGCTGGAAGAAGCACAAACTGGAATTAAGTTTGCCTGAGGAAATATCAATAACCTCAAATATGCACATGACAACATCTTTATGGCAGAACGTGGAGAGGAACTAAAAAGCCCCTTGGTGAACGTGAAAGAGAAGAGTGAAAAAGATGGTTTTAAGCTCAACATTCAGAAAGTTAAGATCATGACATGTGGATCCATCACTTCATGGGAAATAGATGGGAAAATAGTGGAAACAGTGTCAGGCTTTATTTTTTGGGCTCCACATCACTGCATAAGGTGATTGCAGCCATGAAATTAAAAGACATTTACTCATTGGAAGGAAAGTTATGATCAATCTAGATAGCATATTAAAAAGCAGAGATATTACTTTGCAACAAAGGTCCATTTAGTCAAGGCTATGGTGTTTCCCATGGTCATCTATGGATGTAAAAGTTGGACATTGAAGAAAGCTGAGTGCCGAATAATTGATGCTTTTGAACTGTGGTATTGAAGAAGACTCTTGAGAGTCCCTTGGACTGCAAGGAGATCCAACCAGTCCATTCTAAAGGAGATCAGTCCTGGGTGTTCATTGGAAGGACTGGTGCTAAAGCTGAAACTGCAATATTTTGGCCACCTCATGCGAAGTTTTGACTCATTGGAAATGACCCTGATGTTGGCAGGGCTTGGGGGCAGAAGAAGAAGGGGATGACAGAGGATGAGATGGCTGGATGGTATCATCAACTCAATGGACATGAGTTTGAGTGTACTCTGGGAGTTGGTGATGGACAGGGGTGCCTGGCGTGCTGCAATTCATAGGGTTTCAAATAGTTGGATACGACTGAGCGACTGAACTGAACTGAAGCCATTGACAATGTAGCTCACCACAAAATGCTGGAAAATTCTCCAAAGATACGAATACCTGACCACCTTACCTGCCTCCTGAGAAAGCTGTACACAGGTCAAGAAGCAACAGTAGAACCAGACATGGAACAATGGACTGGTTTTAAATTGGAGAGACATATGTCAAATCTATATATTGTCACCATGTTTACTTAGTGCAGAGTACATCATGCAAAATGCCAGAGCACAAGCTGGAGTCAAGATTTCTGGGAGAAATATCATAACCTTAGCTATCCAGATGACAATGCCCTTGCCCTTATGACAGAAAGTGAAGCAGAACGAAAGAGCCTGTTGATGAAAGTGAAAAAGGAGAGTTAAAAAGCTGGCTTAACTCAACATTCAGATATAGAAAATCATGCCATTTGTTTTCCTTCCTTCAAGGCAAGTTGATTGGGAAACAATGGAAATCCAAGAGGCTTTATTTTTGTCATCTCCAAAATCATCACAGATGGTGACTGCAGCCATGAAATTCAAAGATGCTTCCTCCTTGGAAGAAAAGCTCTGAGGAACCTAGACATATTCAAAAGCAGAGCCATCATTTTCCCAACAAAAGGCCGTCTACTCAAAGCTGTGGTATTTTCCAGGAGTCATGCATGGATATGAGAATTGAACTCTCATAAAATAATCTCACAAAGAAAACTGAGAGTTGAAGAATTGTTGCCTTTAACTGTGGTGTTGGGGAAGTGTCTCGAGAGTCCCTTGTACTTTAAGGAGATCTAACCAGTCCATTCTAAAGGAAATCAGTCCTGAATATCCACTGGAAGGACTGATGTTGAAACTCAAATAATTTGGCCAATGATGTGAAGAATTGACTCATTGGGAAAGACCCAGATGCTGTGAAAAATTGAAGGCGGGAGGAGAAGGAGAAGACAGCGGATGATTCGGGCGGATAGCATCACCGACTCGATGGACATGAATCGAGCAAGCTCTGGCAGTTACTGATGGACAGGGTAGACTGGAGTACTGCAGTCCATGGGATCACAAAGAGTTTTACACGACTGAGCTACTGAATTGAACTGATAAGGGGAAAGAATATTGAAAGGTTGTTGCGAAATGACACAAACACACCAGGATCTTGGCCTCCGGAGAAGAATTCAATCCGGGGCCAGAGACGAGGCTTGATCGCTCAGAGATTTTGTGTAATAAAGTTTTATTAAAGGATGAAGAGATAGAGAAAGCTTTCTGACATAGACATCAGAAGGGGGCAGAAAGAGTGCCCCCCTGCTAGTCTTCAGCTGGAAGTTATATAGTTAATAGCGGAGAAGGCAATGGCAAGCCACTCCAGTACTCTTGCCTAGAGAATCCCATGAATGGAGGAGTCTGGTAGGCTGCAGTCCATGGGGTCGCTAAGTGTCGGACAGGACTGAGCGACTTCACTTTCACTTTTCACTTTCACACATAGGAGTAGGAAATGCAACCGACTCCAGTTATCTTCACTGGAGAATCCCAGGGACGGGGGAGCCTGGTGGGCTTCCGTTTATAGGGTCACACAGAGTCGGACACGACTTGAAGTGACTCAGCAGCAGCAGCAGAAGCTGTCTGTTAATGAAAGAAAGGAATGTCTTAAGGCTTAGAATGGCACCACTCCCCTCACATATAAGATGCATTTGGGATAATTTTGACACCAGATGATTCATCCTGGGCCATAAAATGATTAGCGTGAATCTTGTAGAAGGGCAGATTAACATACAAATAGTTTCATTTTGCATAGATTAAGGGAACAATATCTGAGTATAACATCGAGGTTTATTAAGTAGGCCCTGAGCCATTTGGGGAAACCAACTTGAAGATAGAGTCTGGGGTAAATGCGTAGTATATTAACATATATTAAGAACAACATTTCCATAAGAAAAATGCATTGGTTAACTCAAGATTTGAGAATAGTTAACTTCAAGTGAAACCAGGTGTCATTATGGCAACACAGTATTTTAAGAGAAGTTTTTTTTTTTTTTTTAATTTGTATAGAGAAGAAAAAAATATCAAGTTTGTTTCCTCCTGCCGCTTAAGAGAGATAAAAATGTCTGACACTTGCAGGCTATTTCCTCCGTTTGGAGACCCCTGGCCTTCCTGCCTGTTACCCTCTTAATATGAAGAAGAATAGATAACTGTATCTTCACCAGACCACCTTGAATGTAAGGGATGTTGATAGCAACTCATTCTGACTCTCAAGATTTCAGTCAGCTGAAGCTTGGAGACTGCCACAGCACAAGAACCTTAATGAATATGCCTGCAAATGTTAGTCACTCACTCATGTCTGACTCTTTGCAACCTCATGGACCACCAGGCACCTCTGGCCATGGAATTCTCCAGGCAAGAACGCTGGAGTGGATTGCCATGCCCTCTTCGGGAATCTTCCTCAGGTAAGCCTGTAGTGTTATGAACCTTCCCTTAGCACAGCTTTTACAGGGTCCTATAGGTTTTGGCAGACGCGAGAGATGCCGGACCCAGTGGCGCAGACGCGAGACACACCAGCCCCAGCGCACCCGAACACGCCTGAAGCGTGGCCCTGAGGAGCTAACCCATGCCTGAGGCCAGGGCGAGCGGCCGAGAGGAGCTACCTCACGTCCAATAGGAGGAGGCTGCATGGGCTGAGGAGGGCCGAGAGAAGCTACTCCACATTCAAGGTAAGGAGGGGCGGCCTTGAGGAGACACCCCTCATCCAAGGTAAGGTGCAGCAGCTGCGCTTTCTTGGAGCAGCTGTGAAGAGATACCCCACGCCCAAGGTAAGAGAAACCCAAATAAGACGGTAGGTATTACGAGGGGGCATCAGAGAGCAGACACACTGAAATCATAATCACAGGAAACTAGTCGATCTGATCACATGGACCACAGCCGAATGTGGTCCACTGGAGAAGGGAATGGCAAACCCCTTCAGTATACTTGCCATGAGAACCCCATGAACAGTATCAAAGGGCAAAATGATAGGATACTGAATGAAGAATTTCACAGGTCAGTAGGTACCCAGTATGCTACTGGAGATAAGTGGAGAAATAACTTTAGAAGGAATGAAGGGATGGAGCAAAAGCAAAACCAATATCAGTTGTGGATGTGACCAGTGATACAAGCAAGGTCCGGTGCTGTAAAGATCAATATTGCATAGGAACCTGGAATGTTAGGTCCATGAATCAAGGCAAATTGGAAGTGGTCAAACAGGAGATGAAAAGATTGAACGTAGACATTCTAGGAATCGGTGAATTAAAATGGACAGGAATGGGTGAATTTAACTCAGATGACCATTATATCTACTACTGTAGGAAGGAATCCCTTGGAAGAAATGTAGTAGCCTTCATGGTCAACAAAAGAGTCCGAAATGCAGTACTTGGATGCAATCTAAAAAACTACAGAATGATTTCTGTTCATTTCCAAAGCAAACCATTCAGTATTACAGTAATGCAGGCCTATGCCCCAACCAGTAATGTTGAAGAAGCTGAAGTTGAACGGTTTTATGAAGACTTACAAGACCTTTTAGAACTAACACCCAAAAAAGATATCCTTTTCACTATAGGGGACTGGAATTCAAAAGAAAGAAGTCAAGAAACATCTGGTGTAACAGGCAAAATTGGCCTTAAAGCACGGAATGAAGCAGGGCAAAGGCTAATAGAGTTTTGCCAAGAGAACGCACTGGTCATAGCAAACACCCTCTATACAGTCAGCAAAAACAAGACCAGGAGTTGACTGTGGCCCAGGTCATGAACTCCTTATTGCCAAATTCAGACTTCAATTGAAGAAAGTAGGGAAAACCACTAGACCATTCATATATGACCTCAATCAAATCCCTTATGATTATACAGGGGAAGTGAGAAATAGATTTAAGGGACTAGATCTGATTGATAGAGTGCCTGATGAACTCTGGATGGAGGTTCATGACATTGTGCAGGAGACAGGGACCAAGACCATCTCCATGGAAAAGAAATGCAAAAAAGCAAACTGGCTGTCTGAGGAGGCCTTACAAATAGCTGTGAAAAGAAGAGAAGCAAAAGCAAAGGAGAAGAGGAAAGATATAAGCATCTGAATGCAGAGTTCCAAAGAATAGCAAGGAGAGATAAGAAAGCCTTCCTCGGTGATCAATGCAAAGAAATAGAGGAAAACAACAGAATGGGAAAGACAAGAGATCTCTTCAAGAAAATTAGAGATTCCAAGGGAATATTTCATGCAAAGATGGGCGCGATAAAGGACAGAAATGGTATGGACCTAACAGGAGCAAACGATATTAAGAAGAGGTGGCAAGAATACACAGAAGAACTGTACAAAAAGATCTTCATGACCAAGAGAGTCACGATAACATGATCACTGACCTAGAGCCAGACAATTTGGAATGTGAAGTCAAGTGGGCCTTAGAAAGCATCACTATGAACAAAGCTAGTGGAAGTGATGGAACTCCAGTTGAGCTATTTCAAATCTTGAAAGATGACGCTGTGAAAGTGATGCATTCAATATGCCAGTAAATTTGGAGTACTCAGCAGTGGCCACAGGACTGGAAAAGGTCAGTCTTCATTCCAATCCCAAAGAAATGCAATGCCAAAGAATGCTCAAACTACCGCACAATTGCACTCATCTCACACGCTAGTAAAGTCATGATCAAAATTCTCCAAGCCAGGCTTCAGCAATATGTGAACCGTGAACTCCCAGATGTTCAAGTAGGTTTTAGAAAAGGCAGAGGCACCACAGATCAAATTGCCAACATCTGCTGGATCAGAGAGAAAGCAATAGAGTTCCAGAAAAACATCTATATATGCTTTATTGATTAGGCCAAAGCCTTTTTGTGGATCACAATAAACTGTGGAACATTTTGAAAGTGATGGGAATACCAGACCACCTGATCTGCCTCTTGAGAAACCTGTATGCAGGTCAGGAAGCAACAGTCAGAACTGTATCTGGAACAACAGACTGGTTCCATAAAGGAAAAGGAGTACGTCAAGGCTGTATCTGGTCACCTTGCTTATTTAACTTATATGCAGAGTACATCATGAGGAACGCTGGGCTGGAAGAAGCACAAGCTGGAATCAAGATTGCTGGGAGAAATATCAATAACCTCAGATATGCAGATGACACCACCCTTATGGCAGAAAGTGAAGAGGAACTCAGAAGCCTCTTGACGAAAGTGAAAGAGGAGAGTGAAAAGGTTGGCTTGAAGCTCAACATTCAGAAAACAAAGATCATGGTATCTGGTCCCATCACTTCATGGGAAATGGATGGAAAAACAGTGGAAACAGTGTCAGACTTTAGTTTTTGGGCTCCAAAATCACTGCAGATGGTGAATACAGCCATGAAATTAAAAGATGCTTACTCCTTGGAAGGAAAATTAAGACCAACCTACATAGTATATTAAAAAGCAGAGACATTACTTTGCCAACAAAGGTACGTCTAGTTCAGGCTATGGTTTTTCCCGTGGTCATGTATGGATGTGAGAGTTGGACTGTGAAGAAAGCTGATTGCCGAAGAATTGATGCTTTTGAACTGTGATGTTGGAGAGACTCTTGACAATCCCTTGTACTGCAAAGAGATCCAACCAGTCCATTCTAAAGGAGGTCAATCTTGGGTGTTCATTGGAAGGACTGATGTTAAAGCTGAAACTGCAATACTTTGGCCAACTCATGCGACGAGTTGACTAACTGGAAAAGTCTCTGATGCTGGAAAAGGTTGGGGGCGGGAGGAGAAGGGGACGACAGAGAATGAGATGGCTGGATGGCATCACCGACTCTGTGGACATGAGTTTGAGTGTACTCCAGGAGTTGGTGATGGACAGGGAGTCCTGCCGTGCTGTGATTCATGGCGTCGCAAAGATTTGGACACGACTGAGCGACTGAACTGAATTGATAGGTTTTGGGTTGTTGTGTTTTCATTTTTCACTCCTTTCTATGCATATTTTTTCTCTTTTGTTTCCTCTATGATTTTTGGTTTTTGAAAAGCCTCCGTATGTTGGCATTTTTAATAGTGTGTTTTTTTTTTTTCTCCTGTAATTGAGATTTAATTTACTGCACTGTGGTCAAAAACAATGATTGAAGTGACTTCAATTATTTTTTAATTTACTAAGTCTAGTTTTATGGCCCAGGATATGATCTATCCTGGAGAAGTTTCCATGTGCAATTGACAAAAAGGTGAAATTGATTGTTTTAGAGTGAAATGTCCTATAGATATTAACTAGGTCTACTGGTCCATTGTGTCATTTAAAATTTGTGTTTCCTTGTTAATTTTCTGTTTATTTGATCTATCCATAGGCTTGAGTGGGTTATTAAAGTCTCCCACTATTTTTGTAATATTGTTAATTTCCCATTTCGTACTTGTTAGCATTTGCCTTACATATTGTAATGTCCTATGTTAGGTCCATATATATTTATAATTGTTATATCTTCTTCTTGGGGTGATTCTTTGATCATTACATAGTGCCCTTCTTTGTCTCTCTTCACAGCTTTATTTTAAAGTCTATTTCATCTGATAAGCGTATCTCTACTAGTGTTTGTTTTGTTTTTTTAAGTTCCACTTGTGTAAAATGATTTTTCCAGATCTTCACTTTCGGTCACTTTTATGTGTCCCTTGTTTTGAGGTGGGTCTCTTGTAGACAGCATATATCATGGTATTGTTTTGTATCCATTCAGCCAGACATTGTCTTTTGTTTGGCATATTCAACCCATTTACATTTAAGGTAATTATTGATAAGTAGTATTCATGTGGTCTTTTAAGGCTTACTCCTTGGAAGGAAAGTTATGACCAACCTATATAGTATATTAAAAAGCAGAGACATTACTTTGCCAACCAAGGTCCATCTAGTCAAGGCTATGGTTTTTCCAGTGGTCATGTATGGATGTGAGAGTTGGACTGTGAAGAAAGCTGATTGCTGAAGAATTGGTGCTTTTGAACTGTGGTGTTGGAGAAGACTCTTGAAAGTCCCTTGGACTGCAAGGAGATCCAACCAGTCCATTCTAAAGGAGATCAATCCTGGGTGTTCATTGGAAGGACTGATGCTAAAGCTGAAACTCCAATACTTTGGCCACCTCATGTGACAAGTTGACTCACTGGAAAAGACTCTGATGCTGGGAAGGATTGGAGGCGGGAGGAGAAGGGGACGACAGAGAATGAGATGGCTGGATGGCATCACCGACTCGATGGACATGAGTTTGAGTGAACTCCAGGAGTTGGTGATGGACAGGGAGGCCTGGCGTGCTGTGATTCATGGGGTCGCGGAGAGTCGGACACGACTGAGCGACTGAACTGAACTGAACTGAACTGAACTGAGTATTCATGTGCCAATTACTTTGTTCTTTAGGGTTTGTATTTATATACCCTTTCTGTGTTTCCTGTCTAGGGAAGATCCTTTAGCACTTGTTGAAAAGCTTGTTTGGTGGTGCTGAATTCTCTCAGCTTTTACTTGTCGGAAAAGCTTTTGATTTCTCCTTCATATTTGAATGGGATCCTTCCTGGGTATGGTAATCTGGGTTGTATATTTTCTCTTTCATCTCTTTAAATATGTCCTGCCTTTCCCTTCTGACCTGAACAGATTCTATTGAAAGATCAGCTGTTGTTCTTATGGGAATCCCCTTGTGTGTTATTTGTTTTTTTTCCCTTGGAGCTTTTAATATCTGTTCTTTGCATTTAATCTTTGTTAATTTACTGAGTCGTGGAGCTTTTGTCGGTGTTCTTCTGGGTGAAACTGGGTTTCTTCTCTCTGGATTGCAATGAAATGTCCAGTAGTGAGTTTTGAGATGTCTATGGGACTGGTGTGACTTTGGGAAGCCTTTGTATTGAAGCTCAGCACTATGTTCCTCTGTTGCTGGAGAATTTGTGTGGTATGTTTTTCTCTGGAACTTGTTGGCTCTTGGGTGATCCTTGCATTCAGTCCAGGTAGGAGCTGACTGTGGATCGGATAATGAACACCTTATTGCCAAATTCAGACTTGAAGAAAGTAGGGTAAACCACTAGACCATTCAGATAGGACCTAAATCAAATCCCTTATGATTATACAGTGGAAGTGAGAAATAGATTTAAGGGACTAGATCTGATCGATAGAGTGCCTGATGAACTCTGGACGGAGGTTCATGACATTGTACAGGAGACAGGGACTAAGACCATCCCATAGAAAAGAAATGCAAAAAAAAAAAAACTGGCTGTCTGAGGAGGCCTTACAAATAGCTGTGAAAAGAAGAGAAACGAAAGCAAAGGAGAAAAGGAACGATATAAACATCTGAATGCAGAGTTCCAAAGAATAGCAAGGAGAGATAAGAAAGCCTTCCTCAGTGATCAATGCAAAGAAATAGAGGAAAACAACAGAATGGAAAAAAACAAGAGATCTCTTCAAGAAAATTAGAGATTCCAAGGGAACATTTCATAAAAAGATGGGTTCGATAAAGGACAGAAATGGTATGGACCTAACAGAAGCAGAAGATATTAAGAAGAGGTGGCAATAATACACAAAAGAACTGTACAAAAAAGATCTTTATGACCAAGATAGTCACGATAACGTGATCACTGACCTAGAGCCAGACATCTTAGAATATGAAATCAAGTGGGCCTTAGAAAGCATCACCACGAACAAAGCTAGTGGAAGTGACGGAATTCCAGTTGAGCTATTTCAAATCTTGAAAGATGATGCTGTGAAAGTGCTGCACTCAATATGCCAGAAAATTTGGAAGACTCAGCAGTGGCCACAGGACTGGAAAAGGTCAGTCTTCATTTCAATCCCAAAGAAAGGCAATGCCAAAGAATCCTCGATGACCTCACAATTGCACTCATCTCACACGCTAGTAAAGTCTTGCTCAAAATTCTCCAAGCCAGGCTTCAGCAATATGTCAACCATGAACTCAAAGATGTTCAAGAAGATTTCAGGAAAGGAGGAGGCACCAGAGATCAAATTGCCAACATCTGCTGGATCATGGAGAGAGAAAGAGAGTTCCAGAAGAGCATCCATTTCTGCTTCATTGACTATGCCAAAGCCTTTGACTGTGTGGATCACAATGAACTGTGGAACATTCTGAAAGATATGGGAATACCAGACCACCTGACCTGCCTCTTGAGAAACCTGTATGAAGGTCAGGAAGCAACATGGAACAACATGGAATAACAGACTGGTTCCAAATTGGAAAAGGAGTGCGTCAAGGCTGTATATTGTCACCTTGCTTATTTAACTTATATGCAGAGTACATCATGAGGAACGCTGGGCTGGAAGAAGCACAAGCTGGAATCAAGATTGCTGGGAGAAATATCAATAACCTCAGATATGCAGATGACACCACCCTTATGGCAGAAAGTGAAGAGGAACTCAGAAGCCTCTTGACGAAAGTGAAAGAGGAGAGTGAAAAGGTTGGCTTGAAGCTCAACATTCAGAAAACAAAGATCATGGTATCTGGTCCCATCACTTCATGGGAAATGGATGGAAAAACAGTGGAAACAGTGTCAGACTTTAGTTTTTGGGCTCCAAAATCACTGCAGATGGTGAATACAGCCATGAAATTAAAAGATGCTTACTCCTTGGAAGGAAAATTAAGACCAACCTACATAGTATATTAAAAAGCAGAGACATTACTTTGCCAACAAAGGTACGTCTAGTTCAGGCTATGGTTTTTCCCGTGGTCATGTATGGATGTGAGAGTTGGACTGTGAAGAAAGCTGATTGCCGAAGAATTGATGCTTTTGAACTGTGATGTTGGAGAGACTCTTGACAATCCCTTGTACTGCAAAGAGATCCAACCAGTCCATTCTAAAGGAGGTCAATCTTGGGTGTTCATTGGAAGGACTGATGTTAAAGCTGAAACTGCAATACTTTGGCCAACTCATGCGACGAGTTGACTAACTGGAAAAGTCTCTGATGCTGGAAAAGGTTGGGGGCGGGAGGAGAAGGGGACGACAGAGAATGAGATGGCTGGATGGCATCACCGACTCTGTGGACATGAGTTTGAGTGTACTCCAGGAGTTGGTGATGGACAGGGAGTCCTGCCGTGCTGTGATTCATGGCGTCGCAAAGATTTGGACACGACTGAGCGACTGAACTGAATTGATAGGTTTTGGGTTGTTGTGTTTTCATTTTTCACTCCTTTCTATGCATATTTTTTCTCTTTTGTTTCCTCTATGATTTTTGGTTTTTGAAAAGCCTCCGTATGTTGGCATTTTTAATAGTGTGTTTTTTTTTTTCTCCTGTAATTGAGATTTAATTTACTGCACTGTGGTCAAAAACAATGATTGAAGTGACTTCAATTATTTTTTAATTTACTAAGTCTAGTTTTATGGCCCAGGATATGATCTATCCTGGAGAAGTTTCCATGTGCAATTGACAAAAAGGTGAAATTGATTGTTTTAGAGTGAAATGTCCTATAGATATTAACTAGGTCTACTGGTCCATTGTGTCATTTAAAATTTGTGTTTCCTTGTTAATTTTCTGTTTATTTGATCTATCCATAGGCTTGAGTGGGTTATTAAAGTCTCCCACTATTTTTGTAATATTGTTAATTTCCCATTTCGTACTTGTTAGCATTTGCCTTACATATTGTAATGTCCTATGTTAGGTCCATATATATTTATAATTGTTATATCTTCTTCTTGGGGTGATTCTTTGATCATTACATAGTGCCCTTCTTTGTCTCTCTTCACAGCTTTATTTTAAAGTCTATTTCATCTGATAAGCGTATCTCTACTAGTGTTTGTTTTGTTTTTTTAAGTTCCACTTGTGTAAAATGATTTTTCCAGATCTTCACTTTCGGTCACTTTTATGTGTCCCTTGTTTTGAGGTGGGTCTCTTGTAGACAGCATATATCATGGTATTGTTTTGTATCCATTCAGCCAGACATTGTCTTTTGTTTGGCATATTCAACCCATTTACATTTAAGGTAATTATTGATAAGTAGTATTCATGTGGTCTTTTAAGGCTTACTCCTTGGAAGGAAAGTTATGACCAACCTATATAGTATATTAAAAAGCAGAGACATTACTTTGCCAACCAAGGTCCATCTAGTCAAGGCTATGGTTTTTCCAGTGGTCATGTATGGATGTGAGAGTTGGACTGTGAAGAAAGCTGATTGCTGAAGAATTGGTGCTTTTGAACTGTGGTGTTGGAGAAGACTCTTGAAAGTCCCTTGGACTGCAAGGAGATCCAACCAGTCCATTCTAAAGGAGATCAATCCTGGGTGTTCATTGGAAGGACTGATGCTAAAGCTGAAACTCCAATACTTTGGCCACCTCATGTGACAAGTTGACTCACTGGAAAAGACTCTGATGCTGGGAAGGATTGGAGGCGGGAGGAGAAGGGGACGACAGAGAATGAGATGGCTGGATGGCATCACCGACTCGATGGACATGAGTTTGAGTGAACTCCAGGAGTTGGTGATGGACAGGGAGGCCTGGCGTGCTGTGATTCATGGGGTCGCGGAGAGTCGGACACGACTGAGCGACTGAACTGAACTGAACTGAACTGAACTGAGTATTCATGTGCCAATTACTTTGTTCTTTAGGGTTTGTATTTATATACCCTTTCTGTGTTTCCTGTCTAGGGAAGATCCTTTAGCACTTGTTGAAAAGCTTGTTTGGTGGTGCTGAATTCTCTCAGCTTTTACTTGTCGGAAAAGCTTTTGATTTCTCCTTCATATTTGAATGGGATCCTTCCTGGGTATGGTAATCTGGGTTGTATATTTTCTCTTTCATCTCTTTAAATATGTCCTGCCTTTCCCTTCTGACCTGAACAGATTCTATTGAAAGATCAGCTGTTGTTCTTATGGGAATCCCCTTGTGTGTTATTTGTTTTTTTTCCCTTGGAGCTTTTAATATCTGTTCTTTGCATTTAATCTTTGTTAATTTACTGAGTCGTGGAGCTTTTGTCGGTGTTCTTCTGGGTGAAACTGGGTTTCTTCTCTCTGGATTGCAATGAAATGTCCAGTAGTGAGTTTTGAGATGTCTATGGGACTGGTGTGACTTTGGGAAGCCTTTGTATTGAAGCTCAGCACTATGTTCCTCTGTTGCTGGAGAATTTGTGTGGTATGTTTTTCTCTGGAACTTGTTGGCTCTTGGGTGATCCTTGCATTCAGTCCAGGTAGGAGCTGACTGTGGATCGGATAATGAACACCTTATTGCCAAATTCAGACTTGAAGAAAGTAGGGTAAACCACTAGACCATTCAGATAGGACCTAAATCAAATCCCTTATGATTATACAGTGGAAGTGAGAAATAGATTTAAGGGACTAGATCTGATCGATAGAGTGCCTGATGAACTCTGGACGGAGGTTCATGACATTGTACAGGAGACAGGGACTAAGACCATCCCATAGAAAAGAAATGCAAAAAAAAAAAAACTGGCTGTCTGAGGAGGCCTTACAAATAGCTGTGAAAAGAAGAGAAACGAAAGCAAAGGAGAAAAGGAACGATATAAACATCTGAATGCAGAGTTCCAAAGAATAGCAAGGAGAGATAAGAAAGCCTTCCTCAGTGATCAATGCAAAGAAATAGAGGAAAACAACAGAATGGAAAAAAACAAGAGATCTCTTCAAGAAAATTAGAGATTCCAAGGGAACATTTCATAAAAAGATGGGTTCGATAAAGGACAGAAATGGTATGGACCTAACAGAAGCAGAAGATATTAAGAAGAGGTGGCAATAATACACAAAAGAACTGTACAAAAAAGATCTTTATGACCAAGATAGTCACGATAACGTGATCACTGACCTAGAGCCAGACATCTTAGAATATGAAATCAAGTGGGCCTTAGAAAGCATCACCACGAACAAAGCTAGTGGAAGTGACGGAATTCCAGTTGAGCTATTTCAAATCTTGAAAGATGATGCTGTGAAAGTGCTGCACTCAATATGCCAGAAAATTTGGAAGACTCAGCAGTGGCCACAGGACTGGAAAAGGTCAGTCTTCATTTCAATCCCAAAGAAAGGCAATGCCAAAGAATCCTCGATGACCTCACAATTGCACTCATCTCACACGCTAGTAAAGTCTTGCTCAAAATTCTCCAAGCCAGGCTTCAGCAATATGTCAACCATGAACTCAAAGATGTTCAAGAAGATTTCAGGAAAGGAGGAGGCACCAGAGATCAAATTGCCAACATCTGCTGGATCATGGAGAGAGAAAGAGAGTTCCAGAAGAGCATCCATTTCTGCTTCATTGACTATGCCAAAGCCTTTGACTGTGTGGATCACAATGAACTGTGGAACATTCTGAAAGATATGGGAATACCAGACCACCTGACCTGCCTCTTGAGAAACCTGTATGAAGGTCAGGAAGCAACATGGAACAACATGGAATAACAGACTGGTTCCAAATTGGAAAAGGAGTGCGTCAAGGCTGTATATTGTCACCTTGCTTATTTAACTTATATGCAGAGTACATCATGAGGAACGCTGGGCTGGAAGAAGCACAAGCTGGAATCAAGATTGCTGGGAGAAATATCAAAAGTGAAGAGGAACTCAAAAGCCTCTTAATGCAAGTGAAAGAGGAGAGTGAAAAGGTTGGCTTGAAGCTCAACATTCAGAAAACAAAGATCATGGCATCTGATCCAAAATCACTGCAGATGCTGATTGTAGCCATGAAATTAAAAGACACTTACTCCTTGGAAGGAAAGTTATGACCAACCTTGATAATATATTACAAAGCAGAGACATTACTTTGCCAACAAAGGTCCGTCTAGTCAAGGCTATGGTTTTTCCCATGGTCATGTAGTGATGTGAGTTTGGACTGTGAAGAAAGCTGATCACCGAAGAATTGATGCTTTTAAAATGTGGTGTTGGAGAAGACTCTTGAGAGTCCCTTGTACCGCAAGGAGATCCAACCAGTCTATTCTAAGTGAGATCGATCCTGGATGATCATTGGAAAGACTGATGCTAAAGCTGAAACTGCAATACTTTGGCCACCTCTTGCGAAGAGTTGACTCACTGGAAAAGACTCTGATGCTGGGAAATGTTGGGGGCAGGAGGAGAAGGGGACGACTGAGAATGAGATGGCTGGATGGCATCACCGACTCTGTGGACATGAGTTTTAGTGAACTCCGGGAGTTGGTGATGGACAGGGAGGCCTGGAGTGCTGTGATTCATGGGGTCGCGGAGAGTCAGACACGACTGAGCGACTGAACTGAACTGAACTGAACTGATATCTATGACAAGTGACAGTGGTCTTGTATGGGTGTGAGAGCTAGACTACAAGAAAACCTAAGCACTGAAGCTTTTGAATTGTAGGGTTACAGAATACTCTTGAGAATCACTTGGACATCAAGGATATCCAAATTGTGCATCCCAAAGGAAATCAGTCCTGAATATTCATTGGAAGGACTGATGTTGAAGCTGAAATTCCAATCCTTTGGCCACGTAATGTGAACAAATGACTCACTGGAGAAGACCCTGTTACTGGGAAAGATGGAAGGCAGAAGGGGATGAGGACAACACAGGATGAGATGGTTAGATGGCATCATGGACTCAATGGACATGAGTTTCAGAAATATCTGGGAGTTGCTGGTGGGCAGCAAAGCCTGGCAAGTTGCAATCCATGGGGTTACAAAGAGTCACACAAGACTGAGAGCCTGAACTGTACTAGATTGATGACAACTGATTTGTTTACAAGTTTTGCTGATTTCTCTCCAGAGTTTCCCCCACACTACTATGTCAGTCAACCAACTTATCACTGATTTTCCCATGGCTTTTCTTTATTTGCAACACTCTTCAGAAGTTGGTTTGTCTGTTCTTTTGCATTTTGTCTTCCTTTCCATTTATTTGCGTGTGTCTCGTATGGCAGGAGGAATTACTAAAAAAAAAATAGGCTATATTTAGTGGCAGGAAGTCATTCAGCAACATTGATACAGTTTAAAAATTAGTAAAAAAAAAAAAAAAAGTCTAATAAAAATATGGGACTTCCAAGTGTGTACTCTCTTCATTTTGTATCAATAGAGAAGTATTCAAAGAGAAAAAAAAAAGTAAATCCAAGGTATGTTGTTATATGTTTTCATAATTGAAATTTTTTGAGAAAACCCCAATAAGCCTCTCATCCTTATCCATCAGGGGACAGGCAAAATAGAAGCCACAATTGCAGAAAACTTACCAAAGTGATCACTTGGACAGAGTCCTGTCTAACTCAATGAAGCTATGAATCATACTGTGTATGACCACCCAAGATATTCAGGTCATGGTGGGAATTCTCATGAAACATGGTCTACTGGAGAAATTAGCATCAAACCACTTCAGTATTCTGGTCTTGAGAAGAACCCCATGAACAGAATGAAAAGGTGAAAAGAAAGACACCGAACAATGAATTCTCAAGACTGCCAGGTGCCCAATATGATGGACTGATGGATGGAGGTTCATAACACTGCACAGGAAGTGGTGATCAAAATCACCACCAGGAGAAGATACGCAAAAAGGCAAGATGGTTGTCTGAGGAGGACTTTCAATTTGCTTTCTTTCTTCCGAAGAAGAGAAGGGAAAGGTGATAGGCAAAATGAAAAGATATGTCCATCTGAATGCAGAGTTACAAAGAATAGCAAGGATAGGTGAGAAAGCCTTCCCAAGTGATAATTGTAAAAAGGCATACGAAAACAACTACTGAGAAGGGCTATAGCTTTCTCTCTCAAAATTAGACATACCAAGGGAATATTCCATGCAAAGATGGGCAGAATAAAACAAGTGTACGGCGCTAAAGGAAGCAGAAGATATTAAGAAGAGGTGACAAGGATTCACAGAAGAACTTCAGAAAAAAGACCTTACAGTAACCACAGTGGTGTGATCACTCACCTAGAACTAGCTATCCTGGAATGCGAAGTCAAGAAGGCCTTACGAAGCATCACTGCAAACAAAGCTATTGGAGATGATGAAATTCCAGCTAAACTATTTCAAATCCCAAATAATGAGAATGTGAAAGTGCTGTACATGATATGCTAGCAAATTAGGGAAAAAAAAAATTAGCAGTGGCCACAGGACAAGAAAATGTCAGTTTCATTCCTGTTTCAAAGAAAGATCATAGCAAAAAATATTGAAATTGTCACACAGTTGCACTCATCTCACACTCTATGAAAGTAATGCTCAAATTCTCCAGCTAGTCTTCAAGAGTAAGTGCACTGATAATTTCCAGATGTTCAGGCTGAATTTAGAAAAAGCAGAACGAGAAAACAAATTGGCAACCCCCAATGGATCATAGAAAAGAGAAATCCCGAAAAAACAAATCTACTTCTACTTCACTGACTATGCTAGGGCCTTTGATAATGTACATCACAACTAACTGGAAAACTCTTAAGAAAACAGAAATTCCAGACTACTTTACCTGCCTTGTGAGAAAGCTGTATACAGGTCAAACTGCAACAATTAGAACGAGACAAGGAGTATTACATCGTTTTCAAATTGGAAGAAAACAGATGACCGAGGCTGTATGTAGTCACCCTAATTATTTTAATTAAATGCAGAGTACATCATATGGAATGCTGAACTGGAGAAGCACAATATGGAATCAAGCATGCTAGGAGAAATAAAAATAATCCCAAATACTCATATAGCACCACTCTTCAGGCAGAAAATGAAAAGTAACTGAAGAATCTCTTGGGGAGACTGTAAAACCTGTCTTAAAATTCAACATTCAATAAATGAAGATCATGGCCTGCACTCCCATTACTGCATTGCAAATAGATGGGGGAACAATGGAAACAGTGAGAGACTTAGTTTTCTTGGGCTCCAAAACCACTGCAGATGGTGACTGTAGTCATGATTTAAAATATCCTTGTTTCTTTGAATAAAAGTTTTGATAAGGCTAGCAATCATATTAGAAAACAGATACAGTACTTTACCAACAAATGTCTGTCTAGTCTAAGCTATAGTTTTTCCTGTAGTCATGTATGAATGCATGTGAGCGTTGGACCATAAAGAAAGCTGAGTGTAGAACTGTTGCTTTTGAACTGCAGTGTTGGAGAAGTTCCTTGAGAGTCTCTTGGACTGCAAGAAGATCAAGCCAGTCAATCCGAAAGGAGATCAACCATGAATATTCATTGGATGGGCTGATGCTGAAGCTCCAGCTGACTCAAATTTCTAGTTCATTGAAACAGACCTTGATGACTGGAATGTATTGAAGACCGGAGGAGAAGGGGATGGCAGAGTAGGAGACGGTTGCACGGCGTCACCGACACAATAAACATGAGCTTGAACAACTCCAGGGGTTGGTGACGAACAGGGAAGCCTGGTCTGTTGAAGTTCATGGGGTTCACAAAGATTTGATATGATAGATCCACTGAAGACAACTCAATTGAAATATTTGTGAAAGAACATGCTATCGAAAGGTGAATCATGGCTCCAGATCTATTAACTATGCTATATGTTGGAAGAAATCTAATAGAGAATTCTCCCACATGATCACCACCCCCCTGCCCAAATACTATCTCCTGAATTTCTAAGTGGTAACACTGCACTTGGTCTAGTATAGCATTCTGAGTTCTGCAGGCAGGTTTGGTATTGCTCCCACCAACTCAAACAGTCAGATCCAAGCTCTGAAATCTCCGTTTCATTCTCCTCTCCGTCTTCCTCCATCTAATCACCAACCTGTAGCACCATCTGTCGCTTGCCCTGAAAATGTTCTTTGTTCTTACAGTCTTAGTCATCTTCTGAGAGGGCATGTAGATTGACTATATATTAACTGTCTGAGGATTGAATGAAAATATTTGAGAAATGGAAATTTGAGCCTGCAGACAGTCCTGAACTGAAACTTCTTGACTAGGTTCCATAGAGGGAAGCTGCAATACTTAATGGCCAAGATGAATGTTATTAGTGATTTGAGTCCTATTGACTGTATCAACTGGGAGATGACCATTTTCTCTCTGAAACTAGCATTAAAGGTTTCTATATTACTACACTTTTGTTGTACATCAGCTAAAAGGTGTCCTGTACCTGGTACTGTTACCTGCAAAAATTATTACTTATGTGTGCATTGGGCATGATGTGCTGGAGTACAGACTCTGTATTTTGGACTTGACTGAGACAGAAGTTCAATATATATATATAACTTTTTTTCATTCTAGTTGGCGAAAGTGAAGTCAATTAGTCGTGTATGACTCTTTGCAACCCCATGGACTGTAGCCTACCAGGCTCCTCCGTCCATATGATTTGCCAGGCAAGAATACTGGAGTGGGTTGCCATTTACTTCTCCAAGAGATCTTCCCTACCCAGGGACTGAACCTGGGTCTCCCACATTGTAGGCAGATGCTTTACCATCTGAGCCACTAGGGATGTGGCCTCTAGTTGATAGTGGACTTCAAATCTACCCTCTCTATTGATACTGGGGATATGTGTCTGGCATGGCTGCAAGTGTTAATGGTGAGCTTGCCTGGAGCTGTGGTATTGCTGCTCAAAGCAGCCCTTCGAGTGTTTGAGGAATATTTAACATCTCCATGGGTTGGAACCCTTCACTTTGGATTGGGTTGTACTCCTCTATTTTTAAGATACATAGTCTACAGGCTAGAATGATGGTCTCTTGGGTGTCTCAGGAATCGAGAGAGTTGGTGATAAGAGTGGCATCCATAAACCACAAATTCTGCCATAGAGATGCTGACACAAACATTCCTGACCAACTCTCTGGTGGAAAGGCCCAGGTGACTCCAACAGTTTGGGAAGATTTCTTGTCCTCTAGGCTGCCCCATGGCAACTGCAGCCTAGTGTCTTGGTTTGGGAATGTTTAGGTTGGCATGATTACCACAACATCACAACTTTGTGATTTCCCAAGTCAATAGGAAGCAATGCCTTGGTCACTACAACTTCTCTCTTAGGGAATTAAACATGATGTATGGGAAAGATAAGTGGAGAGGGTTGTATGTTTTCAATGTCAGCCTGCTTTCCCTTGTGCTTATTTTCTACCACTTCCTATAAATTATGATCATGCTAATATGAGCTAGGTCATCTTTAACCATGAAGTAGGAATAAGTTCTAACCCAGCTGAATCTCTAAAGAAAGAATGATAACTCTTAGGGAGCACTAGGACGTTGTGAGGGTAATCGGTTGATGGATAAGTGAGTTCTTTGCCAGTTTTCATTCGCTGAAAACTTGTGTAAGAAATGGAGGATTCTTTGGGAATAGACAGATGCTTTTCAAGAGAAGCACATATATTGGTTTGCTAAAGCTCCCATAAAAAAGTGACCTATACCAGGGAGCTTCAAGAAATGTATTCCAAACTTCTGAGGTTCAAGGCAGTAATTAAAGTCAGCTGATTTGTTTTCATCTAAGACCTCTTTTGGATTTTTACCGGCCATTTTCTGGCTTTGTCTTCACATAGTAATGTTTCTGTTTTGTCTCTGACTCATCTGATTTTCTCATAAAGTGCCAATCGTATTAACTCAATTACCAATCTAGAGGTCCTATTTCCAAATAGGGTCAGAAAGAACTATAATTTCCTCACAGTTTCACTAAATATAAAGTACAGAGAGTTAGAGTTTCAACATACAAATTTCGAGAGTAAACAACGTATTGTATAATACTGAGTTTCTTCTTTCCATTTTGTACTGCTGTATATGCATCTGTTTACCATGTTCACCCCAGTAGACATGACTCCTGAACCCAACAGCAGCTGGTTAAGAGAAATGGGTTGTGCATGGGTAATACAGATGAAACCAAATTTCAGTCTTTGTTTGTTTGCTTGTTTGTTGTTAACCAATCTAGAAATCCTCAGCAAAAGACATATGGGAAGGAAAACTGTTCTGTTTGTGAATGAATACTAAGCCATAAGATGATGCTCATGATAACTAAGCTACTAAAAAATTATAAAGACAAAAATATATACTCTATATGTTTACGCTAGCAAATCAGTTCATTACAGATTTTTCAAACTAATAGATTGCAGCCAGGAAATTAAAAGACGCTTACTCCTAGGAAGAGAAGTGATGACCAACCTAGGTAGCATATTAAAAAGCAGAGACATTACTTTGCCAACCAAGGTCCTTCTAGTCAAGGCTATGGTTTTTCCCGTGGTCATATATGGATGTGAGAGTGGGATTGTGAAGAAAGCTGATCGCCAAAGAATTGATGCTTTTGAACTGTGGTGCTGGAGATGACTCTTGAGAGTCCCTTGTACTGCAAGGAGATCCAACCAGTCCATTATAAAGGAGATCAATCCTGGGTGTTCATTGGAAGGACTGATGCTAAAGCTGAAAGTCTAATACTTTGGCCACCTCATGCGACGAGTTGACTCACTGGAAAAGACTCTGATGCTAGGAGGGATTGGGGGTAGGAGGAGAAGGGGATGACACAGAATGAGATGGCTGGATGGCATCACTGACTCAATGGACATGAGTTTGAGTGAACTCCAGGAGTTGATGATGTACAGGCAGGCCTGGTGTGCTGTGATTCATGGGGTTGCAAATAGTCGGATACGACTTAGCGACTGAAGTGAACTGAACTGAAGTAAGATTTAATGACAATATTTTTTCAGTTTGTTTAAATTCACCTGGTAACTGGGGTTACCATCAGCCTTTCCAAGCTTGTTTTGTATAGAAGAATACACCTTCTCATACTTTCATGAGAGAATGTCGTTTTGAATGTGGTTTCAAATAGTCAGCAACCTTCTAAACTTGAGACATTAGGTGCTGCTGTTACCAAATAGCCATGTGCCCAACTCAGTTAGGCTAAGCCATATCAGAACATAGGTGTTTAAAACCAAGGTGTTTTTATTGCAGGGCTGTTTTTGTTGTTAGAAATTTGGTGGGTTATACCTTTGAAAAAGGCTAACAGGCCTGGCGTGCTGTGATTCATGGGGTCTCAAAGAGTCGGACACGACTGAGCGACTGAACTGAACTGAACAGAACCCGTCGCCACAGCTTTCAGCAAAGCCCACGTATACGAAAGTTGAGGGAAGGGTGTGATTAGCTGTTGCAACCATTTTCCTGTAGACCCTCTGTTCTTGAGGTAAAGTCAGGGTCAGGTAACAGTGTTCCTGTAAACCTCCACAGAAATAAATATAATTTCCTATCCTGAAAGGAAAGGGGCCCACGTTTGACTTTCACCTTCCAAGGTCCTGGTTAGGAGGAGGGTGTCCCTCTGCATGCTGGATCTTCTGCCTGGGAAAAATGCATCCAGCACCCACTCTTGGTCCTGCCACAAGTGCCCATTCCCAGATGAGGAGCTATCCCTCAGTTCTCTCTGCCTTCCTCTTACCAAGATCATGAATGTGGGTATGGGACACATTGGCTATTACTTTGAAACCCAGGCTATGTCCGTGAGTGGCTCTAGTAAGGACTCTGAGCCTCTGCAAGATGCAGTCTGTTTTGAAACTCTGCTGCTCGCTACTCAGCCCAAGGCCAGAGAACATGGAAGGTTGCGATATATCTTTTACTACACTCTGCTGAGAGGTTTGCTGTTGGTGGAGTTGGACTTCAAACTTCACTTATGTTCCTGTCCTAAGGGCTGCCATCCCATTTCCATCCTGCCTCTATTACAGTCTTCTGTGTTGAGATTATTCAACCTGTGACTAAAAGTTGGTAACCTGGATCATCATGGTCCATTTCCACTAGCTCAGAAAACACACTCCACTCTCTGTTTCTATAACTCAGGTATTTTAACAGCGTCGTGGGATTATCAAAATTTTGCTTCTGCTAACTTAAGTACTTTACCTAGCATAATGTCCTCAATGACATATATAGTGCAAAAAGGGCAACTGTTTATTTACTCTTTGTTGGAGGTATAGTTGATGCACTATTTTTTACCAGTTTTTATTGAACTATAGTCACATTAAATTTTTGTTTGCTGTAAGTAAAAGTGAATTAATTTCTCTGTACATATTCACTTTTTGAATTTTTTCCATTTGCTGCTGCTGCTGCTGCTGCTAAGTCACTTCAGTTGTGTGCAACTCTGTGTGACCCCGTAGATGGCAGCCCACCAGGCTCCCCCATCCCTGAGATTTTCCAGGCAAGAACACTGGAGTGAACTGCCATTTCCTTCTCCAGTGCGTAAAAGTGAAAAATGAAAGTGAAGTCCCTCAGTCATGTCCGACTCTTAGCAACACTATGGACTGCAGCCTACCAGGCTCCTCCATCCATGGGATTTTCCAAGCAAGAGAACTGGAGTGGGATGACATTGCCTTCTTCGATTTTCCATTTAGGTCATGATAAATCAATGAATAGAGTCCTTTCTTCTTTTGCATTTTTTAAACTATATTTTTTATTATATCAGAAGTATAAATGCTATATAATATTGTGATGATTTCTGCCATTTATCAACATTAATGTGTCAAAGGTATTATTGTGTCCTTTCCATCCTCAAGCCCCTCCCACATCCTTCTCTACCCTATTCTTCTGGGTTGTTCCAGAGCACAAACTTTGGATGATCTACTTCAAGCATCAGAAAACCTAAATGATGATTTTCCTGCTTTAACTATGAAACATTCTATGTTTCACATGAGAAAATATAGGTGTAGCTTTTTCTATGTGAAATAAGAAATCTGGGTTTCATGTTTGAAAATCTACTTACATATGTCTTTCATAGTATACTGAATCTTGTATGTTTCACATGTGGATATGTGTACACAAATTTTTCCTTCCTCAATATGGAATTCTAGATACTTTATATGTGAAAATTTTGCCTACATTTTCTGGTTGAATTTTGAAATTGTATACATCCTATATAAACATCACAATCAAGTTTTACTGACAAAAAAGTGTAATAAAGATACGGGAAAGCCATATGGGTTTGGAATTAGCTCTATTTCAAAAATGAAATTCTAGCCAACACTGTTTCTTCATGAAATATGAAATTCTTCTTCGTATTGTTCATTTATATCAAAAGAAAAAAATTTTCCCCATGAAATACGAACATATTTGTGTTTCTCATAGATATCTGGACAATAATTTCCCCCTATCAAATTCTCTATATGTCCCATATAAAAATCTAGGAAGTAATCCTTCTTCATGGAAGTTGGAATTCTCTACATTTACATCTGAAGATCAGAATGGAGAATTTCCGCGGAAATAAGGAAATCTCTCTATTTATATGACCTACTGGTATTTCAACTAATGAAACACATGTGTTCCCTCTTACATCAGTGTCCCTATGCCTGGAGCTGACAGATTTTGGGCCAGGTTTTCCAGGATGGTTTGGTTAGGGGGTACGTGTGGGGACCAGACAGAGAGCCAAGGGAAGTGATATACTCCTTCCTCAGAGATTGACTGCATTCTTGACACTGCTGTAACCCAAGGCACAAGTTGTTGGATGGACTCTGCAGCAGCTGACTGAAGGTGAGGTCAGTGTGTGCGCCACCCAACCCCACTCCCTGCCCAGGACTTGCAGTTTGAATCCAAGCTGAGGACCTCTGATCCTCAGGGCTACCTTGTCTCACCAATGTGGACTACTCGGTACAGGGAGTCACCCACTGCGCCAGAGGCAATTTCAGGCTTGAGGAGGGTTGCAGCATCAGGTCCCTATTCCTTGATTTGGTTGTTACTGGCCCTGCTGTCAAACTCACTGCTCAGGCTCTTCCCCATTGTTGCTCATTGAAACAGTTTCTGAGGACTCACCACAACTTTGTTTTGAGCCAATTTTGGCAACGGGGTCACTGCTGCCAGATTGCCCATTATTACAAGGGGGTTGTTCCTGTGAGAAAAGGCCTGTCGATTCTGTTTGGTTGGTTCATGATAGGGTGTGGAGGTCAGGGTGTAGAAGTGAGTCCCCTCTCTCCAACAAATTATGCATGTGTGATGTCACAAGACCCTGGGACAAGCATGTTTCACATTCCCTGCTCATAGGTTGTAGGCAGGAAACCAATTAGTGGGGAGTGGCTGAGCTTAGGGAAACCTGCTGTGCTTTGGTGTCCAGTTTCTTTGCAGTTCTGGGCCAATACCAGAGCCATATGGAGAGTGAGACCAGAGGAAGGTGGGAACACCCCTGGACCAACCTAAATCTGCTTAGTTGTGAGTGTGGGTCTGCAAGGTGCATGGGACTTTGGACCCGCTGGTATGGTGGACCCATCTGGGAATGTTTCACAGACAAGGTGGCACACCGGGTGAGGAGGCCACTCTTATCAGTGGCGAGTCGGTGGAGGAAACCATGGTCCTGAACGAGGGAGAGGTGTCAGAAATTGGGTAAGAGTTCCAGCTGCTGGTTGAAGATATTGCATTGAGGAGGTTCGAGTGATGGCAGAGGAGGAGCAGAAGCAGGAGTCCTCCCAGGCGTATGAGCAGAAGCTGGAGGATTATGGCCAGGAACATCCAAGGACAGGAGTCTAGAGTGACCAGCCCCCCTGGAATTTACAGAAGGTGTTGGTGGTCCAACAGGTGGAGCTGAGCTTCGAGAATGAGAAAGACCCCAAAGCCTATCTTTGGCTCCAGAGGAAGGGCGATAAGAGGAGAAGGCATCCATTTACTCAGAGAAGTGCCATCATCCAGGGCATCGCTGGCTTCTGGGCCAATGTCTTATAGTCACTGCCACTTCTTGGGGGTGAGTTGCTCAGGAGGAAGAGAAAGAACAGGAGCGGGAGAGGGCCAGGGGTGATGGCACTGGCCAGGAGACAGGGGCTAAGTGAATTGGGAGCTCTGGGAATTGCGATCTCCAAAGGCAGAGTGCCAGCACAGCCTGGGAATCACTATACCTGTATGTCTGAGCGAATGACTATAGGAGACTCCTTTTGACTCACGTTTGAATAGAAGCCATACAGTTTGGCAGGGAATGTATGTCATCAGTGACCAGAGACTGTGTACCAGAGTAGTGTTTCCAGAGAGTTATTATTGAAATTCTGGGTTATCCAGAAAGTAGCAGGGTGTTGAAAGATCAGTGTGTTCTGTTAAAACAACTGGCAATTCTAGAATGAGGTGACTGTCAAGGAGCATCTCATTAGCATCAGTTGTAAGAGACAGCTCCCTGGATGTCAAGGGTAGGAGCAGAAATGCATGGGTTTAATTTGGCAAGTGATTTTGGTCCATCTTTCACACTCCTTTTCCTGCAGGATACTGAGCAACTCCTTCCACTACAATTCAGCTGTATGCAGGATTTGAAATTTTGCTTATGAGCTACAGTGAAAGGTCCTGGGATTCGTGGCCTGGGGAGGACAGGAATTCAATCTGTGGCAACTTAGGATTCTTCATCATGCAAAGCATTTACACAAATAAGGTTTTATTTTGTGTAATAAGAGTAAAAATGAGATAGTGAAAGTTTCTGACATAGACATTAGAAGGGGGCAGAAAGAGTGACCCCTTGCCTCTCTTTAGTCAAAGTTTACATAGGTACTATCAGGACGCTAATTAGAGGAAGAAAATGTCTCAAAAATCAGAGATCCTCACCCATAACATACATTTTGAGATAACACTGACACAATGTATTTTGTTCTGCGCCATAAAATGGCTTAGCTTTCCCAGCAAACACATCATCTCATTACCATAACTTAAGAGAAAATTTATGTTAGACAAACATTCTGCTTTGTCAAGTAGGTTATGAGTCTTAGGCAGAACAGTCTTGAAAAAGACAGAGCAAAGGGAAAGTGCATAGTTCATTAACATAGCTTAAGAAAAACATTTCCTTTTGAAAAAGGCATTGGTTGCTTTAAGACCTGATAAAAGTTAAGTTCAGTTCTTATCAGGTGTCCTCATGGCACCTTTTAAAAGAAATCTCCTTTTAAATCCGTATACAGAAGGGGAAAAAATCTGAAATTTATAGTTTGTTTCCTCCTGCCACTTAAGAGAGAGATAAAAAATGTCTGATACTTGTGGCCTATTTTTCCCATTTGAAGACCACTGGTCTTCTTGCCTGTTACCCTCTAAGGATTGATGATAATGCAAAGAGCCACTGTCATTGCTAGAGCAGCTGAAAATTTTTAGAATGGTTCTCAGGCAAAAATTGAAGGATCTAGCAGGAGTGCCGTTGTGGGATCAAACTGAACCTCCAAAAATTGGCAATTGATGTGGAGAAATTGCCAGCGAACAGGGCGGCTTAGCGTACCACGAGCCTTGTGCGGACTTTGCTCATTTCCTGGAAAATCATCATTAAGAATCTATGTCCAAAACCATTTCAGTACTAATTGAGGGAAAAGGCTCCTCCATGAGAGGTAACTAGGAGGAGGCCAAGTGAGGAGGCTGGAGACTGGACAATGACAATTTTGTTCACAGGAATGTGGGTCATTTATTAACCTTATGGAGAAACTGATCCTCCATGGACCACAGAGTGACACCAGGGCATAAGGGAATCAGGATGAGCCAGAAGTGTGAAGAACTATGCACTAGAGGAGACTGAGATAGATGAAGCACCCTAACCGGCCAAATTCAGTACTCAGATTGTAAAATGACTCGGTTGCACTGAGCCTCTCTGCTGTCATTCAGTGGCCAACAACCCCACACAGAGTCTCGACTTAATTTTGGTCTAACCTACTATTCCTCTTGAAAGTCCCTTTTCACAAAATTTAGAGTATCAATTTGTACAAATATATGACCCACATTCCACCGTTGGTTTCTCTTTTTTGATCGCATTTAACCTGTAATTTTCTTTGCATCTCTCTTACATCCCCAGTCCTTCTGAGATTACTGGCCTTTGTACAATCAGTTCAGTTCAGTTCAGTTCAGTTCAGTCGCTCAGTCGTGTCCGACTCTCTGCGACCCCATGAATCACAGCACGCCAGGCCTCCCTGTCCATCACCAACTCCCGGAGTACACTCAAACTCATGTCCACAGAGTCGGTGATGCCATCCAGCCATCTCATTCTCCGTCGTCCCCTTCTCCTCCCGCCCCCAACCTTTCCCAGCATCAGAGTCCTTTCCAGTGAGTCAGCTCGTCTCATGAGGTGGCCAAAGTATTGGAGCTTCAGCTTTAGCATCAGTTCCTCCAATGAACATCCAGGATTGATCTCCTTTAGAATGGACTGGTTGGATCTCCTTGCAGTATAAGGGACTCTCAAGAGTCTTCTCCAACACCACAGTTCAAAAGCATCGATTCTTCGGCGATCAGCCTTCTTCACAGTCCAACTCTCACATCCATACATGACCACGGGAAAAACCATTGCCTTGACTAGATGGACCTTGGTCGGCAAAGTAATGTCTCTGCTTTTTAATATACTATCAAGGTTGGTCATAACTTTCCTTCCAAGGAGCAAGCGTCTTTTAATTTCATGGCTGCAATCAGCATCTGCAGTGATTTTGGAGCCCAAAAAAACAAAGCCTGACACTGTTTCCACTGTTTTTCCATCTATTTCCCATGAAGTGATGGGACCAGATGCCATGATCTTTGTTTTCTGAATGTTGAGCTTCAAGCCAACCTTTTCACTCTCCTCTTTCACTTTCATCAAGAGGCTTTTGAGTTCCTCTTCACTTTCTGCCATAAGGGTAGTGTCATCTGCATATCTGAGGTTATTGATATTTCTCCCAGCAATCTTGATTCCAGCTTGTGCTTCTTCCAGCCCAGCGTTCCTCATGATGTACTCTGCATATAAGTTAAATAAGCAAGGTGACAATATACAACCTTGACGTACACCTTTTCCTATTTGGAACCAGTCTGTTGTTCCATGACCGGTTCTAACTGTTGCTTCCTGACCTGCATACAGGTTTCTCAAGAGGCAGGTCAGGTGGTCTGGGATTCCCATCTCTTTCAGAATGTTCCACAGTTTATTGTGATCCACACAGTCAAAGGCTTTGGCATAGTCAATAAAGCAGAAATAGATGTTTTTCTGAAACTCTCTTGCTTTCTCCATGATCCAGCGGATGTTGGCAATTTGATCTCTGGTGCCTCTGCCTTTTCTAAAACCTGCTTGAACATCTGGGAGTTCACGGTTTACATACCGCTGAAGCCTGGCTTGGAGAATTTTGAGCATGACTTTACTAGCGTGTGAGATGAGTGCAATTGTGCAGTAGTTTGAGCATTCTTTGGCATTGCCTTCCTTTGGGATTGGAATGAAGACTGACCTCTTCCAGTCCTGTGGCCACTGCTGAGTTTTCCAAATCTGCTGGCATATTGAGTGCAGCACTTTCACAGCATCATCTTTCAAGACTTGAAATAGTTCAACTGGAATTCCATCACCTCCACTAGCTTTGTTCGTAGTGATGCTTTCTAAGGCTTTGTACAATACTACGGTGAATAAACTTTTTATTAATTTATTTCGTGCAATTGAAGGATAATTACTTTATAATAATGTAATGGTTTTTTGCCATGTATCAAGATGTATCAGCCCTAGGCATACTGGTGTTCCACACACACACACACTTGCCGAATCCTCTCCCAACTTCTTGCCCACTCTCTCCCTCTGGGTTATCCCAGAGCACGATGTTGGGTCTCCAACTTCCTGTGTCAAACTCACACTGGCCATTTATTTCACATTTATATGGTAATGTATATATTTCTGCTCTAGTCTCTCAAATCTTATCCCACTCTCGCTTTATCCCTCTCAGTCCAGAAGTCTATTTTTGGGTCCGACTTTTATAGGAAGCCTTGTATATAGAATTGTCAGTAACATCTTTTTAAATTCCAAATACATACATTGATATTCAGTATTCGTCTTTCTCTTTCTGACTTTACTCTGTAAATGAGGCTCCATGTTCATCCATCTCATTAGAAGTGAGTCAAATCCATTCACTATTATAGCTGAGTGCAATAGATGATCTCAGTATTAGACCACATCTTCCTTATCCATTCATCTACTATTATCTCTACATTTTGCTCATGAAGATTTGAAATTCTGTAGAAAATCAGTGTGTCCTTTCTCCTACATTAAATATGATATACTCAGTATTTCCAAGATCTAACTCTGAGTACAGACTTTATCACATACTCATATATCATATGAAATCATTTCTAATTCACCTCTGAGAAACTGGGTGCAGTTTTTCCCACATGAAATATGGAACCTCTGAGGTTCATTTGTGAAAATGGGTGCAGATAATCTTACCAGAATTTTGGAATCATCTAAATTTCACATATAAATTTAAGCACACCTTTTCTTTTTTTAAATAAGATATTCTATTTTATTTTTCTAAATTTATTTATTTTAATTGGAGGCTAATTCCTTTATATTATTGCACTGGTTTTGCATACATTGCATGAATCTGCCCTGGGTATATATGTGTTCCCCATTTGAACCCCCCTCCCAACTCCCTCCCTATCCCATCTCCGGTTCATCCCAGTACACCAGCCCCGAGCATACTGTATCATGCATCGATCCTGGACTGGCGAATTCATTTCCATATGATAATATACATGTTTTAATGCCATTCTCTCAAATCATCCCACCCTCGCCCTCTCCCCCAGAGTTCAAAGACTTCTATACATCTGTGTCTTTTTTGCTGTCTCGTATACACGGTTATCGTTATCATCTTTCTAAATTCCATATATATGTGTCGGTATACTATATTGGTTATTTCCTTTCTGGCTTATTTCACTTTGTATAATAGGCTCCAGTTTCATCCACCTCCTTCATGAAATAAGGTATGCTTTATATGTCATATATTTCTATCTAGCTGTTGATGTATTTAACTGAAATATGGGGTTCTCTGTATCTCACATACTTAATTCTGCAAGCAGAGTTTCCTACATGCAATATGGAATTCTCTGTATTTCACATATATTCACTTTAATTCACCTGAAAATATTTTTGACGTGAAAATTTTGGAATTTTTTTCCTTTCTCATATGAAAACCAAACTACAGAGTGTGCAATAAGACATACACTTTGAGTGCAGATTTGTCCATGAAATATGAAACATTCTATGTTTCAATATGGAAACCATACATCAGATATACTTATATGAAATAGAGAAACCTTGTATTTGATAAAAGAAATCTGAACACTAACTTTTCACCTCTTGCCATGCCAGATGCTCTATTTCCCATATAAATAGCTGGGTGTTGATATTCCTTCCTGAAATGTGGAATTATCTGTATTTCTCTTATTAAAATATGAGCCCAGGTGTAATTTCTGAATTGGGAACGCTTCATAGTCTACATTTGAAAATATGTATGCTGTTATTCATAAATTAAATATGTAATGAGAAGGAATACTCTACATATAACAGTTGCAATTTTAGGCATGGATTTTCCTGCATGAAACATGGAACTCAACACAGTGGAAGGAAATACTGAATTTTTTTATATTGCATTTATGAATTTCTTTGTGTTCTCTTTCCCGGATGGCCAGTGAAAACTCAGGACAGTGGGTCCACAAATCAGGGATTACATCAAGAAAAATAAAGAAATTCACAATTTCTGCTGTGTTGTTTTGTATGTTTATATAGGGAAACAGGTGTGGAGGGTTTGAGGAGTCACTAACAGTAAATCAAGTGATATGAGGCTCTCAAAGTCCTCCCTGTAGATGCCAAGGGGTCTAATCTCTGATGAAACCCAAGATCGGTCAGAAGCAGAAGACCTGTCTAGAACACAAAAATTCCATGCCCGGGGAATCTGCCATTTCTGAGTCAAAGTTGTGGGCCCATTGGGGGCTTTGGCATCCATTTTATCTGGGCTATGAGAAAAAGAGATGCAGATCTGGAGGCATGGGTACAAAATATATTTATTGGATAATGGGTGCTGGCTGCAGTCCTGCCAATCTGTTCCTGATTTACGGGTGATGACCCTATTGTTCTGATGAGCACAAACTGAAACTTGGTTTTTCCTTGCAGCTGTCTTAATCAGAATTATCATTAGCACCAGGGACGGACTCTTCAGAAAAATGGGTTGTGTGCTACACAGTTCCCGTCCAAAACACTGAGTGAATTTGGGGGTGAGGTTGTTGGGATGTCTAAGTGCTCATGATAGTCCTAGCTAGCAGGCTGTTTTTTTCCAGGAATAAGCTAATTTTCAGGAGTTTAAGATGAATGTCCATTCTAAAGGAGATCAGTCCTGGGTGTTTGTTGGAAGGACTGATGCTGAAGCTGAAGCTCCAAAACTTTGGCCACCTCATGTGAAGTGTTGACTCAATGGAAAAGACTCTGATGCTGGCAGGGATTGGGGACAGGAGGAAAAGGGGGCCGCAGAGAATGAGATGGCTGGATGGCATCACCGACTCGATAGAATTGAGTTTGAGTGAACTCTGGGAGTTGGTGATGGACAGGAACTGTGTAGCACACAACCCATTTTTCTGAAGAGTCTCTCCCTGGTGCTAATGACAATTCTGATTAAGATAGCTGCAAGGCCTGGAGTGCTGTGATACATGGGGTCCCAAAGAGTCGGACACGACTGAGTGACTGAACTGAACTGAACTGAAGATGGATCTCAGGGCCTTCTGGATAGAACAGCACATCCTTTTGGGAATATTTTGATATGCACAAACTAGGGTTTTTTGGCCTTCATACATTCTGGGTTAGCAGAAGGTGACTGGTTACACGTCGCAAATTAAATTTAGATGATGTTGGAAGACCCTAGACTAGATTTTGTCTTCCAGCCCTGTCACCTCTATCATCTAGAGTTTCCTTGACCTAAAGCAGTTTGTAAACCATTCCCAGATGACAGCCTTGATGAGATATCGTGAAGAAGACATGCTTTACTGCTACATGATGAACTTGAATGTCAGACTGGAGACAATGTCATGCCAAAGGATGGTGACTGTGAAGGGATGGGTACACAGTTTGCCCCTGAAAAGAGGAAAGAACAGCTTTCCTGTAATGAGGTTTCACACCCCGCCTACCTTGAGTTTGTCCTGGCAAATGGAGGAACTCAGGCAACCCACAGATTGATGTAACAGTATACTGTTCTTTCACAAGAAGCCGTGACAGTGAACTGATTGTTAAGGAGCAGCCAGCATCACTGGTATGAGGCAGCACCCTGGATATGGAGAGTTAGGACAGAAAGGGATAGGGTAGCCTTGGTAGGTGATTTAGGTCTTCCCCCATACCCTTTCTGTCCTGGAGCATCCTGAATCAGTAAGTCCTCCCCCTCCAATTCAGTGGCACTAGGGACTTGAACATAAAACACAGCCCCACAGGCACCACAATTACAGCAACAGCGTGAACTTCTTCAGGTTGTTCTGTGACCAAAATTTATCAGGATCTAGCAGGATTGTAGACGTGGGCTCTCTCTGGGCCTGCACAGAATTGGCAGTTCACTTAGGAGTGCTTGGTGAGCTCAGGGTCTGACCAATCTTGTGCTGACTTTGCTGGTTTCCCTGGCATATCATCATTCAGGTTCTGGGGCCCAAAACTCTCAGTACTAGTTCTGAGTACTAGGACTAATACTAGGGAGAAGGCAACACGATGAAAGATAACTGAGAGGAGGCAAAGTGAGGAGACTGTGGGATGGGCACTGACAGGCATGTTTCCAGGAATCTGGGTCATTTATTTCTCTTGTGGAGAAACTGAGCATCTGTGTAACACAGAGTGACACCAGGGCATGAGGGCAGCTGGGTGAGATAGCATGTGTGTACACCTACTGAATAACAGGTTCTCACTGGGGAATCTTGTGGTAGATGAAGCAGCCTGACCATACAAAAGTCACTATTCAGATTTACATATGACTCAGCTGCACTGTGCCTCTGAACTCTCATTCCATGACCAAGACCCCAACTACAGGTGCTTCCTCATTTTGGGCTCAACTTCTATCACTCTTCTGAAGAAATCAGTGAGTCTCCTTTGTACAGAACTGTGCCTCACTATCCATCATTCGTTTCTTTTTTCATCATCACACTTACTTTTGATGTGCTTTGGCATCTCTCTCTCCTCCCACAATCTTTCCGAGGTTCCTGGCCATTGTGCAATAGTATGGTGAATAATCTTTTCATTCATTTATTCATTGTAATGAAAGGTCGCTATATTACAATATTGTGAGGGTTTTTGCCATTAATAAGATGAATCAGCCCAAGCTATACATGTGTTCCTCACACACACCTCTTCCTTAATCCCCCTCCCACCTTCCTCCCCACTCACTCTCTCTGGGTTGTCCAGAGCACGACTTTGTGTGTCCTGCTTCCTCTACCAAATTCCCACTGGTCATTTATTTTACATATACATGGCAATATATAAGTTTCAGTGCTATTCTCTCAAATCATCCTACCCTCGCCTTATCCCAATCAGTCCACAAGTCTGTTTTTTATGTCCATGTCTTATTCGATGCTCAGTATGTAGGATTGTCAGTTCCATCTTTTAAAATTTCAAATACATGCATTGACCATGAACTGGTGATTTGTTTCACATATGACAACATACATGTTTCAATGCCATTCTCCCAAATCATCCAACTCTCACCCTCTCCCACAGAGTCCCAAAGACTGTTCTATACATCTGTGTCTCTACTGCTGTCTCTAATACAGGGTTATCATTTTCATCTTTCTAAATTCCATATATATGAGTTAGTATATTGTATTGGTGTTTTTCTTTCTGGCTTACTTCACTCTGTATTATAGGCTCCAGTTTCATCCACCTCATTAGAACTGATTCAAATGCATCCTTTTTAATGGCTGAGTAATACTCCATTGTGTATATGTACAACAGCTTTCTTATCCATTCGTCTGCAGATGGACATCTAGGTTGTTTCCATGTCTTGGCTATTATAAACAGTGCTGCAATGAACATTGGAGTACATGTGTCTCTTTCAATTCTGGTTTCCTCGGTGTGTATGCCCAGGAGTGCTATTGCTGGATGATAATGCTGAACTGACAGTTCCATATGAGATCAATAATTGTAATGATGTGACTCTTGGCACGGGAAAAAGCAACAAGAGGAAATATTTTCCTGGACAAGGAGGCTAGTAAAACAGTGGTCCAGAGACTTTTGCTACTTGCAAGACCTGGTCCAATTTTAGCACACTGAGTGTCCCATCACTTCCCTAGACCTGGGAATGAGCCTTTCCAGCACCGTGGGACACAATGGCCATGAAATGGTGTCACATGGTCAGAAATGTGACTATGAAAGGACCCTGCTGACTGGAAGTTGTTCCTTGCCATTTGCCTCTACAAAGATTACATCATGACCATTGCAAGCTGCTGACCTTCAAATCCCGAAAAGAAGTTCAGGGTGAAAATCAGGAATGAGGCACTCTGTGCTCTGAAAAAAAAAAATCTGGCAGAACAGGCCTTCAGATAGTTAGATCTTTTCAGAAAAAAAGTTTTATGAGTTCCAATTGTTGCATCTTCTCATACCTAGAAAAACACGGACGTCATTAATGGTGAATTCTGCTTTGGCTATTAAAATTTTTTTTTGTTTACAATTAAAAGTCAAAATAGAGTAGCTAGGGTTCAGACATCCTGGGATATAACTATTTCCCAGATATCCTGAAAAATGTTACTACGGGTGTGATTTCAGATTAGACGCTGTGACCTAATGTAGAACTTAATGCTCCTGTAATGTATTTTTGCTTCTGTATTTTGCTTGCTGCTCGTAAAACCAAAGTTACTCCATTTTAAGATAAGGTTGTTTTTAAGTAAAGATTCCTAAAATTGTTTTTGAAAAAAAAATAAAATAGATTTGCAAATCTTGAAAAAAATATATTTCAAATACACGGATTGATATTCAGTATTGATTTTTCTCTTTCTGAGTTTATATAAGAGGTTCCATGTTCATCCACCTCGTTCAAAAGAGTCAAATGCATTCCCTTATACAGCTGAGTAATACTGCTTTGTTGTCCATCAATTCAGTTCAGTTCAGGTCAGTTCAGTCGCTCAGTCGTGTCCGACTCTCCGCGACCCCATGAATCACAGCACGCCAGGCCTCCCTGTCCATCACGAACTCCCGGAGTTCACTCAAACTCATGTCCATCGAGTCGGTGATGCCATCAAGCCATCTCATTCTCTTTCGTCCCCGTCTCCTCCCACCCCTAATCCTTCCTAGCATCAGACTCTGTTATAGGCACTATAAACTCTTTTCCCATTCATCTGACTCTGTGTGCAGGTTTTACTGCATGAAGTTTTGAAATTCTGTTGAAAATTAGGTCACCCATTTTCCTACATTATATATGAAACTCTCTGTCCTTCCAAGATCTAACGCTGAGCCCAGATTTTATCACATATAATGTCATTATCTTTATTTCACTGATGAAAATCTGTGTGCAGATTTTCCCGTCATGAAATGTGAAACCTCCGTAATTCATTCATGAACTTCAGTGCAGATCATCTCCCCTGAATTTTGCCATTATCTAAATTTCACATATAAAAATCAAGGCACTCGTTTTCTTGCATGAAATACTGTATGTTTTATCTACCATATTTCTCCATCTAGGTGTCGAAGTTTCTAAAGGAAATATGGAAGGCTGCATATCTCACATACTTAAATCTGCAAGCAGAGTTTCCTACATGCAATATGGAATTCTCTCTATTGCATATATATTCTTTTTAATTCACCTGATGAAGAATTTATGATATGGAAAATTGAGGTTTTCTTCATTTCTCATATGGAAACAAGGCTATAGAATACGTAAGAGTATATATGAAGTGTACATATTTCAGATATGAAAATTTGATTACAGATATTCACCGTGATATATGAATTTCCCATATTTCAAATATGGAAATCTTACCTAAGATATTCTTATATGAAATACGGAATCCTTACATTCCATATAAGAAATATGAACACTGATTTTTCTCCCTATGACAGGACAGATGCGACGCTTAACATATGCATAGCTAGGTGTAGATTTTCTTCTCTTGAGTGCTCTGTGGAATTCTCTGTATTTTCTTTATTAAAATATGAGCCCAGGTTCAATTTCTGAAATAGGGAATGCTTTATATTCTACATTTGAAAATATGGGTGCTGTAATTTCTACATTTTATATGTCATGAGATGGAGTACCCTATATGTGTCATTTGAAAAGCTTGGCACAGATTTCCCTGCAGGCAATATGGAAATCAACGTACAGGGAATGGAATTTTGAATTCTTTATATTACATAAAGGAATTTCTCTGTGCACACTTTCCTACACGATATATGGAATCCCTGTATGTCACCTTTGAAAATATAGACATTCATTTGTCCTCTATTCAATATTAAATTATCTGTCAGTTCTGTTCAGTTCAGTCACTCAGTCCTGTCTGACTGTTTGAGAACCCATGGGCTGCAGCAGTCCAGGCCTCCATGTCCGTCACCAATTTCCAGAGTTCATGTAAACTCAAGTCCATTGAGTCTGTGACGCTGTGCAACCATCTCATCTTCTGTTATTCCCTTCTCCTCCCGCCTTCAATCTTTCCCAGCCTCAGGGACCTTTTTAGCTAGTCAGTTGTTTGAATCAGTTGGCCAAATTCTTGGAGTTTCAGCTTCCGCCTGAGTACTTCCAATGCATATTCAGGACTGATTTCCTTTAGAATGGGCCACTTGGATCTCCTTGCTTTCCCAGGGAAGCTCAAGAATTTTCTCCAACAGGACAGTTCAAAAGCATCCAATCTCACTCGCTCAGCTTTTTCAAGAACAACATTCACATCCCTACATGACTACCGGGGAAACCATAGCTTTTACTAGACGGACATTTCCTGGCAAAGTAATGTCCCTGTTTTTAACAGGTGTCTAAGTTGTTCATAACTTTTCAGACAAGAAGCCAGCATTGTTGAACTTCCTGACTGTAGCCACCATTTGCAGTGATTTTGTGGTGAATTCCACAAGCTCCACACAAGGAATACAATTCTGAGCCAGAAGCTATGGATTCCCCAGAGGATCTTCTTTGTCCCAAAGGAGCTTCCGCTTCTGAAAGACCGTGTGTTTCAGCTCACAGTAGGCCCTTTTGGGGTCCAAGGATTGTGACTTAAAAGCCCCACACCACTTGATTTGCTCTGGGTGACTCCTCAAAACTTCAACACCTTCCTCCCAGTACAAACACACACAACAAGACAGCAAACATTCTGAGCGTGTTTATGTCTCTTAAGGTCATTCCAGGTTTGTGGAACCACTGTCCTGAGTTATCATCAGCCATTCTTTCCAATTTCAAGTCCTGAACAGAGGTACTGTGGAAATACATTAACCAGTCTCCTGCTGTCTGTGGTTGCCTTGTGCCTCCTCTTCGGGTTGCCCCAAATCTCATCTACTGCTGTCTTCTTGTCGGCATCTTCAGTGGGCTGGATACACACAAACACACACACACAGAAGCACAGGTGTTCCGGTAGTGAAAATGTCTCTAGGCACTGTATCCTGCCCTTTTGTTATCCTTTTCCATTTCTTCCCACAACCCTTCAGTATTGACCTAAACCAGCCTTAAGCCATTAAAACCTTTGCCTGTGCAGTGGTGGTGAAAGGACACATGGTGAGTAGAAATTGAGAGAAGACCCCAACATCAGCCAAGATTTAATGGTACACCCTAATACCACAACCAGACAAGGATGCCACAAAGAAAGAAATCTACAGGAAAATATCAGTGATGAACACAGATGCAAAATTCTTCAAAAATTTTCTAGCAACAGAATCCAACAGCATATTAAAAAGATTACACATCATGACCAAGGGGACTTTAAATCAGTGATGCAAGGATTTTTCAATATTTGCATATCAACCAATGGATTACACCACGTTAACACATTGAAACATAAAAACAAAGCAAACAAACAAAAAGCATATGATATTCTCAATAAATGCAGAGGAAGCCTTTGACCAAATTCATAGAACGCACATACCTGAATATAATAAAAGCCATCTATGATAAACCCACAGCAACAGTATCCTCAATGGTGAATAATTGAAAACATTTCCCAAAGTCAGGAATAAGACGTGTGCCTACTCTCACCACTACTATTCAACATAATTGTCTAAGTTTTAGCCACAAAAATCAGAGAAGAAAAATATATAAATAGAATGAAGATTAATAAAGAACAAATAACACTCTCCCTGTCTGTAGAGAACATGATCTACACCAAATAAATAAACAAATAAAGATACCAGCAGAAAATTACTAGAGCTAATCAATGAATATTGTAAAGTGGCAGCATATAATAGTAGCATACAGAAATCTCTTGCATTCCTATACACGAACAATGAGAAAACAGAAAGAAATTAAGGAACAAATTCGATTCACCATTGCAGATAATAGATTAACATACTCAGGAATATATCTACCTAAAGAAACAGAAGATCTCTACATAGAGAACTACAAAACACTGAAAGAAATCAATGATAGCACAAGTAGATGGAGAAATATACCATTTTCATGGATTTGAAGCATCAATCTAGTAAAAATGAGTATAAGACCCAAAGCAATCTATGGATTTACACAATCCCTGTCAAGCTACCAATGGTATTTTTTTTTAATAATTGGAAAAATAATTTCGCAATTTAAATGGGGAAATAAGCAAACAGAAAACCTTGACTAGCCAAAGCAAGCTTGAAAAAGAAGAATGAACCTGGAGGAATCTACCTGCCTGACTTCAGTTCAGTTCAGTTTAGTTAAGTAGCTCAGTCGTATCCGACTCTCCACAACCCCATGAACCACAGCACAGCAGGCCTCCCTGTCCATCACCAACTCCCGGAGTACACCCAAACTCATGTCCACAGAGTTGGTGATGCCATCCAGCCATCTCATTCTCGGTCGTCCCCTTCTCCTACCACCCCCAACCTTTCCCAGCATTAGAGTATTTTCCAGTGAGTCAACTCGTCGCATGAGGAGGCCAAAGTATTGCAGTTTCAGCCTCAGCATCAGTCCTTCCAATGAACACCCAGGATTGATCTCCTTTAGAATGAACTGGTTGGATCTCCTTGCAGTATAAGGGACTCTCAAGAGTCTTCTCCAACACCACAGTTCAAAAGCATCGATTCTTCGGCGATCAGCTTTCTTCACAGTCCAACTCTCACAGCCATACATGACCACGGGAAAAACCATTGCCTTGACAAGACGGACCTTGGTTGGCAAAGTAATGTCTCTGCTTTTTAATATACTCTCAAGGTTGTTCATAACTTTCCCTCCAAGAAGCAAGCGTCTTTTAATTTCATGGCTGCAGTCAGCATCTGCAGTGATTTTGGAGCCTCAAAAACCAAAGTCTGACACTGTTTCCACTGTTTTTCCATCTATTTCCCATGAAGTGATGGGACCAGATGCCATGATCTTTGTTTTCTGAATGTTGAGCTTCAAGCCAACATTTTCACTCTCCTCTTTCAGTTTCATTAAGAGGCTTTTGAGTTGCTCTTCTCTTTCTGCCATAAGGGTGGTGTCATCTGCATATTTGAGGTTATTGATATTTCTCCCAGCAATCTTGATTCCAGCTTGTGTTTCTTCCAGCCCAGCATTCCTCATGATGTACTCTGCATATAAGTTAAATAAGCAAGGTGACCAGATACAGCCTTGGCGTACTCCTTTTCCTTTTTGGAACCAGTCTGTTGTTCCATGTACAGTTCTGACTGTTGTTTCCTGACCTTCATACAGGTTTCTCAACAGGCAGATCAGGTGGTCTGGGATTCCCATCTCTTTCAGAATGTTCCACAGTTTATTGTGATCCACACAGTCAAAGGCTTTGGCATAGTCAATGAAGCAGAAATAGATGTTTTTCTGAAACTCTCCTGCTTTCTCCATGATCCAGCGGATGTTGGCAATTTGATCTCTGGTGCCTCTGCCTTTTCCAAAACCTGCTTGAACATCTGGGATTTCACGGTTCACATACTGCTGAAGCCTGGCTTGGAGAATTTTAAGCATGACTTTACTAGTGTGTGAGATGAGTGCAATTGTGCAGTAGTTTGAGCATTCTTTGGCATTGCCTTCCTTTGGGATTGGAATGAAGACTGACCTCTTCCAGTCCTGTGGCCACTGCTGAGTTTTCCAAATCTGCTGGCATATTGAGTGCACTACTTTCACAGCATCATCTTTCAAGACTTGAAATAGCTCAACTGGAATTCCAGCACCTCCACTATCTTTGTTCGTCATGAGGCTTTCTAAGGCCCACTTGACTTCACATTCCAAGATGTCTGGCTCTAGGTCAGTGATCACATTATCGTGAGTATCTTGGTCGTGAACATCTTTTTTGTACAGTTCTTCTGTGTATTCTTGCCGTCTCTTCTTAATATCTTCTGCTTCTGTTAGTTCCATGCCATTTCTGTCCTTTATTGAGCCCATCTTTGCATGAAATGTTCCCTTGGAATCTCTAATTTTCTTGAAGAGGTCTCTTGTTTTTCCTATTCTGTTGTTTTCCTCTATTTCCTTGCATTGATCACTGAGGAAGGCTTTCTTATCTCTCCTTGCTATTCTTTGGAACTCTGCATTCAGATGCTTATATCTTTCCTTTTCTCCTTTGCTTTTCGCCTCTTTTCTTTTCACAGCTATTTTTAAGGCCTCCTCAGACAGCCATTTCGCTCTTTTGCATTTCTTTTCCATGGGGATGGTTTTGGTCCCTGTCTCCTGTACAATGTCACAAACCTCTGTCCAGAGTTCATCAGGCACTCTATCAATCAGATCTAGTCCCTTAAATCTATTTCTCACTTTCATTTGATTGAGGTCATATCTGAATGGTCCAGTGGTTTTCCCTACTTTCTTCAATTTAAATCTGAATTTCGCAATAAGGAGTTCATGATCTGAGCCACAGTCAGCTCCCGGTTTTGTTTTCGCTAACTGTATACAGGTTCTCCATCTTTGGTTGCAAAGAATATAATCAATCTGATTTCGGTGTTGACCATCTGGTGATGTCCATGTGTAGAGTCTTCTCTTGTGTTGTTGGAAGAGAGTGTTAGCTATGACCAGTGCGTTCTCTTGACAAAACTCTATTAGCCTTTGCCCTGCTTCATTCCGTGTTCCAACGCCAAATTTGCCTGTTACTCCAGTTGTTTCTTGACTTCCTACTTTTGCATTCCAGTCCCCTATAATGAAAAGGACATCTTTTTTAGATGTTAGTTCTAAAAGGTCTTGTAGGTCTTCATAGAATCGATTAACTTCAGCTTCTTCAGCATTACTGGTTGGGGCATAGGCCTGCATTACTGTAATATTGAATGGTTTGCCTTGGAAACGAACAGAAATCATTCTGTCATTTTTAAGATTGCATCCAAGTACTGCATTTCGGACTCTTTTGTTGACCATGATGGCTACTCCATTTCTTCTAAGGGATTCCTGCCCACAGTAGTAGATATAATGGTCATCCGAGTTAAATTCACCCATTCCAGTCCATTTTAATTCACTGATTCCTAGAATGTCGACGTTCACTCTTGCCATCTCCTGTTTGACCACTTCCAATTTGCCTTGATTCATGGACCTAACATTCCAGGTTCCTATGCAATATTGCTTTGTACAGCACCGGACCTTGCTTCTATCCCTGGTCACATCCACAACTGATATTGGTTTTGCTTTTGCTCCATCCCTTTATTCCTTCTAGAGTTATTTCTCCACTGAGCTCCAGTAGCATACTGGGCACCTACCGACCTGGGGAATTCCTCATTCAGTATCCTATCGTTTTGCCCTTTGATACTGTTCATGTGGTTCTCAAGGCAAGTATACTGAAGTGGTTTGCCATTCCCTTCTCTAGTGGACCACATTCGGCTGTGGTCCATGTGATCAGATCGGTTAGTTTCCTGGACTGATTCAGTGTGTCTGCCCTCTGATGCCCCCTCGCAATACCTACTGTCTTATTTGGGTTTCTCTTACCTTGGTCATGGGAAATCTCTTCACAGCCACTCCAGTAAATTGCAGCAGCTGTACCTTACCTTGGATGAGGGGTATCTCCTCAAGGCCGCCCCCCGGACCTTGAACGTGGAGTAGATCCTCTCGGCCCTCCTGCGCCCGCACAGCCACCGCCTGTTGGACGTGGGGTAGCTCCTCCCTGCCGCTGGCCCTGGCCTCAGGCGTGGGGTAGCTCCTCACAGCCGTGCCTCTTTGCGTGGTTCTTTGCCCCAGGGCCGGCGTCTCTCGCTTCTGCCACAAAGCTACAGTCATCAAGACAGTATTCTACTGGACAAATACGGCAATATTGATCAATAAAATGAAGCAGAAAGCCAAGACATAAATTCAGACAGCTATGGACACTTTCTCTTTGACAAGACGGCAAGAATATACAATCAAGAAACAACAATCTCTTTACCAAATGGTGCTGAGAAAACTGGTCAACCACTTGTAAAAGAATGAAATTTGAACACTTTCTAACACCACATTAAAAAATAAACTCATAATTGATTAGGTATCTAAATATAAGACGAGAGAGTCCAAAACTCTTAGAGGAAAACAAAGGCAAAATATTTTCTGACATAAATCACAGCAAGATAGTCTATGAACAACTTCCCAAAGTAATGGAAATAAAAGCAAAAAATAAACAAATGAGAATTAAGTAAAGTTAAAAGTTTTTGCACAATGAAGAAACCTATAAGCAAGGTGAAAAGCAGCCTTCAGAATGGTAGAAAGTATAGGAAACTAAGCAACTGACAAAGAATCAACTTCAAAAATATACATGCAATACATTCAGCTCAATTTTAGAAAAATAAACGATGCATTCAAAAAGTGGGCCAAAGATCTAAATAGATCGTTATCCAAAGAAGACATACAGACAGCTAACAGCCACATAAAAAGATGTTCAATATCCCTCATAACCAGAGAAATGCAAATCTAAAGCACAATGGGGTACCATCTCACACCAGTCACAACGCCTGCTATCAAAAAGTCTTCATACAATAAATGCTAGAGAGGGTACAGAGAAAAGGGAACCCTCCTACACTGTTGGAGGGAATGCAAACTAGCACAGCCAGTATGGAGAATGGTTTGAGGATTCCTTAAAACCCTGGAAGCAGATGTGACATATGACCCAGCAATCCCACCACTGGGCATAAGACACACTGAGGAAATCAGAATTGAAAGAGACATGTTCACCCCAATATTCAGTGCAGCACTGTTTACAAAAGCTAGGATATGGAACCAACCTAGATGTCCATCGGTACACGAATGGGTAAGGAAACCTGGTACATATACACAATGGAATATTATTCAGCTGTTAAAAACATTTGAATCGGGTCTAATGAGGTGGATGAAACCGGAGCCTTTTATAGAATGAAGTAAGCCAGAATGAAAAACACCACTACAAAACACTAATGCATATAAATGAAATTTAGAAAAATGATAACAATGAGAGACATTGCTGTCCCTATGTGTGAGACAGCAAAAGGGACTCAGATGCAAAGGACAGACTTTTGGATTCTGAGGCAGAGGATCACATTGAAACATGTATATTGCTATATGTGAAACAGATTTCCAGTCTCGGTTTCATTCATTAGACAGGATTCTCTGTGCCAGTGCACTGGGACAATGCTTGTTGGTGGGATGGGGAGGAATGTGGGAGGTGGGTTCAGGATGTGGGACACATGTGCACACATGGCAGATTCATGTCATTGTATGGAAATAAGCACTACAATATTGTAAAGTAACTAGCCTCCACTTAAAAAAATTAATTGAAACAGAACAAAACAAACACTAATGGTACACCAGAGAGGAACCCCTTCTGACAGGAGGAGGGGCAGTAGAGAAGAGCCAAGGTAATCTCAAACTCAATGAGTGGCAGGAGGCCGTAGATTGGCAGAACCTGGGGAATACTGATCCTGACAAAGGTGCTTAATTCAACCTGCCTGCATCAGGATCACCTAGGACTCTCATGCTATAACTAGAGATGCTTTGTGTGAGATTTGGACACAGGAAGTCCCCAAGACCCCCAACACAGACTGTCATCATCTACCTTCATGATCCGAATCCAGGCTCGGCAGCCATCCTGCATGAGTCTAGCTTCCCCATTTGGGAAAGGAGAATGTCCCAGATTCTACAAGTCTGTGACTTCAGGGACCACCTCCTGTTTCTCTCAAAACCTGTGTTCCTATCAGATACCTTTAATGGCAGAACTTTCCTCCCAGGGGTAGTACTCTATGGGATCGACCCACAGGTCATCGGAGACAAACTGCTGGCAACATGAACAAGGGTAGAATACGTCTGAAGAGGCCCCAAACCTTCCCATGTGTATCCAAGAACTCCAATATCCATCTCCAATTCTGGGGAAAGCCCAGAGGGATACCACATCTGCAATCTTGATCAATCCTGGTCAGTTATGGTTTGACAACCAGTTGAGGAAGTAAAGGCTGCTGATGTCCAGACTGAGGCTAGGAGCTCCCCATCCATAATCCCAGAACCAGTGGACTGGAGTGGAATGATATACCCTATACCCTGGAAGTGGACAAGTGGGACAGGGAAAGATCACACAGGAGGAGCATCCACTCCCTCCACCACCCACCCACAGTGACTGGGAGCCACATCATACCAGTGATGTAATGGTAGTACTCCTTCATGATGACTGCATTCCAGAAGCAAGGGTTGTCACAAAAAGACAAGATCAGCTTGCAATTGGAAAGGGGATGGACTAGTTCCTGCAAATGCCAGGACCAGGAGGAGGGAAAAGGTGCAAGCTTCTAGGGTCCTCGGCTTGCATGCCAGGAAGGCATCACCGCATTCTGCTTCTCTTCTCCAAACACTCACATTGCACATGCACAGATAATATGATACCCCCCCTTCCCCCACCCTCCCTTCCCAGCACCCCCATCCACCTGTCTTCAGCCTTCCTCACTCACCTTCATATTAATCATGTCCATAAGGAAGTCTTTATCTTTGTCACTGATCATGAGACACATCTGGGGGTGGTTCATAATGTGCCTTAGATCAAGGAGCCAGTACAAGAGCAAGTACAGTGGAACAGACATCGTCAAAGGATGTGGGCATTCCTGCTTGCTGGACTGCCCCACTGGCATCTCTATCCCCTGGCATACCATCAAATATGCTCATAGTTCTGTGTTCCCTATGGTCCTCTAGGTCCCTTCTCTACATCCACGAAGGGAGGGTCTGTGTCTTACGGTTTCTGATTTCTGCCTAGTCTGTGTGTGCTAGGTAGTGGCATGTCACTGCTTAAAACATCAGTATCTGCAGTCCCTGTGGCATGCCTTGTCTACAGGCACGTGTATCCTGTGTGTTGGTGCACGTGTGTGTGCATGTGAGTGTATGTGTTTTGCAAGAGATCCCTAGGACTCTGAACTGCTCCCTGTCTGCACCATAGGGCATGCGGATATGTCTGAAGTGGTGTGGCCCTAACTAGGGATGAAAAGAGTGGCTCCTTCCTGCTCCACCTTAGGTGAGTGGACAATGTCCTACTTTTACACAGCAGTAGTTGGAACAACTACAGGGGCTCTGAATGACCAGGATGGGTTATGGGACTCTGAATGTCTCTGCTGCTTTCCCAGATAATCTATAATTACGGTAATAAGTCTTAGAGAATGCTGTTCTGGCATACTGTCTCGGGTCACACAGAGTTCCAGCCCCAGGGTACCACTTCCATTCAGATGCAGTCCAAGAGGAGTCACCCACAGTCATGGCTCAGACACACACAAGTGGAGACATGCCCTAGCTTTGCTGGCACTGTGACTTTGGAGCGTGCCACTCTTCCCAGCCCCCACTTCCTTCCACCCCATGGGTTTGCCTGTGCCCTCACCCACATTCCTCCTCCTGCTCCTTCTCTCCTCCTGAACAACAGACCCTAAGAAGCGTTAGTAAGGATATGACTTTGCCCCAGGATGCAGGAATGCTCTGGATGATTCCACTTCTCCGAGACAAGCGACAGTTTTCCTCTGATGGTTCTTCCACCTGAGTGGAAAGTAGGCCCTGCAGTAATTTTCACTCCTACAGCTCAGCTCTACCTGTGGGAAAGCCAGTGCCTCCACTTCCCAAAGTGGGGGCAGTGGGAGCCAATCTCTTAGGGCTCCATGGTTTGGGTGTACCTGGTCCTGCTCCTCTGGGTTCTCCTCACGCTCTTGAAAGGACAGCAGCTCCTGTTCCTTGCCAACCGACACCAGCTTCACCTTCTCCATGATGTCTTCCACCAGCGGCTGGAGGTCTTGCTGGAACCGCACCATCTCTCCTTCCTGCAAAGTTTCTGCTTCCTCCACCGCCTCCATCCTGAAGAGGGTGCCCACCTTGACTGGCGCCCCCTGCCCCCCGCTCCCTGTAACGTCCCTGATTGCTCCACCGAGCAGGCAGGTTGCAGGGCCCATGTGGCCTGAAAACCAGTCTCACAAGTAAGAAGATTCAGGCTCCCAAGAAAACTTCAGCCTTCCACTGGTCTTCCTTTCCTTGTGGCCCTTACCATGTTCCAGGTTTGTGAAGGAGGTGGGCCTGGAAGCACAGCAACTGGATGGCACAGTGGGCCCACAGGCTTCAATCACTCCCCACCAATGGATTACTTGCAGACACTACCAGAAGGGAAGGTGAGACACACAGGAAGATCATTGTGTCATCACCCATGTGTAGTAAGTTAGTGGGAAGGGCCTGGCTTATACAGGCTGACCTTCCAAACACTTCAAGAGCCAATCAAATGGAGATTAAAGGCATTTCCTCAGAGGCACTCTGGCTGCAGTGAGCCTGTGCCCATCTCTGATCAACACAGTTCAGTTCAGTTCAGTTCGGTTCAGTCACTCAGTCGTGTCTGACTCTTAGCGACCCCATGAATCACAGCACGCCAGGACTCCCTGTCCATCAACAACTCCTGGAGTTCACTCAAACTCATGTGCACAGAGTCGGTGATGCCATTCAGCCATCTCATTCTCTGTCATCCGCTTCTCCTCCCGCCCCCAACCTTTCCCAGCATCAGAGTCTTTTCCAATGAGTCAACTCGTCGCTTGAGGTAGCCAAAGTATTGCAGTTTCAGCTTTAGCATCAGTCCTTCCAATGTACACCCAGGATTGATCTCATTTAGAATGGGCTGGTTGGCTCTCCTTGCTGTCCAAGGGACTCTCAAGAGTCTTCTCCAGCACCACAGTTCAAAAGCGTCAGTTCTTCGGCTATCAGCTTTCCTCACAGTCCAACTCTCTCATCCATACATGACCACGGGAAAATCCATAGCCTTGACTAGACGGACCTATGTTGGCAAAGTAATGTCTCTGCTTTTTAATGTACTATCTAGGTTGGTCATCACTTTCCTTCCAAGGAGTAAGCGTCTTTTAATTTCCTGTCTGCAATCAGCATCTGCAGTGATTTTGGAATCCAAAAATATAAAATCAGACACTGTTTCCACTGTTTTTCCATCTATTTCCCGTGAAGTGATGGGACCAGAAGCCAAGATCTTAGTTTTCTGAATGTTGAGCTTCAAGCCAATCTTTTCACTCTCCTCTTTCACTTTCATCAAGAGGCTTGTGAGTTCCTCTTCTCTTTCTGCCATAAGGGTCGTGTCATCTGCATATCTGAGGTTATTGATATTTTTCTCAGCAAACTTGATTCCAGCTTGTGCTTCTTCCAGCACAAGTATCATTTTGAAGCGTTCCTCATGATGTACTCTGCATATAAATTAAATAAGCAAGGTGACCATATACAGCCTTGACATACTCCTTTTCCTGTTTGGAACCAGTCTGTTGTTCCATGTACATTTCTGATTGTTGCTTCCTGATATGCATACAGGTTTCTCAAGGGGCAGGTCAGGTGGTCTGGTATTCCCATCTCTTTCAAAATTTTCCAGTTTATTGTGATCCACACAGTCAAAGGCTTTGGCATAGTCAATGAAGCAGAAATAGTTGTTTTTCTGGAATTCTCTTGCTTTCTCCATGATCCAGCGGATGTTGGCAATTTGATCTGTGGTGCCTCTGCCTTTTCTAAAACCTGCTTGAACATCTGGGAGTTCACGGTTCACATATTGCTGAAGTCTGGTTTCGAGAATTTTGAGCATGACTTTACTAGCGTGTTTGATGAGTGAAATTGTGCGGTAGTTTGAGCATTCTTTGGTATTGCCTTTCTTTGGGATTGGAATGGAGACTGACCTTTTTCCAGTCCTGTGGCCGCTGCTGAGTTTTCCATATTTGCTGGCATATTGCGTGCAGCACTTTCACAGCATCATCGGAGCAGCTGTGGAGAGATATCCCAGGACCAAGGTAAGAGAAACCCAAATAAGATGGTTGGTATTTTGAGGGGACATCAGAGGGCAGACACACTGAAATCATAATCACAGGAAACTAGTCGATCTGATCACATGGACCACAGCCGAATGTGGTCCACTGGAGATGGGAATGGCAAACCACTTCAGTATACTTGCCTTGAGAACCCCATGAACAGTATCAAAGGGCAAAATGATACGATATTGAATGTGGAATTCCCCAGATTGGTAGGTGCCCAGTATGCTACTGGGGATCAGTGGAGTAATAACTACAAAAGGAATGAAGGGATAGAGCAAAAGTAAAACCAATACCCAGTTGTGGATGTGACTGGTGATAGAAGCAAGGTCCGGTGCTGTAAAAAGCAATATTGTATAGGAACCTGGAATGTTAGGTCCATGAATCAAGGCAAATTGGAAGTGGTCAAACAGGAGATGGCAAGAGTGAAAATAGACATTCTAGGAATCAGTGAATTAAAATGGACTGGAATGGTTGAATTTAACTCGGATGACCATTATATCTACTACTGTGGGCAGGAATCCCTTAGAAGAAATGGAGTAGCCATCATGGTCAACAAAAGAGTCCGAAATGCAGTACTTGGATGCAATCTTAAAAACGACAGAATGATTTCTGTTCATTTCCAAGGCGAAGCATTCAATATTACAGTAATCCAAGCTTATGCCCCAACCAGTAACTGACGAAGCCAAAGTTGAACGGTTCTATGAAGACCTACAAGACCTGACTGATCAACACAAACATGCCCTAAATGGAAGTTGTTTTCATGAGCAACAGTGTCAAAGTGGAAATAGGGAAGGCAGGTATTTCTGTGGCTGAAGACCCAGTGATTCTTATGAAATATAGAGATTTCCATATTCCTTACAGGAAAATCTCATTTCTGATCTTCAATTGTGAAATATAGAGAAGCCCTACTTCCATGAAGGAGGATTAACTGAGATATTGATACAAGAAATACAGAGAATTCCGTATTTCAGGGTGAAAATTTGTTCTCTTTATATATATTTGAGCAATACCAAGAATTCCATATCTCTTGAAGAAAGAGTGGTGGCCAGATTTTCATTTGCAAAATAGAGATGATTTCAATTCCATAACGATTCTCTGTATCTTAAGAAAACCAATGCCAAGGTTTTCATATGTTAAATATAGATAATTCCATATTTCATTTACGAAAATCACTACCCAGATTTTCGTATATGATATATGGAAAACTCCACACTTGGGGTAAGAAAATAGCATGATACAGGATGCTTGGGGCTGGTGCACTGGGGTGACACATGGGATGATATGGGGAGGGAGGTAAGGGGGGATTCAAGATGGGGAACACATGTAGACCCGGGGCAGATTCATGTCAATGTATGGCAAAACCAATAAAATAATGTAAAGTAATTAGCCTCCAATTATAATTTAAGAAAATTAAAAAAGAATATGATGAAACATGATTTAAAAAGGAAGAAAACCAATGCTAAGGATTTCATATGTGAAATATAAAGGATTCCATTTAAAAATATCACCACCCAAATTTTCATGTATGATATATAGAGGAATCCACATTTTGGGTAAGAAAAATAGCATCCAGATGCTTATAACGTCAAATGCCAGAAAATTCAATGTATTGTGGAATAAAATCAGCACCAAGATTTTCACATGTAACATATACAGAGTTTGATATTTAATTGAGTAAAATTGTCACCATAATTTTTTCAGATGTGAAATATACAGAATTCCATATTTTATGTAGGACTATGACTGCACTGATTTTGGTGTCTGAAATGTATAGAATCCTAGATTTCATGTGGAAATGATTTTTCATATGTGATGTATATAAATTTCAGTCTTCATCTAGGAAAATTTTAGCAGATATTTTTGTATGTGATATAGAGAGTATTTATATCTCATGTAGATAATGTGTGGTCAGATTTCAAATGTGAAAAATAGAGAATTCCATATTTCATGTGGGCATTTTCATATACTAAATATAGAGAATGTTTTCCATGGTTTTTGCAGTAATACCTGGGACATGATTTCCATATGTCATAAATGAAAAAATTCATATTTCTTGCCTGATAATCAGTTCACACATTTCTATAGAAGACATGGAGACTTTTCCTACTTCATTAGGAAAGGCTATCTCCAGATTTCCATATGAGAATTATAGAAAATTACATATTTATGTCAGAAAATCATAATACAGATTTTTTATCATGAAATATTCAGAATTTCATATGGCAAGGAAATATACATATGTATATGTATATATATATTTTCTAACTGTCATCTGTAAAATAGACCTCATCCCATGTTTTCTTTAGGAAAATCTATACTTTGATTTCCACATGTGAAACATATCGAATTCCATATTTCACATTTGAAATTGAATGCCTCGAAAACGCTAGCTAATATTTAATTGTGTGAAGTATAGAGAATTCAATATTGAAGGCAAGAAATATGAATGCCCATATTTCCAATGGTAACACAAAGAATTACATATATCATGTAGGGAAATATGCACACAGATATTCATAAATGTATGTAAAGAATTCAGTGTTTAATTCCTCTATATACCATATCCACTATATACCATACCATAACTCCATATTTTATGCAGGAAAATCTGTGCCTGGATTTTCAAAAGAGATATTTAGAGAATTCCATCTCATTATCTATTTTCCTTAATGTAACATCACCCATATTTTCAAGTGTGAACTGTAAAGAACCACATATTTCAAAAACTAAACCTGTGCTCATATTTTGATAAGGGTCATACAGAGAATTCCTTATTTCATGCAGGGAAGTCTACACCCATCGTTTCATATGTAACATGTAGCAAATTGTGGAGAAAAATCAGTGTCCAGATTTCATAAATGAAATTATAAAGATTTTATATTTCATGTCATTGTATCTGAGCTATTTCCATTTTTGATGAATAGAAAATTCCATATCATGTACAAAAGCTTCACTCAGGTTTTCATATCTGTATGATACACAGCCTATGTGCCTTGTCAGAAAATCTGCACCCTGTTTTTTTTATGTAAAATGAACAAAAATCCATATTTCTGTGACAAAACTTGCTGAACAGGTTTTTATATTTTAAATATAGAGAATTCCATATTGCAAGCAGGTAAATCTGCTTGCAGATCTAAACAGTGAGATACAGAGAATTCCATATATCAGCTAGAGATAACTGCACCTAAATGGTGAAATATGAAATGTAAAGAATACCATATTTCATGTAGCAAAGTGTGTGACTTGATTTTATATGTGAGATTTAGAGGATTCCAAAATGCACATGAGACTATCTACACCCATATTTTCCTGAATGAATTACAGAGATTCTATATTTCATGTGAGAAATCTTCGCTCAGATTTTCAAATGAGAAATAGGAATGATTCCATATTTCATGCAGAGAAAATGACATCCAATTTTCGTATGTGAAATATACAAGTTTCCATAGTGCATGCGGGAAATCCAAAACCTAGAAATCCAATTGTTACTATAGCAAAGTTCACATTTTCATGTAGAAAAATGGCACCCAGATTTTCATGTGTGAAATATAGTTGATTACATATTTCTTTTTTTCTGCTTTATTTCTTTTTTTAATGTAAAGTAATTAGGCTCCAATTAAACTAAATAAATTTAATAAATAAATAAATATTACATATTTCATGTTATGAAATCTTCACACGGACTTTCATAAGAGAAATCCAGAGAATTGTAAATTTCAATAGGGAAATCAGGGACAAGACACTGATAAAAGAAATAAGTTGATCCTTTATTTGATTGCGTGCCCCAGATCTTATTTCCTGAATCATGGACAATTCCAGTTTTAGTGTGAAAATCCTGACACAGGTTTTCAAATGTTAATAATAGAAGCTCTATAATTCATATGAGCAAACGTATCCTCAGATTTTCAAATGTGAAAAATACTGAATTCCATATTTCATGTTGGAAGACCTTTACAGTGAAATATAGAGAATTTTATAGCTCAATCATGAAAATCATATTTTCTCAAATCAGACAAAGGATTCTGTATTTCTTGTAGCAAAATCGATGTCGTTTTTCAAATATGAAACCCACCGCATTCTGTATTCATAAAAGAAAGTAACACACAGATTTTCAAATGAGAAATGTGAAATTTACATTATAATTACATTATGTGATTGAACTCTGGGAGTTGGTATTGGACAGGAAGGCCTGGCGTGCTGTGATCCGTGGGTCGCAAAGAGTTGGACACAACTGAGCGACTGAACTGAACCTAACTGAACTGAATTACATTTAGATAATTGCAATGTCAATATTTTCCAATTTCATGACAAAAGTTCTGTGTGCATACTTTCATATGGTATACAGATATCCCCAGATTTTCGTATGTGAAATATAAAATTTCATATTTCATGTAATAAAATCTGCATACAGAGTTTCATATGTGAAGCTGAGAATTTCGTCTTTTATGTAGTACTAGATTTCAATAAATGAAACATAAAATTCGATAGAGCATCCATAATCATATGATATTTCATATAAGAAAATGTACCCCTAGATGTTCACATTTGAAATGTAAAATATTCCATGTCATTTTTCATATCCATATTTCATGTCAATAAATTTTTATTCAGATTTTGATGCATGAAGTGTTGAAACTCTTTTAGTTTAAGAGGGAAGTTCTGCATGCAGATGTTCATTAATGAAACAGAGAAAAATTCCTTGTTTCAAGCAGGAATATCTAATTTTTCTATGGAAAATTCCATGTTTCAGGTTCGATTGATATATGTGAAATAAAGTCATTGATGTTCAGTCATTCAGTCATTCCTAACTCTTTGCACACTGTGGTGTCCAACCATCTGATTCTCTGTCATCCAGTTCTCCTGTCTTCAATCTTTCCCAGTAACAGGGTCTTTTACAGTGTCAGCTGTTCATATCAAGTGTCCAAAATATTGAATTTTCAGCTTCAGCATCCGTCCTTGCATTGAATACTCATGACCAATTTCCTTTAGGATTGACTGGTTTAATCTCCATGCAGTGCAGGACTGCTGAGTCTTCTCAATACTATAGTTCAAAAATGTCAGTTCTTCTAGTGTTCAGCTTTATGGTCCAAAATCCACAGCCATACATGACTCCTGGAAACACAATAGCTTTGACTAGATGGACATTTGTCAGCAAAATATTTTCTGTGGATTTTCAATAATGTCTATATTTGTCACAGATTTTCTTCCAAGGAGCAAGCGTCTTTAATTTCACTGGTGCAGTCGGCATCTACAGTGATTTTGGAGCCCAGAAAGCAAAGCCTGACACAGTTTCCAGTGTTTCCCCATCTATTGAACATAAAGTGGTGGGACCAGATGCCATGATCTTCATTTTTCGAATAGTCACTTTTAAGCTACCTTTTCAACTCCTCTCTTTCTCTTTCATCAAGAGGCTTTTTAGTACCTCTTCACTTTCTGCCTGAGAGTGGTATCATCTGCATATCTGTGACTATTGACATTTCTCCTAGCAAGCTTGATTCCAGCTTGTGCTTCATCCAGCCTGGCATTTCACATGATGTAGTCTGCATTTGAATAAATTGGTGACAATATAGAGCCTTGAGGTACTACTTTCCCCAACTCTGGAACCAGTCTATTTTTTCCAAGTCCATGATACTGTTGACCCTTGATCTGCACACAGATTTCTCACGAAGCAGGTCAGGTGGCCTGGGATTCCCATCTCTTGAAGAATGTTCCAATTTTTCATGTTCCACAAGTCAAAGACTTTGGCATAGTCATTAAAGCAAAAACAGATGTTTTTCTGGAACTGACTTGCTTTTTCAATCACACAATGGGTGTTGGCAATTTAGTCTCTGGTTGCTCTGCCTTTCCTAATCCAGCCTGAACCTTGAACCTCTGGAAATTCTTCATTTGTTGAAACTTTCCTTGGAGAATGCCAGGCATTACTTTTTGCTCTGTGTGAGATGAGTGCAATTGTGCATGAGATCAAACAGTCTTTGGCATTGCCTTTTTTGGGATTGGAATGAACTGATCTTTTCCAGTTCTTTGGCCACTGCTGAGTTTTCCAAATTTGCCTGCATAATGAGTGCAGCATTTTCACAGCATCATCTGTTATAATTATACATAATTCAAGTGGATATTCATCACTTCCAACAGGTTTGTTCTTGCTGATGCTTCCTAAGGCCTATTTGATTTTGCATTCCAGGATGTCTGGGTATGCCAGGATGCATTCAACTTTAAGGAATACAATATATTGTCTTCTCTGTGTTCTGTTTCTCAAGGACTCTATGTTCCTTATCAGTTCCTACAATGCAGGAAAGATCAGAGCTGCACGCAGTTCTCAGGACTGAGATCATGGGAAAGGACACCTGCTTGGATTCCCTGCAGTGACTCACTTCAGTGACTCCCTTCAGTGACTTTATACTGAAATGACTATCCACTTTGTTGCAACTGGTGGAATTTCAGTCTTTTTCATAGCTGAGTAATCATTTTACTGAAGATATAGAAACATGTGTTTCTTCAAATAAAGTACCCTTGTTTCACTCAACACTTGGGTCCCCTGCATCCTTTTCATCAACTCCAGTCCCCAGGTCCTGGTCTACGCTGACGGTGACAACTGGTGCCCTAACAGGGACCTGGCGAACACCCTTGGCAAGCAGACTGAGTGACGTTAGGACCTATGGAGTTTGGTAAGTGTGTGGTTATGAGAGAAACGGCTGGAAATCCCCACCACCTTTCTACTTTGCTTCATCATTTATTTAAGTTTTAACGACTTTTGGTTTCTCATCAGCAGATAAAAGCTTGTCTCCAAACAGTGCTTGAATAGGATCCCTGGTTCCCTGATGAAGGCAGTTTGGATTTAGAAATTTGAAACCTGGTTAAAGAAAATGTTGAATGAGACACAAGATGGGGAGTAAATAGTCCAACAAATTTCTGACACTTGTGGGCCCTCATTAAAGCCATGATCTTTTCATTCCAAGGAATTCTAACCACAACCCCTATATTCATCAAGAAGTTAATGCTCATTACACTTATACAAATTAGATGATGAGATTTTACAAAAAGCCCAATTAGAGCAACATAGAATGTTTCAAAACTTTCCTACCATCCCTTTACCAGCTGTCCCAAGCGCTCCTCCTCCTCTTTTAATGGATACGAAACAGAAGGTCCCCCGTTTCGAGGACAAGATGAATCTGATGTTGATATTTCTGATGCTGTCTTTGACACTAAAGCCAACTATATATGTATATGTGTATGTGCATGTATATGTATGTGTATATGTATATATAACAATGATAACCAACCCCCTAACACAAACTCTTATTTACAAAAGCAGATGATCCACTCATTCTCCTTCACTACAAAGGCTTTCTGATTTACTGGATTTGCAATTACGAGTCTCTGAGGCTGATGATCTTTTTCTCTATCCTGTGTTAAGAAATGGTAATCCTCAAGGGTAACTAATGCCTCAATACAAAGGCGTTGATTTTTCTCACATACAGCAAATGAAAAAGGCTGTAAATATGTACAGCCCTCCCTCACATTTTACTAAAGAACTTCTAAACACTATGGCATCTTCTATGGGAAATTTTATTTTATTCTTTAGACAGACTGGGAGTCGTTATCTCTTGTAGTGTTGTCCAAAATGAGGCCAAAATGCAATTTGAAAAACTGCTTGTATTTGGAGAATGAAAATCAGGAATGTGAGAGAGACTGATTGTCACGAATCACTCTGATTTGTGAGACCAGGAATGTTCTTGATTATTTGAAGTCTTGTTGCAACTTAGGGTCAGAAACTCAGAAAATGCAAATGTTAGCTGAAGCAATGGCTACCTCCTTTAAAAAGGGGAATGAAGGACGGTTTTTATGTGGGGATAAGAGCTATTAAAAACAAAACAAAACAAACTGATTGCCCTAAAAAACACACAGAAAAAATTAAAACTACTAAAAAGCCTCCAGGAGTCTGCCCTCAATGTTGTAAAGGGGTACATTGGACTAAAACCTTGATCTAAATATGCTCTTGAAGGGAACCCTATTTTGGGAAACTCAAAGATGGGGACTCCCCGGGTCCCCATTAACAAAAATCAAGGGCAAATTCCATCCTTTCCCTCAAACCTTCAACATGTGGCAGGGCTATTGTCGATATACAAGCTTTGAATTATTTTCTTTTTTTCCTCAAACAGTCCCTTCTCGAATACCTACCACACTTCATGGACACTTAACTTCCACAAATCTTTGGCCTTATATTTGATGGATATAGTCTGAATTCTAAGGGAAATTCTATTCATTCTGGAAGAATTGATTCAGAGTATAAGGGAGAAATTAAAATTATGATATCATCTCAGAAACTACGGAAATTCAAAAAGGGGAACAAATTGCCCAGTTACTTCTTTTAACTTACATTTCTATTAACTCATTTAATGCTAACAGTTCAATCACCTAATGGCAAATAGATAGGGAAACAGTGGAAACGGTGGCTGACTTTATTTTTCTGGGTTCCATAATCACTGAAGATGGCGATTGCAGCCATAAAATTAAAAGACTCTCCCTTCTTGGTGGGAAAATTATGACCAACCTAGAAGGCATATTAAAAAGCAGAGACATTACTTTGCCAACAAAGTCTGTCTAGTCAAGGCTATGCTTTTCCCACTGGCCATGGATGAATGTGTGAGTTGGACTATAAACAATATTCAGCATCGAAGAATTGGTGCTTTTGGACTGTGGTGTTGGAGAAGACTTAAACGCCCCTGGGACTGCCAGGAGATCCAACCAGTCAATCCTAAAGGAGATCACTCCTGGGTGTTGGAAGGACTGATGTTTAAGCTGAAACTCAAGTATTTCAACTACCTGAAGTGAAGGGCTGGCTCATTTGAAAAGTCCCTGATGATGGGAAAGATTGAGGGCAGGAGGAGAAGGGGACGACAGAGGATGAGACCGTTGAATGGCATCACTGTCTCGATGGATATGGTGGGTTTACTTTGGGAGCTGGTGGTGGATAGGGAGGCCTGGTGTGCTTCAGTTCATGGGGTCTCAAAGAGTTGGACATGACTGAGTGACTGAACTAAACTGAACTGAATGAAATACAGACAGGAGAATTAGGTAATACAGATCGAAAGCAATCCTTGTGGACATCAACAGTATCTGAATATGCAAGACCAAATATAAGTATCGAAATTAATTGCAAAAGATTTTCTGGTCTTCTTGCTACTGGATCCGATATTACTATTATTACAAAGCATTTATTGCCCAAACCCGGGTTTTCACAAATACATTCTTGCCAAATTACAGGGGTACCTCAAAGTAAAGTACAGGAGGTTTACTAAAATGTCCAAATATATCCACGTGAGGAAACAGAATGCCAACCTGCAACTTTACAAACTTATGTGATAGTTGTGCCACTTAATTTAATAAGAAGCGATTTACATAATGCAATGACAAACTCAGATATATATTCCACATTTTTCCCAGCGGCCACTGCTCATTTAATAAACAATACAGTTATTAAAATAACTTTGAAATATGACGAGCCTATTTGGAGAGAGCAGTGCCCTTACAAAAGTTGGATTGTGAAGAAAGCTTATCACCGAAGAATTGATGCTTTTGAACTGTGGAGCTGGAGAAGACTCTTGAGAGTCCCTTGGACTGCAAGGAGATCCAACCAGTCCATTCTAAAGGAGATCAGTCCTGGGTGTTCACTGGAAGGACTAATGGTAAAGCTGAAACTGCAATACTCTGGCCACCTCATGCGACGGGTTGACTCACTGGAAAAGACTTAGCTGCTGGGAGGGATTGGGCGCAGAAAGAGAAGGGGACGACAAAGAATGAGATGGCTGGATGGCCTCACCTACTCGATGGACATGAGTTTGAGTGAACTCCGGGAGTTGGTGATGGACTGGGATGCCTGGTACGCTATGATTCATGGGATGGCAAAGAGTCAGACATGACTGAGCGACTGAACTGAACTGAACTGAAGGAACCACAATGGAGGATACACAATTGAAATTGAAACATATTGAGGAATCATGTTCCCCTTGGAATATTCCCATTTTTGTGATAAAGAAGAAATCTAACAGATGGCGTATTTCAACTGACTTTCAAAATGTTAATGCATCCATGAAACCTATCGGTGCATTGCAATCATGAATTCCATCACCTGCCACTGTTCGTCAAAACTAGCATATTATTATCATAGGCTTGGAGGACTGATTTTTTATTATGCTTTTACCAACCCTCTAGACCGAGAAAGATTTACTTTCTCCCTTATTGTAATCATATCGGGCCTCACAAACAGTATCAATGGACTATATTGCAGCAAGGAATGATAAATTCTCGCACCAAGTTTCAATATTGTGTAGCCAATGCTCTTGAACCTGTGTGACTTTGATACTGTTCACTATACAGATGATATATTGTTTTCAGCTCCTTCTATTTTAGAAAGTCAACAGATGTTTCACGTAGCTCAACAATACTTACAAGATTCCCGATTAATCATTGCCCCTGAAAAGATTCAAACCTCTGCACCGTACCATTCAGTTCATGCACTGTGTTTGTGACATCATATTCACTATATATGACATTACAGCCCATATATCTGACATCACACACTTTCATGTCAACACACCCGCTATATCTGACATCACATCCACTATATCTAATTTCACAACTAGCATATCTAAGATCACACCCACTATATATGACACCAAACCCACTGTTTTTATGACATCACAGCCACTATATTTGACATCACACCCACTGTAAGACATCATATCCACTATATATGACATCACACCACTCTATTCATGACATCACATCCAATGTATGTATGATATCACACCCACTGTATGGCATCATACCCAAAACCTATGACATCATACCCACTATAGATGAGATTACTTCTACTGTATCCATGACATCATGTTTGCTGTATTTAAGACGTTACACCCACTTTATCTATGATGTCACACCCCGTATATACGACATAACCTCCAATTATATGAGACATTCACCCACTGTATCTATTACCTCACACACACTCTAAGACATCACAACCACTGTATCTATGACATCATTCCTACTATATTTGTGACATCACACCCACTATACAGCATCAACCCACTGTATATCACATCCCACCCACTATATGGCATCACATCCAGTGCATATGATATCACACCCACTTTCTATAACAACAAACCCACCTATCTGACATCACATCCACTATTTCTCTGACATCAAAACCACCATGTCTATCACCACACCCACTGTATTGATGACATCCCATGCACTGTGTTTGTGACATCATGTTCACTATATATGACATCACAGCCCCTATATCTGACATCACACACTTTCATGTCAACACATCCGCTATATCTGACATCACATCCACTATATCTGACTTCACAATCAGCATATCTATGATCACACCCGTTATATATGACAACAAACCTACTGTTTTTATGACATCACAGCCACTATATTTGACATCACACACACTATATGACATCATATCCATTATATATGAGATCACACAACTGTATATGTTTCATCACACCCACTTTATTTATGACATCACATCCAATGTATGTACGACATCACACCCACTCTATGGCATCACACACACTACATATAACATCACACCCACTATAGATGAGATCACTTCTACTGTATCCATGACATTATGCCTACTCTATTTAAGACATCACACCCACATTATCTATGATATAACACCCCGTATATCCGACATCACATCCAATATATATTTGACATCACACCAACTGTATCTATTACCTCACACACACGCTACAACATCACATCCACTGTATCTAGGACATCACTCCTACTGTTTTTGTGACATCACACCCACTAGATTTGACATCACACCCACTATAATGCATCATACCTACTGTATATGACATCCCACCCACTATATGGCATCATATCCTATACATATGACATCACATCCACTATATGTGATATCACATCCACTTTCTTTAACAACAAACCCACTTATCTGACATCACATCCACTATATCTGTGACATCAAAATCACCATGTCTATCACCACACCCACTGCATTGATGATATCACATGCACTCTGTTTGTGACATTGTTCACTATATATGACATCACAGCCCCTATATCTGACATCACACACTTTCATGTCAACACATCCGCTATATCTGACATCACATCCACTATATCTGACTTCACAATCAGCATATCTATGATCACACCCGTTATATATGACAACAAACCCACTGTTTTTATGACATCACAGCCACTATATTTGACATCACACACACTGTATGACATCATACCCATTATATATGAGATCACACAACTGTATATGTGACATCACACCCACTTTATTTATGACATCACATCCAATGTATCTATGACATCACACCCAGTCTATGGCATCACACCCACTACTTGTGACATCACACCCACTATGGAAGAGATCACTTCTACTGTATCTATGACATTATGCTTACTGTATTTAAGATATCACAGCCACTTTATCTATGATGTCACACCCCATATATACGACATCACATCCAGTATACATGTGACATCACACCCATTTTCCATAACTACAAACCCACTTATCTGACAAGACACCCACTATATCTGTGACATCAAAACCACCATATCTACTACCACACCCACTGCATTGATGACATCACATGCACTGTGTTTGTGACCTCATGTTCACTATATATGACATCACAGCCCCTATATCTGACATCAACACTTTCATGTCAACACACCCGCTATATCTGACATCACATCGACTATATCTGACTTCACAACCAGCATATATATGATGACATCCGCTATATATGACACCAAACCCACTGTTTTTATGACATCTCAGACACTATATTTGACATCACACCCACTGTATGACATCTTATCCATTATATGTGACATCACACCACTGTATATATGACATCACACCCATTTATTTATGACATCACATCCAATATATGTATGACATCACACCCTCTCTATGGCATCACACCACTACATATGACATCACACCCTCTCTATGGCATCACACCACTACATATGACATCACACCCACTATATATGAGATCCCTTTTACTGTATCCTAGACATTTTTATGCCTACTGTATTTAGATGTCACACCCACTTTATCTATGATGTCACACCCCGAATATCCGACATCACCTCCACTGTATATGTGACATCACACCTGCTGTATCTATTACCTCACACACACTCTATGGCATCAAAACCACTGTCTATGACATCACTCCTACTGTTTATGTGACAACACATTGATTATATTTGACATCAAACTCACTAAATGGCATCATACCCACTGTATATGACATCCCACCCACTATATGGCATCACATCCACTACATATGACATCACACCCACTACATATGACATCACACCCACTATATATGATATCACAGTCAATTTCTATAAAAGCAAACCCATTTATATGACATCACATCCACTATATCTATGACATCAAAACCACCATGTCTATCACCACAGCCACCGTATTGATGACATCACATGTACTGTGTTTGTGACATCATGTTCAATATATATATGACATCACAGCCCCTTAATATGACACCACACACTTTCATGTCAACACACCCGCTATATCTGACATCACATCCACTATATCTGACTTCCCAACCAGCATATCTATGATCACACCCGCTGTATATGACACCAAACCCACTGTTTTTTTTACATCAGAGCCACTATATTTGACATCACACCCACTGTATGACATCATATCCACTATATATGACATCACACCACTGTATTTATACATCACACCCACTTTATGACATCACATCCAATGTATGTATGATATCACACCCACTCTATGGCATCTTACCCAAAACGTATGACCTCATACCCACTATAGATGAGATCATTTCTACTGTATCCATGACATCATGTCTGCTGTATTTAAGACGTTACACCCACTTTATCTATGATGTCACGCCCCATATATACGACATCACGTCCAATATATATGTGACGTCACACCCACTGTATCTATTACCTCACACACTCTAAGACATCGCAACCACTGTATCTATGACATCATTCCTACTATATTTGTGACATCACACCCACTAGATTTGACATCGACCCACTATACGGCATCATACCCACTGTATATGATATCCCACCCACTATATGGCATCACATCCAGTGCATATGACATCACACCCACTTTCTATAACAACAAACCCACTTATCTGACATCACATCCACTATTTCTCTGACATCAAAACCACCATGTCTATCACCATACCCATTGTATTGATGACATCCCATGCACTGTGTTTGTGACATCATGTTCACTATATATGACATCACAGCCCCTATATCTGACATCACACACTTTCATGTCAACACACCCACTATATCTGACATCACATCCAATATATCTGACTTCACAATCAGCATATCTATGATCACACCAGCTATATATTACACCAAACCGCATGTTTTATGACATCACAGCCACTATATTTGACATCACACCCACTGAATGACATCATATCCACTATATATGACATCACACCACTGTATTTATGACAAAACACCCACTTAATTTATGACATCACATCCAATGTATGTATTATATCACACCCACTCTATGGCATCACGCCCACTACATATGATATCATACCCACTATATATGATATCACTTCTACTGTATACATGACATTATGCTTACTATATTTAAGACATCACACCCACTTTATTTATGATGTCACACCCCGTATAAATGACATAACATCCACTATATATGTGACTTCACACCCGCTGTATCTATTTACTTACACACACTATGTGACATCACAACGACTGTATCTATGACATCTCTCCTACTGTATTCGTGACATCACACCCACTATATTTGACCTCACACCCTCTATATGGCATCACACCCACTTTCTATAACAGCAAACCCAGTCATGTGACCACATCCACTATAAATGTGACATCAAAACCACCATGTCTATCACCACACCCACTGTATTGATGACATAACATGTACTGTGTTTGTGACCTCATGTTCACTATATATGACATCACAGCCCTGATCTCTGACATTACACACTTTCATGTCAACACACCCTCTATATCTGACATCACACACACTATATCTGACTTCACAACCAGCATATCTATGATCACACCCGCAATATATGAGATAAAAACCCACTGTTTTTATGACATCACAGCCACTATATTTGACATCACACCCACTGTATGACATCATATCCACTATATGTGACTTCACACCACTGTATTTATGACATCACACCCACTTTATGACATCACATCCAATGTACGTGTGACATCACACACAATCTATGGCATTACACCCACTACATATGACATCACACCCACTATATATGAGATCACTTCTACTGTATCCATGACATCGTTATGCCTAGTGTATTTAAGACATCACACCCATTTTCTATATGATGTCACACCCCGTATATATGATATCACATCCATTATATATGTCACATCACACCCACTGTAACTATTGCCTCACTCACACTCTGTGACATCAAAACCACTGTATCTATGACATCACTCCTACTGTTTTTGTGACATCACACCCATTATATGGCATCATACCCACTGTATATAACATCACACCCAGTATATGGCATCACATCCACTACACATGACATCATACCCACTATATATGACATCACACCCACTTTCTATAACAACAAACCCACTTAGCTGATATCATTTTCACTATATCTGTGACGCGAGAGACCCTGGCCCCGGTGGCGCAGATGCAACGCGAGAGACGCCGCCCCCGGAGCAACGAACCACTCAAAAAGGTGCGGCAGTGAGGAGCTACCCCACGCCTGAGGCCAGGGCTGGCGGCCGAGAGGAGCTACACCACGTCCAACAGGCAGTGGCTGCGCGGGCGCAGGAGGGCCGAGAGGAGCTACTCCGCGTTCAAGGTAAGGAGAGGCGGCGTTGAGGAGATACCCTTCGTCCAAGGTAAGGTACAGCAGCTGCACTTTGCTGGAGCGGCTGTGAAGAGATTTTCCACGACCAAGGTAAGAGGAACCCAAATAAGACGGTAGGTATTGCTAGGGGGCATCAGAGGGCAGACAAACTGAAATCATAATCACAGGAACCTAGCTGATCTGATCACATGGACCACAGCCGAATGTGGTCCCCTGGAGAAGGGAATAACAAACCACTTCAGTATACTTGCCTTGAGAACCCCATGAACAGTAACAAAAGACAAAATGATAGGATACTGAATGAGGAATTCCCTAGGTCGGTAGGTGCCCAGTATGCTACTGGAGCTCAGTGGAGAAATAACTATAGAAGGAAAAAAGGGATGGAACAAAAGCAAAACCAATACCCAGCGGTGGATGTGACCAGTGATAGAAGCAAGGTCCGGTGCTGTAAAGAGCAATATTGCACAGGAACCTGGAATGTTAGGTCCATGAATCAAGGCAAATTGGAAGTGGTCAAACAGGAGATGGCAAGAGTGAACGTCAACATTCTAGGAATCGGTGAATTAAAATGGACTGGAATGGGTGAATTTAACTCGGATGACCATTATATCTACTACTAAGGCAGGAATCCCTTAGAAGAAATGGAGTAGCCAACATGGTCAACAAAAGAGTCCGAAATGCAGTACTTGGATGCAATCTTAAAAATGACAGAATGATTTCTGTTCGTTTCCAAGGCAAACCATTCAATATTACAGTAATGCAGGCCTATGCCCCAACCAGTAATGCTGAAGAAGCCGAAGTTAATCGGTTCAATGAAGATCTACAAGACCTTTTAGAAGTAACACCCAAAAAAGATGTCCTTTTCATTATAGGGGACTGGAATGCAAATGTAGGAAGTCAAGAAACACCTGGAGTAACTGGCAAATTTGGCCTTGGAGCACAGAATGAAGCAGGGCAAAGGCTAATAGAATTTTGCTAATAGAATGCACTGGTCATAGCAAACACCCTCTTCTAACAACACAAGACATCACCAGATGGTCAACACCGAAATCAGATTGATTATATTCTTGCAACCAAAGATGGAGAAGCTGTATACAGTTAGCAAAAACAAGACCAGGAGCTGACTGTGGCTCAGATCATGAACTCCTTATTGCGAAGTTAAGACTTAAATTGAAGAAAGTAGGGAAAACCACTAGACCATTCAGATATGACCTCAATCAAATCCCTTATGATTATACAGTGGAAGTGAGAAATAGATTTAAGGGTCTAGATCTGATTGATAGAGTGCCTGATGAACTCTGGACCGAGGTTCGTGACATTGTACAGGAGACAGGGACCAAGACCATCCCCATGTAAAAGAAATGCAAAAGAGCGAAATGGCTGTCTGAGGAGGCCTTACAAATAGCTGTGAAAAGAAGAGAGGCGAAAAGCAAAGGAGAAGAGGAAAGATATAAGCATCTGAATGCAGAGTTCCAAAGAATAGCGAGGAGACATAAGAAAGCCTTCCTCAGTGATCAGTGCAAAGAAATAGAGGAAAACAATAGAATGGGAAAAACAAGAGACCTCTTCAAGAAAATTAGAGATTCCAAGGGAACATTTCATGCAAAGATGGGCTCGATAAAGGACATAAATGGTATGGACCTAACAGAAGCAAAAGATATTAAGAAGAGGTGGCAGGAATACACAGAAGAACTGTGCAAAAAAGATCTTCACGACCAAGATAGTCACGATAACGTGATCACTGACCTACAGCCAGACATCTTGGAATGTGAAGTCAAGTGGGCCTTAGAAAGAATCACTACGAACAAAGCTAGTGGAGGTGATGGATTTCCCGTTGAGCTATTTCAAGTCTTGAAATATGATGCTGTGAAAGTGATTCACTCACTATGCCAGCAGATTTGGAAAACTCAGCAGTGGCCACAGGACTGGAAGAGGTCAGTATTCATTCCAAACCCAAAGAAAGGCATTGCCAAAGAATGTTCAAACTACTGAACAATTGCACTCATCTCACACGCTAGTAAAGTCATGCTCAAAATTCTCCAAGCCAGGCTTCAGCAGTATGTAAACCGTGAACTCCCAGATGTTCAAGCAGGTTTTGGAAAAGGCAGAGGCACCAGAGATCAAATTGCCAACATCCGCTGGATCATGGAGAAAGCAAGAGAGTTTCAGAAAATCATCTATTTCTGCTTCATTGACTATACCAAAGCCTTTGACTGTGCGGATCACAATAAACCGTGAAACATTCTGAAAGAGATGGGAATCCCAGACCACCTGACCTGCCTCTTGAGAAACCTGTATGCAGGTCAGGAAGCAACAGTCAGAACTGGACATGGAACAACAGACTGGTTCCAAATAGGAAAAGGTGTACGTCAAGGTTGTATATTATCACCTTACTTATTTAACTTATATGCAGAGTACATCATGAGGAACGCTGTGCTGGAAGAAGCACAAGCTGGAATCAAGATTGCTGGGAGAAATATCAATAACCTCAGATATGCAGATAACACTACCCTTATGGCAGAAAGTGAAGAGGAACTCAAAAGCCTCTTGATGAAAGTGAAAGAGGAGAGTGAAAAGGTTGGCTTGAAGCTCAACATTCAGAAAACAAAGATCATGGCATCTGGTCCCATCACTTCATGGGAAATAGATGGAAAAACAGTGGAAACAGTGTCAGACTTTATATTTTTGGGCTACAAAATCACTGCAGACGCTGAATGCAGCCATGAAATTAAAAGACGCTTGCTCCTTGGAAGGAAAGTTATGACCAACCTTGATAGTATATTAAAAAGCAGAGACATTACTTTACCAACCAAGGTCCGTCTAGTCAAGGCTATGGTTTTTCCCGTGGTCATGTATGGATGTGAGAGTTGGACTGTGAAGAAAGCTGATCACCGAAGAATCGATGCTTTTGAACTGTGGTGTTGGAGAAGACTCTTGAGAGTCCCTTATACTGCAAGGAGATCTAACCAATCAATTCTAAAGGAGATCAATGCTGGATGTTCATTGGAGGGACTGATGCTAAAGCTGAAACTGCAATACTTTAGCCACCTCATGAGACAAGTTGAGTCACTGGAAAAGACTCTGATGCTGGGAAAGGTTGGGGGCGGGAGGAGAAGGGGACGACGGGAATGAGATGGCTGGATGGCATCACGGACTCTGTGCACATGAGTTTGAGTGTACTCTGGGAGTTGGTGATGGACAGGGAGGCCTGGCGTGCTGTGATTCATAGGGTCGCGGAGAGTTGGACACGACTGAGTGACTGAAATGAACTGAACTGAACTGAACTGATATCTGTGACATCAGAACCACCATGTCTATCACCACAACCACTGTATTAATGACATCACATGCACTCTGTGATATCATGTTCACTATATACGACATCACAGCCCCTATATCTGACATCACACAGTTTCATGTCAACACACTCGCTATATCTGCCATCATATCAACTATATCTTACTTCACAGCCAGCATATCTATGATCACACCCGCTATATATGACACTAAACCCACTTTTCTATGACATCACTGCCACTCTATTTGATATCATACCCACTGTATGACATCATATCCACTATGTATGACATCATATCCACTATATATGACATTACACCCCTGTATTTATGACATCACACCACTGTATTTATGATATCATATCCAATGTATGTATGACATCACACCCAAACTATGGCATCACACCCACTACATAGGGCATCACACCCACTATATATGAGATCACTTCTAGTATATCTATGACATTATGCCTACTGTATTTAAGCTATTACATCCACTTTATCTATGATGTCACACTCCGTATATACGACATCACATCCACTATATATGTGACATCACACTCGCTGTATCTATTACCTCACACACACTCTATGACATCACAACCACTGTATCTATGACATCACTCCAACTGTTTCTGTGACATCACACCCACTATATTTGACTTTATACCCACTATATGGTATCACACCCACTGTATATGACATACCACACACTATATGGTATTACATCCACTAGATATGACTTCACTCCTACTATATATGACATCACACCCACTTTTAATAACAACAAACCCACTTATCTGACATCACATCAACTATATCTGTGTCATCAAAGCCACCATGTCTATCACCACAGCCACTGTATTGATGACATCACAGGCACTTTGTTTGTGACATCATGTTCACTATATGACATCATAGCCCCTATAAATGACATTAAACACTTTCATGTCAACACACCCGCCTATCTAACATCACATCCACTATATGTGACTCCACATCCAGCATATCTATGATCACACCTGCTATATATGACACCAAACCGTCTGTTTTTATGACATCACAGCCACTATATTTGACACCACACCCACTGTATGACATCATATCCACTATATTTGACATCCACACACACTGTATGACATCATATCCAGTATATTCCTTTCAGGGACACCGAAAAAAAATGAAGGACATTCAGAGAGAAGACTCAATATTTTCAGATGGGGATGAGAGGAATGGGAAGTGCTTGCCATGAATCCAGGCTTTGCTGGGAAATGGTGGTTGGGGATAGAATGAGTGTGTCTGAATGTAGACAGTGGTGATGCTTACACAGCATTGTGAAGGCCTCCATATTCCTAACTGGCATCAAGGAAGGAAATTTTATTGACACACACTTTCGAGCAAAATAAACAAAACGCCATAAAATACATAAAAGATGAGAAGAAAGATGCCTAGGAGCCTGATGAAAATCAACTAAGGGGACAGGAAGTCAAACTCCCCTGGGTGGGGAGGAGTGGACAGCGTCCACGGGAATACTCAGGGAAAGAGGCCGCAGATCCAACCACTCCCCTGGACGAGGAATTTGATGAAAGGGCTCTAGTCCTCTATCCAGAGCAGGGTCCTGTTCTCCCTGCAGGGGTGGGACAGTCAGGGTGTGTGTCTGAGTCTTTGGCAGGAGCCATGGTAGGCTGCCCCTGCACAGGTGGTCACTCAAGCCCTGACTCGCGTTCTGCCGCAAAAGCCAGAGCAGGTGCAAGTGCACGTGGAGGTGGAGGTTCAGAAAGCGGGGTGGGACACCATGGTTTGGGGCTGAGGGTGGTGCTGCCACAGAGTTCTGATGTGCTGAGGGTACTGGCCAGTATCCGGCTGGCCCCGTGTCTTTGGGATGGGACGTCTCAGGTCTTGATCTCCCCTCAGTGGATCCCTGGGTCCTGCCCCTGGAGTTCCCACCTCCTTAGGGACAGGTCTTGGACGTGGATGCCATCTGAGTTTGATGGCCATAGGTAGAGTGAGGGGAGAAGAAAAGTTTGCCACGGGCCAGCCTTGCCATGTGCCTAAGTGGGCACGAAAGCTTCCTGGAGATTCGCTAAGAAGGCCCAGCACTGGAGTCTTCTCTGCTGTCTCCAAGAAGGGTGGTGTGAGGCCAGCCTTTGGTCCAGGCCCAGCCCCAGCTTAGGGGGACTCCTGCCTGTGTGGCTCAGCACCGCCTCCCCACGCTCACATGCAGCAGCCCCAGCCTCATCACCTCAGTGCTCTCCCGTGCTGGGATCCAGGTCCTCCTGCTGAATCTGAGGAAGGATGTCTGTGAGCTTTGGGTCAGAGATGGCTGTGCTAAGCTCCGTGGCAGCCTGAGACTAGGCCCCAGGATGTGTGTTGGGTGGCGTCTGGAGAGCAGGTCTTGCCCGCTCCCTCTTCATCGCCAGTTAGGCTGAGCTCTCTCCGTGGCCACTTTCACCTGGAGCCTGCAAAGGGCCTCCCTGGCAGGGGGCTGGTGCTTTGAGACCTCCCTCTGGGAGGTGGATGGGGTACGCCCCTCAGGGGCCACCTTTGGTGGGACGCTCTTCAATGACAGTGACCATCAGTCAGGCCTGCTTCGATATCTCTGAGCTGAGCCTGGCCAGGGTGGCAGCTGCTTCTGCCCATCTGCCCTTCTGCTCCCAGAAAGAACAGAGAGACGGGTGTCCTCTCAGATACCCACCCAGGAGGACAGAGACCCCCCTGAGGGCATAAGGTCAGCCTGGTCAACCGGCTCTGCCTGGACTCTCCCCATGCCACCCAACCTGATCTCCCCTGCGGTGTGGACACAGGCGGCCCACGGGCTCCTGACCCACATGAGGCTGGGCTTCCTTGAGGCAGACACACCCCGAGAAACCCCCGTCTACACACAGGAAAAAGCCCCAGGATTCCCCGAAAGGTACGGGAGATGTGGCCGGGCCTGGCCTGGGTCTCAACTGTTACCTTTCCGTTCCTTCGGGCAAAGGGCTAGAGGCCTCTCAGCGGGGCCCTGAATGAGCGTCAACCGAGTTCCCACACACTTTGCCTGTGAGCTCGCCTGAGGCCCCGGCCTCTGGGCAGGAGCAAACAGCAGAACATCTTAACAGCAAGTGATCAGGCTGGGGGTTCCTATCCGCCCTGGAGGCCTGGATACCCGGGTTGCGGGTTCTGTTGGCATGAAGTGACATCATTTTCTGGGTTCTTGGCTGAGGTTCCTCCCACAAATATCCCCAAGGGAACCTCTGCGTTTCTGGCTGTCCCCCACACCCTTAGGCCACTTGCAGGCACAATGACACCCACACAGCCCATCCCACAGCCTTGGGGAAACCTGGGTGCAGCCAGGGCCTAAGCTCTGAGGACACAGCTGCTTTCAGCCCAGGCTCCTTCTTCTCAGAAGTGATGTTGCCCTGGGCAAGCCATGTTCCCCACAGGGTTTCCCCAGTCTACCAATCTGCAGAGTGGGGGTCACTCTCCCATCTCCCATCTATGTCTGTTAGCCTACGAACAGCTCCAGTGCCTGTTCAAACTGCCGGCCGCTATCACGTGGAGGTTGAACACTGAGACTTCCCAAAGAACGGATTCCACACAGGGCTGACCTAGCACAGAATGGGGCAGAATCAGGCATGGAATGGCTCTCGGACCTGGGAAAAGGAATTCCCCTTCCTGCCTATTTCTTGACCCCGCATTGGTAGCACCGAAAAGTCATATTCAGACTTCGCCCCCTCTGATGTCAACCTTCCTCGTCCTCCTCAATTGTCACACTCAGCCTCGAGGGGTGGGGGAGCCTGCCCCAATAGTGGCTCCCTGCATCCTTGTCTTTGAGTGTCATCATCGTGTGTCATTTTCCACTTTGCAGGGGGAATAGGCACTGTCATTGTTTCCAACCTCAAGAGAGATTCATGTAAATTCTGTGAAATTGACTCATTTCCTCACTCCATTGTTCAGTCTCTCCATCCTTCCGTCTTTTTCTTCACCTTTCCAAATTTAGTGTGTCTCTTCCCTTCTGGATCTCTTCTGTGGATGCTTGCATGCCTGTGAATACATGTACGTGTGTATATTGTTGACCTAGAGTGAGCCTTTAGGATTTCATTTCGAGTGAGGAAATGTTTGGGGTTGGAGTTGGTACTAGGGGAGGGGATAGGACTGGGGTTTGTTCTGGGAGATGTAGTGGTGTGAGTTCTCAGTCTCTTTTACACAGGAACCCCTTCTACAATATTCTGCTTGCAAATATGCTTTAATATTCAATCTGTTCCACAGTTTATTGTGATCCACACAGTCAAAGGCTTTGGCATAGTCAATGAAGCAGAAATAGATGTTTTTCTGAAACTCTCTTGCTTTCTCCGTGATCCAGCGGTTGTTGGCAATTTGATCTCTGGTGCCTCTGTCTTTTCTAAAACCTGCTTGAACATCTGGGAGTTCACGGTTTACATACTGCTGAAGCTTGGCTTGGAGAATCTTGAGCATGACTTTACTAGCGTGTGAGATGAGTGCAATCGTGTGGTAGTTTGAGCATTCTTTGGCATTGCCTCTTTTTCGGATTGGAATGAAGACTGACCTCTTCCAGTCCTGTGGCCACTACTGAGTTTTCCAAATCTGCTGGCATAGTGAGTGCAGCACTTTCATAGCATCATCTTTCAAGACTTGAAATAGCTCAACGGGAATTCCATCACCTCCACTAGCTTTGTTAGTAGTGATGCTTTCTAAGGCCCACTTGACTTCACATTCCAAGATAGCTGGCTCTAGGTCAGTGATCACGTTATCATGAGTATCTTGGTCGTGAAGATCTTTTTTGTACAGTTCTTCTGTGTATTCCTGCTACTTCTTCTTAATATCTTCTGCTTCTGTTAGGTCCATACGATTTCTGTCCTTTATCGAGCCCATCTTTGCATGAAATGTTCCCTTGGAATCTCTAATTTTCTTGAAGAGGTTTCCTGTTGAACATTCTGAAAGAGATGGGAATCCCAGACCACCTGACCTGCCTCTTGAGAAACCTGTATGCAGGTCAGAAAGCAACAGTTAGAACTGGACATGGAACAACAGACTGGTTCCAAATAGGAAAAGGTGTATGTCAAGGTTGTATATTGTCACCTTGCTTATTTGACTTATATGCAGAGTACATCATGAGGAACGCTGGGCTAGAAGAAGCACAAGCTGGAATCAAGATTGCTGGGAGAAATATCAATAACCTCAGATATGCAGATGACACTACCCTTATGGCAGCAGAAATTGAAGAGGAACGCAAAAGCCTCTTGATGAAATTGAAAGAGGAGAGTGAAAAGGTTGGCTTGAAGCTCAACATTCAGAAAACAAAGATCATGGCATCTGGTCCCATCACTTCATGGGAAATAGATGGAAAAACAGTGGAAACAGTGTCAGACTTTATTTTTTGGGGCTCCAAAATCACTGCAGATGCTGATTGCAGCCATGAAATTAAAAGACGCTTACTCCTTGGAAGGAAAGTTATGACCAACCTTGATAGTATATTAAAAAGCAGAGACATTACTTTGCCAACAAGGTCCGTCTAGCCAAGGCAATGGTTTTTCCCGTGGTCATCTATGGATGTGAGAGTTGGACTGTGAAGAAAGCTGATCACCGAAGAATCGATGCTTTTGAACTGTGGTGTTGGAGAAGATTCTTGAGAGTCCCTTGGGCAGCAAGGAGATCCAACCAGTCCATTCTAAAGGAGATCAATCCTGGATGTTCATTGGAGGGACTGATACTAAAGCTGAACCTGCAATACTTCGGCCACCTCATGCGACGAGTTGACTCACTGGAAAAGACTCTGATGCTGGGAAAGGTTGGGGGCGGGAGGAGAAGGGGACGACGGAGAATGAGATGGCTGGATGGCATCACCGACTCTGTGCACATGAATTTGAGTGTACTCTGGGAGTTGGTGATGGACAGGGAGGCCTGGCATGCTGTGATTCATGGGGTCGCGGAGAGTCGGACAAGACTGAGCGACTGATCTGATCTGATCTGATTTGATTCAGTCTGTTACCATTTTGATTGGTGAATGCTTAGCTTTTCTGTTGCAAAGCTGTTCAAGTGGATGGAAGTCCGAGGGCGTCCTTTGGTTTCCTGTTTCCTTTATTTGAAGAGCCCCAATTTTGCTTCCCCCTGCCCACACAAACATGTTGAGAAGTCCCTGACATTAAGGAGCCTATGGCCCGTGCTCATTTCCAGGAGTTTCATCACTTCAGGCTTTGCGTTTGTATGTTTCACTGAATCTGAGGTGCTATGAGAACAAAAGCCAACGTGATTGTTCAGATGGCACCATCTCCAATTCCCATGGGCTTTCGTTGCAGAGACTCTTGTTCCCATTTGTATCGCCGCCCCTCCTTTGGCATCACGTAATTGAACGTAGAAGCTTGGGTTTATTTCTGTTCCCTCAATTCCATTCCATGGATCTGATTCTGCATGTTTGATTTCTTCCCAGTACCATGCTGTCCTGATGATCCTAGTGTGATAGTCTAATAGGCTATCAGGCAGCCTGCTATGTCTAATTCAGGGCTTTGCCCATATTGCATTGACGCTTTTGACTCCTTTGTGTTTCCATAGACATTTTGGAATTCTTTGGTTATAATGCCCTGAGAGCACCATTGATATTTTTAGAGGAAGAGCGTGGACCCTCTGGATTGCCCCACAGTGGGGTCGGGGGAGGGGGACGTGAATCATCTTACCAGGAGGAATTCTTCTGATCCGTGAGCACAGCTTCTTTTCCATTGGATTGGTGGGGTTCACCTTCTTTCATCCATCTCTTGCAGTTCTCTGAGAAGATGGGCTTCCCTCCTTGGTTAGAAGGAGTCCTAGCTATTGCCTTTCAGGGAATGTCGCTGACGGTGGGTTTGATACTTCCCTTCTCCTTCTAAACGTTTGCTGTGAGTGTTAGAAATGCCAAGTATTTCTCTTCCCCTTCCTCACTGTCCATCACTCTGAGCCTTCAGGTAGAACAGGCTTAGTCCAGCATCCATCCCACTGGGCTCAGGGAGTGCAGATAGACCATGTTTTTCAGGCCCGCAGTGCTGGACATTATTCGGTGTCCTCTCTGTGTCCGTTTTTTCGCTTATTGTCCCTTCAGACCTCTTCTTCAGGCTCGTTTGTGATCATGCAGCTTATGTATTATGAGCCAAATCCTGCCTAAGGACTGTATATGCAAACAGTTGACGCCCAGCTTGGTAGGGGTTATTTGCGCTTTTGAGATGGTCTTTCCCAGAGTCCAAAATTGGATTTGACAAAGTTCACTGTGTTCCATGGTTAGTCTTTGTGTAGTGCCTTTCCGTATTGTGTGTGAAGACTCAGAGCTCATGTCTAATTTCTGCTCTATTTTCTTCTGGATTTGTGAACCGTTTTGCATGGAACGTATGTCTAGGAATCATTTGAAGTCCATTTGTTCAGAGGTGTCAAGTGTCCCATGGACACGCATGTCATCCCCTCTGGTTTCCTAAGGCATTGTTCCTAAACTCTTTTGGAGACCTTCTCGGAAAGATGGGTGTTTTTTAGCTTGCATTTCCACAGTTGAATGGAATCAGCAGCTCTAGCAGCAAGGATGCTGTGTCCAGTGAAAGGGGAGTCGGGTGCAGCCTCCCTTTCAGCACTGAATTCCAGGTCGAGTTGACAGAGCACTGATCTTCCATCTGTGAGCCAGGGGCCACAGGCATCCTTGTGTGCCCTTGGCTGTGTGACCAGCTGAAGGGAGTTTCATCTCCGCAGGTGCCCAGAAGGCCTGTGGCTTCTGACCGCCAGAAGTGAGCATCTCAGAGGCCAGGAGCCACCGTGCCAGAAGTGGAGTGGGATCCACCCTGAACGTGGGCACTGATCGTCAAGAGATGCTCCTGTGGCACTTTAATGGGTCCAGCTCACTCTTCTCCCTGAGAGCGAGAGAGATGTCTATGGGCTCTGCTAGGCCCTCTGCTCCCTCTTGTGGTCCCGAAGGCTGGTTGTCACCATTCTGAGCACCTAGCTCTGAGATGATGACCACCGCCACCTGCACTCTGTTTCCCTTTGTCTGCATGTCCATGAGAAGCATCAGGCCGTCTCTGAGGTACACTAGCCATGTGCATTGACTCTCATTGGACCTGCACATGTTTCTTCTGTTTCCTTCCCAATCACTGATTTTCTCGAGCTTGTGGGGGGCCACACGGATGGTGGTTATTTCTCTGGCCTTGTTTTCTGAGGAACACTTGTCCTTTTGTTGGTTTGGGTTTATGTTTGCATTTCCCCTGCCTGGTTTATTGTTGTGTTTGTTTGTGCTGGTGGAAGAACTCAGCATTTCCCTTGTGCCTGAGGTGTCCCATTACAACAGCACTGCCTACCTGGAGATTATAGGCACATTTGCCGAGAGGGCTTCGTTTGGCAGATGACATCTTGAAAGAACCTACACTGTCCTTTCAGATACCCAAAGGCTCCTTCAAATGACAGAGAAACCAGAATTCTCCAATTTCATCTTCCAATATGTCGGGAGTCAGAGCAATCCCCCGGAGAAGGGAAAAGCTACACACTCCAGGATTCTGGCCTAGAGAATTCCATGGACTGTAGAATTCATTGGGATCCAAGACTCTAACAATACTGAGAGACTATAACTTTCACCTTCAGTCAGAGCAAAATACAGTATCCTATCATTTTAGTGATTTTCATTGATTGGGGAATCCAAAAGGATGGGAGGAAATGCAGACAGAAGAAGAATCAATGTTGTCAGGTGGGGAAAAGAAGAAGGGGGAGTGCTTGCCATGAATCCAAGCTTTGCTGGGAAGTGGGGGGGAGGGGGGGATAAATGACTGTGTCCCAATGTAGATAGTGGTAATGCTTACAAAGCATTGTGAAGGCCTCCATATTCCCAAATGGCATCAAGGAAGGAAACTTTATTGACACACACTTACGAGCAAAATATACAGAAAGCCATAAAAGACATAACAGATGAGAAGAAAGATGCCTAGGTTCCTGATGAAAATCAGCTCAGGGGAAGGGAAGTCAATCTCCAATGGGTGGGGAGGGAGTGGACAGCGCCCACAGGTTACACACAGGGATGGAGGCTGCAGAGCCAACCGCTCCCCTGGACAAGGTTTTCGCCAAAAGGCTCTGGGCCTCTGTCCAGAGCAGGGGCCTGTTCTCCCTGTAGGGGTGGGACAGTCCTGGTGGGCGTCTGAGTCCTTGGCAGGAGCCAGGGCAGGCTGTCTCTGTGCAGGTGGTCACTCAGGCCCTGACTCGGGTTCTGCCGCCAAAGCCGAGCAGTTGCAAGTGTATGAGGAGGTGGAAGTTCTGGAAGGCGGGGTGGTACATCTGGGCCTGGGGCTGGGGGTCGTGCAAGCACAGAAATCCGATGTGCTGAGGTTGCTGGCCTGTATCTGGCTGGCCCCAGGTCTTTGAGAGGGGACTTCTCATTTCTCGATCTCCCCTCAGTGGATCCCTGGGTCCTGCACCTGGACCTACCACCTCTGTAGGGAGAGGTCTTGGACGTGGAGGCTGGATGAGTTGGACGGCCAGTGCTAGAGCTGGGGGAGGATAAAAGTTTGCCACAGGCCAGCCTTGTCATGTGCCTAAGTGGGCATGAAAGCTTCCTTGAGATTCGGTAAGAAGGCCCAGCATCGGAGTCTTCTCTGCAGTCTCCAAGATGGGTGGTATGAGGCCAGCTTTTTGTCCAGGCCCACCACAGCTCTGGGGTACTCCTCCCTGTGTGGATCAGCACCGCCTCCCCACGCTCACATGCAACAGCCCCAGCCGCCTCACCTCTGTGCTTGCCCGTGCTGCACTTCAGATCCTCCTGCTGCATCCAAGGCAGGGCTTCTTGGAGCTCTGGGTCAGAGCTGGCTGAGCTGAGTTCCGTGGCAGGCTGAGACTGGGCCCCAGGGTGTGTGCGCTCTGGCATCTGGGCAGCAGGCCTTGTCCGCTTCCTCTTCATCGTCAGCTAGACTGAGCCCTCGGTGGCCACGCTCACCTGGAGCCTGCACTGGGCCTCCTGGACAAGGGGCTGGTGATCTGAGCCATCCCTCTCGGACGAGGATGGTGTGTGCCCCTCAGGGGCCACCTCGAGTGGGACACTCTGCAATACAGTGACCATCAGCCAGCCCTGCTTCGATATCCTGAGCTGAGCCTGGCCGGGATGCCTGCTGCTTCTGCCCATCTGCCCTTCTGCTCCCAGAAAGAGCAGCGACAAGTGTCCTCTCAGATACCCACCCAGGAGGACAGAGATCCTCCTGAGGGCGTGAGGTCAGCCCGGGCAACCGGCTCTGCCTGGACTCTCCCAATGCAACCCAGCCTTCTCTCTCCTGTGGTGTGGACAAAAGCGGCCCACAGGCTCCTGACCCACATGCAACTGGGCTTATTTGAAGCAGACACACCTGGAGAAACCACCATATACTCACAGGGAAAGGCCTAAGGCTTCCCCGGGTGGACAGGAGAGGTGGCTGGACCCGGCCTGGCACTCGCCTGTTATGTTTCTACTCTTTGGGCAAAGGGACAGAGGCCTCTCGGGGGGGACCCTGAGCCATCGTCGACCGTGTCCCCACACACGCTGCCTGTGAGCTCGCCTGAGGCCCCGGCCTCTGGGCAGGGGCAAACAGCAGAACATCTTGACAGCAAGTGATCTGGCTGGGGTCTCCTCTCTGCTGGGGAGGCCTGGATACCCAGGTTGCAGGTTCTGTTGTGTTCTGTTGCAAGGAAGTGACATCATTTCCTGGGTTCGTGGCCGAGGTCCTTTCCACCAATCTCCCCAAGGGAACCTCTGAGTTTCTGTCTGTTCCCCCATGCCCTTAGGCCACGTGCAGGACTGTGACACACACACAGTGCACGCCACAGCCTTGGGAGACCTGAGTGGAGCCACGGCCTGAGCTCTGAGGACACAGCTGCTTTCAGCCCAGGCTCCTTCTTCTCAAAATTGGTATGGCCCTGGGCAAGCCATGTGACCTGCAGGCTTTCCCCAGTCTCTCCATCTGCAGAGTGGGGGTCACTCTCACATCTCCTGCCTAGGGCTGTCAGCATATGAACAGCTCCAGTGCCTGTTCAAACTTTGGGCCGCTGTCACATGGAGCTTGGACACTGAGACTTCCAAAAGGACGGATTCCATACAGGGCAGACCTAGTACATAATGGGGCAGAATCAGGCATGGATGGGCTCTGGGGCCTGGGAAAAGCAGTCCCATTCCTACCTATTTCTTGACCCAGGCATTGGGAGGACCAGAAGGTCATATTCAGATATCGCCCCCTCTGATATCAACCTGCCTCGTCCTCCTCAAGTGTCCCATTCATCCTCTAGGGGTAGGGGAGGCTGCCCAAACAGTGTCTCCCCATATCCTTGTCTTTGAGTCTCATCATCGTGGGTCATTTCCCCCCTTGCAGGAGGAATAAGCACAGTCAATGTTTCCAATCTCAAGAGAGATTCATGCAAATTCTGTGAAATCCACTAATTTCCTCTCTCCATTGTTCATTCTCTCTCCCTCCTTCCGTCTCCTTCTTGACCTTTCCAAATTCAGTCTGTCTCTTCCTCGCTGTGTCTCTCCTGTGGATGCTTGCATGCCTCTGAATGCATGTACGCATGTATATTGTTGACCTGCGTGAGGCTTTAGGGTTTCTTTTCGAGTGAGGTATAGGTTTGGGGTTGGTGTTGATGTTAGGGAAAGGGATAGGTCTAGGGTTTGTTCTGGGTGGCGTCGAGGTGTGAGTTCTCAGCCTCTTTAATGTAGGAATCGCTTCTCTGATAATCTGTTTGCAAATATTATTCTGTGTTCAGTTTGTTACAATTTTGATTTGTGAATGTAAACTTTTCTGTTGCAAAGCTGTTCAGGTGGACAGAAGCCGTGGGTGTCATCTTGTTTCCTGTTTCCTTTACTTGAAGAGACCCAATATTGCCTCCCCACCGACACACATATTGATTAGTCAATGATGTTAAGGAACCTGTGGTCTGTGCTTATTTCCAGGAGGTTCATCACTTCAGGGATTGCATTGATGTGTTTCACTGAATCTGAGGTGCTGTGAGATCAAAAGCCAAGGTGATTGTTCAGATGGAACCATCTAATTCTCACAGACTTTCGTTGCAGAGTCTCCTGTTCCAATTCGTATTGTCCCCCTCCTTTGGCGATGAGGAATTGACCATAGAAGCTTGGGTTTATTTCTGGCCCCTCAATTCCATTCCATGGATCTGGTTCTGCCTGTTTGATTTCTTCCCAGTACCATGCTGTCCTGATTATACTAGTGTGATAGTCTAATTGGCTATCAGGGAGCCTTCTATGTCCGTCTCAGGGCGTTGCGGCAGATTGCATTGACTCTGTTGACTCCTCTGTGTTTCCATAGACATTTTGGAATTCTTTGGTTATAATGCCCTGAGAACAGCTGTTGGTATTTTGAGAGGAAGCACATGAACCCTCTGGATTGCCCCATGGTGGGGATCTGGGGGAGGGGGAAGTGACATCATCTTACCAGGAGGAAATCTGATTCGTGAGCACAGCTTCTTTTCCATTGGATTGATGGGCTTCATCTTTTTTCATTCATTCTTGCAGTTCTCTCAGAAGAGGGGCTTTCCTCCTGGCTTAGATGGACTCCTAGCTATTACCTTTCAGGGAATGTCACTGTCACTGTGGTTGATACTTGCCTTCTCCATCTAAGCATTTGCTGTGAGTATTAGAAACGTCAAGGATTTCTCTTCCCCTGCCTCACTGACCTTTACTCTGAGCCTCCAGGTAGAAAAGGCCTCGTCCAAGGTCCTACGGGGCTCAGAGAGGGCAGATAGACCATGTTTCTCAGGCCTCTGTGATGGGCATCATTCGGGGTTCTCTCCGTGTACCTTCCTTGGCCTGGTGTCCCTTCCTTTGCCTGGTGTCCCTTCAGACCTCTCCTTCAGGTTCGTTTGTGTTCATTTGTGTATTAGGAGTCAAATCCTGCCTAAACTATGTGTATGCAAACAGGTGTCTCCAAGCTTGGGAGGTGTCGTTTGCATTTTTCAGACGGTCTTTCCCAGAGTCAAATCTTGGATTTGACAAAATTCACTGTGTTCGCTGGTTACTCTTTGTGTAGTGCCTTTCTGTATTGTGTGTGAAGACTCAGAGCTCATGTCTAATGTCTGCTGCATTTCCTTCAGGATTTGTGAACCGTTTTGCATGGAATGTATGTCTAGGAATCCTTTGAGGTGCATTTGTTGAGAGGTGTCAAGTTTCCATGGAAATGCATGTCATCCTCTCTGGTTTCCTAATGCATTGCTCCTAAACTCTTTTGGAGACCTCGGAAGATGGCTGTTTTTTCAGCTTGCATTTCCACAGGTGAATGGATTCAGAAGCTCTAGCAGTAGGGACACTGTGTCCAGTGAAAGGGGAGTCGGGTGCAGCCTCCCTTTCAGTACAGATCCCCAGGTGTTGTTGACAGGGCACTAATCTTCCATCAGTGAGTGAGAGGCCACAGACATCCTTTTGTGCCCTTGGCTGTGGGAGTTTTGTCTCCACAGGCGACCAGCAGGCCTGCAGCTTTGGACCGCCAGAGGTGAGCATCTCAGAAGATAGGAGCAACCATGCCAGAAGTGGAGTGGGATCCACCCTAAGGGTCGGCACTGATCGTCAAGAGATGCTCCTGTGGGAATTTGATAGTTCCAGCACACTCTTCTCTCAGAGATCAAGAGAAATGTCTATGGGCTCTGCTGGCCCTCCGGTCCCTATGTGGTCCCAAAGGCTGGTTGTCACCATCCTGAGCACCTAGCTCTAAGATGATGACCACCGCCACCTGCACTCTGTTTCCCTTTACCCGTGTGTCCATGCGAAGCGTCAGGCTGTCTCTGTGCTGTATGGGCCATGTGCATTGCCTTTCATTGGCCCTGCACAGGTTTCTTCTGTTTCCTTCCCGATCACTGTTTTTATCGAGCATGTGGGGGCCACAAGGATGGTGGGTCTTTCTCTGGCCCTGTGTTCTGAGGAACACTTGTCCCTTTGTAGGTGTGGGTTTATCTTTCCATTTCTCCTGCCTGGTTTAGTGTTGTGAGTTTGTTTGTGGTGAAAGAAGAACTCATCATTTCCCTTGTGCCTGAGGTGTCCCACTTACAACAGCACTGCCTACCTGGAGATTCTGAGCATATTTGCCGAGAGGGCTTCATTTGGTAGATGACCTACCCTGTCCTTTCCGATACCCAAAGTCTCCTTCAAATGGCATAGAAACCAGAATTCTCCAGTTTGGTCTTCCAATATGTGGAGAGTCAGAACAATCCTTGGGAGAAGGGAAAAACTACCCACTCCAGGATTCTGGCGAAGAGAATTCCATTTACTGTAGAATTCATGGGGATGCCAAGACTCTAACAAATCTGATAGACTATAACTTTCACCTTCAGTCAGAGCTAAATCCAGTTTCCTATCCTTTCAGTGATTGGCATTGATTTGGGACAACGAAAGGATGGGAAGAATTGCAGAGACAAGAAGACTCAATATTGTCAGGTGGGGGAGAGAGGAACGGGGAGTGCTTGCCATGAATCCAGGCTTTGCTGGGAAATTAGGGGGGAGGGGATAGAAAGAGAGTGTCTCAATGTAGACAGTGGTGATTCTTACACAGAATTTTGAGGGCCTCCATATTCCAAACTGGCATCAAGGAAGGAAACTTTATTGACAGGCACTTACGAGCAAAATACACAGAAAGCCATAAAAGACATAAAAATTGAGAAGAAAGATGCCTTGGAGCCTGACGAAAATCAGCTCAGCTGAAGGGAACTCAGTCACCACTGGGTGGGGAGGGAGTGGGCGGCGTCCATGGGGAACATACAGGGAATGCAGAGCCAACCTTGCCCTGGACGAGGTGTTTGCCAAAAGGGCTCTGGGCCTCTGTCCTGAGTAGGGGACTGTTCTCCCTGCAGGGGTGGGACAGTCATGGTGGGAGTCTGAGTCCTTGGCAGGAGCCAAGGCAGACTGTCCCTGTGCAGCTGTTCACTCAGGCTCTGACTCGGGTTCTGCTGTCAAAGCCCGATCTGGTACAAATGCACATGGAAGTGGAGATTCTGGAAGGTGGGGTGGGACATCTGGGCCTTGGGCTGGGGATGGTGCAGGCACAGAGATCCGATGTGCTGAGGGTTCTGGCCAGAACCCGGCTGGCCCTGTGGCTTTGGGAGGGGACGTCTCAGGTCTCGATCTCCCCTCAGTGGATCCCTGGGTCCTGCACCTGGAGCTCCCACCTCTAGGGATAGGTCGTGGACGTGGAGGCTGGCTGAGTTTGATGGACAGAGCGAGAGCTAGGGGAGAACAAAAGTTTGCCACAGGCCAGACTTGCCATTTGCCTAAGTGGGCAGCAAAGTTTATAGAGATTCGCTAAGAAGGCCCAGCATCGGAGTCCTGTCTGCAGTCTCCAAGATGGGTTGTGTGAGGCCAGACTTTGGTCCAGGCCCAGCCCCAGCTCTGGGGGAATCTTCCCTGTGTGGTTCAGCACCGCCTCCCCACGCTCACATGCAGCAGGCCAGACGCCTCACCTCTGTGCTCTGCCGTGCTTTGCTCCAGTTTCTCCTGTTGCATCCGAGGCAGGGTTTCTCAGAGTTCTGGGTCAGAGCCCTCTGTGCTGAGCTCAGTGGAAGCCTGAGACTGGGACACAGGGTATGTGTAGGTGGCATCTGGGCAGCAGGCCTTGCCCGCTTCCTCTTCATCGCCAGTTGTGCTGAGCCCTCCGTGGCCACGCTCACCTGGAACCTGCACTGGGCATCCCGGGCAGGGGGATGGTGCTCTGAGACCTCCCTCTGGGAGGTGGATGGGGTGTGCCCCCTCAGGGGCCACCTCAGCTGGGATGCTTGGCAATGACAGTGACCATCAGCCAGACCTGCTTCAATATTTCTGAGCTAAGCCTGTCCAGGAAGGCTGCTGCTTCTGCCCGTCTGCCCTTCTGCTCCCAGAAAGAGCAGAGAGACGAGTGTCTGCTCAGATACCCACCCGGAAGGACAGAGACCCCCCCTGAGGGCATGAGGTCAGCTTGGGCAGCCGGCTCTGTCTGGACGCTCCGCATGTCACCCAGCCTGCTATTCCGTGGGGTGTGGACACAAAGGGCTCACGGGCTACTGACCCATAGGCAGTTGGGCTTGCTTGAGGCAGACACACCCCAAGAAACACCCATCCATACAGGGAAAGGCCTCAGGCTTCCCTAGGAGGGATGGGAGAGGTGGCTGGACCTGGCCTGGGGCTCCCCTGTTACCTTTCTGTTCCTTCGGGTAAAGGGCCAGAGGCCTCTTGCAGGGGCCTTGAGCCAGGATTGACTGCGTTGCCACATAATCTGCCTGTGAGATCGACTGAGGCCCCTGCCTCTGGGCAGGGGCAAGTAGCAGAACATCTTGACAGCAAGCGATCTGTCCAGGGGCTCATCTCCCCTGAGGCCTGGACACCCGGGTTTCGGGTTCTGTTGTCTTCTGATGCCAGGAAGTGACATCATTTCCTGGGTTCGTGGCCGAGGTCCCTTCCACAAAGCACCCCAAGGGAACCTCTGGGTTTCTGGTTGTTCCCTCATGCCCTTAGGCCACGTGCAGGCACATTGACACCCACACAGCCCACGCCACAGCCTTGGGGAAACCTGGGTGCAGCCAGGGCCTAAGCTCTGAGGACACAGGTGCTTTCAGCTCAGGCTCCTTCTTCTCAGAAGTGATGTGGCCCTGGGCAAGCCACGTGCGCCGCAGGGTTTCCCCAGTCTCTCAGTATGCAGAGTGAGGGTCACTCTCCCATTTCCTGCCTAGGTCTGTCAGCTTACGAACAGTTCCAATGCTTGTTCAAACTTTGGGCCGCTTTCACGTGGAGCTTGGACACTGAGACTTCCCAAAGGACGGATTCCACACAGGGCTGACCTAGCACAGAATGGGGCAGAATCAGGCCTGGATGGGTTCTGGGTCCTGGGAAAATGCAGACCCCTTCCTGCCTATTTCTTGACGCAGGCATAGGGAGGACCGGAAGATCATATTCAGACAGTGTCCTCTCTGATATCAACCTTCCTCGTCCTACTCATGTGTCCAACTCAGACACAAGGTGTGGGGGAAGCTTCCCCCAAATTGGATCCCTGCATCCTTGTCTTTGAGTCTCATCATCGTGGGTTATTTTCCCTTTGCAGGGGGAATAGGCACTAGCATTGTTTCCCGCCTCAAGAGATTCATGCAAATTCTGTGAAATCGACTCATTTCCTCTCTTCTTTGTTCAGTCTCTCTGCCTCCTTCCTTCTCTTTCTTAACCTTTCCAAATTCAGTCTGTCTCTTTCTCTCTGTTTCTCTCCTGTGGATGCTCGCATGCCTGTGAATGCATGTAAGCATGCATATTGTTGACTTAGGGTTAGCCTTTAGGATTTTTTTCGAGTGAGGTAAAGGTTTGGGGTTGGAGTTGGTGTTAGGAGAAGGGATAGGTCTGGGGTTTGCTCTGGGACAGGTAGTGGTGTGAGTTCTCAGTCTCTTTTGGTAGGAACACCTTCTGGAATAGTCTGCTTGCAAATATTCTTTTGTGTTCACTTTGTTACCATTTTGATTTGTGAATACAAAGCTTTTCTGTTGCAAAGCTTTTCAAGTGGATGGACGCCCGAGGGTGTCCTTCGGTTTCCTGTTTCCTTGAATTGAAGAGACCCAATTGTGCTTTTCCCCCACACACATGTTGAGAAGTCCATGACATTAAGGAATCTATGGCCCGTGCTTATTTCTAGGAGTTTCATCACTTCAGGGTTTACGTTGAAGTGTTTCACTGAATCTGAAGTGCTATGAGACCAAAAGCCAATGTGATTGTTCAGATGTAACCATCTCCAATTCCCATGACCTTTCGTTGCAGAGGATCTTGTTCCCATTCATATTGCCTCCCTTCCTTTGGCGTCGAAGAATTGTCCGTGGAAGTTTGGGTTTATTTCTGGACCCCCAATTCCATTCCATGGATCTAGTTCTGCGTGTTTGACTTCTTCCCAGTACCATGCTGTCCTGATGATCCTTGTGTGATAGTCTAATTGGCTCTCAGGCAGCCTGCTTTATCCATTTCAGGGCTTTGCAGCATATTGCATTGACTCTATTGACTCTTCTGTGTTTCCATAGACATTTTGGAATTCTTTGGTGATAATGTCCTGAGAACAGCCATTGGAATTTTGAGAGGAAGTGCGTGGACCCTCTGGATTGCCCCACGGTGGGGGTCGGAGGCAGGGGAAGTGATATCATCTTACCAAGGGGAATTCTTCTGATTCGTGAGCACAGCTTCTTTTCCATTGGATTGGTGGGATCACATTCTTTCATCCATCTCTTGCAGTTCTGTGAGAAGAGGGGTTTCCCTCTTGGGTTAGAAGGACTCTTAGCTATTGCCTTTCAGGGAATGTCACTGTCAGTGGGGTTGGACCTTGCCTTCTTCTAAGCGTTTCCTGTGAGTGTTAGAAATGCCAAGGATTTCTCTTCCACTTCTTCACTGTTCATCTCTCTGAGTCTCCAGGTAAAACAGGCCTTGACCAGGGTCCCACAGGACTCAGAGTGTTTAGCTAGATCGAATTTGTCAGGTCCTCGATGCTGGGCATCATTCAGTGTACTCTCCGTGTTGCTTCATTGGCCTAGTGTCCCTTCCGACCTCTCCTTCAGACGCATTTATGTTCATGTCTTTTTTTTATTAAGAGCCAAATCCTGCCTAAGATCTGTGTATGCAAACAGTTGTCTCCCAGCTTGGAAGCTGTTGTTTGCATTTTTTAGACGGTCTTTCCCAGAGTCCAAATCTTAGATTTGACAAAGTTCACTCTGTTCCCTGGTTACTCTTTGTGTAGTGCCTTTCTTTATTTTGTGTTTTGACTCAGAGCTCATTTCTAATGTCTGCTCCATTTCCTTCTAGATTTGTGAACCGTTTGCATGGAACGTATATTTAGGGATCCTTTGAAGTGCATTTGTTGAGAGGTATCAAACTTCAATGGACATGCATGTCATCCCCTCTGGTTTCCTAATGCGTTGCTCCTGAACTCTTTTGGAGACCTTCTCGGAAAGATGGGTGTTTTTCAGCTTGCATTTCCACAGTTGAATGGATTCAGCAGCTCTAGCAGCAGGGACGCTGTGTCCAGTGAAAGGGGAGTCGGGTGCGGCCTCCCATTCAGCACCGATCCCCAGGTTGGGTTGACAGGGCGCTGATCTTCCATCAGTGAGCCAGAGGCCACAGGCATCCTTGTGTGCCCTTGGCTCTTTGAGCATCTGAAGGGTGTTTCATCTCTGCAGGCACCCAGCAGGCCTGTGGCTTCGGACCGCCAGAGGTGAGCATCTCAGAAGACAGGAGCAATGCTGCCAGAGGTGGAGTGGGATCCACACTGAGGGTGGGCACTGATCGTCAAGAGATGCTTCTGTGGGACTTTGATGGGTCAGGCACACTCTTCTCCCGGAGAGTGAGAGAGATGTCTATTGGCTTTGCTAGGCCCTCCGCTCCCTCTTATGGTTCCAAAGGCTGATTTTCATCGTCCTGAGCACCTAGCTCTGAGATGATGACCACTGTTACCTGCACTGTGTTTTCCTTTTCCTACGTGTGCATGCAAAGCGTCAGGCCGTCTCTGAGCTACACTAGCCATGTGCATTGCCTCTCATTGGACCTGAACATGTTTCGTCTGTTTCCTTCCTGATCACTGATATTCTGTAGCATGTAGGGGCCACAAGGATGGTGTCTCTGGCCTTGTGTTCTGAGGAACACTTGTCCCTTTGTTGGTGTGGGTTTATCGTTCCAATTCTTCTGCCTGGTTTAGTATTGTGAGTTTGTTTGTGATGGCAAAAAAACTCAGCATTTACCTTGTGACTGAGGTGTCCCACTTACAACAGAATTGCCTTCCTGCAGATTCTGAGCACATTTGCCGAGAGGGCTTCATTTGGCAGATGACATCTTGAAAGGATCTACACTGTCCTTTCAGATACCCAAAGCCTCCTTCAAATGACAAAGAAACCAGAATTCTCCAGTTTGGTCTTCTAATATGTGGGGCATCAGAACAATCCCCTGGAGAAGGGAAAAGCTAGTCACTCCAGGATTCTGGCCTAGAGAGTTCCATGGACTGTAGAATTCATGAGTATGCCAAGACTCTAACAATAATGAGAGACTATAACTTTCAACTTCAATCAGAGAAGAATCCATTGATTGGGGACCCTGAAAGGATGGGAAGAAATGCAGAGAAGAGAGGAAAGAGGAGTGCTTGCCATGAATCCCAGGTTTGTTTGGAAGTTTGGGGGGGATAGAACGAGGATGTCCGAATGTAGACAGTGGTGATGCTTACACAGCATTGTGAAGGCCTCCATATTCCCAAATGGCATCAAGGTAGGAATATTTATTGACAGACAATTACAAGCAAAATATACAGAAAGCCATAAAAGCCATAAAAGATGAGAAGAAAGATGACAAGGAGCCGGATGAAAATCAACTCAGGGGAAAGGAAGTCAATCTCCCCTGGGTGGGGAGGGAGTAAAGGGGGTCTAAGGGGAACACACATGGATGGAGGCTGCAAAGCCAACCACGCCCCTGGATGAGTTGTTTGCCGAAAGGGCTCTGGTTCTCTGTCCAGAGCAGGGGTCTGTTCTCCCTGCAGGGGTGGGAGAGTTATGGTAAGCGTCTGAGTCCTTGACAGAAGCCAGGGCAGGCTGCTCCTGCGCAGGTGGTCACTCAGACTCTGACTCGGGTTCTGCCGCCAAAGAACAAGCAGGTGAAAGTGAACATGGAGGTAGAGGTTATGGAAGGCGGGGTGGGACATCGGGGCCTGGGGCTGGCTGTCGTGCAGTCACAGATTGCGATGTGCTGAGGGTGCAGGCCAGTACCCAGCTGGCCCTGTGTCTGGGAGGGGAAGTCTCAGGTCTCGAACTCCCCTCAGTGGATCCCTGGGTCCGGCACCTGGAGCTCCCACCTCCGGATGGAAAGGTGTTGGACGTGGAGGCCGGCTGAGTTTGACGGCCAGAGCTAGAGCTGGGAGGGAAGAAAAGTTTGCCACAGGCCAGCCTTACCTTGTGCCTAAGTGGGCATGAAAGCTTCCTCCAGATTCGCTAAGAAGGTCCAACATTGGAGACTTGTCTGCAGTCTCCAAGATGGGTGGTGTGAGGCCAGACTTTGGTCCAGACCCAGCCCCAGCTCTGGGGGACTCCTCCCTGTATGGCTCAGCACCGCCTCCCCACGCTCACATGCAGTAGCCCCAACCGCCTCACCTCTGTGCTCTGCCTTGTTGGGCTCCAGGTCCTCCTGCTGAATCAGAGGCAAGACTTCTTGGATCTCTGGGTCAGAGCCAGCTGTGCTGAGCTCCGTGGAAGCCTGAGACTGGGCCCCGGTGTGTGTGCTGTGGGGTGCCTGGACAGCAGGCCTTGCCCGCTTCCTCTTCATTGCCAGTTGGACTGAGCCCTCCGTGGCCACGCTCACCTGGAGCCCGCACTGGGACTCCCGGGCACAGGGATGGTGCTCTGATACCTCCCTCTGGGAGATGGATAGGATGTGTCCCTCAGTGGCTCACTCGGGTGGGACGCTATGCAATGACAGTAACTATCAGCCAGCCCTGCTTCGATATTTCTGAACTGAGCCTGGCCAGGATGTCTGCTGCTTCTGACCGTCTACCCTTCTGCTCGCATAAAGAGCAGAGAGACAATTGTCCTCTCAGATACCTACCCGGGAGGACGGAGACTAGCCTGAGGGCGTGAGGTCAGCCTGGGCAGCAGGCTCTGCCTGGACTCTCACCTTGCCACCCAGCCTGTGCTCCCCTGTGGTGTGGACACAAACTGCCCAAGGGCTCCTGACCCACAGGCGACTGGACTTGCTTGAGGCAGACACACCCTGAGAAACCCCCATCTACACACCGGGAAAAGCCTCAGGCTTCCCCGGGTGGACGGGAGAGGTGGCCATACCTGGCCTTGGTGACCTCTGTTACCTTTCTGTTCTCCAGGGCCAGCGGCCTCTGGAGGGGACCTGAGCCAGCGTCGACCTCGTTCCCACAAACCCTGCCTGTGAGCTCGCCTGAGGCCCCGGCCTCTGGGCAGGAACAAACAGCAGAACATCTTCACAGCAAGTGATCTGGCCTGGGGCTCCTCTGCGCTGGGGAGGCCTGGACACCCATCTTGTGGGTTCTGCTGTGTTCTGTTGCCAGGAAGAAATGTTCCCATCATTTCCTGGTTTCGTGGCCAAAGTCCCTTCCACAAAGCTCCCCAAGGGAACCTCTGGGTTTCTGGTTGTTCCCCCACACCCTTAGGCCAAGTGCAGGCACAGTGACACCCACACAGCCCACCCTACAGCCTTGGTGAGACCTGGGTGCAGCCAGGGCCTGAGCTCTGAGGACACAGCTGTTTTCAGCCCAGGCTCCTTCTTCTCAGAAGTGATGTGGCCCTGGGAAAGCCATGTGCCCCACAGGGTTTCCCCAGACCCTCCATTTGCAGAGTTAGGGTCATCTAATGCCTAGGTCTGTCAGCCTACGAACACTTCCAGTACCTGTTCAAACTTTGGGCCGCAATCACGTGTAGGTTGAACACTGTGAATTTCCAAAGGACGGATTCCACACAGGGCTGACCTAGCACAGAATGGGGGCAGAATCAGGCCTGGATCACTCTGGGACCTGGGAAAAAGCTGTCCCCTTCAGGTCTATATCTTGACCGAGACATTGGGAGGACCGGAAGGTCAAATTAAATCATCACCCCTCTGATATCAACCTTCCTCGTCCTATGGAAGTGTCCAACTCAGCCTCGAGGGCTGGGGGAGGCTGCCCCAAAAGTGGCTCCCTGAATCCTTGTCTTTCAGTCTCATCATCGTGGGTCATTTTCCCCTTTGCAGGGGGAATAGGCACTGTCATTGTTTCCAACCTCAAGAGAGATTCATGCAAATTCTGTGAAATCGTCTCATTTCCTCTCTCCATTGTTCAGTCTCTCTCCCTCCTTCCCTCTCCTTCTTGACATTTCCAAATTCATTCTGTCTCTTCCTCTCTGTTTCTCTTCTGTGGATGCTTGCATGCCTGTGAATGCATGTACACATGTATATTGTTGACATAGGGTGAGGCTTTAGGGTTTCGTTTTGAGTGAGGTAATGGTTTGGTGTTGAAGTTGGTTTAAGGGGAAGGGATAGGTGTGGAGTTTGTTCTGGGAGACGTAGTGGTGTGAGTTCTCAGTCTCTTTTACGTAGAAACCCCTTCTCCGATATTCTGCTGGAAAATATTCTTCTGTGTTCAGTTTGTTACGATTTTGAAATGTGAATGCTTAGCTTTTCTGTTGCAAAGCTGTTCAAGTGGACAGAGCCCGAGGGTGTCCTCTGGTTTCCTGTCTCTTTGACTTGAAGAGACCCAATTTTTCCTCCCCCCACCCCACATACATTTTGAGAAGTCCCTGACGTTAAGGAGCCTGGAGCCCGTGCTTATTTCCAGGAGTTTTATCACTTCAGGCTTTGCGTTGATGTGTTTCACTGAATCTGAGGCGCTATGAGAACAAAAGCCAATGTGATTGTTCAGATGGAACCATCTCCAATTCCTACAGCCTTTCGTTGCAGAGGCTCTTGTTCCCATTCTTATCGCCTCCCCTCCTTTGGCGTCGAGGAATTGAACGTAGAAGCTTGAGTTTATATCTGGACCCTCAATTCCATTCCATGGATCTGGTTCTGCGTGTTTGATTTCTTCCCAGTACCATGCTGTCCTGATGATCCTTGTATGATAGTCTAATTGCCTATCAGGCAGCCTGCTGTGTCCAATTCAGGGCTTTCCCCATATTGCATTGACGCTTTTGACTCCTTTGTGTTTCCATAGACGTTTTGGAATTCTTTGGTTATAATGCCCCGCGAGCACCATTGATATTTTTAGAGGAAGAGTGTGGACCCTCTGGATTGCCCCATGGTGGGGGTTGAAGGGAGGTGGAAGTGACATTATTTTACCAGGAGGAATTCTTCTGATCCGTGATCATAGCTTCTTTTCCATTGAATTGGTGGGCTTCATCTTCTTTCATCCATCTCTTGAAGTTCTCTGAGAAGAGGTGCTTCAATCCTTGTTAGATGGACTCCTAGCTCATGCCTTTCAGGGAATGTCACTGTCGGTGGTGTTTATCCTTGCCTTTTCCTTCTAAGCGTTTTCTGTGAGTGTTAGAAATGCCAAGGATTTCTCTTCCCCTTCCTCACTGTCCATCTCTCAGAGCCTCCAGGTAGAACAGGACTAGTCCAGTGTCCCACAGGGCTCAGGGAGTGTAGATAGACCGTGTTTCTAAGGCCCTCGGTGCTGGGCATCATTCGCTGTACTCTCCGTGTCCCTACCTTCGCCTGGTGTCCCTTCAGACCTCTCCTTCAGGTTCGTTTCTGTTCATGTGGTTTGTGTATTACGAGCCGAATGCTGCCTAAGCCTGTGTATGCAAACAGTTGTCTCCCAGCTTGGTTGGTGTCAATTGCGTTTTTCAGAGCGTCTTTCCCAGAGTCCAAATCATGGATTTGACAAAGTTCACTGTGTTCCCTAGTTACTCTTTGGGTAGTGTTCTGTACTTTGTGTGAGGACTCAGAGCTCATGTCTAATATCTGCTCCATTTCCTTCTGGGTTTGTGAACCGTTTGGCATGGAACGTATGTCTAGAAATCATTTGAAGTGCATTGGTTGAGAGGTGTCAAGTTTCCATGGACATACATGTCATCCCATCTGGTTTCCTAATGCATTGCTCCTATACTCTTTTGGAGACCTCGAAATATGGATATTTTTCAGCTTGCATTTCCACAGTTGAATGGATTCAACACCTCTAGCAGTAGGGACGATGTGTACATGAAAAGGGGAGTCGGGTGCTGCCTCCCTTTCTGCATGGATCCCCAGGTTTGGTTGACAGGGTGCTGATCTTACATCTCTGAGCCAGAGGCCACATGCACCCTTGTGTGCCCTTGGCTGTGTGAGCATCTGAAGGGAGTTTTGTCTCTGCAGGCGCCCAGCAGGCCTGCGGCTTTGGACCACCAGAGGTGAGCATCTCAGACGACAGGAGCAACGGTTCCAGAAGTGTAGTGGGATCCATCCTGAGGGTGGACACTGATCCTCAAGAGTTGCTACTGTGTGACTTTGATGGGTCCGTCACACTCTTCTCCCGGACAGCGAGAGAGATGTCTATGGCTTCTGACAGGCCCTCCGCTCCTCTTGTGGTCCCGAAGGCTGGTTGTCACCATCCTGAGCACCTAGCTCTGAGATGATGAGCACCGCTACTGCACTGTGCTTCCATTTGCCCGCGTGTTTATGCGAAAACTCAGGCCATCTCTGAGCTACATTAGCCATGTGCATTGCCTTTCATTGGACCTGCACATGGTTTTTCTGTTTCTTTCCAGATCACTGATTTTCTCGAGCTTGTAGAGGCCACAAGGATAGTGGGTCTTTCTCTGGCCTTGTGTTCTGAGGAACACTTGTCCCTTTGTTGGTGTGGGTTTATCTTTCCATTTCTCCTGCCTGGTTTATTGTTGTAAGTTTGTTTTTGCCGGCGGAAGAACTCAGCATTTCCCTTGTGCCTGAGGTGTCCCACTTACAACAGCACTGCCTACTTGGAGATTCTGAGCACATTTGCCGAGAGGGCTTCGTTTGGTAGATGACGTCTTGAAAGTACCTACACTGTCCTTTCAGATACCCAAAGGCTCCTTCAAATGACAGAGAAACCAGAATTCTCCAGTTTGGTCTTCCAATATGTGGGGAGTTAGAACAATCCCCTGGAGAAGGGAAAAGCTTCCCACTCCAATATTCTGGCCTGGAGAATTCCATGGACTGTAGAATTCATGGGGATGCCAAGACTCTAACAATACTGAGAGACTATAACTTTCACCTTCAGTCAGAGCAAAATCCAGTTTCCTATCATTTCAGTGATTGGCATTGATTTGGGACCCCGAAAGAATAGGAAAAAATGCAGAGAGAAGAAAACTCAGTTTTGTCAGGTGGGGGAGAAAAGAACGTGGAGTGCTTGCCATGAATCAGGCTTTGCTGGGAATTATGGGGTGGAAGAGAATGAGGGTGTCCCAATGTAGACAGTGGTGATGCTTACAGAGCATTGTGAAGACCTCCATAATCCCAACTGGCATCAAGGAAGGAAACTTTATTGACACGCACTTACGAGCAAAATATACAGAAAACGTTAATACACATAAATGATGAGTAGAAAGATGCTTAGGGGCATGATGAAAATCAGCTCAAGGGAAGGGAAGTCAATATCCCCTGGGTGGGTATGAAGTGGACTGCGTCCTCGGGGAACACATAGGGATGGAGGTTTCAGAGCCAACCGTGCCCCTGGACGAGGTGGTTGCTGAAAGTGCTCTGGGCCTCAATCCAGAGCAGGGAATGTTCTCCCTGCAGTGGTTGGACAGTCATAGTGGATGTCTGAGTCCTTGGCAATAGCCAGGTCCGGCTGCCCCTGCTCAGGTGGTCACTCAGGCCCTGACTCGTGTTCTGCTGCCAAAGCCCGAGCAGGTGCAAGTGCACGTGGACGTGGAGGTTCTGGAAGGCTGGGTGGGACACCAGGGCCTGGGGCTGGGGGTCGTGTGGGAACAGAGATCCGATGTGCTGAGGGTGCTGGCCAGTACCCGTCTGGCCCTGTTTCTGTGGAAGGGGACTTCTCAGGTTTCGATCTCCCCTCAGTGGATCCCTGGGTCCTGCACCTGGAGCTCCCACCTCTGTAGGGACAGTTCTTAGACGTGGAGGCTGGCTGAATTTGATGGCCAGAGCTAGAGCTGGGGGAGAATAAAAGTTTGCCACAGGCCAGCCTTGCCATATGCCTAAGTGGATATGAAAGTTTCCTAGAGATTCTCTAAGAAGGCCCAGCATTGGATTCTTCTCTGTAGTCGCCAAGATGGGTTGTGTGAGGCCAGACTTTGGTCCAGGCCCAGCCCCAGCTCTGGGGGTGGTTCAGCACCGCCTCCACACACTCCCATGCAGCAGCTCCAGCCACCTCACCTCTGTGCTCTGCTGTGCTGGGCTTCAGTTCCTCCTGCTGCCTCCAAGACAGGGCTTCTCGGAGCTCTAGGTCAGAGCCGGCTGTACTGAGCTCTGTGGCAGCCTGAGACTGGGCCCTGGGGTGTGTGCTGGGTGGCGTCTGGGCAGTAGGCCTTGCCCACTTCCTCTTCATCACCAGTTGTGCTGAGTCCTCTGTAGCCACGCTCACCTTGAGCCTGCACTGGGCCTCCCGGGCAGGGGGCTGGTGCTCTGAGACCTCCCTCTGGGAGGTGGATGGGGTGTGCCCCTCAGGGGCCACCTCAACTGGGATGCTCGGCAAAGACAGTGACCATCAGCCAGCCCTGTTTCAATATTTCTGAGGTGAGCCTGGCCAGGACGGCTGCTGCTTCTGCCCATCTGCCCTTCTGCTCCCAAAAAGAGCAGTGAGATGAGTGTCTGCTCAGATCCCCACCGGGGAGGTCGGAGACTCCCCTGAGTACATGAGGTCAGCTTGGGCAGCCGGCTCAGTCCGGACGCTCCCCATGCCACCCAGCCTGCTCTCCACTGCGGTGTGGACACATGCAGCCCACGGGCTCCTGAAACACATGTGGCTGGATTTGCTTGAGGCAGACACACCCCGAGAAACCCCCATCCACAGAGGGAAAGGGCTCAGGTTTCCCCGGGTGGGACAGGAGAGGTGGCCGGACCCGGCCTGGGGCTCCCCTGTTACATTTCAGTTCCTTCTGGCAAAGGCCCGAGGCCTCTTGGGGGGCCCTAAGCCAGCGTCAACTGCATTCCCACACACTGCCTGTGAGTTCGCCTGAGTCACCGGCCTCTAGGCAGGGCAGACAGCAGAACTTCTAGACTGCTAGCCATCCGGCCGGAGGCTCCACTCTGCTGGGGAGGCCTGGATACCCGGATAGCGGGTTCTGTTGGGTTCTGTTGCCGGGAAGTGACATCTTTTTCTGGGTTCGTGGCCGAGGTCCCTTCCACAAAGCTCCCCAAGGGAACCTCTGGGTTTCTGGCTGTTCCCCCAAGCCTTTAGGCTACGTGCAGGCACAGTGACACCCACATAGCCCACCCTATAGCCTTGGGGATACCTGGGTGCAACCAGAGCCTGAGCTCTGAGGACACAGCTGCTTTTAGCCCAGGCTCCTTCTCCTCAGAAGTGATGTGGCCCTGGGCAAGCCATGTGACCCAACAGTTTCCCCAGTCTCTCCATCTGCTTAGTGGGGGTGTCTCTCTCATCTCCTGCCTAGGTCTGTCAGCCTACAAACAGCTCCAGTGCCTGTTAAAACTTTGGGCCGCTATCACATGGAGCTTGGACACTGAGACTTCCCAAAGGACAGATTCCACACAGGGCTGACCGAGCACAGAATGGGGCAGAATCAGGCCTGGATGGGCTCTGGGACCTGGGAAAAAGGCAGTCACCTTCTTGCCTATTTCTTGGGCCTGCATTGGGAGGACCAGAAGGTCATATTCAGACATCCCCCCTGTGATATCAACCTACCTCATCCTCGCCAGGTGTCCCACTCAGCCTCGAGTGGTGGGCGAGGCTGCCCCAACAGTGGCTCCCCACATCCTTGTCTTTGAGTCTCATCATTGTGGGTCATTTTCCCCTGCAAGGAGAATAGACACTCATTGTTTCCAATCTCAAGAGAGATTCATGCAAATTCTTTGAAATCCACTCATTTCCTCTCCATTGTTCAGTCTCTGGACCTCCTTCCATCTCTTTTTTGACCTTTCCAAATTCAGTCTGTCTCTTCCTCTCTGTTTCTCTCCTGTGGATGCTCACATGCCTTTGAATGCATGTACGATGTATATTGTTGACCTAGGGTGAGGCTTTAGGGTTTCGTTTCAAATAAGGTAAAGGTTTGGGGTTGGATTTGGTGTTAGGGGAAGGGTTAGGTCCGGGGATTGTTTTGGGAGAAATAGTGTGAGTTCTCACTCTCTTTTACATAGGAACTCCTTCTCCGATATTCTGCTTGCAAATATTCTTTTGTGTTCAGTTTGTTACCATTTGATTTATGAATGCTTAGCTTTTCTGTTGCAAAGCTGTTCAAGTCGATGGAAGCCCGTGGGTATCCCTTGGTTTCCTGTTTCCTTGACTTGAAGAGACCCAATTTTGCTTCCCCCCGAAACACGTGTTTAGATGTACCTGACATTAAGGAGCCTATGGCCCTTGCTTATTTCCAGGAGTTTCATCACTTCAGGCTTTGCGTTGATGTGTTTCCCTGAATCTGAGGTGTTATAAGACCAAAAGCCAATGTGATTGTTCAAAATGAACCATCTCCAATTCCCACAGCCTTTCGTTGCAGAGGCTGTTGTTCCCTTTCATATCGCCTCCCTTCCTTTGTTTGTAGTAATGCCTTCTAAGGCCCGGTTGACTTCATTCTCCAGGGTGTCTGGCTCTAGGTTAGTGACCACACCATCGTGGTTATCTGAGTCATCAAGGCTTTTTTTTTTTTTTTTTTTTTTTTGGGGGGGGGGTACAGTTCTCCGGCATAGGAAATGGCAACCCACTCCAGTATTCTTGCCTTGGAAATTCCAAGGACTGAGAAGCCTGGCAGGCTACAGTCCACAGGGTCCCAACGGGTTGGACAGGACTAAGCAGGCATGCATGCAGTGATATTTATCACAGGAAGATGTAGTGTATATATCTGGTTTTGGATCTTAAATGGCTTTAGCACTGATGACCACTCTTATAATTTCATCTAAATTTCCTTGAAAGCCAAGTGAGCAAAACTTATATCAGACTATCTGTCTTGAGCATGAATCTTATTATATAAATATCAAACTGTTCAGTTCTATGGATGGTTCCAAGGAAAAGAGAAAGTTATTAGAACTCAAGGACAGTTAAGACATTTAGAGAGCAGTGTCCAATCAGAATCACTCTCCTTTTTATTTTTTTTAAACTTTATTTTATATTGGAGTATAGTTGATTAACAGTGTGGTGACAGTTTCAGGAGTACAGCAAAGTGATTCATTTATACATATACATGTATCTGTTCTTTTTCAAATTCTTTTCCCATTTAGGTGGTTATATTGAGCAGAGTTCCTTGTTATCCATTCACAAGTCTCCTTTTTGAAATCAAGCTAATGAAAAGAAATCCAGTGAAATTTGTTTAATCTAAAATATGTATTGATTTTAAAACATTTATTATAAAGGTCTTCGTGTTCATTTTAGACTCGACCCACTGCCTGGCCTCCAGTAGACCACGGCACAGCAGTACTAACCCTCTGCACCTCTGTCCTCGGCCTCTCCTTTATTTGCCGCTGTTCTGTGTTGATATCCCTGGAAAATTCAGAAAAGCACATAAAAGCACAATATTATTGCTTTTCATTTTGTTCACCGTTATTTTGGTGTATGTCTTATTTAATGCATGCACTTGAATTTTAAAATTGAATCCAAACTTTGTGATTGGATTCCATTACTTTGAGAAGTAAAATATATTTCTTATTAACTTTCACTTGGATTCATATCAATGCATTTCCATCCATGTATTTTGTGGTATATAATATCAGATTCTGGGTGAAAATCTGGAAATTTTCTTGTAGAAACTCCTTGTTGGATGGCCAGTTCATATGTTTTTTGTCAATCCCTAGCACCTCGTCCCCACCACATGTAAACCACCACCATCTTTCACTTGAACTTTTGCCTTTCTGATCTCCTTATTTGCCTTCTTGTAGTGTCTTCTCCACAGAGGCCAGAGTAAATTTTCAATAATACAAAGCTAAAACCTGCATTCTCAATGTACACGGTGGAATAAATCTGAACTCCTTTCTGGGATCTACATGTCCTTGCAGAATCTGGGCCCTGGCCTCCTCTTCAGCTTTGTTCCATGTCATCTTCCCCTTGTCCACATGGAAGATGTAGTGGATATTTGCTCATTGAGCCAAAATTTTAAAGGACTTGACAATTCCAAGTTTGAGCAAGATGCGAAGCAACTGAAACTCCCTTATGTTGAGGATGGGAGGATAAATAGGTACTTCCTCTTTTGAAAACTAACAATTTTTTCTGAAGTTAAAGGTTTGCCTGTCCTATGGTCCAGCAGTCCTATTCCTGGGTGTATATCCAACATAAATCAGTGCCAATGGCCACCCAAAGACATATGTAAGAATGCTCAGAATAACTATAATAATTAAACTTGGAACTATTTGTAGTAAAAATTGGAAACAATATTCAACAATAGAATACATTAATCTATTTTGGTATATTCCATTGATTCAGTGGAATTGCATGAAGAATGAGAAAGGACTGCCACTATAGATACAGTGATATGGATGACTCTCACAAATGATGATGAATGAAGGAAGTCAGGTGTAAAAGGTCCCTATTCTATGATTTAGTTTATAGGATGTTCCCAAATAGGCAAACCTAACATTGCTGTTAGCAGTCAGGGTGGCGGCTACTCTTGATGGAGTTTTCTGATCAGAAGTGGGAATGCTGCTGGGCATGGCGGTAGAATGTAGAATTTAGAATGTCCACAAGGCTCACTGCCCTTACCAAGATTCAGCCATTTTTCTTGAATAAATCCTATTTGGATTGTCATTTGGTTAATATACAGAGATCTGAAAAAGCTGAATTTGACGATTTCTGCAGGAGTGGCTTTTCAGAAGCTTGTGGTTCATTCCCACGGATGGCACTTCACGTGTGTCTTTTACCCTTGTAGTATCTCCTAGACAGCTTGGGGTACCATTACAAAACGTCATAGATTGAGAGGCTTAGAAAACGGACATTTATTTTCTCACAGTTCTGGAGGCTGGAAATCCATGGTTGGTGTGCCAGAATGGCTAGGTGCTGGTGAGGGCTCTCCGCCTGCTTCGCAGACCTTGTCCCTGTATCCTCACCATGTTCCTCAGCATGTGTACAGAGAGACACGACTGATCTCACTTCTTATAAGTCCACCAAGCCTGTCAACTAAGACCCTATCCCTTAACAATCTCATTTAACCTTCATTAATTCCTAAACGCCCTGTCTCCCAAGTATAGTCTCATTGAGGGCTAGAGCTTCACTATATGAATTTGAAGAGGATATAGTTCACACACCGCCTGATACATCTCAGTGTGGACTAGCCACACTGACGTGGAGGGCAAAAGACATCGGGCTGCCAGATAATTGTGTTCAATAAGACAGTCCCTTAGCTGTATTTAAAGCTTACCACTAACAAGTGGAAAATCCCATGGACAGAGGAGCCTGGGAGGCTGTAGTCCCTGGGGTCGCTAAGAGTCAAACACGACTAAGCAACTTCATTTTCACTTTTCCCTTTCATGCATTGGAGAAGGAAATGGCAACGCACTCCAGTGTTGTTGCCTGGAGAATCCCAGGGACGGAGGGAGCCTGGTGAGCTGCAGTTTATGGGATCGCACAGAGTCGGAAACGACTGAAACGACTTAACAGCAGCAGCAGCAGCTAACGAATGGAAGACTTGTGCGTTTAGAATATTTTTTACTGTTTATTTACTTTGGCTCTACGGGGTCTCAGTTGCAGCGCACGGGATCTTCTGCATTGGCACGTGGGCTTCTCTCGAGTTATGGCACACGGACTAGAGTGCACAGGCTCCGTAGGTGCGTGTCTTGGGCCCAGCTGCCCCACAGCGTGTGCAATCTTAATTCCCTGACAAGGATTGAATTTACGTGCCCTGCATTGCAAGGCAGATTCTCAACCACTGGGGAAGTCCCTGCATTTTTAATATAAGAAAGTAATCACTGATTACAGTTGCAATATTAGTATCATTAGTATCGTGCAATGAAGAAGATTCTTTGATGCTCTTTATATATATGATGATATTTATACTGAACATGTGCCCCTGGCAGCAAAATCTTGGACTCCTAACCACAGGACTTCCAGGAAATACCCTGAAGCTTATAAAATGCTGTGATTCAAAGACACTAATTTATCTGTGTGTGACCTGGAGCTAATACTCAGTTTGGATGACAGTTACTATAAGGCAAGGGCCCTTGCTCAACTAGCCAGGAGGTCACATACATTTTTGAGACTAGTGACAGGAGGTTCAGTGTGTAGCTTGTGATATAAAAGGTAGCATCTTAAAGGTCTTTAATTTTATCAAGCTTTGAACTCAAAGAAAAAATTGGTACAGATTTTTCTTCTTCTTCTTCAGTCACTCAGTCGTGTCTGACTCTCCGCGACCCCATGAATCACAGCACGCCAGGCCTCCCTGTCTATCACCAACTCCCGGAGTACACTCAAACCCATGTCCACAGAGTCGGTGATGCCATCCAGCCATCTCATTCTCGGTCGTCCCCTTCTCCTCCCGCCCCCAACCTTTCCCAGCATCAGACTCTTTTCCAGTGAGTCAACCCGTCGCATGAGGTGGCCAAAGTATTGCAGATTTTTAAACCTCGAATATTATTTTAAATTATTTTTATAAATGAGTATAGAACCTGCAAATTAAAATCAATCATATTCTCCCAGCTCTACTAGTCTCAGTGGGTATAAATATTAGAAATCTTGCTTTTCACAGTATGGTTTTAAGTGGAAATTTCATGAAAAAATTGTAGTGGGTTGGAAACCATTTCCAAGAAAACACAATCAGTGCTATTTTTCCTGTTTCTTAGATTTCTGCTCCAAATGAATTTGATGTTAAGTTCAAACTGGAGGTTCCCCGAATTCAGCTGGAAGAATATTGCAACAGTAGTGCTCATTACTTTGTGAAATTCAAAAGAAATCCCAAAGGAAGTCCTCTGGATCATTTCTTAGAAGGGGGAATCTTGTCGGCTTCTAAGATTCTGTCCAGGTTAGGAAAATCATTAAGGAAGAAATTAAAAATATTGAGGGTAAGATTTTTGACTTTTGATTCTTTACAGTCTAATCATACCTACTAATTTCCTTTCCTGATCTTTTTTGATTTCTCTGCAGCAGACTGTTGACTGCATGCATGCCAAGTCATTTCAGTAATGTCCGACTCTTTGAGACCCTACAGAAACGGTAGCCCACCAGGCTCCACTGTCCATTGGATTCTCCAGGCAAGAATACTGGAGTAGGTTGCCATGCCGTCCTCCAGGGGATCTTCCCGACCCAGGGATTGAACCGCGTCTCTTATGTATCCTGCATTGGCAGGTGTGTACTTTACCACTAGCACCACCTGGGAAGCCCAGACTACAAGCTTTTGCCCTTAATTTTAGTCTACTGAATTTTCTTGGTATTCATCCTAAATGTTGATTGGCTCTATTTAATTTATTTATTTATTTATTTATTAGCCAGACCACGTGGCCCTTGGGGATCTTAGTTCCCTGATCAGGGATTGAACCTAGGCACCTGGTGGTGAAAGCACGGAGTCCTAGCCACAGGACCACCAGATAATTTCTAGTTGGATATGTTTTGATCTTCACTGAATATTTGCTGAGAAGCTGCCTGCACCCTTGGGTGTAGGTGGTTGAGTCACATCAGTGGGACTCCCCTCCTGAATTTTCAAAAGCAAATTACAGTGTGTGCTTTGAAGGGGATGAACTGGGAGACACGGTAGCAGTTGGTATAGAGTGGGTGGTGTAGTAAAGCCCTGTCGCAGAAAAGAGCTCGAGGAACAAACAGAGGGCCAGGTGTACAAGTGGAAGCGTGACGTGAAATGAAGTGACGGTGGCTAGGGGCCAGATCCTAGAAGGACTTGCAGATCCTGGAAACGAGCTCAGAGTTTATGCCGTGTTCATTGAGAATTCAGGTCTTAATTAGAGGGTAATTGATTCCCTTGTGGCTCAGCTGGTAAAGAATCTGCCCGCATTGTGGGAGACCTGGGTTCATCCCTGGGTTGGGAAGAGCCCCTGGGGAAGGGAAGGGTTACCCACTCTAGTATTCTGGCCTGGAGAATTCCATGGACTGCATAGTCCATGGGGTCACAATGAGTCAGACTTGACTGAGCGACTTTCGTTCATTAATGATTGATTGGCCTCACACTTTAAAAAAATTTGCTCTAACTTCTGTGAAGAAGATAGTTTAAGAAGGTAGTTGATAGTTTGGCTTTGGATAAGTTAGAGGATCCTATGGTGAAAAAGTATAGTAAATTGAGAAGGTTCAGGAATGCTGGGGGTTGGCCTGGGGCAAATTGCCGTATTAAGCAGAGTGGTAAGAAGAGGATCTCATTAGGGGCTGGAGAGGAGAGAGGGAGCAAATAGAGACTATGCGTGTTTTGCAGGTGTGGTCAGTGTTTACAGTGCACTAGCGTCCAGGTCATGTTTGCACTTGGTCTTCTGTTTGTTTCTTGGGGGTTTTTGGTAGGTTTGACTCAGAAGTTTCAGCACATGAGAGAGAAGGGCAGGGAGGCTGTAGAGACTGCATAATCATAACTCTTCAGAAAGTGTTGGCTGCAAAGGAAGTGGAAGGATGGGCAAGTGGGATGCAGCGTAGATGCAGAGCCAATGGAGAGCGTCCGTTAGGATGAGGGACACTGGGTCCCCTTTTCATGAAGACAGGAATGACCCGGTAGGAGGGGAGGCCACCGATGCAGGAGAGGAAGTGATGGAAGGAACGAGGCAAGAAGGAAGCGATCCAGAGACCATGTGTGCGGGCCTCTGAAAGGTGGATGGACACTCCTGGGTGGTAATAGGACTAAAAGAGACGTCATGGGTAAGACGGAGTTGGGTTTCTGGATTTAGTGACAAAGAAAATGAGGGTATGGGCTGGGATTTCCTTCTTGGAGATATGTCCTCTCTCCCATGTGGTCCTTTCCGAAAGTCTTATCTGGGAGACGTCTTTCATTACTGCTTGTATACCCCGCACCCCAAAGCCAGTATATCTCCTCTAGAAGACTTTCCCAAATTTCTGGCCAGTGACCATCTCCAGTTGGGTGTCCCACATGCACCTAGAACTCAGGGTAGATGAAGTGAAGTTCATCTCAATCCAGTCTTTCTTCCTTCAATTTAAACAGTAGACTCTGAATCAACCATTTTCCAGGTCAGCGTCATGGGATGGCCTTCCCGACTCCTACCTTCTCCCTTGCCTCACAGATTCAGTTTTATCTACCAGTTCTATTAATTTTAACCTCTTATTGCTTTCACTTCCACTCCATGGGTCTTTTTCGAAAATAAACATTGTCCATACTCAAGGTGAACAATGTGATGTTTTGATACACACATTGATCTGACTAGCAGAGTCAAACTCATTAGCATCTTCTCCCAGAGTTGCCTTTTTTGTGTGTGAACTGAGAGTATCTGAAATCGAGTCTCTTGGCACATGGCTCGTAAACAGTACAGTTGTATTAATAGTCACCACGCTGTATGTTAGATCTCTAGGCTTACTCGAGCTACATCTAACTGCAACTACTCTTTGATGAGTGTCTTCCCATTTCCCCCACCTGCCCACTACTGGCAACCACTGTTCTACAGTCTGCTGCTATGTGTTCGACTTTATTAGATCCTTTATGTCAATGAAGTCATGTGTTTTGCTTGGCACAATGACTTCCACTGCTGCCCTGTGCCTCCACAAGATACATGCAAACACAGCTGTCTCAGTTTCTATGGGGTCTCTGGGTTCTGGATCGCACAAGGTTTGTTTGAGCCCTCTGAGCATCTCAGGCAGGTATGGTGTTCGATTCTAAATGTGATTTTGCCCCTCCTACCATCTTGCTGGGGCTTATCCCCTGCCCCTGGATGTGGGGTAACTCCTCAAAGACACTCCAGTGCCTCTCAGCCTCTGCACTGAGAGCGAGAGATCTTAGCCACTACACTGCCAGGGCTGTCCCCAAGTGTCTTCTGAGTGGCACCCATGTTCCCTGAGATGGAGGGTTCATACTCAGACCTGGAAAATAGACAGGGCTGAGTGACGGGTGAGTTACCTGCTTCCACAACCAGGGTTTCAATGCAGGCATGACACACACTAACATGTGAAGCACTCAGGTAGCCTGCCCAAGATGCCGAGACTGGATAGGGAGTGGGGTATCCTGATTCTCGCCCTGCTCTGTCCCTTTCTTGGTAGGGGATCCCAGCACGGCTGGTGGAGCTTTGTCCCCCAGGCTCTAGCTCCCTCTCCCTCTGTGTCACTGGCTGGGCAAGGGTCCATCCTCCCCAAAGGTTTGCTTGTATCTGGTTCACTCTCTTCCCTCTTCCTTTCTTTCCTTTTACACGTTTATCCTAATCCCTTGAAGCCCCTGAGGCCTCAAGCCTAGACCTTTTCAGCCTCTTTTAAATGTTCAAGCTGGATTTAGTAAAGGCAGAGGAACCAGAGATTAAATTGCCAACGTCTGCTGGATCATCAGAAAAACAAGAGAGTTCCAGAAATATGTCTTCTTCTACTTTATTGACTGTGCCAAAGTTTTGACTGTGTGGATCACAACAAATTGTGGAAAATTCTTCAAGAGATCGGAATACCAGACCAGCTGACCTGCCTCCTGAGAAATCTGTATTCAGGTCAAGAAGCAACAGTAAGAAATGGACATGGAACAACAGACTGGTTCCAGATTGGCAAAGGAGTCCTTCGAGGCTATATATTGTCACCCTGCTTATTTACCTTATATGCAGAGTACATCATGTGAAATGCAGGACTGGATGAAGCACAAGCTGGAATCAAGATTGCCAGGAGAATTATCAATAACCTCAGATATGCAGATGACACCACACTTATGGCAGAAAGCGAAGAACTAAAGAGCCTCTTGACGAAGGTGAAAAAGGAGAGTGAAAAAGTTGGCTTAATGCTCAATATTTGGAAAACTAAGATCATGGCATCCAGTCCCATCACTTCATGGCAAAGAGATGGGTAAACACTGAAAACAGTGACAGACTTTATTTTGGGGGGCTCCAAAATCACTGCAGGTGGTGATTGCAGCCATGAAATTAAAAGATTCTTGCACCTTGGAAAAAAAGCTATTACCAACCTAGCCAACATATTAAAAAGCAGAGACATTACTTTGCCAACAATGGTCCATCTAGTGAAAGCTATGATTTTTCCAGTAGTCATGTATGGATGTGAGAGTTGGACTATAAAGAAAGCTGAGCACCAAAAAATAGATGCTTTTGAACTGTGGTGCTTGAGAAGACTTTTGAGGGCTCCTTGGACTGCAAGGAGATCCAACCAGTCTATCCTAAAGTAAATCAGTCCTGATCGGAAGGACTGATACTGAAGCTGAAACTCTCATACTTTGGCCACCTGATGAGAAGAACTGAGTCATTTAAAAAGACCCTGATGCTGGGAAAGATTGAAGGTGGGAGAAAGGGATGACAGAGGATGAGATGTTTGGATGGCATCACTGACTCCATTACCGAGAGTTTGAGTAAGCTCCGGGAGTTGGGGATGGACAGGAAAAGCCTGGCATGCTGCAGTCCATGGGGTCGCAAAGAGTAGAACACAACTGAGTGACTGAACTGTATTGAATGACACATTTATGCACATTGTTACAAATGGCAGGGTTTTCTCCCTTGTTAAGGCTGAAAAATATTCTATTGTTTGTGTATGCCACACTCTCTCTGTGCCGTATTTTCCATATATTTATTATCTGTATATTGCGTATGTTATATGCTTTATTCTGTCCCCCCAGAATCACTGTCCATGGGCTTTATACCATTATGTCATACATAATGTCACTTTATAAGTCTCAATATTTGCTTTCCCAGTCTGTCATTCTTCAACAGTGTTTTAGATATTCTCGACACTTTGTTATTTTTATAAAAATGTTGGTATTGTCAAGTTCCACAAACACTTCCTTTCTGGAGTTTGGATTGTGAGAGTGTTGAATCTGTAGATGAATGTGGGAGATGTGATGTATTTATAAAAATGAGTCTTTAATTCATGTGCAGGTGCACATCTCTGTTTATTCAGATTGCCTTTAATAGTTTTCAGTAAAGTTTACAGAAAATTTGTATATCTTTTATCAGATTTACTCATAGGCAGCTGTAACACTATGAAAAATTGTAAAACAGAAAAGTAGACTGAAGAATATATGGAGCTCACACATCCCTGTCATTCCATTTCTTTTGTATTTTCTATATACACCATTATATCATCTATCAGTCATGATGGCTTTGTTTCTCTCTTTCCAGTGCTAGCACCCTATTTTTCCTTCTCTTACTGTGCTTGCTACAATAGCCATCGCACGTCAAACAGAATGAGGATAGTAGCCTGCCTTCCTCTTTTCAAAGAAAAAACTTCAACATTTTATGTTAGAAAAGGTGTTTTAATGATGAATGGATGTTAAATTTTATTGGCTGCATTTTCTGCTTCCGTTGAGTTGGTCATATGTTTCTCCCCTGTTCTGTTAATGCGACAGGTTGTGCTGATAGATTTTTAAAATGAAAAACAAATTCCTGGTATTAAAACTCAACAGTGATAGGATGGGTCAGAGCTATCCATAGTAAAACTTGGGGAGACGGGGGAAATAATTCTGTCCTTACATAAACGTCCAAATAATAATAATAATAAAGGAAACGTTCCCTGATTCATTTTGCATAAATATTAAAACTTTGCAAGGAGAGTATGAAAGAATAAACAAAAAAATTCAATCAATACAAATTATTATAGAGACAAAACATCAGCAAAAAGAATTTAGGAACACACAAAAAGCAATAGATCTTACCATGGCTCACTATATTAAGCTCTGACTTCTTCTCCTCGTTGTTCTCTATCTCGGCCCATTGTTTGATTGGTCAAATCACTTGTTTTAATATGTAATCACATTATTTATCCATTTACTTCTTTTGGTCTATCTCCCCGTAGAAATATTTCAGAATTAAATTTTAAAGAAGGAAATCACTTAAATATTTGTTGTTCGTAAATGGATGTTTTTGGCAAAGTGCTTTTCTGTTTTTCTTTTGGATATTAAGAAGAAACACGGCGCCTATCCTTCTCTTACTTTGAAAAGGCCATTTTGATAAATCACAGACAATCGAAAACATGCTGTGAAGTTGAAGGAGTAAAATGTTGCACGTAACCTCCTTATTTTGTCAATGACAGTCATACCAATAGAATTCTTAGTTCTTTCCTTAGTTCTTGAAACCTGAAGATTACTGCTGCTTGGTTGCGTTCTGGGGGCGGCACATGGCTGGATTGACCAGGGGTACTGGAGTGTAAGCATGAAATCAAGGTTGCCGGGTCGAAGGAACTAAGGAAAGTGTTGTTAGAAGGCAATGCTGGGACCTCCCTGGTGGTCCAGTGGGCAAGGCTTCAGCTTCCAGTGCAGAGCGTGTGGGTTCTAATCCTGGTCGGGAAGCTAAGACCCCAAGTGCCTTGAGGCACAAAACCGAAAACATAAAACAGAAGCAGTATTGTAACAAACTTGATAAAGACTTTAAAAATGATCCACAATAAAAAAAATCTTAAAAAAAAAGGGACTGCTGGGGGGCATTGACCTGAACCTGGTTGCTGTGGACGTCTGAGAGGAGGAAAGAGTGGAGGGTGTGAATACTAGTCATGACTAGCTATGACAATTGGGTTTGCCTTAGTGTTCTGGTTGGTTTAAGACAATGAATAATAATGTTGAATAATGGGAAGAGACCAAAGGACCACTCTTATTGGATGGTGGTGCTTGCTTTGAGATGGCTTAGCTATGAGGAAGGCTAGGGAATGACAAGCCAAGTTTGAAACAACACAAAGATGTGGGTAATTATTTTTCTTGATTAGCATACTTACCATAAGGAACTGAGTTTTGAAAAGAATAATTCATTTCAGTCTCTAGAATTGGGCTTTCCTGATAGCTCAGTTGGTAAAGAATCTGCTTGCAATAAAGGAGACTCCGGTTTGATTCCTTGGGTTGGGAATATCTGCTGGAGAAGGGACAGGCTCCCTGCTCTGGTATTCTTGGGTTTCCCTTGTGGCTCAGCTAGTAAAGAAACCGCATGCAATGCAGGAGACCTGGGCTCAATCCCTGGGTTGGGAAGATCCCCCAGGGCAGGGAAAGGCTTATCCACTCCAATATTCTGGCCTGGAGAATTCCATGGACTGAATATAGTCCATGGAGTTGCAAAGAGTCGGACATGACTGAACGACTCTCACTTTCACTTTCTAAACTGAATAGAATAAGGATCACAAAAGTTAAAAGTTTAAAACAAGAATGCCCAAAGTGTGAGCACAGGGGGTTCTTTAAGGCTTCACGTACAGGCTTTGAAGCAAGCATTAAGAAAAGTATATTGTTGGTAAGGCCTAATAATTTTATAAACATTAAATTTTGTCAACTACCAAAATAACTGAATGATTAATGTAAATAAAAATAAGACAATGATTTTATAAAAATTAAACAAGATTTTTCTAAATACTAAACTCGAAGAATAATGTAAATATCTGCTAGTTTTCGTGTAGTTGAATTAATCCTAATAGAATACAATACTTAAGCTAGGAAAGGGGAAGAGGGAAGGAGAAAATGTTTTTGAAACTTTTAAAGTATGTATTTGAAAAAATGATTAGGTTTTAGAATGACTCTAATTGTATTATTTATACATATTTTTGGGCTTCCCTAGTAGCTCAGCAGTAAAAAATCCACTTGCCATGCAAGAGATGTGGGTTCAATCCCTTGGTTGGGAAGATCACTTGGAGGAGGTCATGGCAATCGACTCCAGTCTTCTTGCCTGCAGAATCCCATGGACAGAGGATCCTGGTGGGGTACAGTAAGTAGGGTCAGAAAGAGTCCTACAGGACTGAAGTGACTGAGCACACACGCACACATACATACCTTTATTGTCTTTGTATCTATAAAGCTGTATTTTATATCTGTATTGTTTATTGTGTCTTTGTATGTTTCTCCTGTAAGATGCCTAAAGTTCTTTGTGGAATGAAGAAGGTTGTAAAGATATAAAAATGAATGCTTCTCTTTTCTGTTTAACAGGAAAGACTGTTTAAAGGTGATGAAATATCTTTTATAACAACTGAAAAAAAAGTTTGGAAACGGAAGGGAACTGGATCAGTTCTGTTCTTACCATGTGAAGACCGCCTTCTTTCACGTCTGTACCCAGGACCCATAGCACAATCAGTGGCACCACAAAGACCTGGAGCTCTGCTTTGATAACTGTGTGACATACTTTCTTCAGTGCCTCAAGACAGAACGCCTTGAGCACTATTTCATTCCTGATGTCAATCTCTTCTCTCGAGACCATATTGACAAGCTAAGTAAAGAATTTCTGTCAAAGCAAATTGAATATGAGTGAAACAATGGATTTCCATTTTTCGATGAATTTTGAAATTTTGTTTTTAAGAAGAATCCAAGAATTAGAGTGACTTGATAATAATTGAAATGTATCACAACAGTGATTGGTTAAAATGAATATAATTATTCAGCCATCAGTTTGTCTTCATCAAGTCTAATCAATATGAAAGGGTGGATTATCCTAGAGAAGAGATTATTTAATAGAAGCAAAGGAGTATTTAAAGGTTTCCCTGCTGGTCCACTGGTTAAGAATCCACCTGCCAATGCAAAGGACATGAGTTTGATCTTCGCTCTGAGAAGATCCCACGTGCCCCGGGGCAACTCACCACTACTCACCACTGCTCACAACTATTGAGCCTGAGCTCTGGAGCCTGCAAGTCGCAACTGCTGAGCCCATGTGCTACAGTGCCCCCTAGAGCCTGTGCTCCATAACAAGAGAAGTCACTACAGGGAACGATCCTCTAACTACTGGAGAATAGCTCCCATTCTCTACAGCTAGAGAAAGCCCTCGAGCAGCAAGGAAGACCCAGCCATAAATAAGTAAAGAAATAAGTAAATCGTTTAAAAACAAAGAAGTATTTAAAATATAAAAGCTTTCTCAGAGTGGCGTGAAAAGAAGAACGAAATGCAGATCACCTCAATTAAATTCATCAAGCACTTACTGAACAGCTCTCCTCACCTAGCACAAATGTGTGGAAGGTGGCAAGAGACAATGTTAGAAGTGGTCATTGCCTCTATGAACGGGTAGATTTTGTTGAACATACAAATATATTTGGAAGCAGTGTCCTGTCCTATGTGTTAGGATAGGTTAAGAAGGAAATGAAAAAATTGGTTCTTCATGTCTTGGGAAATTGATTATCTTTTATAGAAAAATATACTTTAGTACATGGCTCAATATAAAACTTAACTTACTTTCTTTTACTTTCAGTAATACTTTTATATGTATTTCTGAAAAGTCAATAATACACATATGGTACAAAACTCAAAGACTATGAAAATGTTACCCTCTCTCCTCTGTACTCAGGCAGCATTCAACCTGAGGGAGCTGCTGCTTGTTAACTTTTTTCTATTCATGCATTTTACACATTTTCTTATTGGCTGTTTTTATTGTTTTCTCATCGTCATTTTATTTTGTTGTAATTCTCATGTAATGAATAACTTCTGTGTGGATTGTCTGTATCATTTTTTGTGTCTTTTAGTGAGTGAGGTTTTAAAATTTACTTCTTGAACTTATCAGTCTTTATGCGAAATTTTATGTATCTTGTTTAACAACCTAATGTGTTTGAACATACTAATAATTGGACATTTGGAGAAAAGATTCAGTGATAAATAAATAGAAAATCGGGCACACAATCAAGCTTCTTTTAACTCCAGGAAAAATTGTGTGTGAGAAAAGAAAATTAATCATCGTCTAGTTTGAGAATATTGCTCAACTGTATTTATGAAGCCAAAGTAATATTATAACTATTTTCTATTAATTTTCTTAGAGTTATGTTTAGTCATATGGAGAAGACAGGATAATAATCCGAGTGCTTCTGTGTAACAACAATGGTGGAGAAAGTTGGGCTCTATTGGTTTTCTACTGCTGCATTAAACTTACCATGAAATTAGTGGCTTAAACCATACAAATTTATTATCTCACTGTTTCTCCGTGACAGGATTCTGGGATGGTTCTGCACAACATCTCACAAGACTTCAATCAAGGTGTAAGGGGGTTGCAGTCTAATCTGAGGCTTGACTGGATAATTCAGTTTCTTACGGTTGTAAGACTGAAGACTTCAGTTTCTTGCTGACTGTTGGCCAGAGATTGTCATCAGCTGCTAGAAACTGCCTTCAGTTCCCTGCCATGTGAACCGGCCAGCATTGGCCGCCCTCAGCATGTCAGCAGTTCACTGCTGGCAAAGGAGGGAAAAACTCCAACAAGAGGGTGCAACAGTCTTATTTTACCTAACAGCGAACACGTGATCGTGTGTATCTCATAACCTTTCCCACATAATTGGTTGGAAGCAAGTCACTACTTCCACCCATATTCAAGGGGAGGGGAATCACTGAAGAGTTTTATGTCAGTTTAAATAACTGTATAGTTAGAGGGAAGACAGTCCCCCTGAGACCACTCACTTCTGACACCAATTGCAGCTTTAGGAGGATCTCCAAATCGTTCTTAGGTTTGATAAGTCACTGGAAAGATAGAACTCAACTGAAACGAGTATATTCATGACTACAGTTTATTACAGGGTAAAGATACAGGTTTCAACTAGCCAAGGGAAGATGTCCACGGGGGTACCAAACACTTAGGTTCTGTTCTTGTCATTAGTGAATAACAATAAACACAAATACCACCAACCAGGGAAGCTCACCTGAGTTGAGGTTTTTTTGGACCTCAATGACTGGCTTGATTTAATGCTATGTTTTCAGTTTTGTTGTCAGTTATCCTTGCTTTTGGGCTTCCCAGGTGGCTCAGTTGTAAAGAATCCACTTGCCAATGCAGGAGATACAGGTTTGATCCCTGGGTGGGGAAGATCCCCTGGAGGAGGAAATGACATATCTTTCCAGTATTCTTGCCTGAAAAATCCCATGGATAGAGGAGCTTGGTGGGCTCTAGTCCATGAGGTCTCATAGAGCTGGACACAACTGACCAGTACTTTCACATATGTATATGCATATGCCAGACAAGACTGAGTGACTTTCACATACATGTTCAATTGTACCTATATGCACATAATGTGTCGCCAAACATTCCAAAGTAATTTACATCATCCTTAAACTTCATCCCTAAGTAGATCAACATCCTTCTCCCCAAACCAGTAATTCCCTACCTCATACTATTCTCATACTAACGACAATGATCTAACATTACCTGATATCCCTTTCTCCAACTCTCAAGATCTGAGAACTTGTAAAGGCAGAAGTCCTATCCATAAGTGATACAGAAGATATATCCTTAAAGTTCAATAAGTGTAATTGATAAGTTATGGTTGATAATAGTTGGGTATAATGAAAAACGTTCTGGTCTATCACAGCACAGCATACAGCACATCCTAGCTTTACCTGAGTTGAAGAGTTTTCATCTTTTACTTCTGGTAGGCCAGGTTTACCCCCTTGAAAGCCCTCGATTACTTTTCCTGTTTCTTCTGTTTTATCTATTCAGCTTAACTACCAGCTTAAATTTGCTCATTTAGTCACACTTGTGAATTCATATTTGACATACAATGTTCCAGTGGTTAGGAGTTCACCTTGGGACACATGGGACATGGGTTAGACCCCTGAGTTGGGAAGATTCCACATGCTTGGGGGCGACTAAGCTCGTGTGCCACAGCCACTGAGAGTGCAGGTCATGAGTGCTGAAGCCCACGCAGCCTGGAGCCCGTCTGCAACAAGAGAAGCCACTGCAGTAAGTCTGCCCACCCCAGCTAGAGAAAACAGGTATAGCAAGGAAGACTCTGTGCACCCAGAAATAAAAGGAGTCTGTCGTTTTTCACCAAACTCATATTTTCCAATTTGTTAATTTCTACTTTTACCTTTCCTTTTCTCTCAAATCTGTCTATCAGTAACACCAGGAAGCTTACTACATAAATAAATGATGGAAGATTAGGTAATGAGGGCCTAACTAATTACAGACAAATATAAATACTAAACGCTAATGTTAGTAGTTATCATATAGGGAATAGAAAACTACACAAAACTAGGGGAAAGTAAGGGAGCACCATCAGTCATATGTTTTCATGGAAGTGAATTTATCCAGGGTTTATTCTAGCATGGGGTGCAAGACTAAAATGTAAGAAATAGCTGTTGTATATTTTGGCCCCATGAAATCCTTTCACTGTTTCATCTCAAAGTAGGTTAAGTATTAGAGTACTAAATACTATTTGGTAAATATAAAAGGCTGTTGAGAAAGATCAGCTTGTTTCTTTTATCATAAAATTATTGTGTTAACAGCTTTTTCACTGCTTTGACAACATTGAAGAAGCTTTAAACTCCTTAACGACTGACCTTAACATAGCAATATTATAGGAGATGAAATTTACTTTTATTTCTTTAAATGAAGATAGTAAAACCCTATGTAAAAAAATGTATGTACTCCTTAAGTAAAAAATGCTATAGTCCTTAAGATCCATACAAGAAATTTCAACTCAAATTTAAGTACCTGTTGTTTTACAAAAACATAAAATACTGAATTCTACATTTTTAAATACTGTTGTTTTAAGAATCAGTCAAATCTCTTCATACTGCCATCATGAATCCAGTACTTTCATACATTATCTAAATTTCTCCAAGAAAATTTGAGAAATGTAAAAAAAGAAAAAAAAAAAAAAAAAAACAACCATAAATTGATGTTCCCAAATTCTTTAAAAAATTTTAATTGTGATAACAAAGTTTACCATTCTAACCGTTTCAAAGCTGTCTTTTTTTTTTTTTTGATGTTTTGTAGTAAATTTATTTTATTTTATTTTTTTAATTTATTTTATTGGAGGCAAATTACCTTACATTATATATTGGTTAGTTTTGCCATACATTGACACGAATCCGCCCCTGGTGTACATGTGTTCCCTTTCTTGAACCCCCCTCCCACCTCCCTCTTCCCCATATCTGCCCTCCAGGTCATCCCTGTGCACTAGCCCCAAGCATCCTGTATTGTGCGTCGAAATTTATAGTCCAGTAGTATGAAGTAGCAGCTATCCTAATTGAGGCGTGGTGATCTTTAATTTGCATTTCCCAGTGATGAGTGAACATCTTTTCACTCGTTAGCCATTTGTATATCTTCAGGAAATGTCATTCAAGACCTTTGCAAGTTTATTATTTTTATTGTTTTAATTGAAGCTTAGTTGATTTACTGTGCTGTGCCAATCTCTGTTGTACAGTATCTACACATGTTAAAATCCAGCTGTTTTTGTTCAGTTTTAGCTCTCCATGTTGTCGTATTAATCTCCTGTGCTATATGATTCGCTAAAGTATTTTCCCAACAGTTTGTTCATGTGGCCCCCTACTGGGCATTTATGTTACAGTCTTCCTGCTGCAAATACTGCGGTAATGTGTTAAATCTTTACTTGCATATGCAAAGGTATTTATAAATTCCATTCTTAGAAAGGGAATTGCTGGATCAAAAGGTATATGCACTTAAAATTGCTGCACTACAACCGAATTTCTCAGAAGAGTTTCTACCAAATTATACCTCCATCAGCTCCATTAAGCTGTTCATGATTTTTCTGTACAACTTAACGTTTTTTCCTCTCCTCTGAATTGATATTTCTAAGATATATTAACTGGAATGTGGGTAACAGATAAAGAATAACATCTGTTAGTGACTCTTAGAGATAATGCTGATTGCAATAAACACACCTAACAAAGCCTAGTTAAGGAAAATAGGTATTTGAAGATCCCTGTGTTATTCAAATGTTACCTCTTTTAAGTAGGCTAGTACCACTATTTAACACACAATAAAATTTGTGGGGTTTTCCTTGAGGTCTTCCTAATTTGTTTTCCATTTCTTTTCTCAGTTTATTTGCTTTATATCTCTCACATAAGATCCTCTGAAGCCATTAAATATATTATTAGGATTGAAATGATTCTTTCAATGTAACAGCTTTTCTCCAATATGCTGAAATGCCTCCAGATCTTGAGAGAATCTCCACTGTGATTACAGGACATCTTCCAAGCAAAGTGAACCATGTCCCTCTGCACATCAAGCACTGAATCCTCAAACCCTAGGATCCAGACTGATCTTATAGAACACCCCCAGTCAGTGCACCACTCTCTCTCACATGGCCCATCAGTTGCTTCCCAGCGCCCCTACCTTGGGCCACTGTCTGACTTCTCAGCCTAAGAATGGCCCCTGCTTCCTCTAGAAAATTAATGCACTGATGATCTTCTAATTATTTCTAGTGATAAGGGTAATAGATACCCTTGTACTTTTTCAAAGGGGAAAAGAGCTTCAGTATAATTTGATTTACATTCATTATGGTTCAGCTAGCAAAACAGAATAACAATAGCAGCAGCAAAACCTCAACTCTGCCATTTAAACAGCAATTTGGAATCTAAATGATTCGCAGTTATTTAAACAGCATGTTTCAGGGGTTTTCCGATCGTGCTCACAGGGAAAAAACGGTCCTCTTACACATGCCAACTTTGACACTGGGTATAGCTAAGTTGAGGCACTATAGAAATAAAGCCAAGACTGGAATTGGAAACAGCTACATGCAGCTAATCAGAGAGGGGTCTGATGGTTCTAGAACAGGACAAAAAGACAGGGATAACAAAGAAAAGCAGGTTCTGGGGCAGCTAGAGTGTTGGCTTTACTGCTGAGAAGTAAAGAATCCGCCGCAATGAAGGAGATGCGGAGACACGAGTGATCCCCAGGCCAGGAAGATCCCCAGGCCAGGAAGATCCCCTGGAGGAGGAAATGGCAACCCACACCAGTATTCTTGCCTGGGAAATCCCATGGACAGAGGAGCCTGGCAGGCTATGGTCCATGGGTTTGCAAAGCATTGGACACCACTGAACCACTTAAAATGAAAAAAGCAAGGTAAGAATAGTCAGGACAATGAAAAGCCAGGGTTAGCTCTCTTTGTGCAAAGACTATGCTTACTTAAGCTACTCTTCCATTATGCCCTATTCTGTGCACATATTCATCAATGTTCCAGAGAAAATCATAATTACAGGTGTGTGACATGATGGCCATGGAGACCACAAGATGCTAAATCCGTAGCAATCAGTACTTGCATTTTACCCAAAGAGTACAGCCAAAACCATGTAGACACACTCCGGTAGAAACCAACCCAAGACATATCTGTTGGCTAATATCTAATCTGGTGAACTTCCACTAATATTAAGACATTAATATTAATGAATATTAATATTAATATTAATGAAAATGGGAAGTGATGGTTATAGTCTTCAATATTGTGCTGGAAAATTACAACACAGTAGATACTGCATTCAAATGGTCCTGGATCTTCTGAACCATTCAAAGATAGATGTCTTTCAGGTAAATTAGGAGAATGTCTCCCACTGCAAACTATTTACCTCCATATCCAAGTTTAAACATTCTCCTGAGATATTTCTCAGAATCTGATTAATATTCAGAACTCTAACAATTATGGTTCCTGAATCTGCAAATGAAGGCAGATCTCAAAAAAGGATTCTATAAAAAGGTGTAAGCCCAGGCAAGCCCAGGCACTGCACTTTTAAACTGCAATGCTGTATACATTTATACAGTTATACACTGTAGCTGGTACAAAGTTTTAAAATGCTCTCTGTTGATCATCTGTCCTCTGTTACCATGCAGAAACCACTGATAGAGACAGATACCCAGGTTGCTTGATAAATGATCAGCCTTGAAGTAAAAGATGAAGTCAGGGATCTAAGTGTTTATTCTTTTTTTTTTAATAAATTTATTTATTTATTTTAGGTTGCACTGGGTCTTTGTTGCTGCGCGTGGGCTTTCTCTAGTTGAGGCGAGTGGGGGCTACTTTTCGTTGTGGCCTGCAGGCTTCTCATTGCGCTAGCTTCTTGTGTTACAGAGCACGGGCTCTAGGTGCATGGGCTTCAATAGTTGCAGCACGCGAGCTCAGTAGGTGTGGTTTGGGCGCTTAGTTGGCTGGCGGTATGGGGATCTTTCCGGGCCAGGGTTGGAAGCTGTGTCCCCTGCATTGGCAGGTAGATTCTTAATCACTGGACCACAAGGGAAACCCCTGAGTGCTTATTCTAGTTTTACTTTCATTAGCAGGAGTCTCAAGTAACATATATTGAGATATGAATTAAGAGTTTGGTTTGGATATGTTAACTTAGATATTCCTATGATACATCAAAATGAATGTTGAGAATGAAGTTGGATATGGGTTTAGCGATCAGAGGATCCGTTTGAGCTGCATGTAAACATAAATGGCATTGATGATGGATGACACCATTTGGGAAAGACAGTGTAGATTCATTTCTCATTAATCAGTGGTCACTGATCATCTGATGTGTCAAGTGTTCTTGGTGTCTGTGATCTACTCCTTTCCTTATCATCATGTAGGACAGACATGCTGTTAGTAACAAATGGAAAACAATTATCTTGTAAGGCAGAAAGCAGTAAGTGCTATGGTGAAAATGAGAGGGTTCAGGCACGCTGTTTGTATCATATTCTCTGGGAACCGAGTTCCAGAGAAGAGTCCAAGGAAGCAGTAGCTATCTGAAGTAGAGGAATACAGCTGGGAGTCTTGGAGCTTGTCAGGGAGGGGAACAACCTGTGCCTCTCTCTCATCAATTGCTCTCAAAATATAAAGAAATAAGGAAGAACATTAAGCTCATGACCCTCTTAATTATATTTTATGCACTGGAACGTAAACAACACTAATTCTAGATGTAAAACATCTGAATAAAAAACAATAGTAATAGATTTGAAATATGATACATCTTGAATATCCAAAAAATTTCTTAGGGAGAACACAATCTATGTTTCTTAAATAAAGGAACCCAAGAGTTTTTTTAATTTAACCTTTTTGAGAACCTCAAGCAATATAGGCTGTTTTCAGATTTTGACACAAACTTTTTCTTAAAAAACTTTGCAAAATTCTTTTGTTTCTAAGTTAGTTAGCTTCTGTAACAGATGTATATGAACATATTAGTTGAACTTTTATAAACTTCTATTTACTTCACATAACACACCTCAATAGAGGCTCTCAAATAACAAATGATTCTGCTTGTTGATTTCATTAAGGAACCAGCGACCTTCAATGTGTGGATGCTCCATAATCAACATGTGACTTCAACTCTTGTTGCATTGGTTGGGTTTATTCCACTTAGTCCTAAGGGGGAAATGAGCCTGTACCTGGGTAAATGTCACTTCCACCCCCACTACCTCACCGAGAACTACTTACATGTTAAATTATCTTTTCCCTCTGGAATCTAGAGGATGTGAGGTGCTTAAGAGGCTGCATGCAGGAGCACTGCACAGAGTTCCCCTCCTGAGCAGAACAGAACCCTTGGTGCAGGGTGCATGTTTGTGCAAGGAGGTGGGTTTCAGATTCACTCACTGTCCTGGGGCCTGCCCGTGGCCACTTGTTTCAGCTGGGACCTCGGCAGAAGTCCTGCTCACTCCTGCTGCAGATCCACCTGCATCCGCCTACACTAGGAGGCCTGTGCACCTGTGTCTCCTGAGCCCACACACACCAGCAACCCATCCAGTGTTGATGAAGCCTGAGAATATGCCCACCCATGCATGTGCTTATGCAATTCTGGGTTCAAACACTCTGAGTATAATTGGGAAACTGAGACCCACAAGAGGCAAAGACTGGTTTACAGCTCAGTGTGTGGGCAGAAGGGGCTTCCCAGCTGGCTCAGCAATAAAGAATTCACCTGCCAGTGCAGGAGATGCGGGTTCAGTCCCTGAGTTGGGAAGATTCCCCTGGAGGACGACGTGGCAACCCATTCCAGTATTCTTGCCTGGAGAATCCCATGGACAGAAGATGATGGTGGGCATCCCTATCCACCTCCATTTTACAGATAATTAGTGTGGTTACCACTTCAACAATGACACAAAATTTCCTGACACCTGAATTATGTTCCTCGATCACTGAGGAAGGAAAAATGAACTTTCCTTTTTCAAAGTTCAATGGAGATATCCTTTAAAGGATATGTGGGGTTTTTTTCCCCCAAACACAAAAATGCAGAACATTTTGATTCTTCCCATTAGCACTGAAACTAAACGGGTTATTTGAGATGTGGGAACTCTCACTAAATGTTGACATTTTCAGTTGAGCCCTCAAATAGGTGTTTTCATTTATTTTATAACTTTCTGATATTTTTTGGTATTTTTATATATTTCTTTTATAACTTTCTAATATTCTTTTGGTGTTTTTATTTCTTTTATAACTGATATTCTTATGGTGTTTTTATTTATTTCTTTTATAACTATCTAATATTCTATTAAGCTTTTTGTAATTTAAATGTTTTATTTTGTATTGGAGTGCAGCCAATGAACAACGCTGTGGTAGTTTCAGGTGAACAGAGAAGGGACTCAGCCATACAAGTCTCTGTATCCAGTCTCCCTCAAACGCCGCTCCCATCCGGGCTGGCACACAACACTGAGTAGAGCACTGAGCTTTGTACAATCGGTCTCTGCCAGTTACCCATTGTAAACATAGCAGTGTGCACATGCCCTTCCCGAAGTCCCTCACTATCCCCTCTCCCCGACAACCATAAGTTCATTTTCTAAGTGTGTGTGCCTCTTTAATAGGCGTTTTTAAATGTCCTCCATTAAACCACTGTGCCCTTTGTGTGAATCATGGGCATTATAATTGGATTGCGAGGCACTTCCCTGGCGATCCAGTGGTTAAGACTCCATGCTTCCACTGCAGGGGGCGTTGGTTCCTGGTCAGGGAACTAATATTCTGCATGACATTGGGCTAAAAGAAACAAAAAAAATAACTGGGTTGTAACAGTTTTTCATTCAATACGATTCACCGTACTACTACAGGTTTACACCTGATGCCAACTGTAAGTCTCTTCTCAGTTCCCCTTGCATGTGGCACAATCAGTGGTGGGAGGATGGTTTTACCTTTAGTGACATCGATAATTTCTTTCACCTACAGGCTGACGTGGGTCAGTGTCCACATTGCATTCTTAGAGGAGAAATGGCACTGCAGCTCGCCTTTACATATAAGTTCATCTCTCCCATGTGCAAACTAGAAGAAATCAGTGAAAAAGATCTGAGGCTGATCAGCCAATGTCTCACCTGAGTCCAGCTTTGTTGTTCTTGTTCAGTCACTCAGTCATGACCAACTCTTTGAGACTCCATGGACTGCAGCACGCCAGGCTTCCTGTCCATCAGCATCTCCCAGAGTTTGCTCAAACTCATGTCCATTGAGTCAGTGATGCCATCGAACCTTCTGATCTTCTGTCGTCCCCTTCTCCTTCTGCCTTCATTATTTCCCAGGATCATCTTTTCCATTCAGTCAGTTCTTCACATCAGGTGGCCAAAGTATTGGAGCTTCAGCTTCAGCATCAGTCCTTCTAATGAATATTCAAGATTGATTTCCTTTAGGATTGACTGGTTGGATCTCCTCGCAGTCCAAGGGACTCTCAGGAGTCTTCTCCAATACCACAGTTCAAAAGCATCAATTCTTTGGCCTTCAGCTTTCTTTGTGGTCCAGCTCTCACATGCACAGATGACTACTGGAAAATCCATAGCTTTGACTAGACAGAATGTTGTTGGCAAAGTAATGTCTCTGCTTCTTAATATACTGTCTAGGTTTATCATACCTTTTCTTCCATGGAGCAAGTGTTTTTTAACTTCATGGCTGCAGTCACCATCTGCAGTAATTTTGGAACCCAAGAAAATAAAATCTCTCTCTGTTTCCACTGTTTTCCCATCTATTTGTCATGAAGTAATGAGACTGGATGCCATGATCTTGGTTTTTTTAAATGTTGAGTTTAAACCAGCTTTTTCACTCTTCTCAGCATGTGAATAACCTACAGTTCATCGTTTGGGCTTGAGCTGGGTCTCTTCAAGTCATTCTAAACTCTTTTAAAATTGACTCCATACACTGGATACATCACACTGAGGAGGATTATGGGTTCTTGGATTTAGGAGTCACCCCACACTCTCATTATTACCCTAAACTTATGGGATAAGCCCCTTTTCATGGGATTAAGAAACTATGCATCAGTGCAATCAGTGAAATGAATGAGCGGATGATGAGCAGACTTGGGGACAATTCCAGCTGTGTGTCTCACAGCTCCCATCATTATGTAGAGAGTGTAACCACTGGAGAAGCTGCCATTCTCTGTGCACGTCTCACACTTGCCCGCCAAGCACAGTCCTCTCACCATGCTGTTGTGGCCCCATCCCTCATACCACTGGCTCTAGAGGCTGCTGTCCTACTGCACCAACCAAACTTTTCTTTTTTTTTTTTTAATCTCTGGAAATGAAGTTCAACAGTAATCATTTTTTGCAACTTGACAAAGTAAGCTTTAGTAATGATTTAATGGATAGGACACCCTAGACACAGGCCATAAGATTTTTTAAATGCACACATTGGACTTCATAAATGTTAAATCTTTTGTGTCTCAAAGACATTATCAACTAAGTGAAAACGCAACCGAATGAATGTGAGATCATATTTACAAGTCATAGCTTCACTAAAAAAAGCAAACAACCCAAATGAAAAGTAAGCAAACAGTGTGAAAAGACATTTTCTTAAAGAAGATATATGCAGGGTTTATAAGCATATCAGAAGATGTTCAACAGGACTTCTCTGGTGGTCTAGTGGTTACAACTCTGCAATTCCAATGCAGCGGATATGGGTTTGATCTCTGGTCAGGCAACTAAGATCCAACATGCCATACTGGATGGCCAAAAAGAAAAAGAGAGAGAAAGAAGTATTGGCAAAGGTGTGGAGAAACTGGAACACCTGTGCATGGTGGTAGAAACATAAAATGGTACAGTTTTGCGGAGATGAGTATGAACGTTTCTAAATAGAATTTTAAAGTTACTATATGATCTAGCAATTCCACTTATGTATAATCCAGTGTTAGTCACTCAGTCGTGTCCAACTCTTTGCGACCATATGAACCACGAGGCTTCTCTGTTAATGGGATTTCCCAGGCAAGGATACTGGAGTGGGTTGCCATTTCCTTCTCCAGAGGATTTTCCCGACCCAGGGATTGAACCCCCATTTCCCACATAGTAGGCAGGTTCTTTAACATCTCAGCCACCAGGGAAGCCCCAAACCTCATGAACGAATATACACCCCAAATATTTGAAAGAATAGTCTTGCAGACATAGCTGAACACCTATGTTCATAGCATTGTTATTCATAATAGCTAAAACATGGAAACAATCCAAGGGTAAAGCACAGAAGCAATCATCCATGGATGAATGGATAAGTAAAATATGGCATATACACAAATAATGAAACATTATTCATCTTTACAAAGGAAGGAAATATTGACACATGCCACAACGTGGATGAACCTTTAGGTCATTATGCTAAGTGTGACGACACTCACAAAACAATACTTGTGTGATTCCAATTGTAGGAGGAACCCAGATAGTCAAATTCACAGTCATAAAATAGAATGGTGTTTGCCAGGAGGCTGCGAGGAGGGAGTAATGGAAAGTTGTTGACTAAGGGGTATACAGTTTTCATTTTGCAAGATGAGAGCTTTGAAGATAGATAGTGGTGATGGTTGCACAGCAATATTGATGTATTTAATAATTCTGGAGAAAACTCGTGAAAGTCCCCTGGACAGCAAGGAGATCAAACCAGTCAATGCTAAAGGAAATCAAGCCTGAATATTCTTTGGAAGGACTGACGCTGAAGTTGAAGCTCGAATAGTTTGGCCCCCTGATGCGAAGAGGCAACTCATTGGAAAAGACTCTGATGCTGGGAAAGATTGAGGACAGGAGGAGAAGGTGACAACAGAGCATAAGACGGTTGGATGGCATTACTGACTCAATGGAGATGAATATGAGCAAACTCTGGGAGATAGTGAATGACAGGGAAGCCTGGCATGTTTCTGTCAATGGGGCTGAAAAAGTTTGGACACAATTTAGCAACTGAAAACCAACAATATACTTAAAATGTATGTAATGACTTGTACACATAAAATTAGATGATAAATTGTACATTATGTGTATTTTACATCAATAAAAATATGATTTTAAAAGTACAAATACATAGAAATGAGGCTAGGAAAATTTAGTCTTGCCATTTTCATTCTTCTGTTTTGATCCTGCTGTTTTGCCTGAGCTCTTTTGCTTGAGACAACTTTGATCAAACAAAGTATTCTGATCCTGTACCTACTAAAATCTTAAAATCAGAATTATATAAAGGAGTAAAATATTTGTTGAAAGTTTATTTTTCAGAGATAACAATAAAACATTTTAATTCATAGATCATTTTTTTCCCTAGCTAACATATGCTGCTGCTGCTGCTAAGTCACTTCAGGTGTGTCTGACTCTGTGTGACCCCATAGACAGCAGGCCACCAGGCTCCCCCATCCCTGGGATTCTCCAAACAAGAACACTGGAGTGGGTTGCCATCTCCTTCTCCAATGTATGAAAGTGAAAACAGAAAGTGAAGTCGCTCAGTCGGGTCTGATTCTTAGTGACCCCATGGACTGCATTCCACCAGGGTCCTCTGTCCATGGGATTTTCTAGGCAAGAGCACTGGAGTGAATTGCCATTGCCTTCTCCCTAACATATGCTATTTATGTCATACCGAATAAAACATAAGCTTAAGGAAATTGGCTTAGATATTCAGTAATATGTTCAATATACATTTCACACACTATCAAAGTAATGCTCAAAATTCTCCAAGCAAGGCTTCAACAGTATGTGAACTGAGAACTTCCAGATGTTCAAGCTGGATTTAGAAAAGGCAGAGGAAACAGAGATCCAGTTGCCAACATCCGTTTGATCATAGAAAGAGCAAGAGTTCCAGAAAAGCATCCACTTCTGCTTTACTGACTACACCAAAGCCTTTGACTGTTTGGATCACAACAAACTGTGGAAAATTCTTCAAGACATGGGAATACCAGACCACCTGACCTGCCTCCTGAGAAATCTGTACACAGGTCAAGAAACAACAGTTAGAAGTGGACAAGGAACAATGTACTGGTTCCAAATTTGGAAAAGGTAAAGGCTGTATATTGTCACCCTGCTCATTTAACTTATATGCAGAGTATATTTTGCAAAATGCTGGACTGCATGAAGCACAAGCTGGAATCAATATTTCAGGGAGAAATATCAATAACTTTAGATATGCAGATGATACCACCCTATGACAGAAGATGAAGAGGAACTAAAAAGCCTCTTGAAGAAAGTGAAAGAGGAGAATGAAAAAGCTGGCTTAAAACAACTCAACATTCAAAAAACCAAGATCATGGCATCCAGTCCATCACTTCATGGCAAATGGGGAAACAATGGAAACAATGACAGATTTTATTTTCTTGGGCTCCAAAACTGCTGCAGATAGCGACTGCAGCCATGAAATTAAAACACACTTGCTACTTGGAAGAAAAGCTATGACCAACCTAGATAGCATATTAAAAATCAGAGACACTACTTTGCCAACAAAAGTCCATCCCATTTAGTCAAAGCTGTGATTTTCCCAGTAGTCATGTATGGATGTGAGAGTTGGACTATAAAGAAAGCTGAGCGCTGAAGAACTGATGCTTTTGAACTGTGGTCCTGGAGAAGACTCTTGAGAGTCCCTTGGACTGTAAGGAGATCCAACCAGTCAATTATACAGGAAATCAGTCCTGAATATACATTGGAAGTACTGATGCTGAAGCTGAAGCTCCAATATTTTGGCCACCTGATGCGAAGAACTGACTCATTGGAAAAGACCCTGATGCTGGGAAAGATTGAAGGCGGGAAGAGAAGGGGACGACAAAGGATGAGATAGTTTGATGGCATCACCGATTCAATGAACATGAGTGTGAACAAGCTCTGGGAATTGGTGATGGGCAGGGAAGCCTGTTGTGCTGCAGTTCATGGGGTCTCAAACAGTCGGACATGACTGAGCGACAAAACTGAACTGATACCAAAAAGTTAATATTAATAATAGATTATTCATTCTAAATTTGATATGATTTGTCCTCATTGTTAAAATGCATAATTCTGGCCAAAGTGGTTAATTTATACTTGAGCACATAATATATTGCAGCAAATTCTGGTTTAATAAGATAGCATCTTTTTTGTATTACCTTTCAAATATGTTAAATAAATCTTTCCCTTACTATTTTTCAGTTTGGGGCATTTTGATTAACCACATTGTAATGCTTGATTTATTATGCGCTTAAACTTTTCTAAAAACATTCTATTGAAAGATGTAAATTCTGTTAAATTAAATAAAGATTTTACTGAGAGAGCTTTAGAGAGAACACCCTGGGAGTTCAGTGGTTAGGACCCGAGTGGTTAGGTCTTTAGTGGTTAGGACTAATTCCTGGAACCCTGGTTTGATTTCTAGTCTGGGAACTAAGATTCCCTTAAGCCACATACAGAGATTTAAAAAAAAAAAAGACATTAGAAATTTATAGAGCAGTCAATAAAGTTTGACTACAGACTTGCTTTGACAGTCAAATATCTGTAAAAATGCTTTCTCCTTTAAATGTAAAGCTATTGATGGACAGAGAGGCCTGGAGTGCTGTGATTCATGGGGTCGCAGAGAGTCGGACACAACTGAGCGACTGAACTGAACTGAACTGATGGATCAAATATATCATTAAGTCATTTTCAATTACAGACAGTGATATAATATGCATTTCAATTTTGCACGGTTAGTGTACTATTTCTGAAAGAACTTTTGTAGTTTATGACCATATCTAAAATCAAAATAATTTAGGAATCTTTGTAATAACTGATTCATTGTTTATTCATTTTGTCGTCTTAGAACAGATCTTAATAAGCTCAGTTTTCCTAGAAACAGGCCATCTCATAAAGTGTTTAAAATAATGGTGAAATAAGCATGAGAATCAGATGATGCTCCTTTTGTTATATCTATTTTTCCCTTGTCTTTTTTTTTTTTTTACAGAATATAATATAGTTGATTTACAATACTGTGTTAGTTTCAAGTGTACCAAGAATGATTCAGTTATATATATTCCAGATTATTTTTCATTATAGGTTATTATAAGATATTGAATATAGTTCCTTTAACTATAAAGTAATGCATTGTTGGGTATTTATTTTATATATGGTAGCTTATATCTGTTTGTCCCATACTCCCAATTTATACTTCCACATAAGTTTGTTTTCTATGTTGGCCAACTGTTTCTGTATATAGATTCATTTGCATTATTTCTTTAGATATCACATATAAATTATATATATATATATATATATATATATATATATATATATATATATATATATTTGCCTTGCTTTGTGTGACTTATTTCATTTAGTATAATAACCTCTAATCCATTTATATTGATGAAAATAGCAACATTTCACTTTTTTATTGTGTGCATGTAAAGTCACTTCAGCCATGTCTGTCTCTTTGCTACCCAATGGACTATAGCCCTTCAGGCTCTTCTGTCCATGGGATTCTTCAGGCAGAATACTGGAGTGGGTTGCCATTTCCTTCTCCAGGGAATCTTCCCAACCCAGGGATCCAACCCGAGTCTCTTACGTTCTTTTTATGCTGAGTAACATTCTATTTTGTGTATGGGCATATATGCATGTATATATATATATATATATATATATGTACGTGTGTGTGTGTAAATATATAAACACATTTCACACCTTCTTCAACCAACCATCTACTGATGAACACTTGGGTTATTTCCATATCTTGGCAGTGGTAACTAATGCTGCTATGAACGTGAAGGTGTAAGTATGTCTTCTCCGTGTTTATTTTCCTTTTCTTTGGATAAAACATCCAGAGGTGGAATTGTAAGATTATACAGTAGTTATAAGAAGAGTGGTGAAATAACTCCAGAAACAATGAAGAGACAGAGCCAAAGCAGAAATAATACCGAGTTGTGGATGTGACTGGTAATGGAAATAAAGTCTGATGCTATAAAGAGCAATATTGCATAGGAAAATTGAATGTTAGGTTCACTAATCAAGACATATTTTAAGTGGTCAAACAGGAAATGGCAAGAGTGAACATTGACATTTTAGGAATCAGTGAACTAAAATGCACTGGAATGGGCAAATTTAATTCAGGTGACCATTACATCTACCACTGTGGGTAAGAATCCCTTTGAAGAAATGGAGTAGCCATCATAGTCAACAAAAGAGTCCTAAATGCAGTACTTGGATGCAATCTCAAAAATGACAGAATGCTCTCTGTTCATTTCTAAGGCAAATCATTCATTATGACAGTAATCCAAGTCCATGCCCCAACCAGTAATGTTGAAGAAGCTGAAGTTGAACAGTTCTATGAGGACCTACAATACCTTCTAGAATTAACAACAAAAAAAATGACCTTTTCATCATAGGGGACTGGAATGAAAAAGTAGGAGGTCAAGAGATACCTGGAGTAACAGGCAAGTTCGGCCTTGGAATACAGGATGAAGCAGGGCAAAAGTTGAGAGAGTTTTGCCAAGAGAAAGCACTGGTCATAGCAAACACTCTCTTCCAACAACACAAAAGAAGACTCTACACATGGACGTCACCAGATGGTCAATACTGAAATCACATTGATTATATTCTTTGCTTTTTAATACTATCTAGGTTGGTCAAAACGTTCCTTCCAAGGAGTAAGCGTCTTTTAATTTCATGGCTGCAATCAGCATCCGCAGTGATTTGGAGCCCAAAAAAATAAAGTCTGACACTGTTTCCACTGTTTTTCCATCTATTTCCCATGAAGTGATGGGACCAGATGCCATGATCTTTGTTTTCTGAATGTTGAGCTTCAAGCCAACTCCTCTTTCACTTTCATCAAGGGGCTTTTGAGTTCCTCTTCACTTTCTGCCATAAGGGTAGTGTCATCTGCATATCTGAGGTTACTGATATTTCTCCCGGCAATCTTGATTCCAGCTTGTGCTTCTTCCAGCCCAGCATTCCTCATGATGTACTCTGCATATAAGTTAAATAAACAAGGTGACAATATACAGCCTTGACGTACTCCTTTTCGTATTTGGAACCAGTCTGTTGTTCCATGTCCAATTATAACTGCTGTTTCCTGACCTGCATTCAGGTTTCTCAAGAGGCAGGTCAGATGGTCTGGCCTCTTTCAGAATTTTCCACAGTTTATTGTGAATCTTTGGCAACAAAGGTCTGACTAGTCAAGGCTATGGTTTTTCCAAGTGTCATGTATGGATGTGAGAGTTGGACTGTGAAGAAAGCTGATCACTGAAGAATTGATGCTTTTGAACTGTGGTGTTGGAGAAGACTCTTGAGAGTCCCTTGGACGGCAAGGAGATCCAACCTATCCATTCTAAAGGAGATCAATTCTGGGTGTTCATTGGAAGGACTGATGCTAAGGCTGAAGCTGCAATACTTTGGCCACCTCATGCGACGAGTTGACTCACTGGAAAAGACTCTGATGCTGGGAAAGGTTGGGGGCGGGAGGAGAAGGGGACGACAGAGAATGAGATGGCTCGATGGTATCACCGACATGAGTTTGAGTGAACTCCGGAAGTTGGTGATGGACAGAGAGGCCTGGCGTGCTGTGATTCATGGGGTTGTATGGAGTTATACACGACTGAGCCACTGAACTGAACTGAACTGATATTCTTTGCAGTGAAAGATGGAGAAGATCTATACAGTCAGCACAAACAAGACAAGGAGCTGACTGTAGCTCAGATCATAAACCCCTTATTGCCAAATTCAGACTTCAACTGAAGAAAGTAGGGAAAACCACTAGACCATTAAGTTATTACCTAAATCAAACCCCTAATGATTATACAGTGGAAATGAGAAATAAATTCAAGGGATTAGATATGATAGAGTGCCTGAAGCACTATGGACAGAGGTTCATGACACTTACAGGAGGCAGTGATCAAGACCATCTCCAAGAAAAAGAAATGCAAAAAGGCAAAACTGTTGTCTGAGAAGACCTTAGAAATTGCTGAGTAAAGAAGAGAAGCTAAAGGTAAAGATGAAAAGGAAAGATAAGGAGAGATAAGAAATCCTTCCTCAGTGATCAGTGCAAAGAAATAGAGTAAAACAATAGATTTGGGAAAACTAGAGATCTTTTCAAGAAAATTCAGTTCAGTTCAGTCACTCAATTGTGTCCAACTCTTTGCGACCCCATGAACCACAGCACGCCAGGCCTCCCTGTCCATCATCAACTTCTGGAGTTCACTCAAACTCATGTCCATCGAGTCGGTGATGCCATTCAACCATCTCATACTCTGTCAGCCCCTTTTCCTCCTGCCCTCAATCTTTCCCAGCATCAGGGTCTTTTCAAATGAGTCAGCTCTCCGCATCAGGTGGCCAAAATACTGGAGCTTCAGCTTCAACATCAGTCCTTCCAATGAACACCCAGGACTGATTTCCTTTAGGATGGAGTAGAGATACCAAAGGAATATTTCATGCAAAAATGGGCACAATAAAGGACAGAAACTGTATGGGCCTAACAGAAGCAGAAGATATTAAGAAGAGGTGGCAAAAATACACAGAACTGTACAAAAACTAACTTCACAACCCAGATAACCACAATGGCGTGATCACTCACCTAGAGCCAGACATCCAGGAATGCGAAGTCAAGTCGGCCTTAGGAAGTATCATTATGAACAAAACTAGTGGAGGTGATGGAATTCCAGTTGAGATCTTTCAAATCCTAAAAGATAATGCTGTGAAAGTGCTGCACTCAATACACCAGCAAATTTGGAAAAGTCAGCTGTGGCCACAGGACTGGAAAATGTCAGTTTTCATTCCAATTCCAAAGAAAGGCATTGTCAAAGAATGATCAAACTACCACACAATTGCACTCATCTCATAAATTAGCAGGTAAAGATCAAAATTCTCCTAGCCAGGCTTCATCAGTACGTGAACTGAGAACTTCCAGATATTCAAGCTGGATTCGGAAAACGCAGAGGAACCAGAAATCAAATTGCCAACATCCACTGAATTATCGGAAAAGCAAGAAAGTTCCAAAAAAAACATCTACTTTTGCTTTATTGACTATGCCAAAACCTTTGACTGTGTGGATCACAACGATCTGTGGAAAATTCTTAGAGAGATGGAAATAGCAGACCACCTGATGTGCCTTCTGAGAAATCTGTATGCAGGTCAAGAAGCAACATTGAGAACTGGACATGGAACAACAGACGGTTCCAAATTTGGAAAGGAGTATGTCAAGGCTGTATATTGTCATGCTGCTTATTTAACTTATGTGCAGAGTAAATGTAAGTAAGTAAGTGTTAGTCACTCAGTCGTGCTGGATTCCTTGAAGCCCCTTGGACTGCAGCCCACCAGTCAGGCTCCCCTGTCTATGAAATTTTCCAGGCAAGGATACTGGAGTTGGTTGCCATTTCCTTCTCTATATATACGGAGTACATCATGTGAAATGCCAGGCTGGATGAAGCACAATCTGGAATCAAGATTACAGGGAGAAATATAGATAACCTCACATCTACAGATGATACCACCCTATGATAGAAAGTGAAGAGGAACTAAAGAGCATCTTGATGAAAATGGAAGAGGAGAATGAAAAAGCTGGCTTAAAACAACTCAACATTCAGAAAACTAAGATCATGGCATCATGTCCCATCACTTCATGGCAAACAGATGAGGAAACAATGGAAACAGTGACAGACTTTGTCTTCTTGGGCTCCAAAATCGCTGCAAATAGTGACTGTAGCCTTGGAATTAAAAGACTCTTGCTCCTTGGAAAAAAGCTATGACCAACCTAGATAGCATATTGAAAAGCAGAGATATTACTTTGCCAACAAAGGTCTGTCAAGTCAAAGCTGTGGTTTGTCCAGTAGCCACTTATGGATGTGAGAGTTGGACTATAAAGAAAGCTGAGCGCTGAAGAATTGATGCCTTTGAACTTGGTGCTGGAGAAGACTCTTGAGAGTCCCTTGGACTGCAAGGAGATCCAACCAGTCAATTGTAAAGGAAGTTAGTCCTGAATATTCACTGGGAGGACTGATGCTGAAGCTGAAGCTCCAATATTTTGGTCATCTGATGTGAAGAACTGACTCAATGGAAAAGGCCTTGATGCTGGGAAAGATTGAAGGTGTGAGGAGAAGGGGACGACAGAGGATGAGATGTTGGATGGGATCACTGACTCGATAGACATGAGTTTGAGCAAGCTGTGGGAGTTGGTGATGGACAGGGAAGTCTGGCGCACTGAGGTCCATGGGGTCGCAAAGAGTCAGACACAACTGAGCGACCGAAGTGAACTATATTTTTAACATTTTGAGGAATATTCAGACTGTTTTCCATAGCAATTGCAGCAATTTACATTCCTGCCAATACTGCAAAAGGGTTCTCTTTGCTGCACGTTATTGCCAGCATTTATTTCTGATCATTTTTGACAGCAATTGTAAGAGTTGTAAGGCGATCTCTCAGTAGGGCTTTGATTTAAATTTCCCAGATGGCTAGTGATTTTGAGCACCATTTCATGTATGCGATGGCCATTTCTATAGTCAGACTAATGATCCAGCGAAGAATCTGCTGGTGAAAGTTCACGGGTCTTTTCTAGGTACGGAATAGAGAATTTTTTTTTTTTTTTCCTAGGGATGGAATAGAGAAAAAATAGACGGATTTTTTTCAGGTGGCATAAAAATCTGATGATTGTTGCTCTCTAGGCTGTGGTTCCAAGGGTTGAGACACATGTCCAACAGGAAAGCAAGCATGACCAGATCAGGGCATCACCAGTGTCATCAGCAGAGACGTTGGGACATTGATGCATTTAGTAATTGTATCAATCCTGGACAAGCGGGGTGGGTGGAGTGTGGGGAGAATGTCCCTCTCCAAAGGCTGTTCTGAGCATCTTGCTCTGCCATCAGATGGCCTGCAGGTGATGCAGGAACCCGCCCTTTCTTCAGTGTGCAGGGCTTCAGCGCAGCCTGTCCAATTACTTGCAGGCCATCTTCCCTGTGGCAAAGAGATTTTCTTTTCCCCCGTTAGGATAACTGAGAAGGCATCACAATGCTTTTGGGACAAGTGCCTGAGTGTGGCCACGTCTGCAGGAAAATATATCTCCCTGTTGGTGCCACAGCATCTGAGGAGAGGCTGTGGAGCTCGTGTCTAGGACTTTTTTTTTTTTCTAAGATAGCAGCACAGAATCAAGATTGCTGAGAGAAGTATCAATAACCTCAGACATACAGATGACACCACCCTTATGGCAGAAAATGTAGAGTAACTAAAGAGACTCTTGTTGAAAGTGAAACAAGAGAGTGAAAAATTAAAAAAAAGAGAAAATATTCAAAGCAGTAAGGGAAAAGCAACAAATAACAACGGACTCCCCATAAGTTTAACAGCTGATCTTTCAGAAGAAACACTGCAGGCCAGAAGGGTGTGGCGTGATATACTTAAAGTCACGAAGGGAAACACTCACCAGCATGATCAATCTAGCCAGCTAAGGTGTCATGCAGGTTCACAGAAGAACTCAGTAGTTTCACAGATAAGCAAAAGTTAAGAAATTCAGCACCAGCAAAGAAGCTTTACAACAAATGTTAAAGGACGTTCTCTAGGCAGGAAACAGAAGGAAAAGAATCAGTTCAGTTCAGTTCAGTCGCTCAGTCGTGTCCAACTCTTTGCGACCCCATGAACCACAACACGAAAGGCCTCCCTGTCCATCACCAACTCCCGGAGTTCACTCAGACTCATGTCCATAGAGTTGGTGATGCCATCCAGCCACCTCATTCTCTGTCGTCCCCGTCTCCTCCCTCCCCCAATCGCTTCCAGCATCAGAGTCTTTTCCAGTGAGTCAACTCGTCGCATGAGGTGACCAAAGTATTGGAGTTTCAGCTTTAGCATCAGTCCTTCCAATGAACACCCAGGATTGATCTCCTCTAGAATGGACTGGTTGGATCTCCTTGCAGTCCAAGGGACTCTCAAGAGTCTTCTCCAGCACCAGAGTTCAAAAGCATTAATTCTTCGGCGATCAACTTTCTTCACAGTCCAACTCTCACATCCATACATGACCACGGGAAAAACCATAGCCTTGACTAGACGGACCTTGGTTGGCAAAGTAATGTGTCTGCTTTTTAATATGTTATCTAGGCTGGTCATAACTTTCCTTCCAAGGAGTAAGCGTCTTTTAATTTCATGGCTGCAATCAGCATCCGAAGTGATTTTGGAGCCTCAAAAAATAAAGTCTGACACAGTTTCCACTATTTCCCCATCTATTTCCCATGAAGTGATGGGTCCAGATGCCATGATCTTCGTTTTCTTAATGTTGAGCTTCAAGCCAAACTTTTCACTCTCCTCTTTTAGTTTCATCAAGAGGCCTTTGAGTTCCTCTTCACTTTCTGCCATAAGGGTGGTGTCATCTGCATATCTGAAGTTATTGATATTTTTCCTGGCAATCTTGATTCCAGCTTGTGCTTCTTCCAGCCCAGCGTTCCTCATGATATACTCTGCATATAAGTTAAATAAGCAGGGTGAAAATATACAACCTTGACGTACTCCTTTTCCTATTTGGAACCAGTCTGTTGTTCCACGTCCAGTTCTATCTGTTGCTTCCTGACCTGCATACAGGTTTCTCAAGAGGCAGGTCAGGTGGTCTGGTATTCCCATCTCTTTCAGAATTTTCCACAGTTTATTGTGATCCACACAGTCAAAGGCCTTGGCATAGTCAATGAAGCAGAAATAGATGTTTTTCTTGAACTCTCTTGCTTTCTCCATAATTCAGCGGATGTTGGCAATTTGCCTCTGCCTTTTCTAAAACCTGCTTGAACATCTGGAAGTTCAAGATTCATATATTGCTGAAGCCTAGCTTGGAGAATTTTGATTATGACTTTACTAGCGTGTGAGATGAGTGCAATTGTGCGGTAGTTTGTGCATTCTGACCTGGAAAAAAAAAAGACACCCAGAACAATAAAGTAAATAATAATTTAATGCATATCAATAATTACCTTAAACAGAAATTGAGTAAATGCTCCAACTGAAACAGATTGGCTGAATGGAAAAAAAAAAACAGGATCCATATAAATGTTGTTGATAATACATCCACTTCAGACCTAGGGACACATACAGACTAAAAGTGAAGGCCTGGCAAAAGATATTCTATGCAAATGGAAATCACAAGAAAGCTGGAGTGGCAATTCTCATATCAGAGAAAATAAACTTTTAAGTAAAGACTATTACAAGAGACAAGGAAGAACATTACAAAATGATAAAGAGATAATCCAGGAAGAAGATATGGCAGTTATAAATACACATGCATACAACATAGAAGCACCTAAATACATAAGCAACCATAGGGGAAATTGACAGTAAAAAAAATAATACTAGGGGATTTTAACACGAGACTTGTGTGGGGTGTCCACCTCAGTGCACAGATCATCCACACAGAAAATTAATACAGAAACCTAGGCCTTAAATCACACATTAGACTAGATGGACCTAATAACAAAGTGGTTGGTATTGAAAATACCTAAGTATGAACGAGCTTAGTAATTCCATGGAGGATTATGGGAAAAATAAAAATTAGAAGACAGAGTTTTGCAGGTTCAAATTTATTTCATAGTTCCACCTCAAACTGTTTATGTTTTATTTATTTTCTGCAACATAATCTAAGGGAGACATAGTTAAATTTCAGAGTTTGGCAACTGCTAATCTGATAAATATCTTAAGTGTATAGAAGACATAGACATATAAAGGGAACTGCTTGTTCAAGTCCAGGAAGTTATTAGTATGAGGTTTCCTCAGGCACTATCCACTTGATGAAACTGCAGTACATTCTCAAGCTACTGTTAGGCTCACATTTCCCTAAGGTTGGACAAGGGACTACACCAAGCAACCTGATACTCTTTGCAAGCCAGTGTTATCAATATCATCATTTTCCATATTCCCATTGTATTGTTATCATCAGCAGTAGGAGAAGACAATGGCAACCCACTCCAATACTCTTGCCTGAAAAATCATATGGACAGAACCGCCTGGTAGGTTGCAATCCATGTGGTTGCGAAGAGTCCACATAACTGAGAAAAGTCACTTTTGCTTTTCACTTTGGTAAATTGGAAAAGGAAATGGCAACCCACTACAGTGTTCTTGCCTATAGAATCCCAGGGATAGAGGCGCTTAGTAGGCTGCCATCTATCGGGTCACACAGAGTCGGACATGACTGAAGTGACTTAGCAGCAGCAGCAATAGCAGCAGCAGCCGTAGTGCAACTGTGAATATTGATCATGTTCAGGTTTGAGAGAGAATTTTTTAATATATTATTCTAGAGCTATAAAAATATAGCTGTAAATCTCTTTGATGAATGTCTTAACGATGAGCAATATTAAGGTTATCTGTCCTTCTTCTGGCCCTATCTGTGATTATTCATCAGAACATGTCTGTGTTTAACTGTATTAGGAATTTATAAACTGTATGAATAGATATGCTTAAGTGCAATTAACACTATTTCAACCTTAGTCTAAAAAGAAGATAGAGCCAAAAATGATGGTCTTGAAATTAGGAATTTATATTAATGCACAGACTTTGGACAGACTACAGATACTGATATATCTGTGGAAACTTTTTGATGTTTCTGGGAGCTTTTGCAGATTAAAATACGTCAGATCTAGGCCTTCACGTAATGACTACATTTCAAAAGGAGACACTGGGAAAGAAGGGAAGGACACCTCTGGCAAAAGGAACACTGACAAGACCCGGAATAGGAAAAGAAAAAAACATAGAATTTACGTGTACCTGATGGACAGGGAGGCCTGGCGTGCTGTGATTCATGGGGTCGCGGAGAGTCAGACACGACTGAGCGACTGAACTGAACTAAACTGAAATGACAGATTATGTGTGGACATGTGCACTGGGCAGGTATGACAGAAGAGATCAAAACCTCAGCTTTATAGGTGAGGGAAATCATAGGATATATTTCCATGTAGAAGTGATATGTTCTGATATCTTCTGTGGAGTAAAAATGTTAATAAGCAGATTTTTGAGGACCACGTCTGCCTTAGTGTCTTGGAATGCTGTTTTTTCAACTTGCCTGGGATTAGTAACACGAGTGGAAGAGACTGATGCTTGGCCTATTTCTTTTCCAGCACATCCAGTAACTCTAACTTCAGGGAAATGAACTAGTGATATTTTCACCTCCCTGAGGATGAAAGATGGAATAGGCAGTAGGACCAAATAGTTGGAACCATTGTTGAAATACATCATCAGCAGTCACAGTTCCTCATAAACTAGAAGCATGATCCAAAATATATTTAATTTTCTTCAGCTATATATTATTGGAATTTGACAGTAACCAGCCCCTGCATAATTTCCTCATGTGTATTGAAGATTCTAGATACACACCTAGGGTCTCTTCAAATCAGCACCAAACTATACTTCATACATTAATGGTAGGTACAAAGATTAACACTGTGCCTAATACTTACTGATCTTGTCACAAACTATGACCAGGAGGGTTAACTGGTTAGAAGTTCCTCTTCTTCAATTCGTTTTGCATTCCAGTTTGTTCTGGGTCCATTTAGGACTTTTCATTCCCTGTTCTCTTGAAACTCATACAAAGAAACTAAATATAAAGATATTTTGACTTATTCCTGGAGGTCTGAGACAAAATGAGTGCCACTAGCTCATGGGCCTGTTTAGTGCTAACGTCAAGGCAACAGATGATCTGCAGCATCATTAGAATTACAAGGAGTGTGGGAGATGAGGTTTAGGAAAAAAAAGTAGAAACTTGTGGTTCAGAGACAGAGATTTATGTTCTACTTCTCTGCACTCTCCTCCATCTATCATATTTCTCATGTCAATAAAGAGGGCTATTCTGTATTTAGGTAGTTTAGTTTAAAAAGTAGCCTCATTGAATTTTGAAGTAAATCAGATTCCTTGAAGTTTATCTTTTTTCTTTAATTTGTCTCCTCTATGACTTGAATTATCCCCATCCACTGTATTATAAACCTGCCTCCTACACAAGTTCAACTTTGGAATTTCAGAAAGACTCTCTGGGGCAAAAAGCTTATATGTTGCTTTTTCTTGAAAAAGATGCAAGAAAATACATGGGCAATGTTTTCTTCAGCTGGAAACATCGAATATAATGGAATAAAAATGACAACCCACTCCAATTTCCTTGCCTGTGAAATCCATGGAGAAAGGAGCCTGGTAGTCTACACTCCATGGGGTTGCAAAGAGTTGGAGGAGACTGAGCACACATGCACATATCTAATTTAGGGTCAGAATGAAAAATGTTCTTTCTTTTCTGATATTACTTCATGTTGTTCACACTGAAGGCTTACACCTCTTTTGAAACATCTCTATGCCTCTCTTGAAGATGACTGTCTCCTATGTGGAAAGTGGTGTACTTCCTTCTCTCTATCCACAATTTGCAACTTATTTCCTGTTACCTGAAATAAGGTTTTCCACATTGTCTTGGATCTAGAGAATCTGGTCCATGGGATATTATTTTTCTGTTTGTGATAAATAACCTCCTTCGTCAATGTTCTCTTGTCTGGAGCTTAAGGAGCACCACAGAAGACTCTGAAACTGAGAGGAAATGATAATTTTGAGACCCACATAAATCTCTTCCTTACTTAGGAACATGCTACTTTAGCACTTGAACACATCTGCCGTAGAATTAGAGTACTCCAAGAACCATTCCCGCAACTGTGTGTGTCTCTTTCTCCTGTTCTTTCCCAAGTTTTCTTGCCAATTTTTATGTCACACTTGAAAGAGGCTATAGATTCCATTGTATTCCACAATTATCCTTTCCCACCAAGCTAAAAGACCTTTTCCAAATATGCATCAGGAAGACTGAGAGTCCCTTTTCCGAAGGAGTTCTCATGTATTCGTGAACTTGTCCCTGCATTTTTTGACATTTGTCTATATCATACTTTAATAATATTGATAAGAGGTCATGGGGGTGGTCACAATTGTCCCCATGGGAAACACATCAGAAGAACTGATAGACGGATCAGGATGTTCAAGAGAAGATGGAGGTGGTGTCAGGAAGACAGGAGATGGCCTCCACCATGACATATTTGAAGGTGTCAGAAGCAATGGTCTAGACTACTGTTTGTTATAGTAAAAGAAGTGGGGACGGCAAACGAGGTCATAAATAATCCTGTCAATAAGTAAGGAAGAAGTTGAAACGTGTGGTTTAAATACCAGAGGAAGCTGGTTCATCAGCTGTAAGCAGTGTATGCGATGAGGGGACAGACTTGATGAGAACTCAGCGGAAAATAATGGACTTATTGATGTCTACGACAAATAGTATGTACAAGGGTTTCTGATTTCTCATCAGAGCTTCTCCCACAATATTATGTCAATCAGTCATCTGATAGTCTACTTTCCATGGTTTTTCTTTATATCCAACACTCTTCAGAAGCTTGGCTTCTCTGTGCTTTTCCATTTTAATTAATTAATTAATTAGGTTTAATTGGAGGCTAATTGCTTTACACTCTCATGGTGGATTATGACATACATTGACATGAATCAGTCATGGCTGTACATGTATAACAGCATCCTGAATCCCCCTCCAACCTCCCTGCCCACCACTTCCTCTTGGGTTGTTCCAGAGAACCCATTCTGAGTGCCCTGATTCACTCATCAAAAGTGCATTGCTCAACTACTTTATATGGCAATATACAGGTTTCAATCTGTTCTCTCATATTTCCCACTCTTGCCTTATCCCATACAATCCCAAATTCTGTTCTTTACATCTCTACCTCCTTTGCTTTTTTGCATGTAGGGTTATCATACCATCTTTCTAAATGCCATATATACATTAATAGACTGCATCAGTGTTTCTTTTTGCCTTACATCACTCTGTATCATAGGCTCCAGTTTCATGCATCTCATTAGAACTGACATAAATGTGTTCTTTTTAATAGATGAGCTGAAACTCCAAACATTGGCCACCTCGTGCGGAGTTGACTCATTGGAAAAGACCCTGATGCTGGGAGCGATTGGGGGCAGGAGGAAAAGGAGACGACAGAGGATGAGATGTCTGCATGGCGTCACTGACTTGATGGACATGAGTTTGGGTATACTCCGGAAATTGGTGATGGACAGGGATGACTGGTATGCTGCAATTCATGGGGTTGGACACACCTGAGCGAATGAACTGAACTGAATATCCCATTGTGTATATGTATCCCAGTGTGTATATGTATCGTGATTCCTTATCCAATCGCCTCCCAGTAGACATCTAAGTTGCTTGCATGTCCCATCTCTTGAAACTATGCTGCAATGAACATTGGAATGCATGTGTCTCTTTCAATTCTGCTTTCCATACACACAGGTAGTGTGTATGACTACCTGTGGGACTGGTGGGTCATATGGAAATTCTATTTCCAGTTCTTTAAACTATCTCTATACTCTTCACAGTAGGGGCTATACTAGTTTTGATTCCCACTAATAGTATAGGAGTACGTGAAGGCTGTATCTTGTCACCTTGGTTATTTCACTTATATGCAGAGTACATCATGAGGAACGGTAGGCTGGAAGAAGCACAAGCTGGAATCATGATTGTCTGGAGAAATATCAATAACCTCAGATATGCAGATGACACTACCCTTATGGCAGAAAGTGAAGAGGAACTCAAAAGCCTCTTGATGAAAGTGAAAGAGGAGAGTGAAAAGGTTGACTTGAAGCTCAACATTCAGAAAACAAAGATCATGGCGTCTGGTCCCATCACTTCATGGCAAATAGGTGGAAAAACAGAGGAAACAGTGTCAGACTTTATTTTTTGGGCTCCAAAATCACTGCAGATGCTGTTTGCAACCAGGAAATTAAAAGACGCTTACTCCTTGGAAGGAAAGTTATGATCAACCTTGATAGTATACTAAAAAGTAGAGACATTGCTTTGCCAACCAAGGTCCGTCTAGTCAAAGCTGTGGTTTTTCCCGTGGTCATGTATGGATGTGAGAGTTGGACTGTGAAGAAAGCTGATCGCCGAAGAATTGATGCTTTTGAACTATGGTGTTGGAGAAGACTCTTGAGAGTCCCTTGGACTGCAAGGAGATCCAACCAGTCCATTCTAAAGGAGATCAATCCTGGGTGTTCATTGGAAGGACTGATGCTAAAGCTGAAACTCCAATACTTTGGCCACCTCATGCGACGAGTTGGCTCACTGGAAAAGACTCTGATGCTAGGAAAGGTTGGGGGCGGGAGGAGAAGGGGACGACAGAGAATCTGATGCTAGGAAAGGTTGGGGAGTGGGAAGAGAAGGGGACGACAGAGAGTGAGATGGCTGGATGGCATCACTGACTCTGTGGACATGAGTACTCAATGTGGACATTGAGTGAACTCCGGGAGTTGGTGATGGACAGGGAGGCCTGGCGTGCTGTGATTCATGGGGTCGCGGAGAGTCGGACACGACTGAGCGACTGAACTGAACTGAACTGAACTGATAATGTGTGAGGTTGAACATCTTTTCATGTGTTCATTAACCATCTGTGTGTCATCTCTGGAGAGACGGCTCTTGAGTTTTTTGTCCCATTTCTTAATTCAGTTCTTTATTTTAGGCATTGAGCTTCATGTGTTGCTTTTATAGTCTAGGAATTAATTATTTGTCAGTGACTTCATTTGCTGTTACTTTCTCCCTTTCAAAGGTTGTCTTTTCATGTTGCTTATATTTTCCTTCATTGTACAAAATCTTTTAAGTTTAATTAGGTCCCATATGCTTATTTGTGTTTTATTTCCATTTCTCTGGGAGGTGGGTCAGAGTACATCTTGCTGTGATTTATGACAGAATGCGTTCTGCCTAGGTTTTCCTCTAATAGTTTTATAGTTTCTAGTCTTATATTTAGATCTTTAATCCATTTTGAGTTTAGTTTTGCATATGGTGTTACAAAGGGTTGTGGTTTCAGTCTTTTACAACTGGTTGATCTTTTTTTTTTCAAGCACCACTTGTTAAAGAGACTGTCTTTTCTTCATTGTATATTCTTGTCCCCTTTGTCAAAATTAAGATGTCCAAATGTGTGTGGACTTATCTTTTGGCTTTCTATTTTGTTCCATTGATCTAGATTTCTGTCTTTGTGCTGTCTTGATGACTGTACTTTTATAGCATAGTCTGAAGTCAGGCATGTTGATTTCTTCTTTTCCATTCTTCTGTCTCAGGATTGCTTTTGCTTTTAGAGATTTCCGTGTGTTTTGTACTTACTGTGAAAATATACATACTGTGAAAATATCTGCTCTAGTTCTGTGAAGAAGACAATTGGTAGTTTGATAAAAGTTGCCTTGAACCTATAGATTACTTTGGTTTTATATTCATTTTCACTATATTATTTCTTCAAGTCCATCAACCTCGTATAATTTTTCATGTTTGTCTCATCTTTCATTTCTTTATCATTATTTTATAGTTTTCTATATATTCATATAAGTATTTTTGTTTCTTTATGTAAATTTACCCCTAAGTATGCTATTCTTTTCACTGCAATTGTGAACAGGATTGTATCCTTAATTTCTCTTTCTATTTTCTCAATGTTCTTCTATAGCAAAGCAAGGGGTTTCTGTGTACTAATTTATGACCTGTTACATTTTCATATTCATCACTTAGCTCTACTAATATTTTTGTGGTGTCCTTAGGGCTTTCTATGTAGAGGATCATGTCATCTTCAAACAGTGAGATTTTCCTTTCTTTATTTCTTTTCTTTCTTTCCTTCTTTCTTTTTCTTTTTTTTTTTTTTAACTACCTGGATTTCTTTTTATTTTATTTTCTTCTCTGGCTGTTGAGGCTAGGATTTCCAAATCAATGTTGAATAGCTGTAGTGAGAGTGGACACCCTTGGCTTGTTCCTGATTATAGAGGAAATGCTTTCAATTTTTAACCTTTGAAGATACTGTTTGTCATTGGCTTCTCATATATGGCTTTTATTGTGTTCAGATATGTACCTTTTATACTTGCTTTCTAGAGAGTTATCTTAAGTATATGCTGACTTTTGTCAAACAGTTTCTCTCCGTTTTTTGATATAATCATACGGTTTTTAATCTTCCAGTTTAATGTGGTGTATCAGTTTGATTTGCATCCCTGGGATGAAGCTCACGTGCTTATAAGGTAATGATGTATGACCTTTTAAATATATTTTGGATTCTGTTTGCTAGAAGTTGCAGGAAATTTTCTGCATCTATGTTTGCCAATAGGTTTTGTGATACTGGCCTTTCTTTCTTTGTTCCATCTTGTCTTGGTATTAGGGTGATGGTGGCCTCGGTAGAATGAGTTGGGTAGCTTACTATCCTCTGCAAATTTCTGTATGAATTTGGATTGGTTACGTGTTCTTCCATAAACTTTTTTTTTTTTGGAAAATTCTAAAAATAAAATAAAATTGTAGGATTCACCAGTGAAACCATCAGGTCCTTGTGATTTGGTCATTGATAATTTTTTGATTAGAGCTTTAATTTCCATGATTCTATTGTATCTATTAAGATTTTCTACTTCTTGCTCATTCATTATGGACTGTTTTTCTTTTCTAAGCATTTCTAAATTTCTTCAATGATATACATTTTAGTGCAATATAATTGTTCACAGTAATCCCTTATGACCTGTGGTATTTCTGTGTTGTATGTTGTGATTTCCCTATTTTCATTTCTAATTTTATTATTTTGATTTTTCTCCACAATTTTTTTTCTGGGTCACTCTGGCTAATTCTTTGTCTTTGATTATGTTCTCAAAGGACCAGATTTTAATTTTTGAGTTTTGTCATAGCCATCTTTGTTTCTATTTCACTTATTTCTGCTCTGAGTTTTATGATTCCTTTCATTTTACTACCTTCGCAGTTGTTCAATTTGTGTTTGCTTTAGATGTTAAGCTACCCGGTTTCTTTGATGTTCCTCTTCTCCCTTGGGACAGGCTTATCTGCTACGGATTTCATTCTTAACACTGTTTGTTATGGAATCCCAAATCTTCTGGGTTCTTACGTGTTTATTTTCATTAGTTTATATTTAAATTTTATTTCCTTTTTGATTTCTTCTGTGATCTGTTGGTTATTCATATGTGTGTGATGTAGCCTACATATATATTTTTTTTCCCCCTAAATTTGACACCTAATATTACGTCATTGTGATTGGAAAAGATGCTTGAAATTCTTTCATTTCCTTTTCTTTCCTTTTTTTTTTTCTTTTAATTACCAAACGTAGGTTTATGGGCCAGGATTCGATCTATCCTGGAGGATGTTCCATGTGCATTTGAGAAAAGGTGATCTCATTACTAAAGAGTGTAATGACTGTATATAACAATTAGGTGTAATTAGTCCATTGGGACATTTAGGAGCACCTCGATATATAAGACAAATGCAAGTAAGTCGAAAAGGAGAAATTAACAGTAACACAATTATAATGGGGAACTTTAATACCCAACTTACACCTATGGATACATCAACTGATTAAAATTCGAAATGAAAATGGAGAGATCACAAATGACAACATAGAAATACAAAGCATTATTAGAGAATACTATCAGCAATTATATGGCAATAAAATGAAAAACTTGGAAGAAATGGACTAATTCTTAGAAAAGTACGACCTTCCAAAACTGAACCAGGAAGAAATATAAAATCTTAACAGACCCATCACAAGCTCGGAATTAGAGGCTGTAATTAGAAACATGGCAGCAAACAAAATCCCAGGTTCAGACTGCTTCACAGCTGAATTCTACCAAAAGTTTAGAGAAGAGCTAACACCAATTCTACTCAAACTTTTCCAGAAAATTACTGAGGAAACGAAACTTCCAAACTCGTTCTATGAGGCCTGCTGCTGCTGCTAAGTCACTTCAGTCGTGTCCGACTCTGTGTGACCCCTTAGACGGAAGCCCACCAGGCTCCCCCATCCCTGGGATTCTCCAGGCAAGAACACTGGAGTGGGTTGTGAGGCCACCATCACCCTAATCCCAAAACCTGGTAAAGATCCCCCAAAAAAGAAAACTACAGGCCAATATCACTGATGAACATAGAGGCAAAAATACTGAACAAAATTCTAACAATCAGAATCCAACAACACATTAAGATCATACATTATGACCAAGTGGGCTTTATCCCAGGAATGCAAGGATTCTTCAATATCCGCAAATCAATCAACATAATACACCACATTAACAAACTGAAAAATAAAAATCATATTATTATCTCAATAGATTCAGAGAAAGCCTTCGACAAAATTCAACATCCATTTATGATAAAAACCCTTCAGAAAGTAGGATTAGAAGGGACATATCTCAACATAATAAAAGCTATATATGACAAACCCACAGCAAACATTATCCTCAATGGTGAAAAACAGAAACCATTTCCCATAAAGTCAGAAACAAGACAAGGGTGCCCACTCTCACCACTACTATTCAACACAGTTCTGGAAGTTTTGGCTACAGCAATCAGAGCAGAAAAAAAACATAAAAGGAATACAAATTGGAAAAGAAGAAGTAAAATTTTCACTGTTCGCTGATACATGATCCTCTACACAGAAAACCCTAAAGACTCTACCAGAAAACTACTAGAGCTAATCAATGAATACAGTAAAGTGGCAAGATATAAAATCAACACACAGAAATCCCTTGCATTCCTATACAGTAATAATGAGAAAATAGAAAGAGAAATTAAGGAAACTATTCCATTCACTGTTGCAACGAAAATAATTAAATACTTAGGAATATATCTACCTAAAGAAACAAAATACTTGTACATAGGAAACTATAAAACACTGGTGAAAGTAATCAAAGAAGACACTGACAGATGGAGAAATAAACCGTGTTCATGGATTGGAAGATTAAATATTGTGAAAATGAGTGTACTACCCAAGTTATTTAACACTCAATGCAATCCCTATCAATCTACCAATGATTTTTTTATAAGAGCTAGAACAAATAATCTCAAAATTTGTATGGAAATATAAAAAACCTCAAATAGCCAAAGCAATCTTGAGGAAGAACAATGAAACTGGGGGAATTAACCTGCCGGACTTCAGGCTCTACTACAAAGCCAGGGTCATCAAGACAGTACCATACTGGCATAAAGAAAGAAATATAGATCAATGGAAAAAAATAGAAAGACCAGAGATAAATCCCCTCACAAATGGACCTTATCTTTGACAAAGGAGGCAATAATATGAAATAGTCTCTTCAACAATTGGTGCTGGGAAAACTGGTCAGCCACTTCTAAAAGAATGAAACTAGAACACTTCCGAACACCATACACCAAAGTAAACTCAAAATGGATTAGAGAGCTACATGTAAGACCACAAACTATAAAACTCCTAGAGGATAATGTAGGCGAAACACTCTGACATAAATCACAGCAGGATCCTCCAAGACCCACCTCCCAGTTTATTGGAAATAAAAGCAAAAATAAACAAATGGGACGTAATTAAAATCAAAAGCTTCTGCACAGCAAAGGAAACTATAAACAAGGTGAAAAGGCAGCCTTCGGAATGGGAGAAATTAATAGCAAATGAAACAACTAACAAAGAATTAATTGCCAAAATATACAAGCCGCTCCTGAAGCTCAATTCCAGAAAAATAAACGACCCAATCAAAAAATGCGCCAAAGAACTAAATAAACATTTCTCCAAAGAAGACATAAAGATGGCTAAAAAACACATGAGAAAATGCTCAACATCCCCCATAATCAGAGAAATGCAAGTCAAAACCACAATGAGATACCATTTCACACCAGTCAGAATGGCTGCTATCCAAAAGTCTATATGCATTAAATGCTGGAGAGGGTGTGGAGAAAAGGGAACCCTCTTACACTGTTGGTGGGAATGAAAACTAGTACAGCCACTATGGAGAACAGTGTGGTGATTCCTCAAAAAACTGGAAATAGAACTGCCATATGATCCAGCAATCACTCTCCTGGCCGTACACACCGAGGAAACCAGAATTGAAAGAAACAAATGTACTCCAGTGTTCATTGCAGCACTGTTTATAATAGCAAGGACATGGAAGCAACCTAGATTTCCATCTGCAGATGAATGGATAAGAAAGCTTTGGTACATATACACAATGGAGTATTTTTCAGCTATCAAAAAGAATTCATTTGAGTCAGTTCTAATGAGGTGGATGAAGTTGAAGCTTATTATAAAAGTGAAGTCAGCCTGAAGGAAAAACATCAATACAGCATACTAACACATATATATGGAATTTAGAAAGATGGTAACCTTAACCCTGTATACGAGACAGCAAAAGAGACATAGGTGTATAGAACAGTCTTTGGGACTCTGGGGGATAGGGTGAAGGTGGGATGATTTGAGAAAATGGCATTGTAGCATGTATATTATCATATGTGAAATGAATTACCAGTCCAGGTTCCATGCTTGATACAGGATGTCTGGGGCTTGTGCACGGGGATGACCTGGAGGGAGGATATGGGGAAGAGGGATGTGGGAGGGGGTATCAAGATGGGGAAGACATGTACACCCGGGGCAGATTTGTGCCATTGTATGGCAAAACCAACCAATAAAAAATAAATAGAAAGAAAGATCTAAAAGAATGATGTTTCAAATCGGCATACTCTGCAGGTAGCTGCTGCTTATGCTATAGTGCTGTCAGTCTCTAAAACCTTACAAAAACAGCAAGATGTGCTTATATGCCTGGTCCTGTGGGGGAAAGAATATTGCTGCACTTAAGAAGGAGAGAAAATTGTTTGTAGGAGCTGTGCATACCCTATCTCTGAGCCTGGTAATCTAGCCCATTCTGTTTCTTGTTCCTTTTCATCTCCCTGTATGACCCTGAATGTTTTCTTCCTGCTGCTCCTTTCTGCCTAGGAATCCAGGGTGTAGCAGCATGTCTCCACTTACAGCATGCCTTCTCGGTGACACCCCTGGGCTTGATTCCCTGGTGTCAGTATTTTGGCTGCCATGGTTAATGTAGTTTACACAAGTTTGTTAATTTTTTAGGTATTCATTTTCCTGTTCGTAGCCAGGCCAGTTCAGACAGCTCATATGCACATTTCTGCTGGTGGGCACACACACACACACACACATACCCACAACCCTAAAAGGAAAATTTCACATTTACATATAATAATATGCAAATTGTCATAGCTTTGTTTTCCGGGATCATGGACTTTGGTAAGTGCCTCTCATTTTCTCTGGTTGTTTTCATTCACTAACTTGTCATTCAAATTAGTGTCCTGTTCTATCTCTACTCTTAATTCTGGAAAATTACAAATTTTGGGATTTACTCATGAGAAGGACTGACTTGGAAAGACGTTCGGTGGGCTGGAAGTGCTCGTGGTGGACAATTGAATGATGGGTGCTCATGTCCTCTATTCTCTCATCACATTGACTGTTTCACAGTGCCAATCACTTCGGCATGATTCCATTCCACGTGCTTTCCTTCCAGGAACCACACCAGAAATAGCAGGTGGATTTGGACTGCACTGACTTCGAACTACCTATCTCAGCCTACACCTCTCAAAACCGTTTCCTTGTCAATGCTCGGCCCTTGTGGCAGCCCCAGTGCCCCATCAGGCCCAAGACCTTCTGATCAAGGCGATCCTGCTCCTCCCAACTGTGTAATAGACTGTTTGCAAGTGTTTCCGTCCCCCCCCCCCCCGCCAAAGTTTTTCTCCCTGTAGCAGGGAAAGGCCAAACTGATGTCTGGACCTCCAAAAGGGCAAAGAAAATGTGACATGCCTGTGTCTGAAACTATATCATGAAGAAGGCGCATGCAGATGCAAAGGGCCTCTGCTGAAATAAGGCACTGAATGTGAGGTCAAAAAGGTCCAGTGACCTCCCTTTTTGTCAGCACTTCACTTTATTTCTGCCCACTCATACACATAGACCCTGCAAGGATTGCACTCTGAGGAGCCTGCCTGCGCTGAGCCAATAGTTGATGCCTCCATTGTACAGAAAGCAGCATTCATCTCCCAAATGTTCCAAGAGGGCTTGATTCCAGGCCAGACGTCCGTAACTTGCTTAATGGCAAGACTGTCTTTCTGCTTCCCTCATCAGACTGTGGTAGATCTGCCTATAGCTCAGAATGCCTGAGAGACTACAAAGTTGGCATACCACAAATGCAGCTAAAGTTTGGGCTGGGGGACATCGAAGATGCCCACTTCAAATCAGGGGTACCTGTGAGAGTCTCATGGTGCATATCTCCTTAAAGATTACCATAAAAAATCAGATATTCTACTTCAGGGAGATTATGGGAACCATCCCTCATGTGCAGACAGACTCACATTTTCCCTTTGCATCCACAACCAAGGATGATACAAAAAGAAAAGAAAGAATTCATGTCAGGATTTTGGGCATGAGCAATGGCACGTCTTCATCAGGACTTCTATCCCCTAGTCCCTAAGCCTGAAAAGCAGCAGGCTCTGTACTGCTGCCACGGGCATCAATGTCCCCCCCGTCCCAGGGTCACTTCATGCAAACAGCCCACCACAATTCAGTTCAGATCACTTCAATCCTTCATTTATCTGATACTTTGTGACCCCATGGACTACAGCATGCCAGTCTTCACTGGTCATCTAAAACTCCCAGAGCTTACTCAAACACGTGTCCATCAAGTGGTGATTCAATATCTCACTTGCAATTCTTTGGAAAATTATGATGCCATCCAACCATCTCTGTCATCCGCTTCTCCTGTCTTCAATCTTTCCCAGTATCAGGGTCTTTTACAGTGTCAATTGTTCACATCAAGTGTCTAAAACATTGAATTTTCAGCCTCAGCATCCGTCCTTGCAATGAATACTCATGACCAATTTCCTTTAGGATTGACTGGTTTAATCTCCATCAGTGCAGAATTCTTATGAGTCTTCTCCAATACTATAGATCAAAAATGTCAGTTCTTCCAGTGCTCAGCTTTATGGTCCAAAATTCACAGCCATACATGACTCCTGGAAACACCATAACTTTGACTAGATGGACCTTTGTCAGCAAAATATTTTCTGTGGTTTTTCAATAATGTCTATATTTGTCACAGATTTTCTTCTAAGTAGCAAGCGTCTTTCAATTTCACGGCTGTAGTCACCATCTACAGTGATTTTGTAGCCCAAGAAAGCAAAGTCAGTCCACTGTTTCCATATCTATTTGCCAGAAAGTGGTTGGACCGGATGCCATGATCTTCAATGTTCAGTTTTAAGCCACCTTTTCAACTCCTCTCTTTCACTTTCATCAAGAGACTTTTTATTTTTTCTTCACTTTCTGCCATAAGAGTGGTATCATCTGCAAACCAGTGATTTTTGACATTTCTCCCAGCAAACTTGATTCCAGCTTGTGCTTCATCCAGTCTAGCATTTCACCTGATGTATTGTGCATTTGAGTAAATTGGTGACAATGTAGAGCCTTGAGGTACCACTTTCCCCAACTCTGGAACCAGTCCATTGTTGCAAGTCCATGGTACTGTTGCTTCTCGACCTGCATACAGATTTCTATGCAAGCAGGTCAGGTGGCCTGGGATTCCCAATTCTTAGAATGTTCCAGTTTTTCATGTTCCAGAAGTCAAAAACTGTGGCATAGTCAATAAAGAAAATATAGGTGTTATTCTGGAACTGTCTTGCTTTTTCAATCACACAATGGGTGTTGGAAATTTAGTCTCCGGTTGCTCTGCCTTTCCTAAATCCAGCTTGAACCTCTGGAAATTCTTCATTTGTTGAAACCTTCCTCGGAGAATGTCAGGCATTACTTTTTGCTCTGTGTGAGATGAGTGCAATTGTGCATTAGATCAAACAGTCTTTGGCATTGCCTTTTTGGGATTGCAAGGAACTGATCTTTTACAGTTCTTTGGCTGCTGCTGAGTTTTCCAAATCTGCCTGCATATTGAGTGCAGCATTTTTGCAGCATCATCTGTTAGAATTATACATAACTCAACTGGATATTCATCACTTCCAACAGCTTTGTTCTTACTGATGTTTCCTAAGGCCTACTTGATTTTGCATTCCAGGATGTCTCAGTCTTTCAGGATGCATTCAACTTTAAGGATCCAATATATTGTCTTCTCTGTGTGCTGTTTCTCAAGGACTCTCTGTTCCTTATCTGTTCCTGCAAAGTAGGAAAGATCAGAGCTGCACACAGTTCTCAGGACTGAGATCATGGGAAAGGACACCTGCTTGGATTCCCTTCAGTGACTCCCTTCAGTGACTCTCCTCAGTGACTTTTTACTGAAAGGACTATCCATTTCGTTGCAACTGGTGGAATTTCATTCTTTATAATTGTTGAGTAAACATTTTACTGAAGATATATAAGCGTGTGTCTCTTCCAATAAAGTCCCCCTTTTTCACTCAACACTTTTGTTCCCTGTATCCTTCTTCTCATCAACTCCAGTTCCCAGGTCCTGGTCTACACCAATCATGACAACTGACACCCGAACAGCGACCTGGTGAACACCCTTGGCAAGCAGACAGAGTGAATGTTAGGAACTATGGGGGTCAGTAAGTGCAGGGTTATGAGAGAAAGGGCTGGAATGCCCTATCACCTTTGTATGTTACTACATCATTTATTTAAGGTTCAATGACTTTTGGTTTTGCATCAGCAGAAACAGGCTCATCTCCAAAGAGTGGTTGAATACAATCCCTGGTTCCCTGATGAAGGCAGTTTGGATTTAGAAACTTGAAACCGGGTTAAAGAAAATGTTAAATGAGCCACAAGATGGGGAGTAAATATTCAAACAAATTTCTGACCCTTGTGGGCCCTCAGTAAAGCCATGATCTTTTCATTTCAAGGCAATTCTAACCGCAACCCCCATAATTGTCATCAAGCAGAATGCTCATATACGAATATGAATTACACGATGAGACTTTACAAAAAGCCCAATTAGAGCAACATAGAATGTTTCAAAACTTTCCCGCCACCCCTGTTCCGGCTGTCCCAAGCGCTCCTCCTCCTCTTGTAATGGACACGAAACCGAAGGTCCCCCGATTCGAGAACAAGATGAATCTGATGTTGATACTTCTGATGCTCTCTTTGACACTAAAGATAACAATATATATGTAGATGACAATGATAAGCGCCTAACACACACTCATATTTATGAAAACAGATGATCCACTCATTCTCCTTCATGACAAAGGCCTTCTGATTTACTGAATTTGCAATCTCGAGTCCCCGAGGCCAACGATCTTTTTCTCTATCCTGTATTAAGAAATGGTATGCTCTAGGGCAACTAATGCCTCAAAAAGAAGGCATTGATTTTTCTCACATACAACAAATGAAAAAGTTGTAACTACATACAGCCCTCCTTCATCTATTACTAAATAACTTCTAAACACTATGGCATCTTCTACTGGAAATTTTATTTTATTCTTTAGATATTCTGGGAGTTGCTATATCCTGTAGTGTTGTCAGAGAAAAGGCCAAAGTGCAATTTGAAAAACTGCTTGTATATGGAGAATGAAAATCAGGAATGTCAGAGAGCCATCGCTCTGATTTGTGAGACCAGGAATGTTCTTGATTATTTGAAGATTTGTCGCAACTTAGGATCAGAAACTCAGAAAATGCAAATCTTAGTTGAAGCAATGGCTACTTCCTTTAAAAGGGGAATGAAAGGTGTTTTGTTTGTGGGGATAAGAGCAATTACAGAAAAAAAAAGTTTACCCTAAAAAGCACACAGGATAAAATAAAACTACTAAAAAGGCTTCAGGATTCTGCCCTCGATGTTGTAAAGTGGTACACAGGGCTAAAAAACCTCGATCTAAATATGACGTTGAAGGGAACCCTATTTTGGGAAACTCAAAATGGGGAATCCCCAGGTTCCTGTCAACAAAAATCAGGGGCAAGCTCAATCTTTTCTCTCAAAGCTTCAACATCTGGCAGGGCTGTTGTTGACATACAAGCCCTGAATGATTTTCTTTTTTTCCTCAAACAGTCCCATCTAGAATACCTACTGGACTTTATGGACACTTAACTCCCACAAATCTTCGCCCTTATATTTGGCTGATATTGTCTGAATTCTAAGGGAATTTCTATTCATTCTGGAATAATTGATTCAGATTTTAAGGGAGAAATAAAAATTATGATATCATCTCAGAAACTATGGCAATTCAAAAAGGGGGACAAATTGTCCAATTACTTCTTTTACATTTCTATTAACTTTTTAAATGCAACCAGTCCAATCACCTAAAGGCAAATAGATAGGGAAACAGTGGAAACAGTGGATGAATTTATTTTTCTGGTTTCCATAATCACTAGAGATGGTGATTGCAGCCATTAAGTTAAAAAAGGCTTCCTTCTTGGAAGGAAAATGATGACCAACCTAGAAGGCATATTGAAAAGCAGAGACATTATTTTGCCAACAAAGTCCATTTAGTCAAGGCTATGGTTTTTCCAGTGGCCATGTATGGATGTGTGAGTTGGATTATAAACAAAGCTGACTGTTGAAGAATTGATGCTTCTCCAACTGTGGTGTTGGAGAAGACGTGAACGTCCCTTGGACTGCAAGGAGATCCAACCAGTCAGTCCTAAAATAGATCAGTCCTGGGTGTTGATCAGAAGGACTGATGTTTAAGCTAAAACTCAAATATTTCGGCTACCTACTACAAAGGGCTAACTCATTTGAAAAGACCCTGATGATGGGAAAGATTGAGGGTAGGAGGAGAAGGGGAAGACAGAGGATGAGACAGTTGAATGGCCTCACTGACACGATGGATATGGTGGGTGGGCTCCGGGAGTTGGTGATGGACAGGGAGGCCTGGCATGCTGCGGTTCATGGGGTCTCAAAGAGTTGGACATGACTGAGCAACTGAACTGAAATGGATTGAATGATATAGAGACAGGTGAATTAGGTAATACAGATCAAACGCAATCCTTAGAGACATCAAGAGTATCTGAATATGCACGAACAAATATAAATATCAAAATAAATTGCAAAAGACTTTCTGGTCTTTTTGAAATTGAATTCGATATTACCATTATTTCCAAACATTTATTGCCCAAACCTGGGCCTTTACAAGAAAATTCTTGCCAAATTGCAGGAGTATCTCAAACTAAAGTACAGGAGGTTTACCAAAATGTCCAAATATGTCCACGTGAGGGACCAGAACGGCAACCTACAACTTTACAACTTATGTGATAGATGCACCCCTCCATTTAATAAGAAAATATTTATTTATGCACTGACAAACTCAATATATATTCCATATTTTTCATAGGGGCCACTGCTCGTTAATAAACAATAAAATTATTAAAAATAACTGAAATATTATGAGCCTATTTGGACAGAGCAGTGGCCCCTTACAAAAGTTGGACTGTGAAGAAATCTGATTGCTGAAGAATTGATGCTTTTGAACTGTGGTGTGGAGAAGACTCTTGAGAGTCCCTTGGACTGCAAGGAGATCCAACCAGTCCATTCTAAAGGAGATCAGTCCTGGTTGTTCATTGGAAGGACTGATGCTAAAGCTGAAACTCCAATACTTTGGCCACCTCATGCGATGAGTTGACTCACTGGAAAAGACTCTGATGCTGAGTCAGGATTGGTGGCAGGAGAAGGGGACGACAACAAATGAGACGTCTGGATGTCATCACTAACTCGATGGACACGAGTTTGCATGAAGTCCGGGAGTTGGTGATGAATAGGGAAGCCTGGCGTGCTGTGATTCATGGGGTCGCAAAGAGTTGGACACGACTGAGCGACTGAACTGAACTGAAGTGAAGGAACTACAAAGGAAGACACACAATTGAAATTAAAACATATTGAGGAATCTTGTTTCCCTTGGAATACTCCCAGTTTTGTGATAAAGAAGAAATCTAACAAATGGCCTATTTTAACTGACTTTCGAAAGGTTAATGCATCCATGAAACCTATCGGCGCATTGCAACCATGAATTTCGTCACCTGCCACTATTCCTCAAAACTGGCATATTATTATCATAGGCTTGAAGGATTGATTTTTACTGTACCTTTACACCCTCTAGACCGAGAAAGATTTACTTTCTCCCTTATCCTAGTCATATCAGGCCTCACAAACAGTATCAATGGACAGTATTGCCTCAAGGAATGATAAATTCTCACACCATGTTTCAATATTGTGTAGCCAAAGTTCTTGAACCTGTGAGAAAGCAATTTCATAAATTTCCTATTGTTCACTATATGGATGCTTTGTTGTTTTCAGCTCCTTCTATTTGAGAAACTCAGCAGATGTTTGATGCACCTCAACAATACTTAAAATATTCTTGATTAATCATTGCCCTGAAAAGACTCAAACCTCTACACCTTTCCATTACTTGGGATTTATTGCTAAGAGACAACATATCACTCTCCAACTTGCACAGATTCGTGTTGATAAATTATCAAACTTGACTGATTTTCAAAAATTTTAGGCGTATAACCTGGAGTAGACCTACTTTGGGTATTGCAGATTACCAGCTGACTAATTTATTTAACACTTTAAAAGGAGATTCTGATCTGAATAGCCCTCGTTTACTCTCCCAAGAGGCACGAGAAGAACTCTGCTTAATGCAAAATAAATTGCACAAACAATTTCTTTCTCCTATCAGACTTGAGTTACCTCTAGAGTTATTTATCCTTCCCTCTCTCCAGTCCCCTATAGGAATTCTTGCCCAACAAGGATGCCTGATAGAATGGATATATACCCTTTTTTAGAGGGACAAGATCACTTACACTCTTTCTTGATTTGATTGCTCTAAGCGACTGAACTGAACTGAACTGAATATTTATCAAAGGGAGAAATAGAATGGAGCTCTAATTGGCTCTGATTCTTATAAAATTGTAGTGCCTATTAGTAAGTTTCAATTTGAGAATGACTTACAAACTTCTACTGACTTCCAAATAGCCTTTTAGAAATTTTTGGAAAATTTCATTTCATTATTCTTTAACAAACTTTGGAATTTCTTCAAAAATACTCACATTGTCACATCACAACCTATACCTCTAGCTGATGTTTTGTTTATAGATGGGACTAAATATGCTAAAACCTCATTCTGGTCTCTCAAAGAGTATAACGTTTTTTATACTAAATCTCACTCTTCTCAACAAAATGAATTATATGCTCTCATTCAGGTTATTCACCTACATCCTTACCATATTAATTAGTTTATGATTTTTTATATTCAATATTTGCATTACGATATATCAAAACTTCAATTATAAATTCTAATCAGTCTATTATTCAACATTTTATCGAACTACAATCTCTTACTAGGAACTGCACTTCCCCCATTCATATTATCCATATCCGAGCACATTCTTGGTTTTCTGGCCCTATGGCTCATGGCAACAAACAAGATGATAAACTTATTTTTTTGCTACTCCTGAAGAGCCACATGCTCTATTACACAATAATGCTGGTTCATTATACCAAATGTGGAAAATTCCATACTGCCATGCTAAAGAAATCATTAATAATTACCCTACTTGAAGGCCTTTACATCTTCAATCTAATGCACAAGGTATTAATCCTCGAGGATTACAACCTAATGAACTATGCAAATGGATGTAATGCATTGTCCTGAAATTTCTCGCTCTTCCTTCTTGCATGTCTCAATTGACACAAATTCCTTTTATATATGGGACACACCTCTTCAAGGTGAGGCTACAGGACATGTTGTAACCCACCTGTTAGCTTGTTTTGCTATAATGGGGACACCTAGTTGTATAAAAACAGAAAATAGCCTTGCCTATATTTCTAGGCAATTCAAACAATTCCTACAATCATTTTCTATTAAATATATTACAAGAATTCCTTAAAATCCACAAGCACAAATTAAAAAATTAAATAAATAAAGAGGGGGAATACACAGGAACATTTTTGTCTTCCTTACGCAGAGCAGACTTTCAGTTCAGTTCAGTAGCTCAGTCGTGCCCAACTCTTTGCCACCCCATGAATCAATAGATGGATAGGCCTCCCTGTCTATCAACAGCTCCCAGAGTTCACTCAAACCCATGTGCATCGAGTCGGTGATGCTATCCAGCCATCTCATTCTCTGTCGTCCCCTTCTTCTCCTGCCCACAATCCCTCTCAACATCAGAGTCTTTCCCAGTGAGTCAACTCGTCGCATGAGTTGGCCAAAGTACTGGAGTTTCAGCTTTAGCATCAGTTCTTCCAATGAACACCCAGACTGATCTCCTTTAGAATGGACAGGTTGGATCTCCTTGCAGTCCAAGAGACTCTCAAGAGTCTTCTCCATCACCATGGTTCAAAAACATCAATTATTCGGCTATCAGCTTTCTTCATTGTCCTATTCTCATGACCACTGGAAAAACCATAGCCTTGACTAGATGGACTTTTGTTGGCAAAATAATGTCTCTGCTTTTTAATATGCTGTCTAGGTTTGTCATAACTTTCCTTCCAAGGAGTTAGGGTCTTTTAATTCCATACAAAACCTGAAATCTAAAACAAGGCCATTGAACTTTGGGCTTTAAATGATAACTAAGGACACCAATTTCAGTAACACTTACCATTGCTGCAAAATGCTCACCTCTGTAAATGTGGCATTCTCACCTACATTGAATGAAATTTTTCAGTGAAAGAAAACGTGTGTTTGTGGACCACTCCCTCATCTACACAGATATTCCACAGATTTCACTGTTCATCAGCTGCAAGAATGAGAGTGGTGAACTTAAGTTGGTGTTGTCCTATGTGGGTTACCATCCCAAAACAGGGACATGAGTTGATGTTGCCAACCTCATCTAAAGGAATGACCCTAAATTTGAGATTGCCAAGATTTCTAGGCAGTGTTAATGACAGCTGGATAGTCCAACAAGCAGACACTTTGTTCAGAGTATTTCATTGTGAAATATATTAGGGGTCAACCATTGATTTTGATCCCCTCTTACTCTAAGACATTTCTAGATTATTAAAATTAATGATTTTTTTCCCATACATGTCTCCACAACTACTATGGAATTTTAGGGAATTGGGGCCTGAAACTGCATGAATAGAATGGGTTTTTATAGACTGTAAACTTCATAAGAGCAGCAGTCATTTTATAATTTTAATTCCCACATTTAACTTTCATGTAAATATAATAAATATTTATCAACTTGGAAAAAGTTATCAGTAAATAGGAAAGGCCAATTATGATAATAATGAAGATTATAGGTATATGTTGAGTAATGTATATAGTATTTAATTGGTTATGACATTTCTTTATTGATAATTCAGTAAGTAATTAACACATATCATTTGTAGGCTCTAAGTTTTAGCTGATGTGAAAAATACATAAACAGAGTAAATCCAAAACTGAAGACTTGATATCTGGCCTCAAATTTGTAGGAGGGCAAATGTCAGTTCCCTCCAACCCCAAGAAAGAGTTAAGACAAAGTTGTGAGAAGGGGCTTAGCATGACTGAAATTAGGTTGAGTGATTGTAGCTCTGGGAAAGTATAAGAGAAAGATAATGAAATTATTAAGGAAAACAGATACCATGTCTTCACAGAACTTGTTAGTCACCTCCAGGAATTTATTCTGTCTCTGTGGGAACTGATAAGCAACATCTAAACATGCATTAGGAAATAAAGGGTGGAATCTTGGTGTCAGGAAATAAAGACTTGCCTTAAGGACAGCATCTTCCTTGGGGGCTCAGACAGTAAAGCATCTGCCTGCAATGTGGGAGACCCGGGTACAATCCCTGGGTCGGGAAGATCCCTGAAGAAGCAAATGGCAACCCACTCCAGTATCCTTGCCTGGAGAATCCCATAGATGGAGGAACCTGGAAGGCTGAAGTCCACGGGGGTTGCAAAGAGTCAGACATGACTGAGCTATTTCCCTTCCACTTTCGCTTAAGGACAGCAGAGCAAAATATCCTATACAATACCACTTGTAAAATACGTATCTTGTGCTGACCATGAGCCAGTCACTGATTATGCCATGTTATCTTTGATATCACAGTGACAGTACAGTTGTGATCATCATGATCATGATTTTATATTTTCAAGTACATAATGAATTTCTATATTGATGATAATCTGCTGTCTACCAGTATCAAATAGAATGGAATGTAACTGTGAATGCACTAAGGTACATACTGTGTATTTCCATTTTTTTGACTTTATTTGTATCTCTTCCTTCACCCATACAATCCTAATGTAGACACCCATTCATTTCAGCAGGGATGATTTCAGAAATCACTTTACATCCATTACCTCTTTTCCCTTTGTTCTCATTTTCTTGCTTACAAATATTAGATCAGGTGTCATTGACCTAGGATGCATAACGAATGTTTTCTTGTTCTGAAGAGTTTATAAAACAGTGCAGTAAAATAGCCAGACATTAACCTAAGGCCTCATTTTTTCTCTTCATTGTTTGAAAAGAGAAAACAAAACGATGACAATGAACATGTAATTTTATTGTTCAAATACAAGAATTGTAGGTATTTGTTGACATCTCCCAACAAAAATTTCAATGTTCATGAGGCTCCATAATCTGACACTTATTTGATAGGTCAATGTAATTAGCACGGTTTTCACATAATAATGATTGTTGATGAGATGACTTGAAACAGAGGAGGCAGATGTACAAGTGATTGTTGGCACTGAGAACCATGAGTTGTCTCTGTCTTGAAGGTTACGAAAAGGACTGTCATGGGCTGACATATCACTCTACCTAAGAGGAAATTTAGAAGGCTTCCTCATCAGTCCAGAATAACTGCTCTGTAATGGAGATACGATGCGGTTCTGAGAGCAGATGTAGTTGTAGTAGCCACGACCTCAACGTGGTCATTTACCTGAGTGTAGCTGCTATGTGAGTGTCACCTAAAAATGCTCAACTTATTTAAAACAGCAGGTTTATCTCCCACAATCTGTTCTGTTTGGCTAACTGATATTGATGATGGGGAAAGTAAGTCACAGACAGCTAGAGCTCTTGTATTAGAGACTATCTGGCTGGTGTCCGACTTTTGTATGAAAGGCACAGTTAAACTGGTGGAGGCTGAAAATATATTTTATCCACTAGTTTCAGGAAGAAAACCTGAGTTACGATCATCTACGTTGACACTTGCTTTAACATGCTTCGTCTTGTAATCTCGAACTAATGAAGATATTGGAAACACATTGTTAATCCCAACTCTTCTTTTTATGCTTCCTAAAAGTTGAGGATAGCCTCTTTTGAATTTTGGATTATTGTAGCTCTGTAACTAAAGTCAAAGGATACAATTATTTTTTTCTTTATAAACCAAGGTAAAACTGCCATAAAAGCTAAACTATAAAAGTTTATTCCTTCATACAGATGGCTAACAAACACATGAAAAGATGCTCGACGTCACTTATAATCAGAGAAATGGAAATCAAAACCACAATGAGGTACCATTTCATGCCAGTCAGAATGGCTGCTATTCAAAAGTCAACAAACAATAAATGTTGGAGAGGGTGTGGAGAAAAGGGAAACTTGTTACGCTGTTGGTGGGAATGCAAACAGTACAACCACTATGGAGAACAGTGTGGAGTTTCCTTACAAAACTGGAAATAGAGCTGTCATATGACCCAACAACCACACTCCTGGGCATGCACACTGAGGAAACCAGAATTGAAAGAGACATAGGTACTTCATTGTTTATCGCAGCACACTTTATTATAGCCAGGACATGGAGGCAACCTACATGTCCATCTGAAGACGAATGGATAAGAAAGCTGCGGTACTTATACACGATAGAGTATTACTCAGCAATTACAAAGAATACATTTGAATAAGTTCTAATGAGGTGGATGAAACTGGAGCCTATTATACAGAGTGAAGTAATGCAGAAAGAAAAACACCAATACTGTATACTGACGCATATATATGGAATTTAGAAAGTTGATAATGATAACCCTGTACACGAGACAGCAAAAGAGACACAGATGTATAAAGCAGTCTTTTGGACTCTGTAGGAGAGGGTGAGGGTGGGATGATTTGGGAGAATGTCATTGAAGCATGTATATTATCATATGTGCAATGAATCGCCAGTGCAGGTTCGATGCATGATACAGGATGCTAGGGGCTGTTGTACTGGGATGAACCGGAGGGATGGGATGGGGAGGGAGGTGGGAGGGGTGTTCAAGATGGGGAACACATGTACACCCGGGGCAGATTCATGTCAATGTATAGCAAAGCTAGTACAAAAATGTAAACTCATTAGCCTCCAATTAAAATAAATAAATTTAAAAAAGAAAAAATAGTATTCCTTTAATGATACCGATTAAATTGCATCAAATAGAACACCTCCAGCGTAGTTTTACCAGCTAACATGTTAGGAACAGTTATGCACCTCAGCTAAATATGTTATATATATATACAGTAAATGCCACTTTAAGTAGCTTCAAGACTTCTATCTTGTTTTAAGTTGATGGAAAGTTGTTAAACATCAAATATAATATCCTCCAGCTGTTCTCCACTTCAAAAAATAAAGTTTTTTCAACAAGTTTCTATCTCAATTTTAAATTCCGTTTTAGCTACATATGGTAACATGCTTGTTGTTTTCTTCTTCCAGAAAGTCTGATAGCGAAGCAGATCTTTGAAAAGTTTGTCACTTTTTACTAAACCCATAAAGATTAAGCTGTCGAACTAAACTTTTCATATTATTGCTTTCAAATGTTCTGAAAGGCACCTTTCTTTCCAAGACTTCTTTCTTGCAGAGTTCTTCATTGATCACTATGCAAGTGTCACTCTCATCCCACCAAATAGATTCAATTGATCACTTTCAACTATATTCCACAATTTTTGTGGAAAAGTGAGTGAAAGAAATTCATTCAGCTCAGTTGTTTCAGAGACAGAAAATGTGTAACGTGGCCTTTTTCTCAGAACTTCCTCAGACAAAGCCTGAAAAGCATATTCTTTAATAATAGATCACAAAACTGAGTCCCCAGCAAGTGTATAATCATACAAAGAAGATCTGATGGAGGTTTCTGAACCAGTGGATTGGTCTTTAAGAGGCATATCTTGAATTTCTGAAGAAATATGTGCCATCTCAGAAAAATCTTTCTTCAGATACTTTTCTCATTTTTCTGATTTTGTACACTGCAACTTCAAATGCTGCTTGGCTGGTCTACAGAGAGAAACTCCCTAGACCATCACAGTGGTTCAAAGAGTCACTAGTCTCCTAACAATGGAAGGGTAGCTGTGACATCACAAAGTCACGGGTCTCCAAGCAATGGAAGGGTAATATTCAACCAGTGTTTGCTTCAGCATCAATTTAAAATACAGGCTCCTTACCTAAATAGTAAACAAAACAATGAGCCCGCAAAATCTCATTCCTAAAGAATTTTTACACGGATAAGTCACATCAGTAAATCTATTTGGTTTCTGAAATAAAAATAATTCATCACCCTTCTATTCACACATTTTAAATATTCAATACTGTTACCCAACTAAACTTGGGTCTACTCACTTCTGTGCAATAGTTTATTGGAGAACCAAGCAAGGTGCCCAAGCAGCTGGTGCTTCAAACACCCACACTCCCCAAATACTTTCAGGGGAATGATTTTAATGACAGAGTGAGTTTGGGCATGGGGTGTGTGATCAGTCTGGGGACATTCTACTAGTGGCCTGTTACTGAGGATATTGGGAGTCGACACCACTGACCATCTGATTCCAACTACTCTGTGGTCCAGGTACTTACATTTCAGCCTGGTTGGGACTTTAGTATCTCTAAAACTGTTCACAGGATATTGCTCAGAATGTTATCCATGGCCCGTGAGGAGGAATTTAAGATCCTTGACTTTGCTTAATGGCTAAATCATTATTATTCTATACTGCTTGATTATTTTCCTTTGTTTCTGGCTTTTCTGGTTTCACTGATTAAAATTATTCTTGGAACACGAGGAAGTCTAGAATCTCCTCCTTCTCTCTCTTGGTTTTCCTACTTTTCAAACTTACGAAGGGACTGCTTAGAACATGAAGGGAAATAAAGTGTTGGACTTAGAGCGGGATCATAAATGTGACTGAAAATCTCAGTTGCCAGTTCGATTTTTTTTCAGGTTCCCCAGCTCTTGGAGTGTTTGAGTCAACAACAACTCTGGCTATTTCATGATGAGCGGGAGCATGAAGTTGGAAATAATTCTGACATCTAAGCTTGGTAGCAATATTTTCTGTTATGCAAACATATCTGTCTCTTTTAAATAGATATTTGTATATCTATTATGTATATATATGCATATATATATACATATGTATATATTTCTATAACTGTTTTTGTCGCTAACCCTGGAGAAAATTGGCAGATATTTATTAAAAGGAAAGAGGGGGTGTTATAAAGGAGCCCTCATATTTTAGATGCAGCCAAAGGAATATATATTTGTAAGTATTTCCACTTACGTACATTCAATAACCAAGTAGACTTTTGAATCACTCTACTTTGGGGTTTTAATTCTTTCCATTCATGCTTTACGTAAGAGGAATTAAAAGCCATTGTACATTTTTTTTTTACACACACCTATACACACAAGCATGCACATATGTGTATATATGTCAAATGTAATTTTAGACACCTTTATTTAGGTGGCCAAACTCTTTGCTTGCTCCCAAGACCTTAAATGAACTTTTTGGGAAGCCCAACATTGCTTAATAACTTTCTGGATGAATAATATAGATCCTATTGCTGAAAGGCTGTCCCTTAATCTAGCTGATCTTCCACTATTCTTTCTGTAATAGAGATGGGGTTCATACAAATGAGTACACCTTGAGCCCATAAAATCGCAACTCTCATTACTTAGAGATATTGTTCTAAGAAAGCTGTTGCTCTCCTCACGTTGGATACAATTTTAAAAATTCAAATTAATGGGTAAAACAGATGCACAGTGCACTGTGCATAGATCATAATCAGGCTCTTCTGGCTAGCTGAACATTGAAATTATATGTTGTGTACATTAAAATCACTTCTCCATAATTCAGTATGTACATTTTTCTTTCAACACTTTAAACTTCTGGTACCAAATATTTCAATAGAAACCATTGATGATCAAAATTTCTCTCCCTTCATGCCACAGGGGTTCAGCTTCCTGCCCCGCTACACATCATATCCTTATAGTTGCCACATTAGAGAAAACCTAACTAGATAACATGAACAGGCTCAATATATTCTGTGAACATTTTACAGAGTTGTCACAGAAGCATGGCACAAATGCTCCAAGAGGAAACTTAAAACCAGCAGTATTATATATGGTGAGTAACGATCACCTTAGAATACTCTTAGAAAACAATTTCTTATCCAAAACACTGAGGGGAAAACAATGGTACAAGAATAAAATAATTCTCAATGTCCATAGGAAAACATTGTGTAGACAGTCCGGTTGAATTCTCAGTATTACACACAGTAAGATCATGGCATCTGGTCTCACTGCTTCATGGGAAATAAAGGAGGAAAAGGCAGAAGCAGTGACAGGATTAGTCTTCTGTGGCTCTATATTCACTGTGATGGTGATGGAAGCTATAAAATTAGAAGACAGTTGCTTCCTGGAAGAAAAGTTCTCACAATAGTAAGCGTGTTAAAAAGTGAAGAGTTGACTTGTCCAAAGGATTCACATTGAGTCGAATCTATGGTCTTTCCAGTAGACATGTACAGATGTGACAACACCAAACTGCTCTGCTGGGGATGACTTGTCAGTGTCCATTGATTTGCAAGGAGATCAACATAAAGGAAATCAACTCTGAAGACATATTAGAATCACTGACACTGAAGCTGAGTCTCCAAAGCTTTGACCATCTGAGCAAAGAACTAACTCATGAGAAAAGACCCTGATTCTTAGGAAACAAGGAAATCAGGAGGAGACATGGGTGAGAGAGGAGGAGAAGGTTGTATCGATTCACCCATTCAATGGACATAATCTCAGGCAGACACTGGGTGATGGTGAGGGCCAGAGAGGCCTTGTGTGCTGCAGTCCAAGGGGTCACAAAGAGTCTGAAATGGCTTTGTGACTGAATATAAACAAGATTTCAGTTAATAAAATGGATCTTCCAGGGTCGCGGTGGGGTCTCATTATGTTAGAGGAATAGGAGCCTGAGTCCACTTTCTCCGACACAAATCCATCAAAAGATAGATTGCACATGGAACACATTCCAGAAACCAATTTGTGACCGATGTTGATGGGCCCTAGAAACCGATAAAGGCAAACAGTCTCTTAAAAATAGGTAAGAAAAAATAAGTGATAAAGGGAGGAAATGTTTTTAGGGATCAAGACTCACCTTGGAGGAGGAGTCTTAAAGGAGAAGAAATCTGCACAAAATAGGAAACCCTCTCTCATAGGTGTCAGTCGGGGAAGAAATAGAACCTGTGAGAGGAACAAAAACAAAGATTATGCCAATAAATGCAATCACTAGCCAAGAAATGACTCAGATGCTCCTGTCCACTGTCATACGTGGGGCATCGAAGGGAGGTCTGGGATGTATCAAACACACTATGATTAGAACCAGGCTTCAGTGCCCTGAGGACAATATGATGAAGGTAAGGTGACACGCAAACCTAATCCATGGGGACACTAGAGACAGAAATTTTAGAAAGGACCTTTCCTGTGAGAAGGCTCTAAGGCCACATCGTGATCCATGGCATACTCACAGAACAAAAGATTGTGCACTAGAAAATACCAAAGGAGACCAAACCAGTGTCCATTTAAGACCCTTTCCTTCATGGAGGGAGATAGGTAAGTGTACGACTGCCAGAGACAGAAGGAAATAGGCTACTAATATCCTGACCCAGAGATATTCCCTACCAAGCTCTAAGCTGGCTGACAGTTGCTAATGATGAATTCCTCACTTCATGGACAGTACACTTAGTCCAGGAACATGACAGCCTGGGGTCAGTTACCCTGAGGAGACATATGGCATACTTGAGGCTGTGCCCTCTGGCACAGGCAGCAAACTGAGTGGCTGAGACCAGAGAGCTGCATAAGATGCACGGCCCACCTGGGACTGTGCCTTGCCTCCAACCAATCACCCGACATTTTGGACTTGGAAAGAGCACAAAGCACATAGCCAATCGTGATCATGATCCTTGCCAAGCACTTAACTGCCTGATTGGCTGGGAAGTGCATGAAACACAGGGCTCACTTGGGACTGTGCCCTCATGTATTAACCAGGAGGCTGAGCAGGGTGGACCCAGAAAGTACATGTCACATATGTCATTGACAAGCCCGACGTGACCAATCCACCTCAAGCACCCCAAATATCCCAATGGTATTTGTTTTCTGTGTCCCACCTCTCACCACCAAGACACTGAACAGGTGAGGTCGAATAACAAGAGACTGTCTGACACTGTATTGACGCCAAAAAGCACACAACTACTTTGAAATTCTGTGATCTATTTCTATATGATTTATTTAACTTTAAACAATTTTAACCCTTTATTATACCCTAAACCTTTATTTCTATTAACTATTATTACCTTTCCAAAACACACACAAACACACACACACAAAAACATAAATTTATTTTTTAAACACTTTTCTTTTTATATATATGAGAGAATGAATTTGGACTCCGTTTTGTTTTATTAACACTATTTACACAAGTCTAAATTTTCTTCTTGGTTCTTAACTTTTACTTTCCAAAAATTGGTATCAATGTTGCAACTCTAGTAACAAATTCTTTATGATCTGATTTCACTTATGGATTTGTTTACTGAATTGATTGTTCTCTCCCCTTTTAACTCTCCCCTATCTCCTCCTAGGCACCTCTTTCTCCCTCCTCCCTTTGCTGTCTGAAACTCTGTGAATCCCTTTGATTCTTTCTGGATGAGGAGAGTTGTGTCACCATTAACCTGGGGTTTTATCTTCTGTATTGTGTGGATGTCAATTTTTGATGCTACTGTAACCTGGGACAGAAACCCAGAGGCCAGGACGTTGATTCCATAACTTTACTTCAACATCGAACTCCTTACCTCAAGGAACATTAAAGGACAAGCACACACCCTAGAGTTTCCAAGTCTACATGGAAAGCAATCTCCACACTTGAGTCAGAAAGTTCAGTACAAGAGAACCCACAGCTATTCTACCGCAAAACAGAAGCACAACAGTGAATATTATAAAGGGGGTGCACTAAGCCATACCAAACACACAAATAACCCAAAGCACAATCCATGGGCAATTCATTGCACTTCAGAGAGAAGAGATACAGATCTGCCTGCCAGTGCACAGACACAAATTATCTGAAGCATTAAACCTTGAGAAGTCACTGGTCCAATCCCACCCACAAAAGGCAGGTTCCACAACATAGTGAAGCTATAACCATCTAGCCTGCAGAAAGGGGACCCAAATCATAGTAATCAAAACAAAATGAAAAGGGAGAGGAATATGCAGCTGCTGAAGGTAAATGATAAAAACCCACAAAAACAAAGAAAAGGAGTTAGGAAGTTTTCCTGAACAAGAATTCAGACTAACAAGAGTAAAGATTATGAAAATCATAGGTGTCTAGATGGAGAACACCAAAACAAAAAGGGGTGGGGTACTTGGAAAATTCTTAAAGAAGTAAAAGCTGAAACCACCCTTAAATGAGTCACAACGCAAGAATTGGGACCAGATATGTAACAGTTGAATGTTCAAAACTGGGAAAAGAGAGTGACAGATCTCTATATTATTTCTCTGCTTATGTGAATCTTAAGTAGAGTATACTATTAAAATACAAGATAAGTAAATCACAAGCTGGCATCAACGTTTGGGATAAACAGCAACAACCTCAGATATATAGATGACAACACTGAAACAAATAGAAAGTGAAGAGGAAATAAAGAGTGTTTGGATGAGTATGAATGAGAAAAGTGAAAAACCATGTTGATAATTTAACATTCATAAAAACAAAGATAAGGGCACCTGGTCCCATCACTACCCTGCAAATAGAAGGGGTAAACATGTGAACTTCCAGATGTTCCAATTGGTTTTAGAAAAGGCAGAGGAAAGAGAGATCAAATTGCCAACATCTGATGGATCATGGGAAAAACAAGAGAGTTCCAGAAAAACATCTCTGTCTGCTCTATTGACTATGCAAAGCCTTTGACTGTGTGGATCACAATAAACGGTGGAAAATATTGGAAGAGATGGGAATACCAGACCGCCTGACCTGTCTCTTGAGAAAACTGTATGCAGGTCAGGAAGCAGCAGTTAGTGCTGAACATGGAACAGACTGGTTCCAAATAGGAAAAGGAGTAAGTCAAGGTTGTATATTATCACCCTGCTTATTTAACTTATATTATGAGCACATTATGACAAAAGCTGGACTGGAAGAAGCACAAGCGGGAGTCAAGATTGCTGGGAGAAATATCAATAACCTCAGATATGCAGATGACACCACCCTTATGGCAGAGAGGGAAAGGGAATTAAAAAACCTCTTGATTAAAGGGAAAAAGGAGAGTGAAAATGTTGACCTAAAGCTCAACATTCAGAAAACTAAGATCATGGCAACTGTTCCCATCACTTCATGAGAATTAGATGGAGAAACATGGGAAACAGTGTCAGACTTATTTTTTTGGGTTCCAAAATCACTGCAGATGCTGATTGCAGCCATGAACTTAAAAGACTCTTACATCATTTTGCCAACCAAGGTCAGTCTAGTCAAGGCTATGTATTTTCCAGTGGTCATGTATGGATGTGAGAGTTGGACTGTGAAGAAATTTGAATGAGGGAGAATTGATGCTTTTGAACTGTAGTATTGGAGAAGATCCTTAGAGTCCCTTGGACTGTGAGGAGATCCAACCAATCCATTCTACAGGAGATCAGTCCTGGGTGTTCACTGGAAGGACTGATGTTGAGACCAAAACTCCTGTACTTTGGCCACGTCATGTGAAGAGTTGACTTACTGGAAAAGACTCTGATGTTGGAAGGGATTGGGGGCAGGAAGAGTAGGGGATGACAGGATGAGTTGGCTGAATGGCATCACCGATTCGATGGACATGAGGTTGAGTGAACTCTGCTAGTTGGTGATGGACAGGGAGGCCTGACGTGCTGTAATTCATGGGGTAGCAAACAGTAGGACACGACTGAGAGACTGTATTGACCTAAAATGAAATATGTGGAAACAGTGACTAGCTTCATATTTTTAGCTCCAAAATTACTAATAGTGACTGCAGCCATCAAATTAAATGTCACTTGCTTTTGGATGTAAAAACTATGAAAAACCAAGACATTGCATTAAGAAAGAAGACACACCACTTTACTAAATCCTCAGTAAAAAATAAACGTCAGTGATGGTAATACTGGAGGCCATGGGATGTTGTTGAGTAATGTATATAGCTTGTGACTGCTAATTTATTTATCGCCTTTTTATTGCTAATTCACGAAATACTTAAAACACTTCATTTGGCAGGCACTATGTCTTAGCTGATGTGCAAGATACATAAGGCAAATTGGGGAGACTTACAATACATAGAAGAATTGGATATCTGTAGTTAACTTGGTAGGAAGGAAGATAGGTTCTTTCCAATCCCAAACAAGTATTTAGGAAAAGTTGTGAAATGTGGCTTATTATGACTGAAATTCTGTGAAAGAGATAGATAATGAAGCTACTAAGGGAAAGAAATATCATGTCTTCCAAGAACTGATTACCTTGCTGAGATGCTGCATTCACCACAAGGATTTAAGTCTCTTTTTGTAGGAACAGGAAAACAACATCAAAATATACATTAGGAAATATAGGGTGGGTCTTGGTGGGAGGAAATAAAGATGTGAAATGAGAGCAGAGCAAGAATGACCCTTTATAATACCACTTGTAAAATGCCTATTTTTTTGCTGACTGTGGTGCAATCTTTCAATATGTCATGTTATCATTGGTGTCCCAGTCATGGTATGATAGTGATCCTGATTACCGAGTAGGCTACATCTACATTTTCAAGTGAAAATGTAAATTTTCACATAAATATTTGTGTGTGTGTACATATATATATGCATATACATATTTAATGAAGACAACTTTCTCTCTAACCTCTTAGCTTTCTTTCCAATAACTGGCACAATATAATAAAACTGAGAAAGCGTTAAAGTATATACTGATCATGTGCTTTTTCTAAATTTGATTTGTATCTGTTCCTTCTCCCATACCATCCTAACTTAGACACCCAGTCAGTTCAGCCTGGATGATTTCAGAAGTCAATTTATTTATATTTTACCTTTTCACTTTGTTCACATTTTCTATTTATTTTTCAAACAATTCATTAGGTGTAATGTACCTAGGATGCATATTGAATGTTTCCTTGAACAGAAAATTTTATATTAAAGCAGAGCAAAATATCCAGGAACTGAAATATTCATTTTACCCTTAATTACTTCAAAATAGAAATGGACATTATGAAAATGAACATATAACTTTATTCTTCAAATAAGATAATTGTAGGAATTTGTTGACATCTCCCAACATTAATTTTAATCTTCAGTATCCTGCATAATCTGACACCTATTTGGTACGCCAGTTGTATTAGGATGATTTTCAACTGAAGATGGTTGACGTATCAGGGACCTTTGGCACTGGGAAACATGAATGGCCTGCCTGTTGTAGTTTAGGAAAAGGTTTCTACATGGGCTGACATTACCGTACACTCCTGGAAAGGTAGAAGGTTCCACCCTCAGTCCAAAATAACTGTTGCATAATGGAGATTTGATGTGGTACTGCGAAATAGAAGTAGACATAGATGCCAAATTTTCATTGGAGCCATTTGATTTAGGGCAGCTGCTAGATGAAACCCTGTGAACAATGCTCCACCTAGACTGTGGGATGGAGAGGGAGATGGGAGGGTGTTCCGAAAGAGAGGGGATATATGTATATCTATGGCTGATTTATTTTGAGTTCTGACAGAATACAGCAAAATTCGGTGAAACAATTACTCTTCAATTAAAAAAAAACAATAAAAGAAACAGCAGGTTGATGTATCACAGTATGCTTCTGTGGTCTAACTGACATTAATGATGGAGAAGAGAAATAATTTCAAGTTAGGACACTTGTATCAGCAACTCTTTGGATGGTAGAATGCTTTAGTATGAATGGCACACTTAAACTTCTGCAGGCTGAAAATACATTCGCTTCTCTAGTTTCAGGATTGAAGTCAGAGTTATGACAATCCATATTACCCGTTGCTTTAACATGCTTCTTCTTATAATCTTGGACTATTGAAGATACTGTAGAGACATTTTTATTATCAACTCTTCTTTTGATTCCTACTGAATGTGACAATAACCTTCTTCAAAATATGGTTATGATAGAACTGAAACTAAAACCAAAGGGGGAGAAAATATTTAGTAACTTTTTCAACCAAGATAAATCAGAAAAAACAAAGAAAAATGGATCCCTTTAATCATAAAATGTAAACAGTATCAAATAATCCCCTTCCATTAGTAGTTTTAAAAACTTACATAGTCGTAGAAATTATCATCCTCAAGTAAAATATATTATAAATCTATGGTAAATATCATTTAAATGGCTTTAGGATTTGAACATTTTCCTTTTATTTATTTATTTTTTTGTCAAAATATAACTTAAGCTATTTTTATTAATCTGGCCAAACAAATGACAGTGAGAAGGCACCACCAAATGTTCAACACTGAAATCAGATCGATTTTATCCGTTCACTCAAAGATGGACAAACTCTATACAGACAGCAAAAAAGAAGACAAGGAGCTATCTGTGGCACAGAACATGAACTCCTTGTAGCAAAATTCAGACTGAAATTGAAGAAAGTGGAGAAAACCACTATACCGTTCATGTATGACATAAGTCAAATCCCTCTTGACTATACAGTGGAAGTGAGAAATAGATTTAGGGAACTAGATCTGACAGAGAGTGTACCTGGTAAACTAAGGATGGAGGTTCGTGACATTGTACAGGGGAGAGGAATCAAGATCATCCCCAAGAAAAAGAAATGCAAAGAAGCAAAATGGCTGTCTGAGGAGGCCATACAAATAGCTGTGGAAAGAAGGGAGGTGAAAAGCAAAGGAGAAAAGGAAATTTATACCCATTTGAATGTAGAGTTCCAAAGAGTAGCAAGGAGAAATAAGAAAGACTTCCTCAGTGATCAATGCAAAGAAATAGAGGAAAGCAATAGAATGGGAAGGACTAGAGATATCTGCAGGATATTTAGAGATACTGAGGGAATATTTCATGCCAAGATGGGCTCAATAAAGGATACAAATATTAGGGACCAGAGAGAAGCAGAAGATACTAAGAAGAGGTGGCAAGAATACACAGAAGAACTGTACATAAAAGATCTTCAGGACCCAGAAAATCACAATGGTGTGATCAGTCACCTAGAACCAGACATTCTGGAATGTGAAGTCAAGTGGGCCTTAGGAAGTATTACTATGAACAAAGATAGTGTAGGCGATGGAATTCCAGGTGAGCTATTTCAAATCCTGGAAGATGACACTGTGAAAGTGCTACACTCAATATGTCAGGAAACCTGAAAAACTCCGCAGTGGCCCTAGGACTGGAAAAGGTCAGTTTTCATTCCAATTCCTAAGAAAGGCAATGCCGAAGAATGCTCAAACCACAGTACAATTACTCTCATCTCACATGCTAATCAAGCGATGCTAGAAAATGTCTTTAAAACCTAAAACGTGACTTGACCAACAGAGGCCCGTAAAGTCATATCTATGGTCTTTCCAAAGGTATGTACAGATGTGAGAACACCAAGGAATTATTGATTGTGAACTGCTCTGCTGGGGAAGACTTGTGAGATTTCTTTGAACTGCAGGAACCCCAAAGAAATGAATTGTGAATAAAATCAACTTTGAAGAAACATTGGAAGGACTGATGCTGAAAATAAAGCTCTGAAGCTTTGTCCACCTGAGGCAAAGAGCTGACTCATTAGAAAAGACCCTGATCTTTAGAAAATATTGAAAGCAGGAGGATCAGTAGGTGAGAGAGGATGAGACGTTTGGATAGCATCAGCGATTCAAAGGACATGATCTCGGGGAAACTATGGGAGGCAGTGAGGGACAGAGAGGCCTGATGTGATAGAGTGCAAGGGGATACAAAGAACCAAGCATGGCTTAGTGGCTGAAGAACAATAACATATCAGTTAATAAAATGGGTCTTGCAGGCTGGCAGTTGGTCCCAAAATATCAAAGGGATAGGAGGAAAAGACCACTCTCTCCCCAAAAAATTCATCTAAGCATCGACTGCACATGGAAGAACTTCCAGAAAACAAATTGTGAACACTGTTGACTGGCCCAAGAAACCCATAAGTCAACCATGTTTTTTTTTCCAAAGGAGGTAGGAAAAAATAAAAGAGACACAAAGAGAGACAAAGTTTTTAGGGGCCGAGGCTGGTCTTGGAGAGGAAGTCGTAAATGAGGAGAAGCTTGCAGATAATTGTAAACCCTCTCAGATCAGTGAGAGTGGAGAACTCTGGGATTGCATAGAGCAACATAACCACGAAAAAGAAAAAACAAAAGCAAATGTGCCTAACTGTAATTACCAGCAGAGAAATATCTCAGATACTCCTGTCCACCATCATTGAGGTGGACCTGGGAGGGATGCCTGGGCTGCATCATCTGCCCTATGAAAAGGACCCAGCTTTAACGCTCTGAGGATGATCTGACAGAGCTAAGGTGTTGTAGCAACCTAAACCATGGGAACACCAGAGACAAAAATCCAAAAACGACCTTTCTTGAGAGAAGTCTCCATGGCCACATGGTGAAAACAGACACTCACAGAACAAAAGATTGCACATTACAAAATATCAAAGATGTGCTAATAAGCTGCAATTTATGACCCTTTCCTCCACGGAGCCAGAGAGGAATGTTTGCAAGAGACAGAGACAGAAGACAAGAGGCTGCTGTTACATCAGCCCTAGAGACCACATCTCCCACCAAGCTCTGAGCAGGCTGCCAGTTGTTAACCATATTTTCCTGAGTTCATGCTCAGTTCACATAGGCCAGGAGGGTCAAAACATGAGTTCAGTACCCCTCTGAAGACACACGGACTTCTTGCAAATTGTCCTTCTGGCAAATCCAGCAATGAAGGAAATTTACATGGCTGAAAACAGCCTGGAGTTAAAACTCCCCTCCAGGTCCTGCCCACCATTCTATGTAAAGCAAAGAACTCTCTCACCTGAAGAAAAAAATGGACATTAAGGCTGATTACATCCAGCTTCCAGCGGCTCCAGCCTCTGCCGGATCTCCAAAATTCCTTGCCCCAGTCATTTATGAGATAACTACTCCGAACAACCTTGGAGAAAAACAGGTCCCCTTAAGACAGTGGCTTTCCACATATATGCCTATATATATCCATACTATTTTCTCGGGTTAGTGCAGGAGTTCATTAATCTGACTGCTGCCCTTTCTCATCTCTTTAAAGGTGATCTGTTCCTGTAAAGTGCCGGTCTCATTCTTTTTCTGAACCTTGACTTCTCTAACTCCCTTACCCTACAACAAACCGAGTGGCTGGCACCTGACAGGTACATAAGATGCATGGCCTACATTGGACAATACTTTGCCTGCCACCCAATTGCCTGAGCACTTTGGACCTGGGAAGGAAACAAAGCATATAACTCATCATGTTCAGTGCCCTTGCAGAGCACCTGAGAGCCTGAGTCATTTAGACTTGGGAAGGGCATGAAACACAAGGCCCACTTTAGGCAGTGCCCTTGCGGATCACCCAGGAACCTGAGCAGGGTGAACCAAGAAAGTACATGTCACATATGGCAGTGGCAGGCCCACTGTGGTCCATCTACCTTAAGCACCCCGACCCATATATCACATCGGTATTTGTTTTCAGTATCCTCTCCCTCACCACTGCACCACTGAGGAAGTGAGGTCATATAAGTGCCTGCTGCCCCCTGTTGTTATGGTGCAAACTAGTCATGTGTAAACTTGTCATGGAAGAAAATTGCAAACTGAGGGAGTAAACATAAGCAAAGAAGGGTGAACCAGCTCAGAAGTGACAGGTACAACAAATTGAAACTCTGAAGTTAATGCAGAAAATGTGCATTTCACAGCAACAATAGCTTTTGACAACAAGTCAGTTAGTTAGTCTGTCCTTCAGTTCAGTCGCTTAGTAGTATCTGATTCTATGTGACGCAATCAATCGCAGCATGCCAGGTCTCCCTGTCCATCATCAACTCCCGGGGTTTACTCAAACTGGCGTCCGTCGAGTCAGTGATGCCATCCAGCCATCTCATCCTCTGTCATCTCCACCTCCTCCTGCCCCCAATCTCTCTAAGCATCAGATCCTTTTCCATTGAGTCAGCTCTTCACATGACGTGGCCAAAGTATTGGAATTTCAGCTTTAGCATCAGTCCTTCCAACAAACACCCAGGACTGATCTCCTTTAGGAAGGACTGGTTGGACCTCCTTCCAGTCCAAGAGTTGGAAAAAGAGATCATCTGACACTGATCTGACATCACTAAGCTCACAGCAACTCTAGAGAAATTGTTAGATTATTTTTTATTTGATTCATGTTTTCTTAATTAAACATTTTTTTGTTCCTTATCATTCCCTTACATTCATTTCTATATACTACATTACAAGTTTGAGAATTATTTTGACTTCTGTCGTTTTTCCAGTATTTATAATTGTTTATATAGATATCACTTCAGTTCAATTCAGTCGCTCAGTCGTGTCTGACTCTTTGTGACCAGCCATCCCATTCTTTGTCGTCCCCTTCTCCTCCCACCCCTAATCCTTCCCAGCATCAAAGCAGAAACATTACTTTGCCAACCAACATCCATCTAGTCAAGGCTATGGTTTTTCCAGTGGTCATGTATGGATGTGAGAGTTGGACTGTGACAAAAGCTGATTGCCAAAGAATTGATGCTTTTGAACTGTGGTGCTGGAGAAGACTCTTGAGAGTCTCTTGGCCTGCAAGGAAATCCAACCAGTCCATTCTAAAGGAGATCAGTCCTGGGTGTTCATTGGAAGGACTTATGCTAAAGCTAAAAGTAAAATGTTTTGGCCACCTCATGCAAATATTTGACTCACTGGAAAAGACTCTGATGCTGGGAGGGATTGTGGGCAGGATGAAAAGGGGACGACAGAGAATGAGGTGGCTGGATGGCATCACCAACTTGATGGTTGTGAGTTGAGTGAATTCTGGGAATTGGTGATAGACAGGGAGGCCTGGCATGGTGTGATTCATGGGGTCACAGAGAGTTGGACACGACTCAGCGACTGAACTGAAATGATAGTAGTTTAAATTCTATTCTAGGTTCTTAATCTTTGGCTTTTGAAACTTTTTATTAATCAATGTTTATACCTTTAATAATTCTATCTTTAGAATCTATTTTCACTTACGGATTTATTTCCTGAGTTGATTGCATGCTGGCCTTTTTACTTTCCCTTTTCTCCTTCTAGAAACCTCTATCTCCCACCTCACTTTGCTCTGCTCCGAAGAACTCAGTGAAGCCCTTTGATTGTTTTTGGCTATGGAGAACTGCTTCACCATCAACTTTGGAATTTATCTTCTGTTTGAGGATGCAGAATCCTTGATGCTTCTGTAACTCAGGGACCAAAACCCAGAGGCCACGAGGTCAATTCCAAATCTTTAGATCATTGTTGAACTCCTGACCCTAACGAACACTAAAAGAGAAGCACATTTTAAAGTTTCCATGCCTCCATGGAAATCAAGCCCCAAGCTGAAACCAGTAATTTCAGTGCAAGTCAACCCGCACCTATTCTCCAGCAAAGCAGAAACAAAAAAAATAAATAATATAAAAGTGCAAACTGAAGCCATACCAAACCACAGACACCACAATGCACATTGCAGGACACTTCATTGCACTTCATAGAGAAGTGACCCAGCTCTACCTGACAGACCACAGGCACAGGATCCTCCAAACATTAAACCTTGGAAACTTATTGGTCCAATCCCACCCACAAAGATCAGCTTCCACAGCAAATTGGATCCATAACCTTCCAGCCTACAGAAAGGGGACCCAAACGGCAGCAATCTAAACAAAATGAAAAGGGAGAGAATTATGCAGCTGCTGAAGGTACATGATAAAAGCACACCAAAACAAACAAAAGAAGAGGGGATAGAAATTCTTCCTGAAAAATAATTCAGAATAATGAGAGTAAAGATGACTAAAATCTTGAAAGCTAAGTAGAGTTGCTAGTAAATACCCTGGAGTCCCTACTGAGAAGAAATAAACATGTTTACCATGCATCGAGAAGAAGTAAAGAAGAATCAATTGATAATAATAAATGCAATTACTGAGATTAACAACACCCTGGAAGGAACCAACAGTAGAATAACTGAGACAGATAAACAAGTAATTAGGTGGAGGTAGAAAGGAGAAGGCAATGGCACCCCACTCCAGTACTCTTGCCTGGAAAATCCCATGGACAAAGGAACCTGGTAGGCTACAGTCCATGGGGTCGCAAAGAGTTGGACACGACTGAGTGACCTCACTTTCACTTTTCACTTTTATGCATTGGAGAAGGAAATGGCAACCCCCTCCAGTGTTCTTGCCTGGAGAATCCCAGGGAGGGAGGAGCCTGGTGCTCTGCCGTCTATGAGGTCACACAGAGTCGGACACGACTGAAGGGACTTAGCAGCATCAGCAGCAGAAAGGAGGAAATAAACAAAACACAGTGGGGTGTGTAAAAGAAAAAAAAAAAAGCAAAACGTGAAAAAGATATGAGAATTCTGGGACAATATGAGTTGTGTTACCATGAGAATGTCCTAATGGAGAACACCAAAAAAGGATTAAAAAAAAAAAAAAAAGGTGGGTGGGTGAGGGGCACATGAGAAAATTATTGAAGAGATAAAAGTTGAGAACCTCCATTAAATGGGGAAAGAAATAGCTCCCTGAGTACCAACACACCAGACCGTACCAAACAGGATGAACCCAAAATAAAACACCCCACAACAAATATTTTAATCAAACACTGAAAATTTAAATATAAAAACCAAACATTAAAAGCAAGAGGAAAGATATAAATATCATACAAGTGAATCCCCATAAAGATAGCAGCTGCTCTTTCAATAGAAACTCTTCAGGGCGGTAGAGGATTGTAGAACAGTCTCAAAATGATGAATGAGCCAAACCTAACACCAACAAGGATCTCATTCAGATATGAAGGAGAAACCAAATGATTTAAACAAAACTTTGAGCATTCATTAACAAGAACCTGCCAAACTCTTAATGATGCTGTTAAACTGGGACACTGAGTTCATATGTCATCAGATTTGGAAAACCCATCAGTGGCCATGAGGTTGGAAAAGGTCAGTTTTCATTCCAACAACAAAGGATGGTAATGCCAAAAAATGTTTAAACAAGCATGCACTGTTGCTCCTTTCACATGCTAGCTGTGTAAAACTCAAAATTCTTCAAAAGAACATAAACGAAGAACTTCCAGATGTGAAAGCTAGACTTGGAAACAATAGACGAACCAGAGAACAATTAGGAAACATTCATTGGATCCTAGAGGAAACAAGGGAATTTCAGAAAAGCATTTACTTCTGATTCACTGACTCCACTAAAGACATTGGCTGTGTGTATCAAAGTAAGCTGTGAACAGATTGAAAGAGACTGGAGTCACAGACTTTACTGTCACCTGAGAAATGTGTATGCAGTACAAGATGCAAGAGTTGGAACGAGACATGGAACAACTGATCATTTTAAACCTGGGAAAGGTGAGGAGGAAGACTGAACATTATCACTCTGCTTATGTGAGATATATGCAGACTATACTATTCAAAATGTCAGGCTGGATGAATAATAAACTGGAATCAAGTTTTCTGGGATAATCTTCAACCCCTTTAGATATGCAGATGGGAACACTGTAAAAAGAGAAAGTGAAGAGGAACGAGAGTGTCTTGATGAGGATGAGTGAGGAGAGTAGAAACCTTGCTGAGAACTCAACATTCAAAAGACCAACACAGGGTGCCTGGTCCCATCATGACTTGGCAGAAAGAAGGTGGAACCGTGGAATCAGTGGCAGACTTAATTTTCTTGGGCTCCAAAATCACTGTGAATGGTGACTGCAGGCATGAAATTAACAGACACTTGCTTTTGGGAGGAAAAGCTATGACAAACCTAGAATTGACATGAGCTTATTAACAAAAATCTCCTCAGTCACAAACCTCTGCATAGATGTGAGAATTGTCGTCTCAAGAAGGCTGAGAGCTGAAGAACTGATACCTTCAAACTGTGATGGTGGAGAAAACTCTTAGGGGTCCCTTGGACTGCAAGGATATCAAACCCATCAATCCTCAAGGAAACCAAACCTGAATATACTTTTGAAGCACTAATGCTGAAGCTGAAACTCGAGGATTTTGCCAACCTGATGATAAGAATCAAGTTTGGAAAATACCATGACACTGGGAAAGATTGAGGACAGGAGGAGAAGGGGGTGACAGAGGGTGAGAAAGTTGGATGGCATCACCAGTTCAATGGACATGTGTTAGAGCAAACTATGGGAAACAGTGAAAGAGAGGGAGGCCTGGTGTGCTGAAGTCCATGGAGTGACAAAAGAGTTGGACATGACTGAATGACTGAACATCAATCAAAATATCTCAGAGTACTTCTTAAAATCACTCTAAATGTTATTTAGTAAAATAAATAGCAACAACAAGAAAACGAACACTTTAAGGTGGTATACTAGAAGATAGGAAAATGGATTTTTTTCCCTTCATATGACAAAGATGGACTGTCAAAGAGACAAATCTTACAATTGAATAGATTATCAACATTACAATGTAAGGAACTTTTTATGCAAACAATAAGCAATAGAGTGTCATAGTTACTATACTAATAGTAGACAAAACAGACTTAAATAAAAAATTGTATGAAACAAATGGCATTAAATATATTCAACTTAGTCACACAGTCATATCTGATTCTGCCGCCCCATGGATTGCAGCATCCCAGGCCTCCCTGTCCAAAACCAACTCGCGGTGTTTACTCAAACTCCTTTCCATTAAGTTGGTAATGCCATCCAACCATACATCCTCTGTTGCCCCCTTCTCCTCTTGTTTTCAACCTTTCCCAGCAACAGAGTTTTTCCAAATGAGTCAGTTCTTCACATCAGGTGGCCAAATATTGGAGTCGCAGCTTCAGCATCAGTCATTCCAATGATTATATTAATTATATAATTTCATATTATCTTTATATTAATGATATATTGGTATATCACACACACACACACACACACACACACTCATAAGTTCACATCATCAAAGAGTTACAGTTACCTAATATTTGAATGGTTTCTCTGCCTTTAGGCTAACATGAAGTGTAAAACCTGCAAAACAAGAGCAAGGATTATAGTCCAAGAATAAACATCCAGCAATAAATATTCAAATCATTCAAGAAGAAGATAAGATCCCTAAGGGAAGAGAAAACCTAAACGATAATACAAACCAGTGGACTCAACACAGATGTGCAGAGTATACCACTCCAAAAGAACAGAAAAATACATATCTATCTCAACTGCACATGGAATAATCTCCAGAACATTCCTGATAATTGGGTTTATATTAAGCCATGGTATTTCCATTAATTATGTAAATTATACCAAATATGGTGTCTGGCATCCCAAACATGTAAATTGAAATCAACAATGGGAGGAAAATTTGAGAAATGTAATGTGTGGAAAATTAAACAACACATTCTGAAGGGCCTGATGAGGCAAAGAATAACTCACAGGGGAAAGAAGAACATATTCTGAGGTGATTCCAAATGAAAACACAAAGTAGCAGGTCATCAGAATGGAAACCCACATTTATTTAAGCTTACATAAAATGAAAGCTCTCCCATCCTGGGAAGAAGCTAATGCCTTCTTCAGAAGCTGAAAACAAAAATCTTATTTCACAGAAAGGAGAAGGAGGAAATGAAAAAATATTGGTATGGGTATAAGATAATTTAAATCGTAAAAGAATAGAGAAAATTGAACAAAATTAGTAAAAAGAATATTCAGTTCAGTTCATTTCAGTTCAGTCGCTCAGTCGTGTCCGACTCTCCGCGACCCCACGAATCACAGCACGCCAGGCCTCCCTGTTCATCACCAACTCCCGGAGTACACTCAAACTCATGTCCACAGAGTCAGTGATGCCATCCAGCCATCTCATTCTCCGTCGTCCCCTTCTCCTCCTGCCCCCAACCTTTCCCAGCATCAGAGTCTTTTCCAGTGAGTCAACTCGTCGCATGAGGTGGCCAAAGTATTGGAGTTTCAGCTTTAGCATCAGTCCCTCCAATGAACACCCAGGATTGATCTCCTTTAGAATGGACTATTAGGTGACCTAAAACGAAAAGAGAAGATTTAAGTACTGAAATGAGAATGAATACGATGTCATTTCTATTAAACATAGTAAATAAACAGGAATTTTAGGTATTTCTGTCAACAAAAGTCTCAAGCTATGTGAAGCAGTCAAATTACTAGAATAACAATGACATTAAAACGATTTTAAAAACTGGAAAGAAATGAACAGATTCATTTAAAAAAAGAGGTAGAATTGGTTATTCTACTGTTTGTAAATAAGCCCAGAGAACCGGACATTTTTTATGCTGTACTACACTGATTTTTTGCTGAGCATGTCATTGATTATAAATGAAAGGAACATGTGTACTATACATTTACATATATATATATATATATATATATAGGATTTTTTTGGGCTCCAAAATCACTGCAGATGCTGATTGCAGCCAGGGAATTAAAAGACGCTTACTCCTTGGAAGGAAAGTTATGACCAACCTAGATAGCATATTAAAAAGCAGAGACATTACTTTGCCAACCAAGGTCCGTCTAGTCAAGGCTATAGTTTTTCCCGTGGTCGTGTATGGATGTGAGAGTTGGACTGTGAAGAAAGTTGATCGCCAAAGAATTGATGTTTTTGAACTGTGGTGCTGGAAAAGACTCTTGAAAGTCCCTTGGACTGCAAGGAGATCCAACCTGTCCATTCTAAAGGAGATCAATCCTGGGTGTTCATTGGAAGGACTGATGCTAAAGCTGAAACTCTAATACTTTGGCCACCTCATGCGATGAGTTGACTCACTGGAAAAGACTCTGATGCTGGGAGGGATTGGGGGCGGGAGGAGACAGGGGCGACAGAGAATGAGATGGCTGAATGGCATCACCGACTCGATGGACATGAGTTTGAGTGAACTCCAGGAGTTGCTGATGGACAGGGAAGCCTGACATGCTGTGATTCGTGGGGTCGCAAAGAGTCAGACACGACTGAACGATTGAACTGAACTGAACTGAACTGATCAAGTTCTTAGTTACTACAGCTGCCACTAGTTTTGCCTGAAGGACTGATTTGAGACAGAAAGAATAGATACTAGCCCAGGTTAAGTTGCTTATCAAAGGAATTATTTCAAGGAGCTCAGATTTTCATATCTTCCCATAGGTAAAAATACCTCAATCCATTCACTTGAGATGCCCAGTTTTTCTTCATTAACCATAATATTAGGACATTCTCCACACCTGATCATTGTACCAAAACTTCTGTAAAACCTGGCTCCACCTATCCTTGTTCAGAGCAGTCCTTTTGCAATACTTGAGAAGTTGCTCCTCATGATAAAATCCTTCTTAGGATTTTATGAAAGTCCTGATGAAGAAAACATAATTCTCCACTTTTAGGCTATGCATTTTCCCCAGTGTGTAGCACACATTCTATTACTGCGATATAAGGGATTCTTCTGCAGCATCTCAGTTTAAACCTATGCTTACTAATTCCTACTTACCATAGTTCTGAAAGTAAAAGGTCTGTTGTTACTTTTTAAAACTTGAGGGGATTCATGGCTTCATAAATTGATGACATCACTTTATGAAAACATATCACCATATTTGTTTATTTTAGGAACCCCTTATTTACGTTTAGAAACAATGACAAATTAGTGAAGTGAAGGGACTGTGTAGACTAAGTGTAGATTCTGAATTTATTCTGGCTAACTTAGTTCTGCATTTTAAGTTTGTTTGTTTGTTTTTGCTAAGTCTATACATATTAAAGCAGTCCTGGGTACATATTTTACTTGACATGCCCTGGATGCTTTATTTGTCACTTGCACAAGTTGGCCAAGGACTGATTTTCTTTCTTCAATTGAAACAAAATTATTAAAATTTAGAGTATAATTAACTTACAATGTTTTGTTAGTTTCTGCGACCCAGAGAGGTAAATCAGTTTTTAGTAAATATAGCTGAGCCTCCCTTTTGAGCAGTCCTCCCATCTCCCTCTTGGGCCTCCTATCCTACCCCACAACCCACTCCACTAGAGCTCTCCATAGCACTAGCTATCTACTACATACTTGGTATTTTACATATGTCTGTGCAATTTGTCAATGCATTCCATTCTCTCCTTACCACACTGTGTCTTTTCTATGACTGCATCTCTTCCTAACCTTCAAATGGGTTTTTCAGTACCTGTTTTCTAAATTTTACTTATATACATTAATATGCAATATTTGTCTTTCTGTTTTTTAATTCCTTCACTGTGTAATAGGCTCTAGAATCATCTGCAACTCTACAAATAATCCAACTTTCCTCCTTTTAATGGGTGAGTAATTTTCCATCCTATACATGGACCATAGCTTCTTTATCCATTCTTCGTTTGATGGACACTGAGGTTGTTCCCCTTTACTGGCTATTCTAAATGGTGTTGCAATGGTTACTGGCATACGCATGTATTTTTTGTGTAAGGTTTCCTTTCAGTGTATGACAAACAGTGGGATTATTGGGTTATAGGCTGGGGGTTTCTCTTTTCTCCACACCGTCCCCTTCATATATTAGTATGCAATCATATAAATATATATATACACATATATATTTATTTCTTTATTTGGTTGCAACAAAACTCAGTCGCTGCATGTGGAATCTAATTCCAGGACCAGGGATCAAACCTGAGACCCCTGCATTGGGATCATGGTGTCTTAGCCACTGGACCAGCAGGGCATTCCCCTGTTGTATATTTTTTTTTTTAAATGATGGCCATTTGGAATGGTGCAAGGTGATACATCATTATAGTTTTGATTTTTGTGTTTTTGTTATATTGAGGTAGTTTTTGCTATGTTCAATTGTTGGAGAGCTCCTATCACAAATGATTGTTGAATTATATGGAAGATTTTTCAGCATCTATTGAGGTGATCATATCGTTTCAATCCTTCAGTAGGGGACTGGAATGCAAAAATAGAAAGTCAAGAAGCACCTGGAGAAACAGGCACATTTGGACTTGGAGTACAGAATGAAACAGGGAAATGGTTAACAGAGTTTAATCAGAGTGATTATATTCTTTGCAGCCAAAGATGTAAAAAGTCTATATAGTCAGCATAAACAAGACCAGGAGCTGACTGTGGCTCAGATCTTGAAATCCTTATTGACAAATTCAGACTTAAATTGAAGAAAGTAGGGAAAACCTCTCCACCATTCAGGTATGACCTAAATCACCTCCCTTATGATTATACAGTGGAAATGAGAAATCGATTTAAGGGACTAGATCTGATAGACAAAATGTCGGATAAACCATCCCCATGAAAAAGAAATGCAAAAAAGAAAAATGGCTGTCTGATGTGGCCTTACAAATAGCTGTTAAAAGAAGAGAAGCAAAAATCAAAAGAGAAAATGAAAGATATAAGCATCTGAATACAGAGTTTCAAAGAATAGAAAGGAGAGCTAAGAAAGCCTTCCTCGGCGGTCAATGCAAAGAAAGAGAGGAAAGCAATAGAATGGGAAAGACTAGAAATCTCTTCAAGCAAATTAGAGAACCCACGGGAAGATTTCATGCAAAGATGGGGTCAATAAAGGACAGAAATGGTATGGACCTAACAGAAGCAGAAGACATTATGAAGAAGTGGCAAGAATACACAGAACAGAACAAAAAAGATCTTCATGACCCAGATAATTACGATGGAGCGATCACTCACCTAGAGCCATACATCCTGGAATGTGAAGCCAAGTGGGTCTTAGAAAGCATCACTAAGAACAAAGCTAGAGGAGGTGATGGAATTTCAGTTGAGCTATTGCAAATAATGAAATTTGATGCTTTAAAAGTACTGTATTCAATATGCCAGGGAATTTGGATAACATAGCAGTGGCCACAGGACTCAAAAAGTCAGTTTTCATTTCAATACCAAAGAAAGGCAATTTCAAAGAATACTCAAACTACCACACAATTGCACTAAACTCTCATACTAGTAAAGTAATCCTCAAAATTCTCCAAGCTAGGCTTCAGTAAAATGTGAACTGTGAACTTCCAGATGCACAAGTTGGTTATAAAAAGGCAGAGGAACCAGAGATCAAATTGCCAACATCTGCTGGATCATCAAAAGAGCAAGAGAGTTCCAGAAAAAAATATCTGTTTCTGCTTTATTGACTATGCCAAAAGCTTTGACTGTGTGGTTCACAATAAACTGTGGAACATTCTGAAAGAGATAGGAATACCAGACCTGTCTCTTGAAAAACCTATATGCAAGTCAAGAAGAAACATTCAAAACTGGACACAGGAACAGACTGGTTCCAAATAGGAAAAGGAGTATGTCAAGGCTGTATATTATCACCCTGCTTATTTAACTTATATGTTGAGCACATATGAGAAATGCAGGGCTGGAAGAAACACAAGCTGGAACCAAGATTGTAGGGAGAAATATCAATAACCTCAGATATGCAGATGACAACACCCTCATGGCAGAATGTGAAGAGGAACTAAAAAGCCTCTTGATGAAAGTGAAAGAGGAGAGTGAAAAAGTTGGCTTAAAGCTAACATTCAGAAAGATAATATCATGGCATCTGGTCCCATCACTCCGTGGGAAATAGATGGGGAAAGAGTGGAAACAATTTCAGACTTTATTTTTTTGAGCTCCAAAATCACTGAAGATGGTCATTGCAGCCATGAAATTAAAAGACACTTATTCCTTGGGAGGGAATTTTTGACCAACCTAGATAGCATATTAAAAAGCAGAGACATCACTTTTTCAATAAAGGTCCGTCTAGTCAAGGCTATGCTTTTCCAGTGGTCATGTATGGATGGGATTGTTGGACTGTGAAGAAAGTTGAGCGCTGAAGTATTGATGCTTTTGAACTGTGGTGTTGGAGACACCTCTTGAGAGTTCCTTGGACTGCAAGGAGATCCATCCAGTCTATTCTAAAGGAGATCAGTTCTGCGTGTTCATTGGAAGGATTGATGCTGAACCTGAAACTCCAATACTTTGGCCACCAGCTGGGTAGAGCTGACTCATTGAAAAACCCCTGATGCTGTGAGGGGTTCGGGTCAAGGGGATTAGGGGAGAGAGATGAGATGGCTGGATGGTATCATCAACTCCATGGACATGAGTTGAGTGAACTCTGGGTGTTGTGATGGACAGGGAAACCTAGCGGGCTCTCACTCATAGGGTCGCAAAGAGTCGGATATGACTGAACGACTGAAGTGAACTGAACTGATCCATGCAGCTTCTGAAGATGTTTCTGTATCTGTGATATAACCCCCACTTAGTAATGCTGTTCAATCCTTTTAAGGTATTGGTGAATTTTTTGCTCATATTTTGCTAAGGATATTTGCCTCTGTTCATCTATGTGATATTGGTCTAACTTTCCTTTTCACTGTTATGTTGGTGTTGGCATCGGAGTGATGGTGTGAAGCCATCTGCCTTAATTTTATCAACTGGAAAATTTTCATCACAGTTTCAATATTAGTGCTATCATTGTTGGGTTAATATTCTCTATTTCTTCTTTATTGAATTTCTGAGCATTTATCCATGGATTCAAGACACTTAATCTTATTGACTAACAGTTGTTTGCTGTAGTCTTTTAAGATTCTTTATTATTTCTGTGGTATCAGTTAAATGTCGTTCTTTGTAATGTCAAATTTGATTGATTTAAGTGTTTGTCCCTTTTTCTTGATTAGTCTGGACCATGATTTATCTATTTTGTTTATCCTCTCCAAGAGACCCCTTTTAAAGATATTGATTTTGGCTATTTTTTTCATCATGTATTTTCTTTAACTTCTGCTCTGATTTTTATCATTTTTACTCCTTGTATTCACTTTGGGGAATTTTGTCTGCTTTTTCTTCTTTCTCTAAATGCTTTAGATTTAAGATTATGTTGATTACTTGAGATATGTAGTATGTATCAACTTCTCTCTCTTACTGCTTTAGCATGCTCCATAACTTTCAGATAATCATGCTTTTAATATTATTTTCTTCTAAAATTATTTCTTTTATTTTCTCTGATTTCATCAGTGATCTCTTGGCCATGTAGAGGTGTATTTATTAGCCTACATGGATTCGTGTTTTTTACAGTCTCTGCCCCCATATCTGGTATGTAAATCATAGCATTGTAGTTTAAAAAATGATTGAGGTTTTATTTGAGAGTCAGTTTGGGATTTATCTTGAAGATATTTCATTTTCACTTTTGAAAAATGTACATTCTGCTCTGTTTGGTTGAAATGTCCTATAAGTATCATTTAACTTTGTCAGGTCTCTTTTGCCATTGAATGGTTGTGTTTCTTTTTAAACTTCATTTTTTAATTTAAGGATAATTGCTTCCCAAAGTTGTGTTGACTTCAGCAGTACAACAGTGTGTATTAGAAAGAATTAGACCAATGTCAGTTTTTATTAATGTCCGTTGTTAATTATTTATTGTTACTTATTCGTTTTTCTAGGGCCTTCAAAAATGTTTCTCGTTTTTTCTCCATTCTATTTCAGAAATGTTTTTCTCATCTTTACTATCATTCAGTTCAGTTCAGTAAGTATTTTGTAGGGAGCCTGCTCCTTTTTTCTTTCATTGTGTTTTGAGTTTTTACCACATTCCTTTACCCACAACATATTTCTCTGTCTTCATATTTCCCTACTTACTGTGTTAGTGGTCATTTTCTCTCAGACTACTAGGTTATAGCTATTGCTCCTTGTCTCCACTCCAAGTCGATAAAGTCGGTTGAGTGACTAGTGTGGGCTTTGCAGTGGAAGAGACTGGCAACTATGTTCTTGAGTCTGCACCTGAGACTTCTCTCACTAATGGTGGAACCATGTCTGTTCATGTCATTTGCAGGTGTCTATGGGATTAGTCTGACATTAGCCAGTCTATCTGCTAATGATTTGGTTTGTGTTTCTGTCTTGTTGCTGTGTGCTGTGAGGCATCAGCCCTGGGTTGTAAAGGTAGATGGTTGGAGTGCATCTTAGATTAAGAAGGAGGCCTTTATGAAGACTGTCACCAGTTAATATTCACTGTAGACAGGAATTCTCTGGTGTCCCATGATCCTGGTTTCAGTACTAACACCCGAGAAGATCAGGCCTAACTTATGCTCAGAGAACCACGACACCACAGGAAGAGATTGAGGAGATTTTAAAAAGTAACACAGTTCAGTTCAGTTCAGTCGCTCAGTCGTGTCCGACTCTTTCCGACCCCATGAATCACAGGTAAATGGCAAAAAAATAAAAATAAATAAAAGGAAAACAAGCAATAAACACAACAGAGAAGACAACAGATTCATAACGGGAACCAATCGAATAAATCTCAAGCCAAAATACAACACCAGAGGGGAGTGTCAACTGAAGAATAAAGAAAGCACATCTGACAAGAAGATCAGATACATCCCCCACAGAATAACAGAAATTCATAATTAATATAGAAATGCATACCTTTTTAAAAGGAAGAGGTGCAACAGCAACTAAAGGCACAGAAAATAGGTAGCCAAAGTAAAAGTATAAATAGCTATAGAAAAAATAAAAATACGGTTGAAATAATCTTAAAAGACCAAAGCAGTGTGTAATAACAAGGAAGCCTACAACTGGGCAAAATAGTGCACCAAAAACAAAAAAATGCAATGCATCAAAAGAATAATGCATATTTCCTAGTGTCTCATCTGTCAGTATCCTAGTCCCCAAAATGAGTCAGAGGACAACTATACCTCCTTTGGAAGCTATCCAACGATGGAGGAAACCGGACTCTGGATTTCTCCAAGGACAGCTCATACTTAAAAGTGCTATAATTCCTGTACGTTCTTACAGCTGCCTGAGCCTGGTCATTTTCTTTTGCTTGAGTTCTTATCATCTTTTGATCTATTCTGTAGATACAGGGTCTATGTGATTAATTCAGTTTAGTTCAGTAGCTCAGTCGCGTCCGACTCTCCGCGACCCCATGAATCACAGCACGCCAGGCCTCCCTGTCCATCACCAACTCCCGGAGTACACTCAAACTCATGTACACAGAGTCGGTGATGCCATCCAGTCATCTCATTCTCTGTCGTCCCCTTCTCCTCCCGCCCCCAACATTTCCCAGCATCAGAGTCCTTTCCAGTGAGTCAACTCGTCGCATGAGGTGGCTTAAGTATTGGAGTTTCAGCTTTAGCATCAGTCCCTCCAATTAACATCCAGGATTGATCTTCTTTGAATGGACTGGTTGGATCTCCTTGCAGTATAAGGGACTCTCAAGAGTCTTCTCCAACACCACAGTTCAAAAGCATCGATTCTTCGGCGATCAGCCTTCTTCACAGTCCAACTCTCACATCCATACATGACCACAGGAAAAACCATTGCCTTGACTAGACGGACCTTGGTTGGCAAAATAATGTCTCTGCTTTTTAATATACTATCAAGGTTGGTCATAACTTTCCTTCCAAGGAGTAAGCGTCTTTTAATTTCATGGCTGCAATCAGCATCTGCAGTGATTTTGGAGCCCAAAAAAACAAAGTCTGACACTGTTTCCACTGCTTTTCCATCTATTTCCCATGAAGTGATGGGACCAGATGCCATGATCTTTGTTTTCTGAATGTTTAGCTTCTGGCCAACCTTTTCACTCTCCTCTTTCACCTTCATCAAGAGGCTTTTGAGTTCTTCTTCACTTTCTGCCATAAGGGTAGTGTCATCTGCATATCTGACGTTATTGATATTTCTCCCAGCAATCTTGATTCCAGCTTGTGCTTCTTCCAGCCCAGCGTTCCTCATGATGTACTCTGCATATAAGTTAAATAAGCAAGGTGACAATATACAACCTTGACGTACTCCTTTTCCTATTTGGAACCAGTCTGTTGTTCCATGTCCAGTTCTAACAGTTACTTCCTGACCTGCATACAGGTTTGTCAAGAGGCAGGTCACGTGGTCTGAGATTCCCATCTCTTTCAGAATGTTCCACAGTTTATTGTGATCGACACAGTCAAAGACTTTGGCATAGTCAATGAAGCAGAAATAGATGTTTTTCTGAAACGCTCTTGCTTTCTCCATGATCCAGCGGATGTTGGCAATTTGATCTCTGGTGCCTCTGCCTTTTCTAAAACCTGCTTGAACATCTGGGAGTTCACGGTTTACATACTGCTGAAGCCTGGCTTGGAGAATTTTGAGCATGACTTTACTAGCGTGTGAGATGAGTGCAGTTGTGCGGCAGTTTGAGCATTCTTTGGCATTGCCTTTCTTTGGGATTGGAATGAAGACTGACCTCTTCCAGTCGTGTGGCCACTGCTGAGTTTTCCAAATCTGCTGGCATATTGAGTGCAGCACTTTCACAGCACCATCTTTCAAGACTTGAAATAGCTCCACTGGAATTCCATCACCTCCACTAGCTTTGTTTGTAGTTATGCTTTCTAAGGCCCACTTGACTTCACATTCCAAGATATCTGGCTCTAGGTCAGTGATCACATTATCGTGACTATCTTGGTCGTGAAGATCTTTTTTGTACAGTTCTTCTGTGTATTCCTGCCACCTCTTCTTAATATCTTCTGCTTCTGTTAGGTCCATACCATTTCTGTCCTTTATCGAGCCCATCTTTGCATGAAATGTTCCCTTGGAATCTCTAATTTTCTTGAAGAGGTCTCTTGTTTTTCCTATTCTGTTGTTTTCGTCTATTTCTTTGCATTGATCACTGAGAAAAGCTTTCTTATCTCTCCTTGCTATTCTTTGGAACTCTGCATTCAGATGCTTATATCTTTCCTTTTCTCCTTTGCTTTTTGCCTCTCTTCTTTTCACAGCTATTTGTAAGGCCTCCTCAGACAGTCATTTCGCTCTTTTGCATTTCTTTTACATGGGGATGGTCTTGGTCCCTGTCTCCTGTACAATGTCACGAACCTCCGTCCAGAGTTCATCAGGCACTCTATCAATCAGATCTAGTCCCTTAAATCTATTTTTCACTTCCACTGTATAATCATAAGGGATTTGATTGAGGTCATATCTGAATGGTCTAGTGGTTTTCCCAACTTTCTTCAATTTAAGTCTGAACTTCGCAATAAGGAGTTCATGATCTGAGCCACAGTCAGCTCCTGGTCTTGTTTTCGCTAACTGTATACAGCTTCTCCATCTTTGGTTGCAAAGAATATAATCAATCTGATTTCGGTGTTGACCATCTGGTGATGTCCATGTGTAGAGTCTTCTCTTGTGTTGTTGGAAGAGGGTGTTTGCTATGACCAGTGCATTCTCTTGACAAAACTCTGTTAGCCTTTGCCCTGCTTCATTCCGTGCTCCAAGGCCAAATTTGCCAGTTACTCCAGGTGTTTCTTGACTTCCTACTTTTGCATTCCAGTCCCCTATAATGAAAAGGACATCTTTTTGGGGCGTTAGTTCTAAAAGGTCTTTAATAATGTGTATTTGATCTGTGACATGCTCAACTGGTTGGAATATTTTCAATCCTCTTCCTTAATGTCTCTGTCCCTGGGTCTAAGATGTAATTTTCATCATTCCTTCACTTGTGGTCAGCAAACGAGTCTGCCCTGAGACACTTGTGGAGCACTGGGGTCTGCCTTGGTGAGCACAGGAGGTGGTACAGGGACTTGGAATGCTGGAACCCTGGTGGTGCCAATTATGAATAGGAGTCAGCAGCCATGGGCATAAGAGATTTGGAATGAGTGGTACTTCTGGCTGGTCTTTCTCTATTGCCTTGCAGTCGGTGTTAATGGGTGGGAAGAGGAGGGGCTACAAAACTGTCTCTACCTCCTGAGTGTGACACAGCAGTAAGGTCCTGCCTCTTTGGCAGTTTGGGAATACTCAAAATGCATTCCCTTCTACAAAAATACTCGTATCTGCTCCATCAGGCCATCTCCACATAGTCAACAGCAGTCCTCTCCCAGGATGGCTCTCTAAATCCAGTGTTCCAGCTGCCAGACCCCATGCACACTGGTTGAGCTGCATTGCAGTTTGGGCCGTTTAGGGCCATGACACACATTGTCTGTGTGACTCTTGCCCTATACAATTTATATTTCATTAGCTGTTCCTCCTTGCTTCCTTTCAGCCCAAGTAATGTACACTTTAGTGAAGGGGCTTGCCTCCTTCTGGAAATCTCTTCCCTGCTTCTCCATCTCCCACCCCAAGGCGCAGGGGTTCGCCTTGCTTCCTCTTACCCTCCTTCTTCCATCTTAATTCCTTTCCACCCCGGTATGTCTGAAACCCACAAGGGACACTCTGGTGACCAGGGTCTTCTGCTAGTATTTGTCTGATGCTCTGGGAGAACTGTTGTCAGTATAGAAGTAGTATTTGGGATTCATTCATTGAGAGAGTTACATTTCATGTCCACCTACATTGTTGTCTTCTTGGAACTTCTGTTTTCCCTGGCAAGCTCTATTATTCTTTTATCCTTGACAGTAAAACATGAAACATTAGTTAACATGAATTACCCTGTTTGTTGGGAGGTTGCTTACATACACACATAACTGGTACTACTTTGACTTCCAAGTGCAATCAAGTGCACTTTGTTGTTCTTACTGCTTTTCCTTCCCCCTTGGAAATTTCTCTTAATGAAGAACGTTCATCAGCATGAAGAAATTCAGAACTTTCCACATAAAATATAATAGCATAATTGAGCTCAAAAAGTCAGCACTTGAATATATCTAGCTTTATTTTTTTTAACGTTCCTGACATTTTCCCACAGTACAGATATCTGATTTTGAGTCTCAAAGCTTAATTCCATTCAGTGGGTGTCAACGGTCAGAGACTGCCGTGGCCATAATTTAATTATTGTAGAATAAGATGGCAAACACAGGAAATTACCAGTTCCTACTTGAATACTTGAAAAAGAGAGAAAACCACAATAGCAAAAATGACCAAAAAATAAAATTAAAATACAAAGCAAACAAAACAGGAATGTGTATTTAGCGATTTAATCATAAGAGGTACACATTAATTGATGTTTGGATCATAGAAAAAGAAAGGGGATACCATACAATCATCTATATCTGCTTATTTGTCTCTGCTTATGACTAGGACACTGTGAATCACACACAAACCAAAACAAAGGAAAAAGAATTGTGGAAAATTCTTAGCGATAAGAATACCAGAACTCCTTACCTGTCTCCTAGGAAATGTGCGTGCTAGTAATGGTGGAACAGTTAAAACTGGAGACAGGACAAAAAACTAGTTCAAAATCGAGAAAGGACTATGTCAAAGCTATATATTGTTACCCTACTTATTTAAATTCTGTTTCTGAGAACATCATGAAAAATAAAATCCTAGATGAAGCTCAAGCTAGAAACAAAATTTATGTGGGAGATACAAATAAACTTTGTTATCCCAAAGACAACACGCAAACGACAGAAGAACAATAGAAACTAAGGAGCCTCTTGATGAAGGTATTATCTTTTCAAGTGTAGATATCTGAAAGGAGATAGTCCTACATAAAAGATGAAATTCTAAGTTTCACATATGAAAATCTAGATGCAGGTTTCAGTATGTGAAATACAAAATTCTCTATTATTCACATATACAAATCTGGGGACAGTTTTTCCAGTTTGAATCATCGAATTCTCTGTACATCACACATGAAAGTATGGACACAGAATTTTCCGCATAAAATCTGGAATTTTTCAAGTTAGAGATATGAAAATCTGGATGCAGATTCTTTTAAAGCAGATATGAAAATGTCCATTTCACATATCAAATCATAGTCACAGGTTTTCTTTCTTTTTTTTTATTTTTAAATTTATTTTATTGGAGGCAAATTACCTTACATTAATATATTGTTCGGTTTTGCCATACATTGACACTAATCCACCCCGGGTCCTCCCTCATCCCCATATCCTCCCTCCAGGTCATCCCCGTGCACCAGCCCCAAGCATCCTGTATCATGCATCGAACCTAGACTGGTCACATATGATAATATACATGCTACAATGCCGTTCTCCCCAATCATCCCAACTTCACTCTCTCCCACAGAGTCCCAAAGACTGTTCTATATACTTATGTCTCTTTTGCAGTCTTGCATACAGGGTTCAGGTTACCATTTTTCTAAATTACATATATATGAGTTAGTATATTGTATTGATGCTTTTCTTTCTAGCTTACTTCACTCTGTATAATAGGCTCCAATTTCATCCACATCATTAGAACTGATTCAAATGCATTCTTTTTGATGGCTGAAAAATACTCCATTGTGTATATTTACCAAAGCTTTCTTATCCATTCGTCTGCAGATGGACATCTAGGTTGCTTCCATGTCCTGGCTATTATAAACAGTGCTACAATGAACATTGGAGTACAAGTGTCTCTTTCAATTCTAGTTTCCTCGGTGTTCATGCCCAGGATTGCGATTGCTGTATCATAAGGCAGTTCTATTTCCAGTTTTCTGAGCAATCTCCACAATCTTCTCCATTGTGCCTGTACTAGTTTTCATTCCCACCAACAATGTAAGAGGGTTCCCTTTTCTCCGCACCCACTCCAGCATTTATTGCATGTAGACTTTTGGATAGCAGCCATTCTGACTGGTGTGAAATGGTATCTCATTGTGGTTTTGATTAGCATTTCTCTGATTATGAGGGATGTTGAGCATTTTTTCATGTGTTTGTTAGCCATCTTTATGTCTTCTTTGGAGAAATGTATGTTAAGTTCTTTGGCCAATTTTTTGATTGGTTCACTTATTTTTTCTGGAATTGAGCTGCAGGAGCTGCTTGTATATTTTGGGGATTAATCCTTTATCAGTTGCTTCATTTGCTATTATTCTCTCCCATTCTGAGGGCTGTCTTTTCACCTTGTTTATAGTTTCCTTTGCTGTGCAGAAGTTTTGATTTTAATTAGGTCCCATTTGTTTATTTTTGCTTTTATTTCCAATATTCTGGGTGGAGGGTTTTGGAGGACTGGGCTGTGATTTATGTCGGAGAGTGTTTTGCCTCTGTTCTCCTCTAGGTGTTTTATAGTTTATGGTCTTACACTTAACTCTCTAATCCATTTTGAGTTTACTTTGGTGTATGGTGTTAGGAAGTGTTCTAGTTTCATTCTTTTACAAGTGGCTGACCAGTTTTCCCATCATCACTTGTTAAAGAGGCTGTCTTTTGTCCATTTTATATTCTTTCCTCCTTTGTCGAAGATAAGGTGTACATAGGTGCATAGATTTATCTCTGGGCTTTCTATTTTGTTCCTTTCATCTATATTTCTGTCTTTATGCCAGTACCATACTCTCTTGATGACTGTGGCTTTGTAGTAGAGCCTGAAGTCTGGCAGGTTAATTCCTCCAGTTCCATTCTTCTTCAAGATTGCTTTGGCTATTCGAGGTTTTTTGTATTTCCATACAAATTGTGAGATTATTTGTTCTAGTTCTGTGAAAAATATCGTTGGTAGCTTGATAGGGATTGCATTGAATGTATAAATTAATTTGGGTATTATACTCATTTTCACAATATTTATTATTCTAATCCATGAACATGGTATATTTCTCCATCTATTCATGTCCTCTTTGATAACTTTCACTAGTGTTTTATAGTTTTCTATGGACAAGTCTTTTGTTTCCTTAGGTAGATATATCCCTAAGTATTTAATTCTTTTTGTTGCAACAGTGAATGGAATAATTTCCTTAATTTCTCTCTCTATTGTCTCATTATTAGTGTATAGGAATGCAAGGGATTTCTGTGTGTTGATTTTATATCCTGCCGCTTTACTGTATTCATTGATTAGCTCTAGTAGCTTTCTGGTAGAGTCTTTAGAGTTTTCTGTGTAGAGTATCATGTCATCAGCGAACAGTGAAAGTTTTACTTCTTCTTTTCCAAGTTGGATTTCTTTTATGTCTTTTTCTGCTCTGATTGCTGTAGCCAAAACTTCCAGAACTAGGTTGAATAGTAGTGGTGAGAGTGGGCACCCTTGTCTTGTTCTTGACTTTAGGGGAAATACTTTCAGTTTTTCACCATTGAGGATAGTGTTTGCTGTGGGTTTGTCATATATAGCTTTTATTATGTTGAGATATGACCCTTCTAGTCCCACCTTCTGGAGAGTTTTTATCATAAATGGATATTGTATTTTTTCAAAGGCTTTCTCTGCATCTATTGAGATAATTATGAATTTTGTATTTCCGTTGTTAATGTGTATTACGTTGACTGATTTGTGGATATTGAAGAATCCTTGCTTTCCTGGAATAAAGCACACTTGGTCATGATGTATGATCTTCTTAATGTGTTGTTGGATTCTGATTGCTGGAATTTTGTTCAGTATTTTTGCATCTATGTTCATCAATTATATTGGCCTTTAGTTTTCTTTTTTTGTGGGATCTTTACCAGGTTTTGGGATTAGGATGATGGTGGCCTCATAGAATGAGTTTGGAAGTTTCCCTTCCTCTGCAATTTTCTGGAAGAGTTTGAGTAGAATCGGTGTAAGTTCTTCTCTAAACTTTTGGTAGAATTCAGCTGTGAAGCTGTCTGGACCTGGGCTTTTGTGTACTGGAAGATTTCCGATTACTTTCTCAAGTTCCGTGCTTGTGATGGGTCTGTTCAGATTTTCTATTTCTTCCTGGTTCAGTTTTGGCAAGGTGTACTTTTCTAGGAATTTGTCCATTTCTTCCAAGTTATTCCTTTTATTTCCATATAAAAGTATTGGAGTGGCTTGCCATTGCTGTTGGGTGCATAAATATTTATAATTGTTGTATCTTCTTCTTGGATTGATTATTTGATCATTATGTAGTTTTCTTCTTTGTTTCTTTTCACAGACTTTGTTTTAAAATCTATTTTATCTGATATGAGTATTGCTACTCCTGCTTTCTTTGGGTCTCTATTTGCATGGAATATCTTTTTCCAGCCCTTCACTTTCAGTCTGTATGTGTACCTCGATTTGAGGTGGGTCTCTTGTAGACAACATATATGGGGGTCTTGTTTTTGTATCCATTCAGCCAACCTTTGTCTTTTGGTTGGGGCATTCATCCCATTTATGTTTAAGGTGATTATTGATAAGTATGATCCCTTTGACATTTGTTTATTGTTTTGGGTTTCAGTTTATATACTCTTTCTGGGTTTCCAGTCTAGAGAAAATCCTTTAGTATTTGTTGGAGAGCTGGTTTTGTGATGCTGAATTCTCTCAGCTTTTGCTTGTCTGTAAAGCTTTTGATTTCTCCTTCATATTTGAATGTGATCCTTGCTGGGTGCAATAATCTAGGCTGTAGGTTATTTTCTTTCATCACTTTAAGTATGTCTTTTCATTCCCTCCTGGCCTGAAGAGTTTCTGCTGAAAGATCAGCTGTTATCCTTATCGGGATCCCCTTGTGAGTCACAGGTTTTCTAACCTGATATATTGGATTATTTTCATATTTTTCATTTGAAAATCTTTGTGTTGTCTTTCCTTCATGAAATACTGAATATTGTCTATTTAATATGTGAAAAACTTGCACTAATTTTCCTACTAGACATATAGAATTTGACCACAGATTTTCATGCTTACGCTATGAAATTATCTGTATTTCCATCAAGAAATTTTGAATGAAGTTCTTCTGATAGGAGATTTGGAATTCTGTGTATTTCACATTTGAAAATCTGGGGAGAAATGTTCTCATATGAAATTTCAATTAGTCACATATGAAAACTTTTCCCAGATTTGTAAACTTAAAATAGAGAATTTTCAGTGATTCAGAAAGTAAGACCTGTGCTAAACAGTCAAACATTGAACAGCTATATTTCATGTATTTCCGTAACAGCATATAGAATTCTCTGTATTTCTTAGATGCAAGCCTGGGTGAAGATTTCCCTACATGAAATAGGGAATTAATATATTTGACACATGTAAAATCAAAGCCCTTATGATTATACAGTGGAGGTGTTAAACAGAATCAGGGGATTATATCTGATCAAGTGCCTGAAGTCCTATGGGTGGAGATTTGTGACATTGTACAGGAAGCAGTGATCAGGACCATCCCCATGAAAAAGAAATGCAAAAAGGCAAAGTGACGTGTTCTTACAAAGAGCTGAGAACAGGAGGCAAGCTAAACGAAAAGGAGACAAGGAAAACTATACACACTTGAATGCAGAGTCCCAAAGAATAACAAGGAGGGATAAATCTTTCCTCAGTTATCAATGCCAATAAATAGAGGAAATACAGAGAATGGGAAAGACTTCAGATATCTCCAATAAAATCAGAGATACCAAGGGAAAATTGCATTCAAAGAGGGGTACATTAAAGGACAGAAATTGTACAGATGTAAGAGAAGCAGAAGTTACTTAGAAGAGGTGGCAAGAATACACAGATGAACTATACACAAAAGTTCTTCATGACCCAGTTAAGCACTATTCTGTGATCACTCACCTAGAGTCAGACATCATGGAATATGAAGTCAAGTGGGATGTAGGAAGCATAACTACAAGCAAAGCTCGCGGAGGTGATGGAATTCAGTTGAGCTATTTCAAATTCTAAAAGATGATGCTAGGAATGTGCTGCCATCCATACGCTAGCAAATTTGGAAGACTCAACTCTGGCCAGAGGACTGGAAAAGGTCAGTTTTCATTCTAACTGCAAAATAGGCAATCCAGAGAATGTTCATGCTACGGCTTAATTGCACACATTTCACACACTCGCAAAGTACTGCTCAAAATTCCCCAACCAGGCTTCAACAGAATGTGAACCATGAGCTTCCACATGTTCAAGCTGGATTTAAAAAGGACAGACAAACCCGAGATCAAATTTCCAACACCTCTTGGGGAATGAAAAAAGCAAGTGAACACCAGGCATCTACTCCTATTTGACGATGCCAAAGACTTTGGTTAGGTAGATCAAAGCAAAATGAGGAATTCGACAAAAAATGGGACTACTAGACCATGTAATATGCCTCCCGAGTAATCTGCATGGAGGTCTAGAAGCAACAGTTAGAACAGGACATGGAACAATAGACTGGTTCCGAATTGGGAAAGGAGCATATCCAAGCTGTATATTGTCACCTTCTTTATTGAACTTACATGTAGAGTTATTCAAACAAAATGCCAGGCTGGATGAAACAGTGCTTGCAATCAAGGTAGCTGGGAGAAATATCAATAACCTCAGATATGCAGGTGACATGATTCACACGGCAGAACTTGCAAAGAACTGAAGAGTCTCTTGAGGAAAGTGAAAGAGAGTGAAAAAGATGACTTAAAACTCCACATCCAAAATGAAAATCATGGCCTCTGGTCTCATCACTTCATGTCATAAAGATGGGGAAACAATGGAAAGAGTGAGAAAATTTATTTGGAGGGGCTCCAAAATCACTGCAGATGGTGACTCTGGTCATGAAATTAAAATACACTTTCTCCTTAGAAGAAAAGTTGTGACCAGGCTAAACAGCATATTGTAAAGCAGACAAAGGTCGGTCTAGTCAAACTATGTACAGAGTCAGGTAGAAGTGAGAACTGGACTAGAAAGAAAGTTGACCTCCAAAGAATCGATGCTATTGAAATGTGGTGTTGGAGAAAACTCTTGAGAGTCCCTTTGACTGCAAGGAGATCAAAGTAGTCAATTCTAAGGGAAATCAGTCCTGAATATTGATTGGAAGGCTTGATGCTGAAACTGGAACTTGAATATTTTGGTCACCTGATGTGAAGGACTGACTCACTGGAAAAGACCCTGATGCTGAGAGTGATTGAAAGCTGGAGGAGAGGGCGAAAACAGAAGATGAAATGCTCAGATGGCATCACTGACTCGATGGGCATGGGTTTGAGCAGGCTCTATGAGTTGCTGATGAACAGGGAAGCTTGGCAGGCTGCAATACATGGGGTCAGAAAGAGTTGGACAGGACTGAGTGACTTAACAGAATTCACTGTACTTACTTAGGTTCTCAGGGAAAAGAAAGTGGTAAAGAACTCTCTTCCCCATCAACTGATAATCCTCCAAGATTCCTAAATCTACCTAAGTGTTTTCACTGTTTCCTCAGAGTTTAAGCTGGGATGAACATTCTATTAAATGGGTAAGATCTCCTAGGAAACAATGGAAGGAGCATAATTTAGAGAAAATGATAGAATAAAATAAGCACATCAGGAAGGCAGCATGACCTGGTCAACAACATACCGAACTCTCCTTTAATCCTTCCCACTGAATTCCTTCTAAATCCTGAGGATAAGACCTGACCAATCCTGAGGACTGGTTATTGCAAAGAGCAGTGACTAAGGCATTGCTGCCTATTGATTTAGTGATGACACAAAGCAAGCACATCATGGTAATCACGCCTCCGTTAACCTCCCCTAACCAAGACAATAGGCAGGAGTAGTGTTTGGGGAGATAAGAGGATCACAAGTTCTCCCACGAAGTGTTGGAGCCACCTGGGCCTTTCCCACAGAGAGTTTGCCAAGTGTGATGAAGTCCCTTTTTAAAAGTTATCATCTATGGCCCCCAGTCTCTGGATTTGTGCCAGCCCTCTGGATTTGTGAGAACCCCAAAAGTTTGCAAAGTGCACAACTGATAAAAATAAATAAATAATACCTGTCCAACCTGAAGGGCCTATGGATAATCACATGTTCTTCAGACCTAAGAAGAGCCATTAGAGCAGCAAAACCACAGCTCCAGGAAAGCTCATTGTTAACACCTGCTGCCCTGCAAGGGACATGCCCCAGTTATTGATAAAGAGTGTAGATTGTAAGTCCTCTACCAACTTGAGAAATTGTGCCAACAAGACCTCTGAACCCCCCGACTTAGCCAAGACTAAAGGACAGACTGTGTGCACATCAGGCCAAGGTATGTTCAACTTGGAATATTTGGAGGAAACAGTACCACGTATAGACTATAGAGAAGCCATGCACCCAAAAGAAGTCATACAGAAATCCTTTTGTACGGTTTCACAGAGAAAATGTTCATCTCCCAGATGATCCAGTTGATAGGATTAAAGTCAGTAATATTTAACGTAGGCACATGTCAGTGCAGATTCCCGCTATGTAACTTCAGAAGCTTCTGTACAGGCCTGTCTGCAGCCTCTGATTTCCATTCCTAAATTATGTTCACTCAATCAGCAGAGTTTGAAATACAGACAATGGGTATTCTCCCCTGGACAATGATGAAGACTATAAGAACAAAGAATCTTTTCAGGGCAAGGGACAAAAGACACCACTGGTTGTTGATAAGATGGAGGAAGTTGGAAAGGAGAATGAAGGGCAGGTTTCTGAGATAGCATTTGGCCTTTTGGGTGGTGGCAGCTGCACCAGACTTGGCTTCAGGCCTTGCGGAGATATTTCTCAAGGTAATAAATAAATGTGGTCTCCGTACTCAACGAGCCTTTACAATTTTAAAGTCTCAGCCTATGATACTACACCAAGTACAGTGCAATAGCTTAGAAATGCAGGAAATAGCAATTTAGGGGAGGTTGTGTGAGACATGCAGAAGATGTGGTCTTTCAGACATGTTCTAAAGCTTAGCCCTTAATAGGGCTCGAGGCACGACTCATTTATATTCATGTAAAATGGGCTCGATAAAGGACAGAGATGGTAGGGACCTAACAGAAGCAGAAGATATTAAGAAGAGGTGGCAAGAATACACAGAAGAATTGTACAAAAAAGATCTTCCCGACCAAGATAGTCACGATAACGTGATCACTGACCTAGAGCCAGACATCTTGGAATGTGAAGTCAAGTGGGCCTTAGAAAGCATCACTACGAACAAAGCTAGTGGTGGTGATGGAATTCCAGTTGAGCTATTTCAAATCTTGAAAGATGATGCTGTGAAAGTGCTGCACTCAATATGCCAGCAAATGTGGAAAACTCAGCGGTGGCCACAGGAATGGAAAATGTTAGTCTTCATTCCAAACCCAAAGAAAGGCAATGCCAAAGAATGCTCAAACTACCGCACAATTGCACTCATCTCACACGCTAGTAAAGTCATGCTCAAACTTCTCCAAACCAGGCTTCAGCAATATGTGAATCGTGAACTCCCAGATGTTCAAGCAGGTTTTAGAAAAGGCAGAGGCACCAGAGATCAAATTGCCAGCATCCGCTGGATCATGGAGAAAGCAAGAGAGTTCCAGAAATACATCTATTTCTGCTTCATTGACTATGCCAAAGCCTTTGACTGTGTCGATCACAATAAACTGTGGAAAATTCTGAAAGAGATGGGAATCCCAGACCACCTGACATGCCTCTTGAGAAACCTGTATGCAGGTCAGGAAGCAACAGTCAGAACGGGACATGGAACAACAGACTGGTTCCAAATAGGAAAAGGAGTACGTCAAGGCTGTATATTGTCACCTTGCTTATTTAACTTATATGCAGAGTACATCATGAGGAACGCTGGGCTGGAAGAAGCACAAGCTGGAATCAAGATTGCTGGGAGAAATTTCAATAATCTCAGATATGCAGATGAACTACCCTTATGGCAGAAAGTGAAGAGGAACTCAAAAGCCTCTTGATGAAAGTGAAAGAGGAGAGTGAAAAGGTTGGCTTGAAACTCAACATTCAGGAAACAAAGATCATGGCATTTGGTCCCATCACTTCATGGGAAATAGATGGAAAAACAGTGGAAACAGTGTCAGACCTTATTTTTGGGGGGCTCCAAAATCACTGCAGATGCTGATTGCAGCCATGAAATTAAAAGACGCTTACTCCTTGGAAGGAAAGTTATGACCAACCTTGATAATATATTAAAAAGCAGACACATTACTTTGCCAACAAAGGTCCGTCGAGTCAAGGCTATGGTTTTTCCCGTGGTCATGTATGGATGTGAGAGTTGGACTGTGAAGAAAGCTGATCACCGAAGAATTGATGCTTTTGAACTGTGGTTTTGGAGACTACTCTTGAGAGTCCCTTGTACCACAAGGAGATCCAACCAGTCCGTTCTAAAAGCTATCGATAGTGGGTGTTCATTGGAAGGACTGATGCTAAAGCTGAAACTGCAATCCTTTGGCCAACTCATGAGGAGAGTTGACTCACTGGAAAAGACTCTGATGCTGGGAAAGGTTGGGGGCAGGAGGAGAAGGGGACGACCGAGAATGAGATGGCTGGATGGCATCACCGACTCTGTGGACATGAGTTTGAGTGAACTCCGGGAGTTGGTGATGGATAGGGAGGCCTGGCGTGCTGTGATTAGTGGGGTCGCGGAGTGTCGGACACAACTGAGCGACTGAACTGAACTGAACTGAGACTGTTCCCCTTGGCATATTTCAATTTTGAGATCATATAACCTCATATCAGGGATTTCACTTTCATGGTGGAAGATAGCACTAGCTTGGAAGACACATCTTTGTATTAGGACTTTTCTATCAATTTTCCAACTCTATCAATTTTGCTAGGTAACTTACTGCCACTTCTAAATATGGCCAACTTTAGAGTATCTCCTCCTCCCATACCCGGGGCATTACAATAAGTCTAAAAACAGACAACCTTCAAAAGCACATTTACAGCTCATGATTATTTGTTAATTTTCTTTCTTTTTTTTTTTTTTTTTTGTTTCCATTTATGTATTACTTATTTTTGTCCTTCTTTCTTTATTTTATTGTTTTTGTTTTATTTTTAATTTTACAATATTATATTGGTTGGTTTTGCCATACATTGACATGAATCCGCCCTGGATGTACATGAGTTACCCCTTCCGAACCCCGCTCCTACCTCCCTTCTTCCCTTATCCTCCCTCTGGATCATCCCAGCATACCAGCCCCAAACATCCTGTAAAATGCATCGACCCTGAACTGGCAATTCGTTTCACATATGATAATATACATGTTTCAATGCCATTCACCCAAACCATCCCACCCTCACCCTCTCCCACAGAGTCCTAAAGACTGTTTTATACATCTGTGTCTCTTTTGCTGTCTCGGATACAGGGTTATTATTTCCATCTTTCTAAATTCTATATATATGCGTTAGTATATTGTATTGGTGTTTTACTTTCTGGCTTTCTTCACTCTGTATAATAGGTTCTCGTTTCATCCAACTCATAAGAACTGATTCAAATGCATTCTTTTTAATGGCTGAGTAATACTCCATTGTGTATATGTACCAAAGCATTCTTATCTATTCGTCTGCAGATGGACATCTAGGTTGCTACCATGTCCTGGCTATTATAAACAGTGCTGCAATAAACATTGGAGTACATGTGCCTCTTTAAATTCTGGTTTCCTCGGTGTGTATGCCCAGGAGTGCGATTGCTGGATCACATGGCAGTTCTATTTCCAGTTTTTTTGAGGAATCTCCACACTGTTCTCCATAGTGGCTGTACTAGTTTGCATTCCCACCAACAGTGTAAGAGGGTTCCCTTCTCTCCACACCATCTCCAGAATTTATTGCATGTAGACATTTGGATAGCAACCGTTCTGACTGATGTGAAATGGTATCTCATTGTGATTTTGATTTGCATTTCTCTGATTATGAGGGATGTTGAGCATTTTGTCTTGTGTTTGTTAGCCATCTTTATGTCTTCTTTGGAGAAATGTTTGTTTAGTTCTTTGGCCCATTTTTTGATTGGGTCATTTATTTTCCTGGAATTGAGCTGCAGGAGCTGCTTGTATATTTTGGAGACTAATCCTTTATCAGTTGCTTCATTTGCTATTATTTTCTCCCATTCTGAAGGCTGTCTTTTCACCTTGCTTATAGTTTCCTTTGCTGTGCAGAAGATTTTTATTTTAATTAGGTCCCACTTGTTTATTTTTTCTTTTATTTCCAATATTCTGGGAGGTGGATCTAGGAGGGTCTTCCTGTGATTTATGTCGGAGAGTGTTTTGCCTATATTCTCCTCCAGAAGTTTTATAGAATCTGGTCTTACATTTAGCTCTCTATTCAATTTTGAGTTTATTTTGGTGCATGGTGTTAGGAAGTGTTCTAGTTTCATTCTTTTATAAGGGGCTGACCAGTTTTCCCAGCACCACTTTTTGAAGAGACTGTCTTTACTCCATTTTATATTCTTACCTCCTTTGTCAAAGATAAGGTGTCCATAAGTGGGTGGATTTATCTCTGGGCTTTCTATTTTGTTCCACTGATCTATATTTCTGTCTTTGTGCCAGTACCATACTGTCTTGATGACTGTGGCTTTGTAGTAGAGCCTGAAGTCCGGCAGGTTAATTACCCCAGTTCAATTGTTCTTCCTCAAGATTGCTTTGGCTATTCGAGGTTTTTGTATTTCCATACATATTGTGAGATTATTTGTTCCAGCTGTGTGAAAAACACGTTGGTAGTTTGATAGGGATTGCATTGAATGTATAAATTACTTTGGGTAGTATACTCATTTTCAGAATATTTAATCTTCCAATCCACGAACACGGTATATTTCTCCATCTATCAGTGTCTTCTTTGATTACTTTCACTAGTGTTTTATAGTTTTCTATGTACAAGTCTTTTGTTTCTTTAGGTAGATATATTCCTAAGTATTTAATTATTTTCGTTGCAACAGTGAATGGAATTGTTTCCTTAATTTCTCTTTCTATTTTATCATTATTACTGTATAGGAATGCAAGGTATTTCTGTGTGTTGATTTTATATCCTGCCGCTTTACTGTATTCATTGATTAGCTCTAGTAGTTTTCTGGTAGAGTCTTCAGGGTTTTCTGTGTGGAGGATCATGTCATCAGCGAACAGTGAAAGTTTTACTTCTTCTTTTCCAATTTGTATTCCTTTTATGTCTTTTTCTGCTCTGATTGCTGTAGCCAAAACTTCCAGAACTGTGTTGAATAGTAGTGGTGAGAGTGGGCACTCTTGTCTTATTCCTGACTTTACAGGAAACGGTTTCTGTTTTTCACCATTGAGGATAATGTTTGCTGTGGATTTGTCATATATAGCTTTTATTATGTTGAGATATATCCCTTCTATTCCCACTTTCTGGAGGGTTTTTATCGTAAATGGATGTTGAATTTTGTCGAATGCTTTCTCTGCATCTATTGAGATAATCATATGATTTTTATTTTTCAGTTTGTTAATGTGGTGTATTATGTTGATTGATTTGTGGATATTGAAGAATCCTTGCATTCCTGGGATAAAGCCCACTTGGTCATGATGTATGATCTTCTTAATGTGTTGTTGGATTCTGACTGCTAGAATTTTGTTCAGTATTTTTGCATCTATGTTCATCAGTTATATTGGCCTGTAGTTTTCTTTTTTTGTGTGGAATATTTACCAGGTTTTGGGATTAGGGTGATGGTGGCCTCATAGAATGAGTTTGGACGTTTCCCTTCCTCAGCAATTTTCTAGAAGAGTTTGAGTAGAATAACTGTTAGCTCTTCTCTAAATTTTTGGTAGAATTCAGCTGTGAAGCCGTCTGGACCTTGGCTTTTGTTTGCTGGAAGATTTCCGATTACTTTCTCTAGTTCAGTGCTTGTGATGGGTCTCCAGATTTTCTATTTCTTCCTGGTTCAGTTTTTGAAAGTTTTATGTTTCTAGGAATTTGTCCATTACTTCCAAGTTATTCCTTTTATTGCCATATAATTGCTGATAGTATTCTCTAATAATCCTTTGTATTTCTGTGTTGTCAGTTGTGATCTCTCCATTTTCATTTCTAATTTTGTTAATTTGGTTCTTCTCACTTTGTTTCTTGATGAGTCTGGGTAGTGGTTTGTCAATTTTATTTACCTTCTCAAAGAACCAGCTTTTGGTTTTGTTGCTTTTGCTATGGTCTCTTTTGTTTCTTTTGCATTTACCTCTGCCCTAATTTTTATGATTTCTTTCCTTCTACTAACCCTGGGGTTCTTCCTTTCTTCCTTTGCTAGTTTCTTTAGATGTAGAGTTAGGTTATTTAGTTGACTTTTTTCTTGTTTCTTGAGGTGTGCCTGCATTGCTATGAACGTCCTCCTTAGCACTGCTTTTATAGTGCCCCAGAGGTTTTGTGTTGTTGTGTTTTCATTTTCATTCATTTCTATGCATATTTTGATTTCTCTTTTGATTTCTTCTATGATTTGTTCATTATTCAGCAGCGTGTTGTTCATCCTCCATATGTTGGCATTTTTAATGGTTTTTCTCCCGCAATTGAGATCTAATCTTACTGCATTGTGTTCAGTAAAGATACGTGGAATGAATTCAATTTTTTTGAATTTACCAAGGCTAGATTTATGGCCCAGGATGTGATCTGTCCTGCAAAAGGTTCCGTGAGCACTTGAGAAAAAGGTGAAGTTCATTGTTTTGGGGTGAAATGTCCTATAGACATCTATTAAGTCTAATTGGTCTATTGTATCATTTAAAGTTTGTGTTTCCTTGATAATTTTCTGTTTAGTTGATCTATCCATAGATGTAAGTGGGGTATTAAAATCTCCCAGTATTATTGCATTTTTGTTAATTTCCTCTTTCATACGTATTAGTAATTTTCTTATATTTTGCGATGATCCTATGTTGGGTGCATAAATATTTATAATTGTTATATCTCCTTGTTGGATTGACCCTTTGATCATTATGTAGTTTCCTTCTTAGTTTCTTTTCACAGCCTTTGTTTTAAAGTCTATTTCATCTGATATGACTATTGCTATCCCTGCTTTCTTTTGCTCTCTATTTTTATGGAATATCTTCTTCCAGCCCTTCACTTTCATCTGTATGTGTCCCTCGTTTTGAGGTGAGTCTCTTGTAGACAACATATATGGGGTTCTTGTTTTTGTATCCATGCAGCCAGCCTTTGTCTTTTGTTTGGGGCATTCAACCCTTTTACGTTTAAGGTAATTATTGATGTGTGATCCCATTGCCATTTTCTTTATTGCTTTGGGTTCAAGTTTATGCACACTTTCTGTTTCCTGTCTATAGAAGATCCTTTAGCATTTGTTGGAGAGCTGGTTTGGTGATGCTGAATTCTCTCAGCTTTTGCTTGTCTGTAAAGCTTTTTATTTCTCCTTGATATTTGAATGAGATCCTTGCTGGGTACAGTAATCTGGGCTGTAGGCTTTTTTCTTTCATCATTTTAAGTATGTCTTGCAATTCTCTCCTGGTCTGAAGAGATTCTATTGAAAGATCAGCTGTTATCCTTATGGGAATCCCCTTGTGTATTATTTGCTGCTTTTCCCTTGCTGCTTTTAATATTTCTTCTTTGTGTTTGATTTTTGTTAATTTGATTAATATGTGTCTTGTAGTTTTTTGCCTTGGGTTTATCCTGTTGGGGACTTTCTGGGTTTCTTGGACTTGGGTGATTATTTCTTTCCCCATTTTAGGGAGTTTTCAACTATTATCTGCTCAAGTATTCTCTCATGGTCTTTCTTTTTGTCTTCTTCTTCTGGGAATCCTATGATTCGAATGTTGAGCGTTTAACATTGTCTGAGATGTCTCTAATATTGTCCTCATTTCTTTTAATTCTTTTTTCTTTTTTCTCTCTCTTTCATTTATTTACAATTCTATCTTCTAGTTCGCTTATCCTGTCTTCTGCCTCTGTTACTCTATTGTTTGTTCCCTTCAGAGTGTTTCTGATCTCATCTATCGCATTATTCATTGTATATTGACTCTTTTTTTTTTATTTACTCTAAATCCTTATTAAACATTTCTTCCATCTTCTCAATCCTTTTCTCCAGGTTATTTATCTGTCACTCCATTTTGCTTTCAAGATTTCGAATCATTTTTACCACAAAAATTTGAAATTCTTTATCAGATAGATTCCCTATGTCTTCCTCTTTTGTTCATGTTGGTGGGCATTTATCCTGTTCCTTTACTTACTGGGTGTTTCTCTGCCTCTTCATCTTGCTTATATTGCGTTGCCTGGGGTGAACTTTCCCTCTTCTGGCTGTTTGTGGTGTTCTCTTATGTAGTTTCCTTGCTGTGTGTGGGGTTGGACTAGTGACTTGTCAAGGTTCCCTGGTTAGGGAAGCTTGTGTCGGTGTTCTGGTGGGTGGAGCTGGATTTCTTCTCTCTGGAGTGCAATGTAGTGTTCAGTAATGTGTTATGAGATGTCAGTGGGTTTGGAGTGACTTTGGGCAGCCTGTATATTGAAACTCAGGGCTATTTTCCTGTGTTGCTGGAGAATTTGTGTGGTATGTCTTGCTCTGGAACTTGTTAACCCTTGGGTGGTGCTTGGTTTTAGTGTAGACATGGAGGCATTTGATGAGCTCCTATTGATTAATGTTCGCTTGAGTCAGGAGTTCTCTCGTGTTCTCAGGATTCGGGCTTAAACCTCCTCTTGCCTCTGGTTTTTGGTCTTATTCTTGGAGTTGCCTCTAGACTACTCTGTCATTTCCAAGGTGATTCCCTTTGTTTTAGTTTCTGCTTGCTGGTCTCTTCAGTGTCTAATTTCTGCCCTGCTACTAGGGGGCGGGTGGACATTTTTTAAGGCTCAGTTGTTCAGTCCTGTTCTGGGAAGGGAGGAACGCTGCAGACAAATATCTCTGGCATCTGTGGGGAGTGCTTGCAGCGTCTCGGCCACACTGAGTTTGCCCCCGCTCACAGCACGTGTGTGGTCCCAGTCTATACTGCACAGGCTCTAGGTTGCTCTTCTGGGAACTGTCCGAGGCCAGAGTTGGGTTGTATGCACTTTCCAGGTCTGAGCGTCTCAAATTCAGTTTCTTGGGTACTCCATAAAAGTGCAGACTTGGCTGGGTCTGCGTTTTGTGCCTTCCCCGGGCCGAGCAGCTCAGGTGACCAGGTGTTTGGCGAGTGCAGTCACTGCGACTTATTGCCTCCCCAGTCCCTGCCACGCGGTTTTCTGGGTGTACAACCGGCTCATTTTCTCAGGCAGATATCGACTGTCCCAAGCCCAAGAAGTCTTGATTATATTTGAGAATTTTCTTTTCAGTTGAAGTGTCCATAGGTGTGAGTGGGATATAAAAGCCCCCATTATAACTGTGTTACTGTTAATTTCCCCTTTTCTACTTGCTTTCATTTACCTTACATATTGAGGTTTTCCTAAATGGCACAATGGTCTAGTTACACCTAATTGTTATATATAAGCATTACACTCATTAGTAATGGATATAACCTTTCCTCAAGTGCACATGGAACAGCCTCCTGGAAAGATCAAATCCCGGTCCATAAACCTACCTTTGCTAAATTCAAACAAAAAGAAAAAAAAGAAAGAAAGAAAAGAAAAGTGAAAGAATTTTGAGCATCTATTTCAATCACAATGAAGTGAGAATAGGTGTCAAACACAGAAGAAAAATTAAATAAATCTCCAAATATATGGAGCCTAAATAACACACATCTGAATAAGCAACAGATCACAGAAAAATAAAAATAAAAAAGGAAATCAAATTTAAATTCCATCAAGTGAAAATTAAAACACATGTGCACCTGGGGCAGATTCATGTTAATGTATGGCAAAACAAATACAATAATGTAAAATAATTAGCCTGCACAAAATAAATAAAATTACAAAAAGAAAATTAAAACACAACCCAAAAGCTTTGGGATTCAGTAACAGGCAGTGTTAAGAAGGAGTTTCATAACATATAAATCTGCCTCAAGGAAGAAGAGGAACACCAAAGAAAGAGCCTACCTTTACATATAAATCAAACACAAAAAAGAAAAGAAGAACCCCCAAGTTAGCAGAATGAATGGAATCATAAAAATCAGAGCAGAAAAAAGTGAAAAAGCAACAAAGGTGACTATGGCAAAAATCAATAAAATGAAAATCTGGTTTTTTTGAGAACATAAATCAAAGACAAAACATTAGCCAGAGGTATCAAGAATAAAAGGGGAAAAAAAGAGTGGTGAGGTGGTGGAGAAGAATCCAAATAATAAAATTAGAAATGAAAATAGAGTAATCACAACAGAAAACACAGACATACCAAAGGTCATAAGAGATTACTGTGAGAAATTGTATGTCACAAAAATGGGCAATGTTGAAGAAATGGAAAAAATCTTAGAAAAGAATAACTGTCCATAAATGGACGAGCAAGTAGAAAATCTTATAGATGAATCAGAATCACGGAAATAAAACCTGTAATCAAAAATCTTTCAAAGATCAATAGACCAGGACCAGATGGTTTCACAGGTGTATCCTACATTTTTTTTTTTTTAGTTTACCAAAAAATGGTTTATGGAAGAACAAAGACTTAACCAACTCAAACTCTTCCAGAAAATTGCAGAGGCTGATAAGCTCTCCAACTCATTCCAAGAGGCCACCATCACCCTAGTACTGAAACGAGACAAAGATGCAACAAAGAAAGAAAACTACAGGTTAATGTCACTAAACATATTGGTAAACATAGGTGCAGAAATTTTCCTGCAACTTCTAGCAAACAGAATCCAAAAACATATCAAAAAGTTCATACATCATTACCTTAGAAGCACGTGGGCATCATCCCAGGGATGCAAGGATTCCTCAATATTTGAAAATCAATCTGATTCACCATATTAAAATGAAAGATTAAAAACAATATGGTTATATCAATAGATGCAGAGAAAGTCTTTGGAAAAAGTCAACACCTCCTTACAATAACTCTCCAGAAAGCAAGTATAAGAGGAATATATCTCAACGCAATAAAAGCCATATATGAGAAACCCACAACAAACAGAATCTTTAATGGTGAAAATTGAAAGAATTTCCTATAACATTAGGAGCAAGCCAAGGGTGCTCACTTTCATCACTATTCAACATTGATTTGGAAGTCCTAGCCACAACAGTCAGAGAAGAAAATGAAATGAAAAGGAACCCAGTTTGGTAAAAAAAAAAAAAAAAAGAAACTCTCACTATTTGCAAATGACATGATCCTCACATAGAAAGCCCTAAAGACATCACAAGAATATTACTAGAGCTAATTGATGAATATCAAAATGTTGCAGGTTATAAATTACTACCCAGAAGCATTGCTATACATGAACAATGAGAAAACAGAAAGAGAAACAATCCTGTTCAGCGTTGCAGTGAAAAGAATAGCATACTTAGGGGTAAATTTATATAAAGAAACAAAAGACATATGCATATATAGAAAACTATAGAACAATGAGGAAAGAAAGGTGAGGCATATAGAGAATTATTCCAGGTTTATGGATTTGAAGAAATAATATCGTGAAAATGAGTACACAAACCAAAGCAATCTGCAGGATCAATGCAACTCTTATCAAGTAACCAATAGGATTCATCACAAAACTAGAACAAATATGTTCACAGTATTTACACTTTCACAGTAAATATAGAAACACAGGAAAGCCTCTAAAAGCAAAAGCAATCCTGAGAAAAAAGACTGGAAATGGAGAACTCAACCTGCCCGACTTCAGACTATACTACAAAATTACAGTTATCAAGACAGTAGCACAAAGACAGAGATCTAGATCAGTGAAACAAAATAGAAAGCATAGACATAAGTCCACAAATCCATGGGCATCTTAATTTTGACAAAGGAGGAAAGAGTATACAATGGAGAAATGATAATCTCTTTAACAAGTGGTGCTGAGGGAAAAATGATCAACCAGTTGTAAAAGAATGAAACCATAACCTTTCCTAACACCATATGCAAAACTAAACTCAAAATGGATTAAAGATCTAAATATAAGACAAGAAACTATAAAACTCGTAGAGGAAAACATAAGCAGGACACACTTTGACATAAATCACAGCAAGATGTTCTCTGACCCAACTCCTAGAGAAACGGAAATAAAACACAAACAAACATATGGGACCTAATTAAAGTTAAAAGCTTTTGTACAATGAAGGAACCTATAAGAAATGTGAAAAGGCACCCTTTAAAAGGGAGAAAATAACAGCAAATGAAGCCAAGCTCCTGAGAAGTGTTGGAAATAAAGATAGACCATGGAAAAGTAGACCATTATACGACTGATTGACATAATAGTGTGGAAGAAGCTCTGATGAGAAATTTTATTTGTCACAGATATCAAGAAATCCATTTTTCTCCCACTGAGGTCTCATCAAGTCTCTCCCCTCATCGCATACACTGCTTACAGGTGATGAACCAGCTTCCTCTGATATTTAAACCACACATATCAACTTCCTTACTTGACTTCGTTTGACATCCGTTCTTTTACTATAGCAATCAGTAGAAGACTATAAGCAACGTGAAAAGGCACCGTATGAAATGGAAAAAATAACAGGAAACAAAGTCACTGACAAATGATTAATCCCTACACTACAAAAGCACCTCATGAAGCTCAATGCCTAAACAACAAATAACTGAAAAAAGAAATGGGCCAATAAAGCAGAAATACATGTTTTTATGGAACTCTCTTGTTTTTTCCACGATCCAAGGTATGTTGGCAATTTGATCTCTAGTTCCTATACCTTTTCTAAAACTGGCCTGAACATCTGGGAGTTCACGGTTCACGTATTGCTGAAGAGTGGCTTGGAGTATTTTGAGCATGACTTTACTAGCGTGTGAGATGAGTGCAATTATGTAGTCGTTTGAGCATTCTTTGCCATTGCCTTTCTTTAGGACTGGAATGAAAACGGACATTTTCCATTTCTGTGGCCACTGCTAAGTTTTCCAAACTTGCCTGGCATATTGAGGGCAGCACTATCACAACATCATTTTTCAGGATTTGAAACATCTCAACTGGAATTCCATCACCTCCACTGGCTTTGTTCCTAGTGATGCTTTCTAAGGCCCACTTGACATCACATTCCAAGATGTCTGGCTCTAGGTGAGTGATGACACCATTGTGATTGTCTTGGTCATGAAGATCTATTATTTGTACAGTTCTGAGTTCTTGCAACTTCTCAATTTCTCCTGCTTCTGTTAAACCCATACAATTTCTGTCCTTTACTGAGTCCGTCTTTGCATGAAATGATCCCATGGTATCTCTAATTTTCTTGAAGATATCTCTAGTCTTTCCTATTCTGTTGTTTCTCTCTATTTCTTTGCATTAATCACTGAGCAAGGCTTTCTTATCTCTCCTTGCTATTGTTTGGAACTCTGCATTCAGATGCTTAAATGTTTCCTTTTCTACTTTGCTTTCGCTTCTCCTCTTTTCACAGCTATTTGTAAGGCCTCCCCAGACGGCGATTTAGCTTTTTTGCATTTCTTTTCCATGTTGATGGTCTTGATCCCTGTCTCCTGTACAATGTCACAAACTCCCGTCCATAGTTCGTAAGGCTCTCTATCTTTCAGATCTAGTCCGTTAAATCTATTTCTCACTTCATCTGTATAATCATAAGAAATTGGATTTAAGTTATATCTGAATGGTCTAGTGGTTTTCCCTATTTTCATCAATTTAAGTCTGAATTTGTCAATAAGGAGTTCATGATCTGGATTTCGGTTTTGACCATCTGGTGATGTCCACGTGTAGAGTCTTCTCTTATGTGTTGAAAGAGGGTTTTTGCTATGACCAGTGCGTTCTCTTGGCAAAACTGCATGACAGACCACGCGGAAGCATGGCCGAGAGGAGTTACCACTTGCCCGAGGTCTGGGTTGTGGCCGAGAGGAGCAACCCCATGTCCAAGTGGCGGCGACTGCACAGGCACAGGAAGGCCAAGACGAGCTATTCCACGTTCAAGGTCAGGAGGTGCGGTAGTTAGGAGATACCCCCCGTCCAAATCAAGGAGTTTTGGCTGTTCTTTGCTGAAGCAACCGTGAAGAGATACCCCACAACCAAGGTAAGAGAAACCCAAATTAGATGGTAGGTATTGCGAGAGGGCATCAGAGGGCAGACACACTGAAATCATAATCACAGAAAACTCGTCGATCTGATCACACAGACCACAGTCTTATCTAACTCAGTGTGGTTCAGTGCAGAAGGGAATGGCAAACCACTTCAGTATACTTGCCTTGAGAACCCCATGAACTGTATGAAAAGGCAAAATGATAGGATACTGAAAGAGGAATTCCCCAGGTTGGTAGGTGCTCAATATGCTACTGGAAATCAGTGGAGTAATAAATCCAAAAAGAATGCAGGGATGGAGCCAAAGCAAAAACAAAACCGTCTGGTGGATGTGACTAGTGATAGAAGCAAAATCCAGTGCTTTAAAGACCAATATTCCTTCAGTACCTGAAATGTTCCGTCCATGAATCATGGCAAATTGGAAGTGAGCAAACAGGAGATGGCAAGTGTGAACATCGACATTCTGGCAATCAGTGAACTCAAATGAACTGGAATGGGTGAATTTAACTCAGATGACCATTATATCTACTACTGTGGGCAAGAATCCATTAAAAGAAATGGAGTAACTATCATGGTCAACAGAAGGGTCTGAAATGCAATACATGGATGCAATCTTATGAACTCTGGACGGAGGTTCATGACATTGTACAGGAGACAGGGACCAAGAACATCCCCATGGAAAAGAAATGCAAAATAGCAAACTGGCTGTCTGAGGAGGCCTTACAAATAGCTGTGAAAAGAGGAGAAACGAAAAGCAAAGGAGAAAAGGAAAGATATAAGCATCTGAATGCAGAGTTCCAAAGAATAGCAAGGAGAGATAAGAAAGCCTTCCTCAGTGATCAATGCAAAGAAATAGAGGAAAACGACAGAATGGGAAAGACAAGAGATCTCAAGAAAATTAGAGATTCCAAGGGAATATTTCATGCAAAGATGGGCTCGATAAAGGACAGAAATGGTATGGACCTAACAGAAGCAGAAGATATTAAGAAGAGATGGCAAGAATACACAGAAGAACTGTACAAAAAAGATTTTCACGAACAAGAAATTCACAAAAACGTGATCACTGACCTAGAACCAGACATCTTGGAATGTGAAGTCAAGTGGGCCTTAGAAAGCATCACTACGAACAAAGCTAGTGGAGATGATGGAATTCCAGTTGAGCTCTTTCAAAAGTTGAAAGATGATGCTGTGAAAGTGCTGCACTCAATATGCCAGCAAATTTGGAAAACTCAGCAGTGGCCACAGGACTGGAAGAGGTCAGTCTTCATTCCAATCCCAAAGAAAGGCAATTCCAAAGAATGCTCAAACTACCACATAATTGCACAAATCTCACATGCTAGTAAAGTCATGCACACAATTCTCCAAGCCAGGCTTCAGCAATATGTGAACCGTGAACTCCCAGATGTTCAAGCAGGTTTTAGAAAAGGCAGAGGCACCAGAGATCAAATTGCCAACATCCGCTGGATCATGGAGAAAGCAAGAGAGTTCCAGAAACACATCTATTTCTGCTTCATTGACTATGCTAAAGTCTTAGACTGTGTGGATAATAATAAACTGTGGAACATTATGAAAGAAATGGGAATACCAGACCACCTGAACTGCCTCTTGAGAAACCTGTGTGCAGGTCAGGAAGCAACAGTCAGAACTGTACATGGAACAACAGACTGGTTTCAAATAGGAAAAGGAATACATCAAGGTTGTATATTGTCACCTTGCTTATTTAACTTACATTCAGAGTTCATCATCAGGAATGCTGGGCTGGAAGAAGCACAAGCTGGAATCAAGATTGCTGGGAAAAATATCTATAACCTCAGATATGCAGATGACACCACCCTTATGGCAGAAAGTGAAGAGGAACTCAAAAGCCTCTTGATGAAAGTGAAAGAGGAGAGTGAAAAGGTTGGCTTGAAGCTCAACATTCAGAAAACAAAGATCATGGCAACTGGCCCCATCACTTCATGGGAAATAGATGAAAAAACAGTGGAAACAGTGTCAGAATTTAATTTTTTGGGCTTGAAAATCACTGCAGATGCTGATTGCAGCCAGGATATTAAAAGACGCTTACTCCTTGGAAGGAAATTTATGACCAACCTACATAGTATATTAAAAAGCAGAGACATTACTTTTCCAAGCAAGGTCCGTCTAGTCAAGGCTATGGTTTTTGCCGTGGTCATGTATGGATTGGAGTTGGACTGTGAAGAAAGTTGATTGCCGAAGAATTGATCCTTTTGAATTGTGATGTTGGAAAAGACTCATGAGAGTCCCTTGTACTGCAAGGAGATCCAACCAGTCCATTCTAAAGGAGATCAATCCTTGGTGTTCATTGGAAGGACTGACGCTAAAGCTGAAACTCCAATACTTTGGCCACCTCATGCGACGAGTTGACTCACTGGAAAAGACTCTGATGCTGGGAAAGGTTGGGGGCGGGAGGAGAAGGGAACGACAGAGAATGAGATGGCTGGATCGCATCACTGACACTGTGGACAACAGTTTGAGTGAACTCCGGTAGTTGGTGATTGACAGGGAGGCCTGGAGTGCTGTGATTCATGGGGTCTCAAAGACTAGGACACGACTGAGCAACTGAACTGAACTGAACTGAACCTCTAACAAATTTTCCCTTTTCTAGAGCAATGGAAATCTCTGAAACTGAGAGGAAATGTCAACATTGCAACCCACATATATATTTTCCTTATCTAGGACCAGGCTCCTTAATGGCAGAAATGAACAAGTCTGTCATATTACTAGAGAGCCACTAGAACTATTTTCCCAAGTGTATGTGTCTCTGTTTTTTGTCTTTAGCATGCTGTCATGCCTACTTTTATGGCACAAGTTAAAGAGGTTTTAGATTCAACTCTTTTCCACAATCTATTTCATACAAGAAGGTGAATCTCAATAATTTTCTTTTCCTCTGAGCCTCTAGACCTTGCCAGAATGTATCAGGAAGGCTGAGAGTCACGTTTCTGAAGGAGTTCTCAAGCATTTGTGAGAACTAATGCTTTTAGCGTTCAGTTCAGTCGCTCAGTCGTGTCCGACTCTCCGTGAACCCATGAATCACAGCACATCAGGCCTCCCTATCCATCACCAACTCCCGGAGTTTACTCAAACTCATGTCCACAGAGTCGGTGATGCCATCCAGCCATCTCATTCTCGGTCGTCCCCTTCTCCTCCCGCCCCCAACCTTTCCCAGCATCAGAGTCTTTTCCAGTGAGTCAACTCGCCTCATGAGTTGGCCAAAGGATTGCAGCTTCAGCGTCAGCATCAGTCTTTCCAATGAACACCCAGGATCGATCTTCCTTAGAATGGACTGGTTGGATCTCTTTGCGGTACTAGGGACTCTCAAGAGTCGTCTCCAAAACCACAGTTCAAAAGCATCAATTCTTCGGCGATCAGCTTTCTTCACAGTCCAGCTCTCACCTCCATACATGACCACAGGAAAAACCATAGCCTTGACTAGACGGACCTTTGTTGGCAAAGTAATGTGTCTGCTTTTTAATATATTATCAAGGTTGGTCATAACTTTCCTTCCAAGGAGTAAGCGTCTTTTAATATCCTGGCTACAATCAGCATCTGCAGTGATTTTCAAGCCCAAAAAATTAACTTCTGACACTGTTTCCACTGTTTTTCCATCTAGTTCCCATGAAGTGATGGGACCAGTTGCCATGATCTTTGTTTTCTGAATGTTGAGCTTCAAGCCAACATTTTCACTCTCCTCTTTCACTTTCATCAAGAGGCTTTTGAGTTCCTCTTCACTTTCTGCCATAAGGGTGGTGTCATCTGCATATCTGAGGTTATTGATATTTCTCCCAGCAATCTCGATTCCAGTTTGTGCTTCTTCCAGCCCTGCGTTCCTCATGATGTAATCTGCATATAAGTTAAATAAGCAAGGTGACAATATACAACCTTGACGTACTCCTTTTCCTATTTGGAACCAGTCTGTTGTTCCATGTACAGTTCTGACTGTTGCTTCCTGACCTGCATACAGGTTTCTCAAGAGGCAGGTCAGGTGGTCTGGTATTCCCATCTCTTTCATAATGTTCTATAGTTTATTGTGATCCACACAATCAAAGGCTTTGGCATAGTCAATGAAGCTGAAATAGATATTTTTCTGGAACTCTCTTGCTTTCTCCATGATCCAGCGGATGTTGGCAATTTGATCTCTGTTGCCTCTACCTTTTATAAAACCTGCTTGAACATCTGGTAACTCACGGTTCACATATTGCTGAAGCCTGGCTTGGAGAATTTTGAGCATGACTTTACTAGCATGTGAGATTAGTGCAATTTTGCGATAGTTCAAGCATTCTTTGGCATTGCCTTTCTTTGGGATTGGAATGAATACTGACCTTTTCCAGTCCTATGGCCACTGCTGAGTTTTCCAAATTTGCTGGCATATTTAGTGAAGCACTTTCACAGCGATAGTTTTAGCATAATTTCCTTTTTCATACATTAATAAGTTTTATAAGATACATTAAGTGTGGTCACAATTGTCTCAGTCAGTAACATGTAAGAAGTACGGATGGAGGTATCTGGAGGCTCAGGAGAAGATGGATATGACATGAAAAAATGAAAGGATGGCCCTCACATTCCTATATTTCCTGGTGTCAGAAGCAATGGGATAGACTGACTGCTAGACTAAAACAAATGGAGGTGGCTAACAAGGTCATTAGGAATCCTGTCATGAGACTAAGGAAGAAGTCGAAATGTGTCATTTAGATTTGAAATCCAGCAGGATCTTAATATGTAGGCAAGATATATTAGGAAGGGAGGGATAATGAGAATCAGATGTTATAAATAGGAACTTACTGATATCTATGACAAGTGACAGTAGCCTTCTATGGGTGTGAGAGCTGGACTACAAGAAAAGCTGAGCACTGAAGAATTGATATTTTTGAATTGTGGGGTTGCAGAAGACTCTTGAGAGTCTCTTGGACATCAAAGATATCCAAACTGTGCATCCTAAAGGAAATCAGTCCTGAATATTCATTGGAAGGACTGATGCTGAAGCTGAAATTCCGATCCCTTGGCCACGTAATGTAAAGAAATGACTCACTGGAGAAGACCCTGGTACTGGGAAAGATGGAAGGCAGAAGGGGATGTGGACAACACAGGATGAGATGGTTGGATGGCATCATGGACTCAATGGACATGAGTTTAAGAAATCTCTGGGAGTTGCTGGTGGTCAGGGAAGCCTGGCATGATGCAGTCCATGGGGTTACAAAGAGTCACGCACGACTGAGAGACTGAACTGTATTAGATTGATGACAAATGATTTGTTTACAAGTTTTGCTGATTTCTCTCCAGAGTTTCCCCCACACTACTATGTCGGTCAACCAACTTATGGCTGATTTTCCCATGGCTTTTCTTTATTTGCAACACTCTTCAGAAGTTGACTTGTCTGTTCTTTTGCATTTTATCTTCCTTTCCATTTATTTGCATGTGTCTGGTATGGCAGGAGGAGATACTAAAAAATAGGCTATATTTATTGGAAGGAAGTCTTTCAGCAACATTGGTACAGTTTAAAAAATTAGTAAAAAATCTAATAAAAATAAGGGACTTCCAAGTGTGTACTCTCTTCGTTTTGTATCAGTAGAGAAGTATTCAAAGAGAAAAAAAAAAGCAAAGGTATGTTTTTATATGATTTCATAACTGAAATATTATGAGGAAAGCCCGATAAGCCTCTCATATTTATCCACCAGTTCAGTTCAATCGCTCAGTCGTGTCCGACTCTTTGCGACCCCATGAATCACAGCACGCCAGGCCTCCCTGTCCATCACCAACTCCGGAGTTCACGCAAACTCATGTCCACAGAGGCGGTGATGCCAGCCAGCCACCTCATTCTCTGTCGTCCCCATCTCCTCCCGCCCCCAATCCCTCCCAGCATCAGACTCTTTTCCAGTGAGTCAACTCGTTGCATGAGGTTGCCAAAGTATTGGAGTTTCAGCTTTAGCATCAGTCCTTCCAATGAACACCCAGGATTGATCTCCTTTAGAATGGACTGGTTGGATCTCCTTGTAGTACAAGGGACTCTCAAGAGTCTTTTCCAGCACCACAGTTCAAAAGCATCAATTCTTCGGTGATCAGCTTTCTTCACAGTCCAATTCTCACATCCATACATGACCATGGCAAAAACCATAGCTTTGACTATCCATAAGATAAAACAGAAGCCACAATTTCAGAAAACTTACCAAAGTGATCACTTGGACAGAGTCCTGTCTAACTCAATGAAGCTATGAATCATAGTGTGTATGACCACCCAAGATATTCAGGTCATGGTGGGAATTCTCATGAAACATGGTCTACTGGAGAAAAGAATGTCAAATCACTTCAGTATTCTTGTCTTGAGAACCCCATGAACAGAACGAGAAGTAAAAAGAAAGGTCACTGAACGATGAATTTCCAAGACTGCCAGGTGCCCAATGTGATGGACTGATGGATGGAGGTTCATAACACTGAACAGGAAGTGCTGATCAAAATCACCCCCAGAAGATATGCAAAAAGGCAAGATGGTTGTCTGAGGAGGACTTTCTATTTGCTTTCTTTCTTCCGAAGAAGAGAAGGGAAAGGCGATAGGCAAAATGAAAAGATATGTTCATCTGAATGCAAAGTTACAAAGAATAGCAAGGATAGGTGAGAAAGCCTTCCCAAGTGATAAATGTAAAAAGGCATACGAAAACAACAGACTGGGAAGGGCTATAGATTTCTCCTTCAAAATTAGACATACCAAGGGAATGGGCAGAATAAGATAAAAGTGTATGGAGCTAAATAAAGCATAAGATATTAAGAAGAGGTGGCAAGGATTCATAGAAGAACTTTAGAAAAAGGATCTTACAATAACCACAGTGGTGTGATCACTCACCTAGAACTAGCGATCCTGGGATGAGAAGTTAAGAGGACCTTACGAAGCATCACTGCAAACAAAGCTATTGGAGATGATGAAATTCCAGCTAAACCCTTTCAAATCCCAAATAATGAGAATGTGAAAGTGCTGTACATGATATGCTAGCAAATTAGGAAAAAGATTAGCAGTGGCCACAGGACAAGAAAACGTCAGTTTCATTCCTGTTTCAAAGAAAGCTCATAGCAAAAAATATTGAAATTTTCACACAGTTGCACTCATCTCACACTCTATCAAAGTAATGCTCAAATTCTCCAAGCTAGTCTTCAAGAGTAAGTGCACTGATAACTTCCAGATGTTCAAGCTGAATTTAGAAAAAGCAGAAGAACCAGAAAACAAATTGGCAACCCCCACTGGATCATAGAAAAGAGAATACCCAAAAAAACAAATCTATTTCTACTTCACTGACTATGCTAGGGCCTTTGATAATGTACATCACAACTAATTTGGAAAACTCCTAAAGAAACAGAAATACCAGACTACTTTACCTGCCTTGTGAGCAATCTGTATTCAGGTCAAACAGCAACAGTTAGAAAGAGACAAGGAGCAATGCATCGGTTCCAAATTGCAAGAAAACAGATGACAGAGGCTGTATGTAGTCACCCTAATTATTTAAATTATATGCAGAATCCATCATACGGAATGCTGAACTGGATGAAGCACAATATGGAATCAAGAGTGCTAGGAGAAATAACAATAACCTCAAACACTCAGATAGCACCACCCTTCAGGCAGAAAATGAAAAGTAACTAAAGAACTTCTTGGGGAAACTTAAAAACCTGTCTTAAAATCCAACATTCAATAAATGAAGATCATGGTATGCACTCCCATTACTGTATTGCAAATAGATGGGGGAACAATGGAAACAGTAAGAGACTTAGTTTTCTTGCTCTCCAAAACCACTGCAGATGGTGACTCTAGTCATGATTTAAAATATCTTTGTTCATTTGAATAAAAGTTTTGATAAGATTAGAAAGTGTATTAGAAAACAGATATAGTACTTTACCAACAAATGTCTATCTAGTCTAAACTATAGTTTTTCCTGTAGTCGTGTATGAATGCATGTGAGTGTTGGACCATAAAGAAAGCTGAGTGCTGAACTGATGCTTTTGAACTGCAGTGTTGGAGAAGTTTCTTGAGAGTCCCTTGGATTGCAAGAAGATCAAGCCAGTCAATCCGAATGGAGATCAACCTTGAATACTCATTAGATGGGCTGATACTGAAGCTCCAGCTGACTCAAAGTTCGAATTCATTGAAAAAGACCTTGATGACTGGAATGAATTGAAGACCGAATGAGAAGGGGATGGCAGAGTAGGAGAAGGTTGGATGGCGGCATCGACTCAATAAACATGAGTTTGAACAACTCCAGGGGTTGGTGACGAACAGGGAAGCCTGGCCTGTTGCAGTCCATGGGGTTCACAAAGATTTGATATGATAGAGCCACTGAAGATAACTCAATTGAAATAACATGTTATCGAAAGGTAAATCATGGCTCCAGATCTATTAACTATGCTATATGTTGGAAGAAATCTAATAGAAAAGTCTTCCACAAGACCACGACCCCCCCGCCCAAATACTATCTCCTGAATTTCTAAGTGGTAGCACTGCACTTGGTCTACTGTAGCACTCTGAGTTCTGCAGGCAGGTTTGGTGTTGCTCCCACCAACTCAAACAGTCAGATCCAAGCTCTGAAATCTCCGTTTCATTCTCCTCTCCATCTTCCTCCATCTAATCACCAACCTGTAGCACCATTTGTCGCTTGCCCTGGAAATGTTCTTTGTTTTTGAAGTCTTAATCACCTTCCGAGAGTGCATTTACATTGTCTATATATTAGCTGTCTGAGGATTGAATGAAGAAATTTGAGAAATGAAAGTTTGAGCCTGAAGATAGGCCTGAACTGAAACTTCTTGACTAGGTTCCATAGAGGGAAGCCGCAATGCCTTATGGCCAAGTTGAAAGTTATTAGTAATTTGAGTCCTATTGACTGTATCAACTGGGAGATGACCATTTTCTCTCTGAAACTAGCATTAAAGGTTTATATATTACTACACTTTGGTTGTACATCAGCTAAAAGGTGTCCTGTACCTGGTACTGTTATCTGCAAAAATTATTACTTATGTATGTCTTGGGCATGATGTGCTGGAGTACAGACTCTGCCTTTTAGACTTGACTAAGACAGAAGGTCAATATATATATATCACCTTTTTCCCTCTAGTTGGTGAAAGTGAAGTCGCTCAGTCGTGTATGACTCTTTGCGACCCCAGGGACTGTAGCCTACCAGTCTCCTCTGTCCATATGATTTGCCAGGTAAGAATACTGGAGTGGGTTGCCATTTACTTCTCCAAGAGATCTTCCCTACGCTGGGACTGAACCCAGGGCTCCCGCATTGTAGGCAGACACTTTACCATCTGAGCCACCAGGGATGTGGACTCGAGCTGATAGTGAACTTCAAATCTACCCTCTCTATAGATACTGGGGATATGTGTCTGGCATTGGCTGCAAGTGTTAATGGTGAGCTTGCCTGGAGCTGTGATATTGCTGCTTATAATAGCCCTTCATGTGTTTGAGGACCATTTAACATCCCCATGGGTTGGAACCCTTCATTTTGGATTGGGTTGTATTCCTGTATTTTTAAGATATGTAGTCTACAGGCTAGAATGATGGTCTCTTGGGTGTCTCAGGAATCGAGAGGGTTGGTGATAAGAGTGGCAGCCATAAACCACAAATTCTGCCATAGAGATGCTGACACAAACATTTCTGGCCAACTGTCTGGTCGAAAGACCCAGGTGTCTCCAACAGTTTGGGAAGATTTGTTGTCCTCTAGGCTGCCCCATGGCTACTGCAGCCTAGTGTCTTGGTTTGGGAATGTTTAGGTTGGCATGATTACTACAACATCGCAACTTTGTGATTTCCCCAAGGCAATAGGAAGCAATGCCTTGGTCACTACCACTTTTCTCTTAGGGAATTAAACATGATGTATGGGAAAGATAAGTGGAGAAGGTTGTATATTTTCAATGTCAGCCTGCTTTCACTTGTGCTTATTTTCTACCACTTCCTGTAAATTATGATCATGCTAATATATGCTAGATCATCTTTAACCATGAAGTAGGAATAAGTTCTAACCCAGCTGAATCTCTAAAGAAAGAATGATAACTCTTAGGGAGCACTAGGACGTTTTAAGGGTAATCAATTAATGGACAAGTGAGTTCTTTGTCAGTTTCCATTCCCTGAAAACTTGTGTAAGAAATGGAGGATTCTTTGGGAATTGACAGATACTTTTCAAGAGAAGCACATATATTGGTTTGCTAAAGCTGCTATAACAAAGTGTCCTATACCAGAGAGCTCCAAGAAATGTATTCCAAACTTCTGAGGTTCAAGGCAGTAATTAAAGTCAGCTGATTTGTTTTCATCTGAGACCTCTTTTGGATTTTTACCAGCCATTTTCTGGCTTTGTCTTCACTTAGTAATATTTCTGTTTTGTCTCTGACTGATCTGCTTTTCTTATAATGTGCCAATCATATTAACTCAATTACCAATCTAGAGGTCCCATTTCCAAATAGGGTCAGAAAGAACTATAATTTCCTCACAGTTTCACGAAATATAAAGTACAGAGAGTTAGAGCTTCAACATACAAATTTATTGTACAATACTGAGTCTCTCTTTCAATTTGGTACTGCTGTATATGCATCTGTTTACCATGTTCACCCCAGTAGAAAAGACTACTGAACCCAGGAGCAGCTGGTTAAGAAAAATGGGCTGTGCAGGGATAATGGCTAATGGGAGGAGACGGGGACGACAGAAAATGAAATGGCTGGATGGCATCACTGACTCGATGGTCATGGGTTTGAGTGAACCCCGGGAGTTGGTGATGGACAGGGAGGCCTGGCATGCTGTGATTCATGGGGTCGCGGAGAGTCGGACACGACTAAGCGACTGAACTGAACTGAAGTAAGATTTAATGACAACATTTTTTCAGTTTGTCTAAATTCACCTGGTAATTGGGGTTACCATCAGCCTTTCCTAGCCTGTTTTGTATAGAAGAATATACCTTCTCATATTTTCATGAGAGAATGTGGTTTTGAATGTGGTTTCAGATAGTCAGCTACCTTCTAAAGAATTGAGAGACAAGGTGCTACTGTTACCAAATAGCCATGTGCCCAACATAGTTAAGCTAAGCAATATCAGAATATAGATGCTTAAAATTAAGGTGTTTTTATTGCAGGGCTATTTTTGTTGTTAGAAATTGGGTAGGTTATACCTTTGAAGAAGGCTAACAGGCCTGGTGTGCTGTGATTCATGTGGTCGCAAAGAGTCGGACACAACTGAAAGACTGAACTGAACTGAACTGAACCCATCCCCACAGCTTTCAGCAATGCCCACTTAGAGGGATGTTGAGGGAACGGTGTGATTAGCTGCTGCAACCATCTTCCTGTAGACCCTCTGTTCTTGAGGTAAGGTCAGGGTCAGGTAACAGTGTTCCTGTAAACCTCTACAGAAATAAATATAATTTCCTATCCTGAAAGGAAAGGGGCCCACATTTGACTTTCACCTTCGAAGGTCCTGGTTAGGAGCAGGGTGTCCCTGTGCATGCTGGCTCTCCTTTCTGGGAAAGTACATCCAGCACCCATTCTTGGTCCTCTTACAAGTGCCCACTCCCAGCTGAGGAGGTATCTCTCAGTTCTCTATGCCTTCCTCTTACCAAGATCCTCATACTGTACCCACCCATCTTCAATAAGGAAAACATGTGCCCAGTATGCGGTTGGCCTTCAGTCTCCTCAGTTTAGCCAAATGGGGCACCGGATCCCACAGACAGTGACCCATGCAAATTGCCACGACCATAGGTCATGAATGTGGGGCTGGCACACTTTGGCTATTACTTTGAAACCGAGGCCATGTCCGTGAGTGGCTCTAGCAAGGACTCTCAGCCTCTGCAAGACACAATCTGTTTTGAAACTCTGCTGCTCGCTACTCAGCCCAGGGCCAGAGAACATGGAGCATTGCAATACATCTTTCACTACACTCTGCTGAGAGGTTTGCTGTTGGTGGAGTTGGACTTCAAACTTCACTTAAGTTCCTGTCCTAAGGGCTGCCATTCCATGTCCATCCTCCCTCTATTATAGTCTTCTGGGATGAGGTTATTCAACCTGTGACTAAAATTTGGTAACCTGCATCATCATGGTCCATTTCCACTAGCTCAGAAACCACACTCTACTCTCTGTTTCTATAACTCAGGTATTTTAACAGCGTTGTGGGATTATCAAAATTTTGCTTCTGCTAACTTAAGTACTTTACCTAGCATAAGGTCCTCAATGACATATATAGTGCAAAAAGGGCAACTGTTTATTTACTCTTTGTTGGAGGTATAGTTGATGCACTATTTTTTCACCAGTTTTTATTGAAGTATATTCACTTTAAAATTTTGTTTGCTGTAAGTCAAAGAGAATCAATTACATCTGTACATATTCACTCTTTGATCTTTTTTCCATCTGCTGCTGTTGCTGTTAAGTCACTTCAGTCGTGTGCGACTCTGTGGGACCCCATAGACGGCAGTCCACCAGGCTCCCCCATCCCTGGGATTCTCCAGGCAAGAACACTGGAGTGAATTGTCATTTCCTTATCCAAAAGTGAAAAGTGAAAGTGAATTCCCGCAGTCGTGTCCGACTCTTAGTGACCCTATGGACTGCAGCCTACCAGGCTCCTCCATCCATGGGATTTTCCAAGCAAGAGAACTGGAGTGGGATGCCATTGCCTTCTCCGATTTTCCGTTTAGGTCATGATAAATCAATGAATAGAGTTCTTTGTTCTTTTGCATTTTTTTAAACTATATTTTTTTATTATAGCAGAAGTATAAATGCTACATAATATTGTGATGATTTCTGCCATTTATCAACATTAATGTGTCACAGGTATCAATATGTCCTTTCAATCATTAAGCCCCTCCCACATCCTTCTCTACCCTATTCTTGTGGGTTGTTCCAGAGCACTAACTTTGGATATCTACTTCAAGCATCAGAAAACCTAAATGATAATTTTCCTGCTTTAAATATGCAATATTCTATGTTTCACATGAGAAAATATGGGTGTAGCTTTTTCTATGTGGCATAAGAAATCTGTGTTTCATGTTTGAAAATCTGTTTATATATGTCTTTCATCATATATTGAATCTTCTATGTTTCACATGTGAATATGTGTACACACATTTTTCCTTCCTCAATATGGAATTCTAGATATTTCATATGTGAAAATTGTGCCTACATTTTCCTGGTTGAATTGTGAAATTGTATACATCTTATAGAAACATCGCAATCACGTTTTACTGACATGAAAAGTGTAATTAAGATATGGGAAAACCATATGGGTTTGGAATTAGCTCTATTTCAAAAATGAAATTCTGGCCACCACTGTTTCTTCATGAAATATGAAATTCTTCTTCGTATTGTTCATTTATATCAAAACAACAACTTTTCCCCATGAAATATGAACATATTTGTATTTCTCATGTATGTCTAGAAAACGATTTACCCCTATCAAATTCTCTAAATGTCCCATATAAAAATCTAGGAACTAATCCTTCTTCATGGAAGTTGGAATTCTCTACATTTACATCTGAAGATCAGAATGGAGAATTTCCGCGAAAATAAGGAAATCTCTCTATTTATACGTCCCACTGGTATTTCAACTAATGAAACACCTGTGTTCCCTCTTTACATCAGTGTCCCTATTTCTGGAGCGGACAGATTTGGGGCCAGGTTTTTCAGGATGGTTTGGTTAGGGGGTACGTGTGGGGACCAGACAGAGAGCCAAGGGAAGTGATATACTCCTTCCTCAGAGACTGACTGCATTCCTGACACTGTTGTAACCCAAGGCACAAGTTTTTGGATGAACTCTGCAGCAGCTGACCGAAACTGAAGTCAGTGTGTGCGACACCCTACCCCACTCCCTGCCCAGGATTTGCAGTTTGGATCCAAGGTGAGCACCTCTGACCCTAAGGGCTACTTTGTCTCACCAGTGTGGACTCCTCGGTAAAGGCATTCACCCACTGCCCCATAGGCAATTTCAGGCTTGAGGAGGGTTGCAGCATCAGGTTCCTATTCCTTGATTTGGTTGTTACTGGCCCTGCTGTCCCACTCACTGCTCAGGCTCTTCTCCATTGTTGCTCACTGAAACAGTTTCTGAGGTCTCACCACAACTTTGTCGCGAGCCAATTTTGGAAACGGGGTCACTGCTGCCAGATTGCCGATTATTACACGGGGGTTATTCCTGTGAGAAAAGGCCTGTAGATTACATTTGATTGGTTCATGATAGGGTGTGGAGATCAGGGTGTAGAAGTGAGTCCCCTCTCACCAATAAATTATACATGTGTAATGTCAAGTCGCTGGGACAAGCATGTTTCACATTCCCTGCTCAAAGGTTGTAGGCAAGAAACCAATTAGTGGGAAGGGGCTGAGCTTAGGGAAACCTGCTGTGCTTTAGTGTCCAATTCCTTTGCAGTTCTGGGCCAATACCAGTGCCACATGGAGATTGAGACCAGAGGAAGGTGGGAGCACCTCTGGACCAACCTGAATCTTCTTAGTTGTGAGTGTGGGTCTGCAAGGTGCCTGAGGCTCTGGACCCGCTGGTATGGTGGATCCATCTGGGAATGTTTCACGGACAAGGTGGCACACCGGGTGAGGAGGCCACTCTTATCAGTGGCGAGTCGGTGGAGGAAAGCATGCTTCTGAAGGAGAGAAAGGTGTCAGAAATTGGGTAAGAGTTCCAGCTGCTGGTTGAAGACCTTGCATTGAGGAGGTTTGAGTGATGGCAGAGGAGGAGCAGGGGCAGGAGTCCTCCAAGGAGTATGAGCAGAAGCTGGAGGAGTAGGGCCAGGAACATCAAAGGACAGGAGTCTAGAGTGACCAGCCTCCACTGGAATTTACAGAAGGTGTTGGTGGCCCTGCAGGTGGAGCTGAGCTCTGAGGATGAGAAAGACCCCAAAGCCTATCTTTGGCTCCAGAGGAAGGGAGATCAGAGGAAAAGGCATGCATTTACTAGAGAAATGCCATCCCTGGCTTCTAAGCCAATGTCGTATATTCACTGCCACTTCTTGGGGGTCAGTTGCTCAGGAGGAGGAGAAAGAACAGGAGCAGAAGAGGGCCAGGGGTGATGGCCCTGGCCAGGAGACAGGGGCCAAGTGAACTGGGGGCTCTGGGAATTGCGATCTCCAAAGGCAAAGTGACAGCACAGCCTGGGAATCACTATACCTGTATGTCTGAGCAAATGTCTATAGGAAACTCCTTTTGACTCGCATTTGAATAGAAGCCATACAGTTTGGCAGGGAATGTATGTCATCAGTGACCAGAGAGTGTACCAGAGTAGTGTTTTCAGAGAGTTATTATTGAAATTCTTGGTTATCCAGGAAAGTAGCGGGTGTTGCAAGGTCAGTGTGTTCTGTTAAAACAACTGGCAATTCCAGAATGAGGTGACTGTTAAGGAGCATCTCATTAGCATCAGTTGTAAGAGACAGCTCCCTGGATGTCAAGGGTAGGGGCAGAAATGCGTGGGTTTAATTTTGCAAGTGATTTTGGTTTATCTTTCATACTCCTTTTCCTGCAGGATACTGGGCAACACCTTCCAGTACAATTCAGCAGTACGCAGGATTTGAAACGTTGCTTATGAGCTACAGTGAAAGGCCCTGGGATTTGTGGACTGGGGAGGACAGGAATTCAACCTGTGGCCACTTAGGATTCTTCATCAGGCAGAGTATTTTTGTAATAAGGTTTTATTTTGTGTAATAAGGTTTTATTTTGTGTAATAAGAGTAAGAAAAAGATAATGAAAGCTTCTGACATAGACATTAGAAGGGGGCAGAAAGAGTGACCCCTTGCCTTGCTTTAGTCAAAGTTTACATAGGTACTAGCAGGACACTAATTAGAGAAAGAAATTGTCTCAAAAATCAGAGATCCTCACTCATAACATACATTTTGAGATAACATTGACACAATGTGTTTTGTTCTGCGCCATAAAATGGTTTTGCTTTCCCAGCAAACACATCATCTCATTACCATAACTTAAGAGAAAATTTATGTTATACAAATATTCTGCTTTGTCAAGTAGGTTCTGAGTCTTAGGCAGAACTGTCCTGAAAAAAAAGGGCAAAGGGAAAGTGCATAGTTCATTAACAGAGCTTAAGAAAAACTTTTCCTTATGAAAAAGGCATTGGTTGGATTAAGACCTGAGAAAAGTTAAGTTCAGTTCTAATCATATGTCCTCCTGGCAGCACAGAATTTTAAAAGAAACCTCCTTTTAAATCTGTATACAGAAAGGGAAAAAATCTGAAATTTATAGTTTGTTTCCTCCTGCCACTTAAGAGACAGATAAAAAATGTCTGATACTTGTAGCCTATTTCTCCCATTTGAAGACCACTGGTCTTCTTGCCTGTTACCCTCTAAGGTTTGATGATAATGCAAACAGCCACTGTCATTGCTAGAGCAGCTGAAAATATTTAGAATGGTTCTCAGGCAAAACTTGAAGGATCTACCAGGAGTGCAGATGTGGGATCAAACTGAGCCTCCACAGAATTTGCAATTGATGTGGAGAAATTGCCAGCGAACAGGACGACTCAGCGTCCCAAGGGCCCTCTGCGGACTTTGCTCGTTTCCTGGAAGATCATCATTAAGAATCTATGTCCAAAACCATTTCAGTACTAATTGAGAGAGAAGGCTCCTCCATGAGAGGTAACTGGGAGGAGGCTAAGTGAGGGCAATGACATTTTTGTTTACAGGAATGTGGGTCATTTATTAACCCTATGGAGAAACTGATCTTCCGTGGACCACAAAGTGACACCAAGGCATAAGGGAATCAGGATGAGCCAGAAGTGTGAAGAACTATGCACTAGAGAAGACTGAGATAGATGAAGCACCTTAACCGACCAAATTCATTACTCAGATTGCAAAATGACTCTGTTGCACTGAGCCTCGCTGCTGTCATTCAATGGCCAACAACCCCACCCAGAGTCTCGACTTAAATTTGGGCTCAGCTACTATTCCTCTTGAAAGCCCCTTTTCACGAAAGTTAGTGTGTCAGTTTGTACAAACCTATGACCCACATTCCACCGTTGGTTTCTCTTTTTTGATCGCATTTAACCTGTATTTTCCTTTGCATCTCTCTCACATCTCCTCTCCAATCCTTCTGAGATTACTGGCCTTTGTGCAATACTATGGTGAATAACCTTTTTATTGCTTTATTTCGTGCAATTGGAGGGTAATTACTTTACAATATTGTAATGGTTTTTTGCCATGTATCAAGATTTATCAGCCCTAGGCATACAGGTGTTCCACACACACACACACACACACACACACTTACTTCCCAAATCCCCTCCCAACTTCTTGCCCACTCTCTCTCTCTGGGTTAATCAGAGCACGACGTTGGGTCTCAAGCTTCCTGTTTCAAACTCACACTGGTCATTTATTTCACATTTATATGGTAATGTCTATATTTCTGTGCTAATCTCTCAAATCTTATCCCACCCTTGTTTTATCCCTTTCAGTCCAGAAGTCTATCCTTTAGGTCAGACCCTTATAGGATGACTTGCATATAGGATTGCCAGTAATATCTTTTTAAATTCCAAATACATACATTGATATTCAGTTTTCGTCTTTCTCTTTCTGACTTTACTCTGTAAATGAGGTTCCATGTTCATCCACCTCGTTAGAAGTTAGTCAAACGGATTCGCTATTATAGCTGAGTGTAATAGATGAGCTGAGTATGTAGACCACATCTTCCTTATCCATTCATCTACTGTTATCTCTACATTTTGCTAAATGAAGATTTGAAATTCTATAGAAAATCAGTGTGTCCTTTCTCCTACATTAAATATGATATACTTAGTATTTCCAAGATCTAACTCTGAGTTCAGACTTTATCACATACTCATATAGAATATAAAATCATTTCTAATTCACCTATGAGAAACTGGTGCAGTTTTTCCCACATGAAATATGGAATCTCTGAGGTTCATTCGTGAAAATGGGTGCAGATATTCTCACCAGAATTTTGGAATCTTCTAAATTTCACATATAAATTTAAGGCACACCTTTTCTTTCTTTTCTTTTTTTTTTTAATTAGTTGTTTTATTTTATTTAGTTTTCTAAATTTACTTATTTTAATTGGAGGCTAATTCCTTTACAGTATCGTACTAGTTTTGTCATACATTGACATGAATCTGCCCTGGGTGTACATGTGTTCCCCATCTTGAACTCCCCTCCCACCTCCCTCCCCATCCCATCCCTCTGGTTCCTCCCAGTACACCAGCCCTGTGCATCCTGTATCATGCAGATCCTGGACTGGTGATTCGTTTCCATATGATAATATACACTTTTTAATGCCATTCCCCCAAATCATCCCACCCTCGCCCTCTCCCACAGAGTTCAAAGACTTCTATATATCTGTGTCTCTTTTGCTGTCTCGTATACAGGGTTATCGTTGTCATCTTTGTAAATTCCATATATATGTGTCAGTATACTGTATTGGATATTTTCTTTCTGGATTACTTCACTCTGTATAATAGGCTCCAGTTTCATCCACCTCCTTCATGAAATAAGGTATGCTTTATATGTCATATATTTCCATCTAGGTGTTGATGTATCTAACTTAAACATGGGGTTCTCTGTATCACACATACTTAATTCTGCAAGCAGAGTTTCCTACATGAAATATGGAATTCTCTATATTTCACATATATTCACTTTAATTCACCTGACAAGGAGATTTTGACATGGAAATTTTGGATTTTTGTTCCTTTCTCATATGAAAACCAAACTACAGAGTGTGCAATAAGACATACACTTTGAGTGCAGATTTGTCCATGAAATGTGGAACATTCTATGTTTCAATATAGAAATCTTACATCAGATATACTTATATGAAATAGAGAAACCTTGTGTTTGATAAAAGAAATCTTCACACCAACTTTTCACCTCTTGCCTTGCCAGATGCTATATTTCCCATATAAATAGCTGGGTGTTGATATTCCTTCCTGCAATGTGAAATTATCTGTATTTCCCTTATTAAAATATGAGCCCAGGTGTAATTTCTGAATTGGGAATGGTTTATAGTCTACATTTGAAAATATGGATGCTGTTATTCATAAATTAAATATGTAATGAGAAGGAATACCCTATATATATAACAGTTGAAATTTTAGGCATGGATTTTCCTGCATGAAATATGGAATTCAATACAGTGAAAGGAAATACTGAATTTTTTATATTGCATTTATTAATTTATTTTTGTGCTCTTTCCTGGATGGCCAGTGAAAACTCTGGACAGTGGGTCCACAAATCAGGGATTACATCAAGAAAAATAAAGAAGTTCACAATTTCTGCTATGTTGTTTTGTATGTTTATACTGGGAAGCATGTGTGGAGGGTTTGAGGAGTCATTAACAGTAAATCAAGTGATATGAGGCTCTCAAAGTCCTCCCTGTGGATGCCAAGGGGCCTAATCTCTGATGAAACACAAGATCGGCCAGAAGCGGAAGACCTGTCTAGAACACAAAAATTCCATGCCCAGGGAATCTGCCACTTCTATGTCAAAGTTGTGGGCCCATTGGGTGCTTGTAGCATCCATTTTATCTGGGCTATGAGAAAAAGAGATGCAGATCTGGAGGCATGGGTACAAAATATATTTACTGGATAATGGGTATTGGCTGCAGTCCTGACAATCTGTTCCTGATTTATGGGTGATGTCCCTGTTGTTCTGATGAGCACAAATTGATACTTGGTTTTTCCTTGCAACTGTCTTAATCAGAATTGTCATTAGCACCAGGGACGGACTCTTCAGAAAAATGCGTTGTGTGCTACACAGTTTGATCCAAAATACTGAGTGAATTTGTGGGTGAGGTTGTTGGGATTTCTAAGTGCTCATGCTAGTCCTAGCTAGCAGGCTGTGTTTTCCAGGAATAAGCTAATTTTCAGGAGTCCAAGATGAAGGTCCATTCTAAAGGAGATCAGTCCTGGGTGTTCATTGAAAGGACTGATGCTGAAGCTGAAGCTCCAAAACTTTGGCCACCTCATGTGAAGTGTTGATTCCCTGGCAAAGAGTTTGATGCTAGGAGGGATTGGGGGTGAGAGGAGAAGGGGACGACAGAGAATGAGATGGCTGGATGGCATCACCAACTCGATGGACATGAGTTTGAGTGAACTCCAGGTGTTGGTGACGGAAAGGGAAGCCTGGAGTGCTGTGATACATGGGGTTGCAAAGAGTCGATCAAGACTGAGCAACTGAACTGCACTGAACTGAAGATGGATCTCAGGGCCTTCTGGATAGAACAGCACCTCCTTTTGGGAATTCTTCGATATGCACAGCTTGGGGTTTTTTGGCCTTCATACATTCTGGGTTAGCAGAAGGTGACTCGTTATCAGTCGCAAATTAAATTCAGATGATGTCGGATGACGCTAAACTAGATTTTCTTCCAGCCCTGTCACCTCTATCATATAGAGGCTCCTTGACCCAAAGCAGTTTGACAGATGACAGCCTTGATGAGATACCATGAAGAAGACATGCTTTGCTGCTACATGATGAACTTGAATGTCAGACTGGAGACAATGTCATGTGAAAGGATGGTGAATGTGAAGGGGCGGGTACATATTTTGCCCCTGAAAAGAGGAAAGGACAGCTTTCCTGTAATGAGGTTTCACACCCCGCCTACCTTGAGTTTGTCCTGGCCATGGTGAAACTCAGGCCACCCACAGATTGATTCAACAACACACTGTACTTCGCAAGAAGTCGTGACAGTGAACTGATTGTTAAGGAGTAATCAGCATCACTGGTATGAGGCAGCAACCTGGATATGGAGAGTCGGGAAAGAAAGGGATAGGTTAGCCTTGGTAGGTGATTACGTCCTTCCCCCATACTCTTTCTGTCCTGGAGCATCCTGAATCAGCAAGTCATCCCCCTCCAATTCAGTGGCACAAGGGACTTGAACGTAAAACCGTCCCACAGGCACCACAATTACAGCAACAGCGTGAACTTCTTCAGGTTGTTCAGTGACCAAAATTTAGCAAGATCTAGCAGGACTATAGATGTTGGCTCCCTCTGCGCCTGCACCGAATTGGCAGTTCACTTTGGAGTGCTTGGTGAGCTCAGGGTCTGACCAACCTTGTGCTGACCTTGCTGGTTTCCCTGGCATATCATCATTCAGGTTCTGGGGCCAAAACTCTCAGTACTAGTTCAGAGAGAAGGCCACACCATGAAAGGTAACTGAGAGGAGGCCAAGTGAGGAGACTTGGGGCTGGGCACTGACAGGCATGTTCCCAGGAACCTGGGACATTTATTTCCCTTGTGGAGAAACTGAGCATCTGTGTAACACAGAGTGACACCAGGGCATGAAGGCAGCTGAATGAGACAGCATGTGTGTACACCTACTGAAAAACAGGTTCTCACTAGGTAATCTTGCAGTAAATGAAGCAGCCTGACCATACAAAAGTCACCACTCATATTTATAGATGACTCAGCTGCACTGTACCTCTGAAATCTCATTCCATGACCAACGACCCCAACTACAGGTGCTTCCTCATTTTGGGCTCAACTTCTATCACTCTTCCGAAGAAATCAGTGAGTCTCCTTCGTAAAGAGCTGTGCCTCACTATCCATCATTCATTTCTCTTTTCATCATCGCACTTATTTTGGATGTGCTTTGGCATCTCTCTCTCCTCCCACAATTGTTCCAAGGTTCCTTGCCATTGTGCAATAGTATGGTGAATAATCTTTTCATTCATTTATTCATTGTAATGAAAGGTAGCTACGTTACAATATTATGAAGGTTTTGCCATTAATAAAATGAATCAGCCCAAGCTATACATGTGTTCCTCACACACACACACCCCTTTCTTAATCCCCCTCCCACCTTCCTCCACACTCACTCCCTCCGGGTTGTCCCAGAGCACGACTTTGTATGTCCTGCTTCCTCTACCAAATCCCCACTGGTCATTTATTTTACATATACATGGCAATATATAAGTTTCAGTGCTTTTCTCTCAAATCATCCTACCCTCGCCTTATCCCACTCAGTCCACAAGTCTGTTTTTTTATGTCTGTGTCTTATTCGATGCCCAGTATGTAGGATTGTCATTTCCATCTTTTTAAATTTCAAATACATGGATTGATATTCAGTATTGATTTTTATCTTTCTGACTTTATATAAGAGACTCCATGTTCATCCACCTCGTTCAAAGTGAGTCAAATGAATTCCCTTATATAGCTGAGTAATACTGCTTTGTTGTGTATGCTGCTGCTGCTAAGTCACTTCAGTCGTGTCCGACTCTGTGTGACTCCATAGATGGAAGCCCACAAGGCTGCCCCGTCCCTGGGATTCTCTAGGCAAGAACACTGGAGTGGGTTGCCATTTCCTTCTCCAATGTGTGAAAGTGAAGTTGCTCAGTCGTGTCCGACTCTTCGGGACCCCATGGACTGCAGCCCACCAGGCTCCTCCATCCATGGGATTTTCTAGGCAAGAGTACTGGAGTGGCTTGCCATTGCTTTCTCCGTTGTTGTGTATAGGCACTATAAATTCTTTTCCCATTCATCTGCCTCTGTGTGCAGGTTTTACTACACGATGTTTTGAAATTCTGTTGAAAATCAGGTCACCCATTTTCCTACATTAAATATGAAACTCTCAGTCCTTCCCAGATCTAACTCTGAGCTGAGACTTTATCACATATAATGTCATTATTTTTATTTCACTTATGACAATCTGTGTGCAGATTTTTCCACCATGAAATATGAAACCTCCATAATTCATTCATGAACCTGGGTGTAGATCATCTCCCCTGAATTTTGCGATTATCTAAATTTCACATATAAAAATCAAGGCACACATTTTTTTGCATGAAATACTGTATGCTTTATGTACCATATTTCTCCATCTAGGTATCAATGTTTCTAAAGGAAATATGGAATGCTGCATATCTCACATACCTAATCTGCAAGCTGCGTTTCCTACATGCAATATAGAATTCTCTCTATTGTGTATATATTCTTTTCAATTCACCTGATGAGGAATTTGTGATATGGAAAATTGAGGTTTTCTTCATTTCTCAAATGAAAACAAGGCTATAGATTATGTAAGAGTACATATGAAGTGCACATATTTCAGATATGAAAATTTGATTACAGATATTGACCGTGATATATGAATTTCCCATATTTCAAATATGGAAATCTTACCTCAGATATTCTTGTATGAAATACAAGATCCTTATATTCCATATAAGAAATCTGAACTCCCTATGGCAGGACAGATGTGCATGTAGCATATGCATAGCTATGTGTAGGTTTTCTTCTCTTGAGTGCTCTGTGGAATTCTCTGTATTTTCCTTATTAAAATAGGAGCTCAGGTTTACTATCTGAAACAGGGAATACATTATATTCTACATTTGAAAATATGGGTGCTGTCATTTCTACATTTTATATGTAATGAGATGTAATACCCTATATGTGTCATTTGAAAAGCTTGGCATAGATTTGCCTTCAGGCAATATGGAAATCAACGTACAGGGAATGAAAATTTGAATTCTTTATATTACATAAAGGAATTTCTCTGTGCACACTTTCCTACAAGATATATGGAATCCCCTGTATGTCACCTTTGAAAATATGGACATTCATTTGTCCTCCATTGAAGACTAAATTCTCTATCAGTTCTGTTCAGTTCAGTCACTCAGTCCTGTCTGACTGTTTGAGAACCCATGGACTGCACCAGGCCAGGCCTCCCTGTCCATCACCAATTTCCAGAGTTCATGCAAACTCATGTCCGTTGGGTTTGTGACGCTCTGCAACCATCTCATCTTCTGTCATTCCCTTCACCTCCCGCCTTCCATCTTTCCCAGACTCATGGACCTTTCTAGTTAGTCGGTTCTTTACATCAGATGGCCAAATTATTGGAGTTTCAGCATCAGCGTGAGTCATTCCAATGTATATTCAGGACTGATTTCCTTTAGAGTGGACCACTTGGATCTCCTTGCTTTCCCAGGGACTCTCAAGAATCTTCTCCAACAGGACAGTTCAAAAGAATCCAACCTTCCACGCTCAGCTTCCTTTCAAGACCAACCTTCACATCCCTACATGACTACCAGGGAAACCATAGCTTTTACTAGATGGACATTTCCTGGCAAAATAATGTCCCTGTTTTTAATATGTCATCTAAGTTGTTCACAAGTTTTCTGAGAAGAAGCCAGCATCTTTGAACTTCCTGGCTGTAGCCACCATTTGCAGTGATTTTTGTTGTGAATTCCACAAGCACCACACAAGGAATACAATTCTGAGCCAGAAGCTATGGATTCCCCAGATGACGGAGCTTCTTTGTCCCGATGGAGCTTCCGCTTCTGAAAGACTATGTGTTTCAGCTCACAGTAGGCCCTTTAGGGGGTCCATGGATTGTGGCTTAAAAGCCCCACACCACTTGATTTCCTCTGGGTGTCTTCTCAAAACCACAACACCTTCCTCCCAGTACAAACACATAACACAGCAGACATTCTGATCTTGTTTATGTCTCTTAAGGTCATTCCGGATTTGTGGATCCACTGTCCTGAGTTATCATCAGCCATTCTTTCCAATATCAAGTCCTGAACAGGGGCACTGTGGAAATATATTAACCAGTCTCCTGTTGTCTGTGGATGCCTTGTGCCTCCTCTTCTGGTTGCTCCAAATCTCATGTACTGCTGTCTTCTTGTCGGCATCTGCAGTGGCCTGGATACACACACACACACACACACACAAACACACAAACAGAGGCAACACAAGCATGTGCATGGAAACATACAATGTTCATTTAGCACTGTTTATAATAGCCAGGACATGGAAACAACCTAGATATCCATCTGCAGATGAAAGAATAAGAAAGCTTTGGTACATATACACAATGCAGTATTACTCAGCCATTAAAAACAATGCATTTGAATCAGTTCAAATGAGGTGGATGAAACTAGAGTCTATTATACAGAGTGAAGTAAGCCAGAAAGAAAAAAACCAATACAGTATACTAACACATATATATGGAATTTAGAAAAATGGAAATGATAACCCCATATACAAGACAGCAAAAGAGACACAACTGGGTAGAACGGTCTTTGGGACTCTGTGGGAGAGGGTGAGGGTGGGATGATTTGGGAGAATGACATTGAAACATGTATATTATCATATGTGAAATTAATCATCAGGTCAGGGTCAATGCATGTTATAGGATGTTCGGGGCTGTTGTGCGGGGATGACCCAAAGGGAAGATAAGGGGAGAAGGGAGGTGGGAGGAGGGTTCATGAAGGGGAAGTCATGTACACCCGGGGTGGATTCATGTCAATGTATGGCAAAACCAACCAATATAATATTGTAAAATAATTTAGTTCAGTTCAGTTCAGCCACTAAGTCGTATCCAACTCTTTGCGACCTCATGAATCACAGCACACCAGGCCTCCCTGTCCATCACCAACTCCCGGAATTCCCTCAAACTCATGTCCATCGAGTCGGTGATGCCATCCAGCCATCTCATTCTCTGTCGTCCCTGTCTCCTCCCACCCCCTATCCCTCCCAGAATCAGACTCTTTTCCAGTGAGTCAACTTGTCGCATGAGGTGGCCAAAGTATTGCAGTTTCAGCTTTAGCGTCAGTCCTTCCAATGTACACCCAGTACTGATCTCCTTTAAAATGGATTGGTTGGATCTCCTTGCAGTCCAAGGGATTCTCAAGAGTCTTTTCCAACACCACAGTCAAAAGCATCAATTCTTTGGCGATCAGCTTTCTTCACAGTCCAACTCTCATATCCACACATGACCACGGGAAAACCATGGGCTTAACTAGAGAGACCTTGTCTAGTAAAGTAAGACGGATTTTGTCAAAGTAAACTCAGTGCTTTTTAATATGCTATCTAGGTTGGTCATAACTTTCCTTCCAAGGAGTAAGCATCTTTTAATTTCATGGCTGCAATCAGCATTTTCAGTGATTTTGGAACCCAGAAAAATAGTCTGACACTGTTTCCACTGTTTTCCCATCTATTTCCCATGAAGTGATGGGACCAGATTCCATGATCTTTGTTTTCTGAATGTTGAACTTCAAGCCAACCTCTTCACTCTCCTCTTTCACTTTCATCAGGAGGCTTTTTTTTTTTTTTTTGGGGGGGGGTGTTTGTTTCTTTGTTTTATTTTAGTTTATTGGAGGCAAATTACCTTACATTATTATATTGGTTGGTTGTGCCATACATTGACACGAATCCGCCCCGGGTGTACATGTGTTCCTTTTCTTGAACCCCCCTCCGACCTCCCTCTTCCCCATATCCTCCCTCCAGGTCATCCCCTTGCACCTGAGTTCCTCTTCACTTTCTGCCATAAGGGTGGTGTCATCTCCATATCTGAGGTTATTGATATTTCTCCCGGAAATCTTGATTCCAGCTGGTGGCTCTTCCAGCCCAGTGTTCCTCATGATGTACTCTGTATAGAAATTAAATAAGAGGGGTAACAATATACAACCTTTATGTACTCCTTTTCCTTTTTTGGAACCAGTCTGTTGTTCCATGACCAGTTCTAACTGTTGCTTCCTGACCTGCATACAGGTTTCTCAAGAAGCAGGTCAGGTGGTCTGGTATTCCCATCTCTTTCAGAATGTTCCACAGTCTATTGTGATCCACACAGTCAAAGGCTTTGGCATAGTCAATGAAACAGAAATAAATGTTTTTCTGGAACTCTCTCACTTTCTCCATGATCCAGCGGATGTTGGCAATTTGATCACTGGTTCCTCTGCCTTTTCTAAAACCTGCTTGAACATCTGGAAGTTCACAGTTCACATATTGCTGAAGCCTGGCTTGGTGAATTTTGAGCATGACTTTAGTAGCGTGTGAGTAAAATAATTACCCTCCAATAAAAATAACAACAACAAAAACAACAAAAGAAGTAAAAAAAATAAAAAGAAAAAGTGAGTTAAAAGTCGTTATCTCAGCCTATTCAAAATGGAACATGATTGTTCAAGTTACCAACTTATATCGTAGGTCAAATATTTCTTCAAGGAAGATGTTCAAATAGAGACAGGACGGACATAGATCTGCAGATCTTAGCTCAAGATTATTAGTGAAGTTGGAAATACAACTCCAACCACAGTCACACGTTCAATGGTGTGTACTAGAATATATGTTGCTCCCATTGCTTAGGGCCTTCTACCCTAGGGCTGGGTAGTGAAAGACAGAGTTTCGGGACAGGCAAAAGGCTGTGTATTGCAGAGGCACAGTTCCCTTGATGGAGCAATTCACTGGCCTTCACCAGAGTTCGAAGAAGTATCCAACATGTCCGATGCTCACCTCCATGATCTAATGGTTGTGGCAAACTGTAGGAGTAACAGTCTATGACACCCAGCCCCCTTTTGGATAGTATGAGAAGACCAAGGCCCAACTCTACTTCGGGCATAGGACTCCCTCATTAAAATGACTGGACAATGTATGAGAACCTTGGAAAGAGAAGGACACAGAGAACAGACAGATTCCCCTTCAGCTGGGACTGGGCACTGATGGGAGACACAAGACCAGACCTTGAGATCTACCCTGAACCCAGACAGGATAACCAGGCTTCAGAAAGAAACCCTCTTAACCAGGATGTTGGATGATGAAAGTCATTTTAGGATAATTTTTCAGGATACAGATTGATATTTACTTCAGTACAGGTTTACAGAAACACTATTACCTGACTGTGACCTTACCTCAATAGCAGAGGATCTGACAACAAGGCAGTTTCAACACCTAATCACAGACCTCACTTACATTTCCTCTAAGTGAGCTGTGTTGAAAGGTTTGAAGAGTTTGGTGTAATTAAAGGCATAAGCAACACATCTTGCATTGTTCTTCAATGAAAACCTCTAGTATTTAAATGCCAGTCTTTGGAAATAACTTAGCCTAATAATATTGGGCTATTTTTTAGCAGTAGCATCTTATGTCTCAGTTCTGTAGATGAGAGGGTGACACATTTCAAAACCACATTCTCTCATGTGTACATGAGAAGTTTACCCTTTTCCAGTATAAAACAAATTAGCTGGTGCACTGGGATGAACCAGAGGGATGGGATGGGGAGGGAGATGGGAGGGCCGTCAAGATGGGGAACATATGTACACCTGGGGCGGATTCATGTCAATGTATGGCAAAACCAATACAATATTGTAAAGAATCAGCCTCTAGTTAAAATAAATACATTTAAAATAATGATAATAATAAAAACAAATTAGCAAACACTGATGGCTATCCCGATTATCAAGTTAATTAAGGACCAAATTACTGTGACAGATGTCATCAGGGCTATTTGAAGAATACTTATAACTTTGAAAATATTGTAATGAATTGATTTGCTAGTACACATATATAATATATATGTATTTTGACTTTACAACAATTTTGTCGTTTGTATATGTGCATCACAGTTTGGTTTAATACTTATACAAAATAAATATTTTTCTTTCTCTAATGCCTTAACAATCTGCATTCTGAATTGGGTAGATCTGATTAGTGGGCTGAACATTAAGAGACAGATTAGTATACAGCTGTAACAAGTGTAAAGAAGAAAATCAATATTGTAGAATAATTTATCCTCTCAAAATGTGTGTTTTGAAGCCGATGGCATCACCGACTCGATGGACATGAGTTTGAGTGAACTCTGGGAGTTGGTGAGGGACAGGGAGACCTGGCATGCTGTGATTCATGGGGTCACAGAGAGTCTGAGATGACTGAGCGACTGAGCTGAACTTACTGTACTTTGTGCAGAGTCAAAATTGTGAGCAATGTATAATTTCTTTCTTAACCATTTTGCCAATAGGGTTTTTAGGTAGATATGTTGATATAGAGGACTGGGTTTTTATAAGGCAAGGAGAGCAGACACAGAAATAACAGAGACATTTATATGAGAAGATAAATCCCTGTGATCATGTGTCACCATCCAAAAGTGGCCTCAGAACAAAGCAAATCTGGTAACCCTTTGATTACTGGCTAGGTCCCTGGTAGTATGAGAAAATATTTATTGAAACTACCTGCTTTATGGCATGCTGTTACAGCAAAACTTGAAAAGACATACACCTCTACCTCTTGAAAATAAGCTCTTAAGTTCAAAAGAAGCCTACAGTTCATTCCCAGGTTCTCATGGAAAGGAAACTGTTAGAGAACTCTCTGACCCATAAACTGATAATGCTTCAGAATTTTGATGGGAAAAATCCCATTTTCCATTGCAAAAAGAAGTATAAAGTACCTAGGAATAAATTTACCTAACGAAACAAAAGACTGAATCTATACATGGAAACCTAAAACACTGCAGAAATAAAGATAATAGAAACAGACAGAGAATTATGTCAGGTTCTTAGATCAGAAGATCAATCTGTGAAAATTAGTACACTAGCCAAAACACAATAGGTTCACCGTTATCTACCAGTGTTGTTGCTGTTGTTGTTGTTGTTTCCACAGAACAAGAACAAACAATTTCAACCTCTAATAGCCAAAGTAATCTTGAAAAAAAGAATGGAAATAGTGGGATCAACCTGCCTGCCTTCAGGTTATACTACAGAGCTACAGTCATCAAGAAAGAAAGGTACTGGCACAAGACAAAAATATACATCAATGCAACAATATAGAAAGCCTAGAGATATATCCACAAACATATGGACACTTTATCTTTGACAAAGGAGGCAAAAATATATAATGGAGGTGAGACAACCACCTTAAAAAGCGTTATTGGGGAAAATGGTCAACAATTGTAAAAAGTGGTGCTAAAACACATTCTACCACCCTATACAACAATACACTCAAAACGGTTTAAAGGCTTCTCCGTCCATGGGATTCTCCAGGCAAGAATACTGGAGTGGGTTACCATTTCCTTCTCCAGGGTATCTTCCTGACCCAGGGATCTAACCCGGGTCTCCCGCATTGGAGGCAGATGCTTTAACCTCTGAGCCACCAGGGAAGCCCAAAGATATAAATAGAAGTCTAGAAACTATATAACTCTCATAGGAAAACAGACAGAACAGACTCTAACACAAATCACAGCAGACTCTGTGACCCTCCTGATTGACAGAAATAAAAACTAAAACAAACATGGGACCTCATTAAACTTAAAAGTTTTACACAATGAAGGAAACAATACACAACGTGAAAAGGCAGCCTTCCAAATGGGAGAAAATAATAGTAAGCAAAGTAACTGACATCAAATTAATCTCCAAAATATACAAGCAGCTCATGTAGTTCAATACCAGATAAATAAACAATCCAGAGAGGAGGAACAAGATGGCGGAGGAATAGGACGGCGAGACCACTCTCTCCTCCACAAATTCATCAAAAGAACTTTTGAACGCGAGTAAAGTCCACAAAACAACTTCTGAATGCTGGCAGAGGACGTCAGGCACCCAGAAAAGCAGCCCATTGTCTTCGAAAGGAGGTAGGAAAAAACATAAAAGATAAAAAGCGAAACAAAAGAAGTAAGGACGGAGCTCCGTCCCGGGAAGGGAGGCTTTAAAAAGAGAGAAGTTTCCAAACACCAGGAAACATTCTCACTGGCGATTCTGTGGCGAGCCTTGGAAGCTCAGAGGGCCACATAACCCTCTTTTTTTTTTAAGATTTTTTAAAAACCCACAGGTTACCCGCCAAACGGTAACTCCCAGCAGAGTAGCAGCGCAGACGCCTGCATACGCCATTAGCAAGCGGGGGCTGGGCAGGGAGGAGCCGGCTGAACTGCTTAGAGAGAGGACTGGGCTTGAATGCCGCGAGAACAATTTGAGAGAACTGGGGAGAGCAAAGCAGACTGTGGGATAGCTTCCCCACGAAAAGGCGGAAAGCTCTAACCTATGACTCGGCCAGCCCCACTCACAGAATAAAGGACTGAGCAGAGCGAGCTGGCTGCGGTTGGCCCATCCCCCATTCCCCGCCGAGACAGGCAGGGAGCGCAGCCAGAGCCGGAGCGGGCAACCGCGGCCCCAGAAAAGCATCTGATACAAACTGCAGGCAGGCTTGTTGCTATTCAGGACTTCTTGGGCTCGGGCCGGTCGATATCCCCCTGAGAAGGTGCGCCGGTTGTACACCCAGAAAACTGAGTGGCGGGGACTGGGGAGGCGATAAGTCGCAGAGACCGCGCTCGCCAAACACCTGGTCCCCTGAGCTGCTCGGACTGGGGAAGGCACAAAACGCAGGCCCAACCAAGTCTGCGCCTTTGTGGAGTACCTGAGAACCTGAACTTGAGCCGCTCAGACCTGGGAAGTCCTTCAACCCGGCGCCGGCCTCGGACAGTTCCCGGCAGAGCAACCTAGAGCCTGTGCAGTATAGACTGGGACAGCATACGTGCTGTGAGCGGGGGCAAACCCAGTGTGGCCGAGACGCTGCGAGCACTCCCCACAGACGTCAGAGATAATCGACTGCAGCGTTCCTCCCTTCCCAGAACAGGACTGAACAACAGAGCCTTAAAAAGTGTCCACCCACCCCCTAGTATCAGGGCGGAAATTAGACACTGAAGAGACCAGCAGACAGAAGCTAAAACAGAGGGAACCACCTTGGAAATGACAGATAGAGACGTCTAGAGACTACTCCAAGAATAAGATCAAAAACCAGAGGCAAGAGGCTTAAGCCCGAATCCTGAGAACACCCGAAAGGTCCTGACTCCAGGGAACATTAATCGATAGGAGCTCATCAAACGTCTCCATACCTACGCTAAACCCAAGGGTCAACAAGTTCCAGAGCAAGACATACCATGCAAATTCTCCAATAACACAGGAAACTAGCCCTGAGCTTCAATATACAGGCTGCCCAAAGTCACTCCAAACCCACTGACATCTCATAACTCATTATTGGACACTTCATTGCACTCCAGAGAGAAGAAATCCAGCTCCACCCACCAGAACACCGACACAGGCTTCCATAACCAGGGAACCTTGACAAGTCACCTGTCCAACCCCACACACAGCAAGGAAACTACATAATAAAGAGAACTCCACAAACGGCCAGAAGAGGGAAAGGCCACCCCAAGCAAAGCATTATAAGCAAGATGAAGAAGCAGAGAAATACCCAGCAAGTAAAGGAACAAGATAAATTCCCACCAACACAAACAAAAGAGGAAGATATAGGGAATCTACATGAAAAAGAATTTCGAATTTTGGTGGTGAAAATGATTCAAAATCTTGAAAGCAAAATGGAGTTACAGATAAATAACCTAGAGAAAAGGATTGAGAAGATGGAAGAAAGGTTTAATAAGGACTTAGAAGAAATAAAAAAAGAGTCAATATACAATGAATAATACAATAGATGAGATCAAAAACACTCTGGAGGGAACAAACAGTAGAATAACAGAGGCAGAAGACAGGATAAGCGAGCTAGAAGATAGAATTGTAGAAATAAATGAAACAGAGAGGAAAAAAGAAAAACAAATTAAAAGAAATGAGAACAATATTAGAGACCTCTGGGACAATGTTAAACGCTCCAACATTCGAATCATAGGAATCCCAGAAGAAGAAGACAAAAAGAAAGACCATGAGAGAATACTTGAGGAGATAATAGTTGAAAACTTCCCTAAAATAGGGAAAGAAATAATCACCCAAGTCCAAGAAACCCAGAGAGTCCCCAAAAGGATAAACCCAAGGCGAAATACTCCTAGACACATATTAATCAAATTAACAAAGATCAAACACAAAGAACAAATATTAAAAACAGCAAGGGAAAAACAGCAAATAACACACAAGGGGATTCCCATAAGGATAACAGCTGATCTTTCAACAGAAACTCTTCAGGCCAGGAGGGAATGGCAAGACATACTTAAAGTGATGAAAGAAAATAACCTACAGCCCAGACTACTGTACCCAGCAAGGATCTCATTCAAATATGAAGGAGAAATTAAAAGCTTTACAGACAAGCAAAAGCTGAGAGAATTCAGCATTACCAAACCAGCTCTCCAACAAATGCTAAAGGATCTTTTCTAGACAGGAAACACAGAAAGGGTGTATAAACTCGAACCCAAAGCAATAAAGAAAATGGCTACGGGATCGTACTTATCAGTAATTACCTTAAACGTAAATGGGTTGAATGCCCCAACCAAAAGACAAAGGCTGGCTGAATGGATACAAAAACAAGACCCCCATATATGTTGTCTGCAAGAGACCCACCTCAAAACGAGGGACACATACAGACTGAAAGTGAAGGGCTGGAAAAAGATATTCCATGCAAATAGAGACCAAAAGAAAGCAGGAGTAGCAATACTCATATCAGATAAAATAGACTTTAAAACAAAGGCTGTGAAAAGAGACAAAGAAGGAAACTACATAATGATCAAAGGATCAATCCAAGATGAAGATATAACAATTATAAATATTTATGCACCCAACATAGGAGCACCGCAATATGTAAGACAATTACTAACAAGTATGAAAGGGGAAATTAACAATAATGCAATAATAGTGGGAGATTTTAATACCCCACTTACATCTATGGATAGATCAACTAAACAGAAAATTAACAAGGAAACACAATCTTTAAATGATATAATAGACCAGTTAGACCTAATTGATATCTATAGGACATTTCACCCCAAAACAATGAATTTCACCTTTTTCTCAAGTGCACATGGAACCTTTTCCAGGATAGATCACATCCTGGGCCATAAATCTAGCCTTGGTAAATTAAAAAAAAGTTGAAATCATTCCATGCATCTTTTCTGACCACAATGCAGTAAAATTAGAACTCAATTATGGGAGAAAAACTATTAAACATGCCAACATATGGAGGCTGAACAACACACTGCTGAACAACGAACAAATCATAGAAGAAATCAAAAGAGAAATCAAAATATGCATAGAAATGAATGAAAATGAAAACACAACAACCCAAAACCTCTGGGACACTGTAAAAGCAGTGCTAAGGGGGAAGTTCATAGCAATACAGGCACACACCAAGAAACAAGAAAAAAAGTCAACTAAATAACCTAACTCTACATCTAAAGCAACTAGAAAAGGAAGAAATGAAGAACCCCAGGGTCAGTAGAAGGAAAGAAATTGTAAAAATTAGGGCAGAGTTAAATGCAAAAGAAACAAAAGAGACTATAGCAAAAATCAACAAAGCCAAAAGCTGGTTCTTTGAGAAGGTAAATAAAATTGACAAACCACTAGCCAGTCTTATCAAGAAACAAAGGGAGAAGAACCAAATCAATAAAATTAGAAATGAAAATGGAGAGATCACAACTGACAACACAGAAATACAAAGGATTATTAGAGAATACTATCAGGAATTATATGGCAATAAAATGAATAACCTGGAAGAAATGGACAAATTCCTAGAAAAATACAACTTTCCACAACTGAACCAGGAAGAAATAGAAAATCTGAACAGACCCATCACAAGCTCGGAAATTGAAACTGTAATCAAAAATCTCCCAGCAAACAAAAGCCCAGGTCCAGACGGCTTCACAGCTGAATTCTACCAAAAATTTAGAGAAGAGCTAACACCTATTCTACTCAAACTCTTCCAGAAAATTGCTGAGGAAGGGAAACTTCCAAACTCATTCTATGAGGCCACCATCACCCTAATCCCAAAACCTGGTAAAGACCCCACAAAAAAAGAAAACTACAGGCCAATATCACTGATGAACATAGATGCAAAAATCCTTAACAAAATTCTAGCAATCAGAATCCAACAGCATATTAAGAAGATCATACATCATGACCAAGTGGGCTTTATCCCAGGAATGCAAGGATTCTTCAATATCCGTAAATCAGTCAACGTAATACACCACATTAACAAACTGAAAAATAAAAATCATATGATTATCTCAATAGATGCAGAGAAAGCATTCGACAAAATTCAACATCCATTTACGATAAAAACCCTCCAGAAAGTGGGAATAGAAGGGACATACCTCAACATAATAAAAGCTATATATGACAAACCCACAGCAAACATTATCCTCAATGGTGAAAAACTGAAAGCATTTCCCCTGAAGTCAGGAACAAGACAAGGGTGCCCACTCTCACCACTACTATTCAACATAGTTCTGGAAGTTTTGGCTACAGCAATCAGAGCAGAAAAATACATAAAAGGAATACAAATTGGAAAAGAAGAAGTAAAACTTTCACTGTTCGCTGATGACATGATCCTCTACACAGAAAACCCTAGAGACTCTACCAGAAAATTACTAGAGCTAATCAATGATTACAGTAACGTTGCAGGATATAAAATCAACACACAGAAATCCCTTGCATTCCTATACACTAATAATGAGAAAATAGAAAGAGAAATTAAGGAAACTATTCCATTCACTGTTGCAACGAAAAGAGTTAAATACTTAGGAATATATCTACCTAAAGAAACAAAAGACTTGTACATAGAAAACTATAAAACACTACTGAAAGCAATCAAAGAGGACACTAATAGATGGAGAAATATACCATGTTCATGGATTGGAAGAATAAATATTGTAAAAATGAGTATACTACCCAAAATAATTTATACATTCAATGCAATCCCTATCAAGCTACCAAAGATATTTTTCACAGAACTAGAACAAATAATCTCACAATTTGTATGGAAATACAAAAAACCTCGAATAGCCAAAGCAATCTTGAGGAAGAAAAATGGAACTGGGGGAATTAACCTGCCGGACTTCAGGCTCTACTACAAAGCCACAGTCATCAAGAGAGTATGGTACTGGCATAAAGACAGAAATATAGATCAATGGAACAAAATAGAAAGCCCAGAGATAAATCCATGCATCTATGGATACCTCATCTTTGACAAAGGAGGCAAGAATATAAAATGGAGAAAAGACAGTCTCTTTAACAAGTGGTGCTGGGAAAACTGGTCAGCCACTTGTAAAAGAATGAAACTAGAACACTTCCTAACACCATACACCAAAATAAACTCAAAATGGATTAGAGAGCTAAATGTAAGACCAGAAACTATAAAACTCCTAGAGGAGAACGTAGGCAAAACACTCTCCGACATAAATCACAGCAGGATCCTCCAAGGCCCACCTCCCAGAATATTGGAAATAAAAGCAAAAATAAACAAATGGGACCTAATTAAATTCAAAAGCTTCTGCACAGCAAAGGAAACTATAAGTAAGGTGAAAAGACAGCCTTCAGAATGGGAGAAAATAATAGCAAATGAAGCAACTGATAAAGGATTAATCTCCAAATTATACAAGCAGCTCCTGCAGCTCAATTCCAGAAAAATAAATGAACCAATCAAAAAATGGGCCAAAGAACTAAACAGAAATTTCTCCAAAGAAGACATAAAGATGGCTAACAAACACATGAAAAAATGCTCAACATCCCTCATAATCAGAGAGATGCAAATCAAAACCACAATGAGATACCATTTCACACCAGTCAGAATGGCTGCTATCCAAAAATCTACATGCAATAAATGCTGGAGAGGATGTGGAGAGAAAGGAACCCTCTTACACTGTTGGTGGGAATGCAAACTAGTACAGCCACTATGGAGAACAGTGTGGAGATTCCTCAAAAAATTGGAAATAGAACTGCCATATGATCCAGCAATCGCACTCCTGGGCATACACACCGAGGAAACCAGAATTGAAAGAGACACGTGTACTCCAATGTTCATTGCAGCACTGTTTATAATAGCCAGGACATGGAAGCAACCTAGATGTCCATCTGCAGACGAATGGATAAGAAAGCTTTGGTACATATACACAATGGAGTATTATTCAGCCATTAAAAAGAATACATTTGAATCAGTTCTAATGAGGTGGATGAAACTGGAGCCTATTATACAGAGTGAAGTAAGCCAGAAAGAAAAACACCAATACAGTATACTAACACATATATATAGAATTTAGAAAGATGCTAATGATAACCCTGTATACGAGACAGCAAAAGAGACACAGATGTATAGAACAGTCTTTGGGACTCTATGGGAGAGGGTGAGGGTGGGATGATTTGGGAGAATGGCATTGAAACACGTATGTTGTCATATGTGAAACGAATCACTAGTTCAGGGTCGATGTATGTTATAGGATGCTGGGGGCTCGCATGCGGGGATGACCCAGAGGGAGGATAAAGGGAGGAGGGAGGTGGGAGGGGGGTTCAGGAGGGGGAACTTATGTAAACCCGGGGCAAATTCATATCAATGTATGGCCAAACCAACCAATATAATATTGTAAAATAATTTGCCTCCAATAAAAAATAAATTAACTACATTAAAAAAAATAAGATAAAAAAATAAAGTGAAACTACAGTTACAAATTTAAAAAAATAAAAAAATAAAAATAAATAAACAATCCAATCAAAACGTGGGACAAAGAACTAAAGAGATTTCTACAAAGGAGACATACAGATGTCTAACAAACACCTCAAAATCTGCTCAACATCACTCATTATCAGAGAAATGCAAATCGATACTACAGTGAGGTACCATTTCACACTGGTCAAAAAGCGACCATCAAAAACTACCATCAAAAAACTCTAAAAGCCAACAATGCTGGAAACGGAGAAGAGAAAGGGAACCTTCTTACATTGTTGGTGGGAAGGCCATGAGTATGGGCACTATGGAGGACAGTGTGGAGATCCTTTAAAAAAAAAATGGAAATAGAATTACCATATGACCCAGCGATCCCACTTCTGGTCATACAGACCAAGACAACTAGAATTCAATGAAACATATGTACTCCAATGTTCATTGCACCACTATTTACTATAGCTTGGACTTTGAAACAACCTTGATGTCCAGTTCGAAGACGAATGGTATAAGGATGATGCTGTCATATACACAATGGAATATTCAGCTATTAAAAAAGGGACACGTTTGAGTCAGTGCTATGAGGTGGATGAAACTGCAGCCTATTATACAGAGGAAAGCAAGCCAGAAAGAGAAACACCAACACAGTATATGAAACCTTATATATGAAACTTAGAAAGAGGTAACAACGATGCTATAAGAGAGACAATGAAAGTGACACATATATAAAGAAAAGAAGTTGGCACTATATGGGAGAAGGCGAGGGTGGGATGCTAGGAAAGAATAGCTTTGAAATATGAAACACTGAAAAATGTATATTATCATATACAGAACAGATATCCAGTTGAAGGTCATTGCATGAAGCAAGGCATGCAAAACTGTTGCTGTGTGACAACCCGGAAGGATGAGTCCATGAGATGGCTGACTGATATAGTAGTGTGGAGGAAGCTCTGATGAGAATTCAGTAACCATGAAAGTAGTTCACTTGTATTACATTAAAAAAAAAAGTCTCTTTTTCTCTCAAAAAGCACTCATTGATTCTACCCTCTCATCGATACCCAGCCTAGCGGGAATGAACCAGCTTGATATCAAATCTAAACCAGACATTCCAACTTCTGCCTTAGGCTCATGAGATGAATGCTTATGACTTCATTGCCATTCACTTTTCTTTTACTGTAGCAATGAGTAGTCTAACCCACTGTGACTGAGGCCTTCAAATATGTCACTGTGGAGCCCATCCTTTCTTCTTCTTAACATCATCTCCAAGTTCCCCTGAGCATCAGTACTTATCTGTTGCTCACGAAGGCAACTGAACAACCCTCATGACCTCTTATCAATCTCATTAAAGTGTGAAATAGACAAATATGCTAAAAAGGCCTGGAAAACTTCACTAATACTGAGAACTCTATCAGAATAAGAAGTCTCAACCTTCCTGATAAATTCTTGGTAAAGGTCACGTAACTCGTGGGAAAGAATATGAGGAATATGCTCACTCGTGCGATGGAAAGAAGTGGGTAATACGATGGAACTAATAAACCCTTTCATATGTGACATAAATGATGAGACAGCATGGGAAAGACAGGACACAAAGCCACACATATGTGGGGGAAAGTTCTTGGGGTTCTTTTTTTCTACAACAGACCTGTTCAATGCGTAAAACAGCCTGCTCCTGGAAAGGAAGAGATATATATGGGTATCAAGATTATCATTTCCTCTCAGTTCCAGATCTTTCTGTTGTGCTCCTTACTGGTCTACAGAAGGTAAAATTTAAATTAGAGTTTATCATTCCCATATAGGAAAAGAAATGTCCCAGTGAACCAGTTTCTATTCAAAACAGTGTTTTTATTTTATATACTAGGAAAGAAGTTTCAAATCTTGGATGAAGAAAAAGAAGCAAAAGACCCTCCACATAGAATACATTTTCGTTTCTTTCTTCTTCTTCTTTTTTCTTTTTTTCTTTTTTGAAGGTAAAGAAAGAGCCAGTGGACTTTAATAAAGTCACAGAGATAATTTAGAAAAATGTTAAGCCCTTCAGTGTGAGTGACACAAAATCCTATGAGATAATAAATAGAACACAATTGCATCTGACACTAAGTTACATGTTTGTTTGTATGTTCAGTCTTGTCCAACTCTGCAAAGAAATGGAACGTAGAACACCAGGCTCCTCTGCTCATGGGATTTACCAGGCAAGATAGTTGCTTTCTGTGGCCATTTCCTACTACACTGTTAGATGTATAGAATGAATAAAAACATTATCCATGAATTTTCTTGCATCTCTTTCAACACAAAATAAATTACACAGGCTCTTTGCTCCAACGAATCTTTCTGAAATTCCAAAGATACAATTGTGAATGAAAAACGGTTAAAATATTTTGGACTCTCATGCTCACAGCAAGGCAGATACAAATTAAAGGAAAATGTAAACCTCGAAAGCTGACCTACCTTATAATTCAGTGAAGTTCATTTTTTGTTAAACAAATAACAACAAAATTCCCTTCTTTATGTCTCTTTAACAGCTAAAGATGGAGAAATAGGTGGATAGACGGAGTGGAGCTCAGAGAAGTGGGACAGAAATCTCTGTATATGACCCAATCAGTTTTCAAGGGTTTCACCTTTGTTTGCCTGCCTGTTTGCTTATTTGCTTTTAAAGAACTGATTTCCCAGAACTTCATAGAAACGTTAATGATGCTGAAGATCTTGTGTCACCTTCGTGTTGGCGGGAACCATGACCACGAGCAAGTGGCACTGATTTTCCCTCAGGGCTCCAGGTATACATCAGTATGTCCAGTGTTTATGTTCTCCGTAAGAGGAGCCACATATCAAATATCCAAAATCTGTGGGATCATGAAAATAACAAGAGAGCTCCAGGAACAAACAAACAAATTAACATATTTTTCTACTTCATTGTTTATGACAAAGGTTTTGACTGTGTGGATCACAACAAACGGTGGAAAATTCTTAAAGTGGTAGGAACACCAGATCACCTGACCTGCCTTCTAGGAAATCTGTATGCAGATCAAGAAACACCAGTTAGATCCGGATGGAAAACAACAGACTGCTTCCAATTAGGGAAAGGATTATGACAAGGTTGCATATTGTCACTCTGCTTATTTAAATTATATGTAATGTTCACTTCAGTCGCTCAGTCATGTCTGACTCTTTGTGACCTATTAACCACAGCACGCCAGGCCTTGTCCGTTACCACCTCCTTGGGTTTACGTAAACTCGTGTTCATTGAGTTGGTGATGCTATCCAATCATCTTATCCTCTGTCATACTTTTCTCTTCGTGCCCTCAATATTTCATAGCATCAGGAAATTTCCCGGTGAGTCACTTAATCGCATTAGCTGCCCAAAGTATTGCAATTTCGTCTTCAACATCAATCACTCTAATGAACACCGAGGACTGATCTCCATTAGGATGGACTGTTTGGATCTCCCTGCAGTCCAAGGGACTCCCAAGAGTCTTCGCCTACACCACAGTTCAGAAACATCAATTCTTCAGCGCTCAGATTTCTTTATAGTACAACTCTCACATCCATACATGCTCACTGGAGAAGCCATAGCCTTTACTAGACAGACCTTTGTTGGCAAAGTAATGCCTCTGCTTTTAAATATGCTGATTAGGCTGGTCATAACTTTCCTTCCAAGGAGTAAGTGTCTTTTAATTTTATGGCTGCAATCACCATCTGCAGCAATTTTGGCGCCTAAGAAATAGTCAGCGATGGATACCACTGTTTCCACACCTATTCGCCATGAAGCAATGGGATCGGATACCATGATCTTAGTTTTCTGAATGTTGAGTTTTAAGCGAACTTTTTCACTATCCTCTTTCACTGTCATCAAGAGGTTCTTTAGTTATTTTTCACTTTCTTCCAAAAGGGAGGTGTCATTGGCATATCTGACGTTATTGATATTTCTCCAAGAAACCTTGATTCCATCTTGTTTTTCCTCCAGCCCAGCACTTCTCATGATGTACTCTGCATATACGTTAAATAAACAGGTTGAAAATATACAGCCTTGACGTACTCCTTTTCCTATTTGGAACCAGTCTGTTGTTCCATGAACAGTTCTAACTGTTATTTTGTGACCTACGTATAGATTTCTCAAGAGGCAGTTCAGGTGGTCAGGTATTCCCATCTCTTTCGAATTTTCCACAATTTATAGTGATCCACACAGTCAAAGGCATTGGCATAGCCAGTAAAGAAGATATAGATGCTTTTCTGGAGCTCTCTTCCTTTTTCGATGATCCATTGGATGTTTCCAATTTGATCTCCGGTTCCTCTGATGTTTTTAAAACCAGCTTGAAAATCTGGAAGTTCACAGTTCACGTATTGCTGAAGCTTGGCTTGGAGAATATAGAGCATTATTTTACTAGCATGTTAGATAAGTGCAATTGTGCAGTAGTTTGCACATTCTATTGCATTGCCTTTCTTTGGGATTGAAATGAATATTGCCATTTTCCAGCCCTGTGGCCACTGGGGAATTTTCCGAATTAGCTGGCCTATTGAGTGCAGCACTTTTAAAGCATCATCTCTCAGGATTTGAGAAAGCTCAACTGAAATTCCAACACCTACACTAGCTTAGTTCGTAGTGATGCTTCCTAAGGTCCACTTGACTTCACATTCCAAGATGTCTGGCTCTAGGTGAACGATCACACCATCGTGATTATCTGGGTTGTGAAGATCTTTTTGTACAGTTCTTCTGTGTATTCTTACTACCTCTTCTTAATAGTTTCTGCTTCGATTATATCCCTACCGTTTCTGTGCTTTATTGAGCCTATCGTTGCATGAGATGTTCTCTTGGGATCGCCAATGTTCTTGAAGAGATCTCTAGTCTTTCCCATTCTATTGTTTCCCTTCTTTTTTTGCACTGATCCCTGAGGTAGGTTTTCTTTTCTCTCCTTGCTTTTCTTTAGAAATCTGCATTCAAATGGATATATCTTTCCTCTTTTTTGCTTTCTGTTTCCCTTGTTTTCAAAGATATTTGTAAGATCTCCTCAGACAGCCATTCATTTTTTTGCATTTCTTTACCTGGGGATGGTCATGATCCCTGTCTCCTGTACACTGTCAGGTACCTCCATCCATAGCTCATCAGGCACTCTGTCAATCAAATCTAGTCCCTTAAATCTATTTTGAACTTCCAGTGTATAGTCATAATGGATTTGATTTAGGTCATATCTGAATGGTCTAGTGGTTTCCTCTAGTTTCTTTAACTTCTGTCCGAATTTGGCAATAAGGTGTTCATGATCTGAGCCACAGTCAGCTTCCTGTCCTATTTTTGCTGACTGTATAGAACTTCTCTATTTTGCCTACAAAGAGTATAATCAATCTGATTTCAGTGTCGGCGATCTGGCGATGTCCATGTGTAGGGTCCTCTCTTGTATTGCTGGAAGAGGGACTATGTTTGACCACTGTGTTCTCTTGGCAGAACTCGACTAGCCTTTGCCCTGCTTCATTCTGTATTCCAAGGTCAATTTCCCTGGTACTTTCCTCATGGAAAAGAAATGCAAAAAAGCAAAATGGCTGTCTGAGGAGGCCTTAGAAATAGCTGTGAGAAGAAGAGAAGCGAAAAGCAAAGGAGAAAAGGAAAGATATAAGCATCTGAATGCAGAGTTCCAAAGAAGAGCAAGGAGAGATAAGAAAGCCTTCCTCAGTGATCAATGCAAAGAAATAGAGGAAAACAACAGAAGAGGAAAAACAAGAGATCTTTTCAAGAAAATTAGAGATATCAAGGGAACATTTCATGCAAAGATGGGCTTGATAAAGGACAGAAATGGGATGGAACTAACAGAAGCAGAAGATATTAAGAAGAGGTGGCAAGAATACACAGAAGAACTGTAGAAAAAAAGATCTTCACGATGAAGATAATCACGATGGCGAGATCACTCACCTGGAGCCAGACATCTTGAAATGTGAAGTCAAGTGGGCCTTGGAGAGCATCACTACGAACAAAGCTAGTGGAGGTGATGGAATTCCAATTGAGCTATTTCAAATATTGAAAGATGATGCTGTGAAAGTGCTGCACTCAATATGCCAGCAAATGTGGAAAACTCAGCAGTGGCCACAGGAATGGAAAAGTTTAGTCTTCATTCCAAACCCAAAGAAAGGAAATGTCAAAGAATGCTCAAACTACCACATAATTGCACAAATCTCACATGCTAGTAAAGTCGTGCTCAAACTTCTCCAAGCCAGGCTTCAGCAATATGTGAACCGTGAACTCCCAGATGGTCAAGCAGGTTTTAAAAAAGGCAGAGGCACCAGAGATCAAATTGCCAACATCTGCTGGATCATGGATAAAGCAAGAGAGTTCCAGAAAAACATCTATTTCTGCTTCATTGACTATGCCAAAGTCTTTGACTGTGTGGATCTAATAAAATGTGGAAGATTCTGAAAGAGATGGGAATACCAGACCATCTGCCCTGCCTCTTGAGAAACCTGTATGCAGGTCAGGAAGCAACAATTAAAACTCGACATTGAACAACAGACAGGTTCCAAATCAGAAAAGGATTATGCCAAGGTGGTATATTGAGACCCTGCTTATTTAACTTCTATGCAGAGTACATCATGAAGAACGCTGGCTGGAAGAAGCACAGACTGGAATCAAGATTGCCACGAGAAATATCAATAACGTCAGATATGCAGATGACATCGCTCTTATTGCAGAAACTGAAGAGTAACCAAAAAGGCTCTGATGAAAGTGAAAGAGGAGAGTGAAAAAGTTGGATTGAAGCCAACATTCAGAAAACTAAGATCATGGCATCTGGTCCCATCTCTTCATCGGAAATAGATAGGGAAACAGTGTCAGACTTTATTTTTTGGGCTCCAAAATCACTGCAGATGCTGATTCTAGCCATGAAGTTAAAAGACGCTTACTACTTGGGTGGAAAGTTATGACCAAACTTGATAGCATATTAAAGAGCAGAGACATTACTTTGCCACAAAAGGTTTGTCTAGTCAAGGGTATGGCTTGGGAGTTGGACTGTGAAGAAAGCTGATCACCGAACAATTGATGCTTTTGAGCTATGGTGTTGCGGAAGACTCTTGTGAGTCCCTTCGACTGCAAGGAGATCCAACCAGTCCATTCTAAATGAGATCAGTCCTGGATGTTCATTGGAAGGACTGATGCTGAATCTGAAGCTCCAATATTTTGGCCACCTCATGTGAAGTGTTGACTCACTGGAAAAGACTCTGATGCTGGGCGGGATTGAGGGCAGGAGGAGAAGGGGACGACAGAGAATGAGATGGTTGGATGGCATCACAGACTCGATGGAGGCGGGTTTGAGTAAACTCCAGGGGTTAGTGATGGACAGGGAGGACTGGCATGCTGTGATTCATGGGGTTGCAAAGAGTCGGACTCCACTGAGTGACTGAACTGAACTAAATGAACTGAACTGAACTCTTAGCCTACCAAACTTGGGTTACTCACTTCTGTGCAATAGAACCAAGCAAGGTGTCCTAGCAGCTGATCCTTCAAAGACCCACACTCCCCGAATACTTTCAGGGGAATGATTTTAATGACAGAGTGAGGTTGGGCATGGGTTGTGTGATATAGTTTGGGGACATTCTACTAGTGGCCTGTTACTGAGAATATTGGGAGTCAACATCATTGACCATCTGGTTCCTACTACTCTGTGAAAATCTGTCCCTTAATCGAGCTGACCTTCCACTACTCTGCTGTCTAGGTACTTACATTTCAGCCTGGTTGGGGATTTAGTATTTCTAAAACTGTTCACAGGATATTGTTCAGAATGTTATCTATGGCCCTTAAGGAGGAACTAAAGATCGTTGACTTTGCTTAATGGCTAAATCGTGATTATCCTATATCGCTTGATTATTTTCCTTTGTTTCTGTCTTTTCTAGTTTCTTCGATTACAGTCACTCTTGGAACATGAGGAAGTCTAGAATCTCCTATTTCTCTCTCTCGGTTTTCATACTTTTCAATCTTAAGAAGGGACTGCTTACAACAAGAAAGGAAACAAAGTGTTGGGTTTAGAGCGTGATCATATGTAACTGAGAATCCCAGTTGCAGGTTCGATTTTTATTCAGGTCCCCCAGCTCTTGGAGTGTTTGAGTCAACAACAACGTTAGCTCTTTCATGTGAGATGGAGTGGGAAATAATTCTGTCATCTGAGCTTGGTATCAATATTTTCTGTTATGCAAACATGTCTGTCTATTTTATAGATATCTGTATATCTATTATGTGTGTGTATGTATATATATATATACATATATATGTATATAACTGTTTATTTTTGTCATTAAATCTTCACAAACATTTTAAAATTCAGTTCAGTTCAGTTCAGTTCATTTCAGTCGCTCAGTCGTGTCCGACTCTCCGTGATCCCATGAATCACAGCACGCCAGGCCTCCCTATCCATCACCAACTCGCTGAGTTCACTCAAATTCATGTCCACAAGGTCGGTGATACCATCCAGCCATCTCATTCTCGGTCGTCCCCTTCTCCTCCTGCCCTCAACCTTTCCCAGCATCAGAGTCTTTTCCAGTGAGTCAACTCATAGCATGAGGTGGCCAAAGTATTGCAGTTTCAGCTTTAGCATCAGTCCTTCCAATGAACACCCATTATCGATCTCCCTTAAAATGGACTGGTTGGATCTCCTTGTGGTACAAGGGACTCTCAAGAGTCTTCTCCAACACTGCAGTTCAAAAGCATCGATTCTTCGGCGATCAGCTTTCTTCACAGTCCAACTCTCACATCCATACATGACCACGGGAAAGAACATAATAGCCTTGACTAGACGGACCTTTGTTGGCAAAGTAATGTCTCTGCTTTTTAATATATTATCAAGGTTGGTCATAACTTTCCTTCCAAGGAGTAAGCGTCTTTTAAATTCATGGCTGCAATCAGTATCTGCAGTGATTTGCAAATTAGTCAGTCAGTCAGTCAGTTCAGTCGCTCAGTCGTGTCCGACTCTCCGCGACCCCATGAATCACAGCACGCCAGGCCTCCCTGTCCATCACCAACTCCCGGAGTTCACTCAAACTCATGTCCACAGAATCGGTGATGCCATCCAGCCATCTCATTCTCCGTCGTCCCCTTCTCCTCCCGCCCCCAACCTTTCCCAGCATCAGAGTCTTTTCCAGTGAGTCAACTCGTCTCATGAGGTGGCCAAAGTATTGGAGTTTCAGCTTTAGCATCAGTCCCTCCAATGAACATCCAGGATTGATCTCCTTTAGAATGGACTGGTTGGATCTCCTTGCAGTATAAGGGACTCTCAAGAGTCTTCTCCAACACCACAGTTCAAAAGCATCGATTCTTCGGCGATCAGCTTTCTTCACAGTCCAACTCTCACATCCATACATGACCACGGGAAAAACCATTGCCTTGACTAGACGGACCTTGGTCGGCAAAGTAATGTCTCTGCTTTTTAATATACTATCAAGGTTGGTCATAACTTTCCTTCCAAGGAGCAAGCGTCTTTTAATTTCATGGCTGCAATCAGCATCTGCAGTGATTTTGGAGCCCAAAAAAACAAAGTCTGACACTGTTTCCACTGTTTTTCCATCTATTTCCCATGAAGTGATGGGACCAGATGCCATGATCTTTGTTTTCTGAATGTTGAGCTTCAAGCCAACCTTTTCACTCTCCTCTTTCACTTTCATCAAGAGGCTTTTGAGTTCCTCTTCACTTTCTGCCATAAGGGTAGTGTCATCTGCATATCTGAGGTTATTGATATTTCTCCCAGCAATCTTGATTCCAGCTTGTGCGTCTTCCAGCCCAGCGTTCCTCATGATGTACTCTGCATATAAGTTAAATAAGCAAGGTGACAATATACAACCTTGACGGACACCTTTTCCTATTTGGAACCAGTCTGTTGTTCCATGACTGGTTCTAACTGTTGCTTCCTGACCTGCATACAGGTTTCTCAAGAGGCAGGTCAGGTGGTCTGGGATTCCCATCTCTTTCAGAATGTTCCACAGTTTATTGTGATCCACACAGTCAAAGGCTTTGGCATAGTCAATGAAGCAGAAATAGATGTTTTTCTGAAACTCTCTTGCTTTCTCCATGATCCAGCGGATGTTGACAATTTGATCTCTGGTGCCTCTGCCTTTTCTAAAACCTGCTTGAACATCTGGGAGTTCACGGTTTACATACTGCTGAAGCCTGGCTTGGAGAATTTTGAGCATGACTTTACTAGCGTGTGAGATGAGTGCAATTGTGCGGTAGTTTGAGCATTCTTTGGCATTCCCTTTCTTTGGGATTGGAATGAAGACTGACCTCTTCCAGTCCTGTGGCCACTGCTGAGTTTTCCAAATCTGCTGGCATATTGAGTGCAGCACTTTCACAGCATCATCTTTCAAGACTTGAAATAGCTCAACTGGAATTCCATCACCTCCACTAGCTTTGTTCCTAGTGATGCTTTCTAAGGCCCACTTGACTTCACATTCCAAGATGTCTGGCTCTAGGTCAGTGATCACATTATCGTGACTATCTTGGTCGTGAAGATCTTTTTTGTACAGTTCTTCTGTGTATTCCTGCCACCTCTTCTTAATATCTTCTGCTTCTGTTAGGTCCATACCATTTCTGTCCTTTATCGAGCCCATCTTTGCATGAAAACTTCCCTTGGAATCTCTAATTTTCTTGAAGAGGTCTCTTGTTTTTCCTATTCTGTTGTTTTCCTCTATTTCTTTGCATTGATCACTGAGGAAGGCTTTCTTATCTCTCCTTGCTATTCTTTGGAACTCTGCATTCAGATGCTTATATCTTTCCTTTTCTCCTTTGCTTTTCGCCTCTCTTCTTTTTACAGCTATTTGTAAGGCCTCCTCAGACAGCCATTTCGCTCTTTTGCATTTCTTTTCCATGGGGATGGTCTTGGTCCCTGTCTCCTGTACAATGTCACGAACCTCCGTCCAGAGTTCATCAGGCACTCTATCAATCAGATCTAGTCCCTTAAATCTATTTCTCACTTCCACTGCATAATCATAAGGGATTTGATTGAGGTCATATCTGAATGGTCTAGTGGTTTTCCCTACTTTCTTCAATTTAAGTCTGAATTTCACAATAAGGAGTTCATGATCTGAGCCACAGTCAGCTCCTGGTCTTGTTTTCGCTAACTGTATACAGCTTCTCCATCTTTGGTTGCAAAGAATATAATCAATCTGATTTCGGTGTTGACCATCTGGTGATGTCCATGTGTAGAGTCTTCTCTTGTGTTGTTGGAAGAGGGTGTTTGCTATGACCAGTGCATTCTCTTGACAAAACTCTATTAGCCTTTGCCCCGCTTCATTCCGTGCTCCAAGGCCAAATTTGCCAGTTACTCCAGGTGTTTCTTGACTTCCTACTTTTGCATTCCAGTCCCCTATAATGAAAAGGACATCTTTTTTGGGTGTTAGTTCTAAAAGGTCTTGTAGGTCTTCATAGAACCGATTAACTTCGGCTTCTTCAGCATTACTGGTTGGGGCATAGGCCTGGATTACTGTAATATTGAATGGTTTGCCTTGGAAACGAACAGAAATCATCCTGTCATTTTTAAGATTGCATCCAAGTACTGCATCTCGGACTCTTTTGTTGACCATGATGGCTACTCCATTTCTTCTAAGGGATTCCTGCCCACAGTAGTAGATATAATGGTCATCCGAGTTAAATTCACCCATTCCAGTCCATTTTAATTCACTGATTCCTAGAATGTCGACGTTCACTCTTGCCATCTCCTGTTTGACCACTTCCAATTTGCCTTGATTCATGGACCTAACATTCCAGGTTCCTATGCAATATTGCTCTTTACAGCACCGGACCTTGTTTCTATCATTGGTCACATCCACAACTGGATATTGGTTTTGCTTTTGCTCCATCCCTTTATTCCTTCTATAGTTATTTCTCCACTGAGCTCCAGTAGCATACTGGGCACCTACTGACCTGGGGAATTCCTCATTCAGTATCCTATCATTTTGCCCTTTGTTACTGTTCATGGGGTTCTCAAGGCAAGTATACTGAAGTGGTTTGCCATTCCCTTCTCCAGGGGACCACATTCGGCTGTGGTCCATGTGATTAGATCAGCTAGTTTCCTGTGATTATGATTTCAGTTTGTCTGCCCTCTGGTGCCCCCTAGCAATACCTACCGTCTTATTTGGGTTTCTCTTACCTTGGTCGTGGAAAATCTCTTCACAGCCGCTCCAGCAAAGTGCAGCCGCTGTACCTTACCTTGGAGGAGGGGTATCTCCTCGAGGCCGCCCCTCCTGACCTTGAACGCGGAGTAGCTCCTCTCGGCCCTCCTGCGCCCGCGCAGCCACCGCCTGTTGGACGTGGGGTAGCTCCTCTCGGCCGCCGGCCCTGGCCTCAGGCGTTGGGTAGCTCCTCACGGCCGCACCTCTTTGCGTGGTTCGTTGCGCCAGGGCCGGCGTCTCTCGCGTCGCGTCTGCGCCGCCGGGGCCGGCGTCTCTCGCGTCGCGTCTGCGCCGCCGGGGCCGGCGTCTCTCGCGTCGCGTCTGCGCCGCCGGGGCCGGCGTCTCTCGCGTCGCGTCTGCGCCGCCGGGGCCGGCGTCTCTCGCGTCGCGTCTGCGCCGCCGGGGCCGGCGTCTCTCGCGTCGCGTCTGCGCCGCCGGGGCCGGCGTCTCTCGCGTCGCGCAAATTAGTAGATATTTATTAAAAGGAAAGAGGGGAGTGATATAAAGGAGTCCTCATATTTTAGATGCAGCCAAAGAAACATATTTGGAAGTATTTCCACTTACGTGTATTCAATAACTAAGTAGACTTTTGAAGCATTCTACTTTTAGGTTTTAATTTTTTCCATTGCTGTTTTGCTTAACAGGAACTAAAAGCCATTGTACATTTTTTTATATATACACACCCATATATACACACATGCACGTATATGTGTATATGTCAAAATACAATTTTAGACAACTTTATTTAGGTGGTCAAACACTTCGCTTGCTCCCAAGAACTTAAATCAACTGTTTGGGAAGTCCAACATTACTTAATAACTTTCTGGCTGAATAATATAGATCCTATTGCTGAAAGGCTGTCCCTTAATCGAGCTGATCTTCCACTATTCTTTCTGTAATAGAGATGGGGTTCATACATATGAGGACACCTTGAGCCCGTAAAACCACAACACTCATTTACTTAGAGATACAGACTGGTTCCAAATAGGAAAAGGAGTACGTCAAGGTTGTATATTGCCACCCTGCTTATTTAACTTATATGCAGAGAACATCAGGAAGAACACTGGGCTGGAAGAAGCACAAGCTGGAATCAAGATTGCAGGGAGAAATATCAATAACCTCAGGGATGCAGAAGACACCACCCTTATGGCAGAAAGTGAAGAGGAAGTAAAAAGCCTCTTGATGAAAGCGAAAGGGAGTGAAAAGGTTGGCTTGAAGCTCAACATTCAGAAACGAAGATCATGGCATCTGGTATCATCACTGCACAGGAAATAAATGGGGAAACAGTGGAAACAGTGTCAGACTTGTTTTTGTTTTTGTTTTGCTCCAAAATCACTGTGGATGCTGATTGTAGCCATGAAATTAAAAAGATGCTTACTCCTTGGGAGGAAAGTTACCACCAACATAGACAGCATATTGAAGAGCAGAGACATTACTTTACCAACCAAGGTCCGTCTAGTCAAGTCTGTGGTTTTTCCAGTAGTCATGTATGGATGTGAGAGTTGGACTGTGAAGAAAGTTGATCGCCGAAGAATTGATACTTTTGAACTGTGGTGCTGGAGAACACTCTTGAGAATCCCTTGGACTGCAAAGAGATCCAATCAGTTCATTCTAATGGAGATCGATCCTGGGTGTTCATTGAAAGGACTGATGCTAAAGCTGAAACTTCAATACTTTGGCCACTTCATACGAAGAGTTGACTCACTGGAAAAGACTCTGATGCTGGGAAGGATTGGGGGTGGGAGGAGAAGGGGACGACCAAGAATGAGATGGCTGGATGGCATCACCGACTCGATGGACATGAGTTTGAGTGAACTCCGAGAATTGGTGATGGACAGGGAGGCCTGGCCTGCTGTGATTCATGGGGTCGCAAAGAGTCAGACACAACTGAACGACTGAACTGAACTGATTGTTCTAAAAAATCTGTTGATCTCCTCACGTTGGATACAATTTTAAACATTCAAATTAATGTGTATTACAGATGCAGTGTGCATTGTGCATAGATCAAAATCAGGCTCTTCTGGCTAGCTGAACTTTGAAATTATACAACGTGTACATTAAAATCACTTCTCCATAATTCAGTGTGTACATATTTCTTTCATCCCTTTAAACTTCTGGTGCCAAATATTTCAATAGAAGTCATTGATGATCAAAATTTCTCTCCCTTCACCTCACAGGAGTTCAGCTTCCTGCCCCCCTCCACATCATATCCTTATTTCTTGTCCTCCTTTGAATTTTTGTCGTTGCCACATTAGAGAAAACCTAATTAGATAACATGATCACACTCAATATATTATATTAATAGAGAAATGTATTATAGGCTGTGCATTTTGTCAACATTTTACAGAGTTGTCACAGAAGCGTGGCACAAATGCTCCAACAGGAAACTTAAAACCAGCAGTATTATATATAATGAGTAACAATTATCTTAGAATACTCTTAGAAAATAATTTCTTGTCCAAAACACTGAGGGGAAAACAATGGTACAAGAATAAAATAATTCTCAATGTTGATACGAAAACATAGGGTAAACAGTTCCCTTGAATTCTCAGTATTACACAAAGTAAGATCAAGGCATTTGGTCCCACTGCTTCATGGGAAATAAAGGTGGGAAAAGCAGAAGGAGTGACAGATTTCCTCTTCTGTGGCTCTATATTCACTGTGATGGTGATGGCAGCAATAAAATTAGAAGACAGTTGCTTCTTGGAAGAAAAGTGCTCACAAATTTAGTAAGCATGTTGAAAAGTGAAGAGTTGACTTGACCAAAGGAAGCACATTGAGTAACACTAATGGTCTTTCCAGTAGACATGTACGGATGTGAGAACACCAAAATGCTCTGCTGGGGATGACTTGTGAGTGTCCATTGGATTACAAGGAGATCAAGCCAGTCAAACATAAAGGAAATCAACTCTGAAGATGAATTAGAATCACTGACACTGAAGCTGAGTCTCCAAAGCTTTGACCACCTGAACAAAGAACTGACTCATGAGCAAAGACCATGATTCTTAGGAAATTATGAAATCAGGAGGACAAATGGGTTAGAGAGGAGGAGAAGATTGTATGGTTTCACCCATTCATGGACATGATCTAAGGCAGACTCTGGGAGATGGTTAGGGGCAGAAAGGCCTTGTGTGATGCAGTCCAATGGGTCACAAAGGTCTGACATGGCTTTGTGACTAACAACAACAAGATTTCAGTTAATAAAATGGATCTTCCAGGGTTGTGGTGGGGTCTCATCATGTTAGAGGAATAGGAGCCTGAGTCCACTTTCTCCCACACAAATCCATCAAAGGATAGATTGCACGTGGAACACCTTCCAGAAATCAATTTGTGACCGATGTTGATGGGCCCTAGATACCGATAAAGGAAAACCAGTCTCTTAAAAAGTAGGTAAGAAAAAATGAGTGATGAAAGGGAGGAAATGCTTTTAGGGATCGAGACTCGCCTTGGAGAAGGAGTCTTAAAGGAGGAGAAATTTGTACAAAATAGGAAACCCTCTCTCATAGGAGTCAGTCGGGGAAGAAATAGAACCAGCCAGAGGAAGAACAAAAACACAGATAATGCCAATAAATCCAATCACTAGCCAAGGAATGACTCAGATGCTCCCGTCCACTGTCATACATGGGGCATTTAAGGGAGGTCTGGGATGTATCAAACACACTGTGGTTAGAATCAGGCATTAGTGCCCTGAGGACAATGTGAGGAAACTAAGGTAACATGCAAACCTAAACCATGGGGACAATGGAGACAGAAATTTTAGAAAGGACCTTTCCTTTGAGAAGGCTCTAAGGCTACATCTTAAACCATGGCATACTCACAGAACAGAAGATTGTGCACTAGAAAATACCAAAGGAGACCAAGCCAGTGTCCATTTAAGACCCTTTCCTCCACGGATTGAGAGAGGAACGTGTACGAACGACAGAGGCAGAAGGAAATAGGCTGCTAGTATTTTGGCCCTGGAGACATCCCCTACCAAGCTCTAAGCTGGCTGACAGTCGCTAATGATGAATTCCTCACTTCATGGACAGTTTACATAGGCCACGAACATGACAGCCTGGGGTCAGTTAGCCTGAGTTCACACATGGCACACTTGAGACTGTGCCGTCTGGCACAGGCAGCAAACTGAGTGGCTGAGACCAGAGAGCTGCATAAGATGCACGGCCCACCTGGGACTGTGCCTTGCCTCCAACCAATCACCAGAGATTTTGGACTTGGGAAGAGTACAAAGCACATAGCCAATCGTTGTCATGGCCCTTGCCAAGCACCTAACTGCCTGATTGGCTGGGAAGTGAATGAAACACAGGGCCCACTTGGGAGTGTACCCTCATGTATCAACCAGGAGTCTGAGCAGCGTGGACCCAGAAAGTACATGTCACATTTGTCATTGAAAAGCCCGATGTGATCAATCCACCTCAAGCACCCCCAATATCCCAATTGTATTTGTTTTCTGTGTCCCACCTCTCACCCCCAAAACACTGAACAGGCGAGTTCGAATATGAGGCTACTGCACCCTCATTTCATGGTGAAAAACAGGTATGGAGAGACTTTCAAATAAAAGAAGGAAATATAAACAAAGAAACATAAACCAACCCAGAAGTGACAGGTTCGAAGGAATAAGCCAGCAATATATGCCCAGACAGTTCAACTGAGGAACAACAGTCACCTTTGACAAGTACAAGCTTCAACAAGAGACTGTCTGACACTGTACTGACACCAAAAAGCACACAACTGCTTTGAAATTCTGTGATCTATTTCCACATGATTTCTTTAACTTTAAAGTATTTTAGTCCTTTATTATACCCTAAACTTTTACTTCTATTAACTATTATTATCTTTCCAACAAAACACACATACATCTATTTTTTTAAACACCTTTTTTTATATATAAGAGAATGAATTTAGACTTTGTTTTCTTTTTTTATACTATTTAAACAAGTCTAAATTTTATTCTTGGTTCTTAACTTTTACTTTCCAAAAGTTGATATCAATGTTGTGACTTTAGTAACAAAGTCTTTACGATCTGATTTCACTTATGGATTCGTTTCCTAAATTGATTGCTCTCTCCCATTTTAACACTCTCCTATCTCCTCCTAGGCACCTCTTTCTCCCTCCTCCCTTTTCTCTGCTGTCTGAAATTATGGCATCCTTTTGATTCTTTCTGGATGAGGAGAGTTGTGCCACCATTAACCTGGAGTTTATCTTCTGTATTGTGTGGATGTTGACTTTTGATGTTACTGCAACCTGGCAACAGAAACCCAGAGGCCAGGACGTCGATTCTAGAACTTTAGAGCAACATCGAACTCCTTACCTCAAGGAACATTAAAGGACAAGCACACATCCCAGAGTTTCCATGTCTACATGGAAAACAATCTGCACACTTGAGTCAGTAAGTTCAGTACAAGAGAATCCACACCTATTCTCCAGCAAAACAGAAACAAAATGGTGAATATTATAAAAGGGGATGCATTAAGCCATACCAAACCCAAAAACATCCCAAAGCACAGTCCATGGACAATTCATTGCACTTCAGACAGAAGAGACAGAGATCTGCCTGCGAGGGCACAGACACAAATGATCCGAAGCATTAAACCTTGAGCACTCACTGGTCCAATCCCACCCACAAAGGACAGGCTTCACAATAGAGTGGAGCTATAACCCTCCGGTCTGCAGAAAGGGGACCCAAATCACAGTAATCAAAGCAAAACGAAAAGGGAGAGAAATATGCAGCTTCTGAAGGTAAATGATAAAAACCCACAAAGACAAAGAAAAGAAGAAGAGTTAGGAAGTTTTCCTGAAAAAGCATTCAAAATAATGAGAGTAAAGATGATCAAAATCTTGAAAGATACGTAGAGTTGCCAGTAAATACACTGGAGAACCGGAATGAGAAGAAATAAACATGTTTACCATGGATCTAGAAGAAATAAAGAAGAGTCAAGCAGTAATAATCAATGCAATAACTGAGATTAACAACACCCTGGAAGGAACCAACAGTAAAATAACTGAAACAGAGAAAGAACTAATTAGGTGGAGGTAGAATGGAGGAAATAAATGAAGCCCAGTGAGGTATGCAACAAAAACAAGTTAAAAAGGCACAGCTCTGACTGGGACAATGATAAATGTCCCACAATGAGAAACTTAGTTGTCCAGATGGAGAACAGCAAAACACAAAGGGGTGGGGTACTTGGAAAATTCTTGAGGAAGTAAAAGTTGAAAGCACCCTTAAATGAGGCAAGCCGCAAGAATTGGGAACAGACATAGAACAACTGAATGTTCAAAACTGGGAAAAGAGAGTGACAAATCTCTATATTGTCACACTGCTTATGAGAATCTTAAGTAGTGTATACTATTAAAATACCAAATGAGTAAATCACAAGCTGGTATCAAGGTTTGGGAGAAACATCAACAGCTTCAGATATATAGATGGCAACACTGAAACAAATAAAAAGTGAAGAGGAAATAGAGTCTTTTGATGAGGGTGAATGAGAAGAGTGTAAAACCATGCTGACAACTCATAAAAACAAAGATAAGGGCATCTGGTCCAATCACTACTCTGCAAATAGAAGGGGTAAACTTGTGATCTTCCAGATGTTCAAATTGGTTTCAGAAAAGGCAGAGGAAAGAGAGATCAAATTTCCAACATCCGATGGATCGTGAAAAAAGCAAGAGAGTTCCAGAAAAACATCTTTCTGCTTTATTGACTATGCAAAGCCTTTGACTGTGTGGATCACAATAAACCGTGGAAAATTTTGGAAGAGATGCGGATAGCAGACGACCTGATCTGTCTCTTGAGAGAACTATATGCAGGTGACGAAAGAGCAGTTAGTGCTGGACATGGAACAACAGACTGTTTCCAAATAGTAAAAAGAGTATGTCAAGGTTGTATATTGTCACCCTGCTTATTTAACACCTATGCAGAATACATCATGAGAAACACTGGGTTGGAAAAAGCATAAGCAGGAATCAAGTCTGCCAGGAGAAATATAAATAACCTCAAATATGCAGATGACACCACCATTATGGCAGACAGTGAAGAGGAATTAAAAAACGTTTTGATGAAAGTGAAAGAGGACAGTGAAAATGTTGGCTTAAAGCGCAAAATTCAGAAAACTAAGATCATGGCATCTGGTCCCGTCACTTCATGATAAATAGATGGAGAAACAGGGGAAAGAGTGTCAGACTTTAATATTTTGGGCTCCAAAATCACTGTAGATGCTGACTTCAGCCATGAAATTAAAAGACGTCTACTCCTTGGAAGGAAAGTTATTATCAACCTAGATAGCATATTAAAAAGGAAAGACATTACTTTACCAACAAAGGTCCATCTAGTCAGGGCTATGATTTTTCCAGTGGTCACGTATGGATGTGAGAGTTGGACTGTGAAGAAATCTGAGCACGGAAAAATTGATGCTTTTGAACAAAATACTGTAAAATAATTACCCCTAAGTTAAAAATAAATAAACTAAAAAAAAAAAAAAAACTATTCAAAGCATGGAATTTTATATTTCATCATCTAGGTGCAGATGTTCCTAACTGAAATAGGGAATATTCTATACCTCTCATATTTAAAATTATAAGCAGAGTCTCCGATATGCGGTAATGAATTCTCTATAATTGACGTATGAAAATCTACTGAGGAATTTTGGAGGTGGAAAGGTGGGATTTTTGTCCTTTCACATGTGAAAACCAGGGTACACATTGTCTTATAAGCCATGAACTATACTTATTTCAGATATGAAAATCAGTGTAGTAATTTTTCATGAAATATGCGTGTAGTCAGAGTTGTTGTTTATCCAGAAGTTATGTATGCATGTCAGAGGTGGACTATAAAGTAATCTGAGCAGGAAAGTTAATGCTTTTGAACTGTGGTGTTGGAGAAGACTCTTGAGAGTCTCTTGGATGCCTAGGAGAAATCTAACCAGACCCTCCTAAAGGATATCAGTCCTGAATATTTCTTCCAAGGACTGGGGCTAAAGGTAAAACTCCAATACTTTGGCCACCTGATGTGAAGAACGGACTCATTGGACAAGACCCTGCTGCTGGGCAAGGTACAAGTTGGGAGGAGGAGGGGCAACAGTATATAGTTGGATGGGTTACCAAATCAATGGACATGAGTTTGAGTAAACTCAGTGAGATGGTGATGGATAAGGAGGCCTGACATGCTGCAGTTTATGAGGATGCAACAATTTCAACATGACTGAGCCACAAAGCTGAACTCAACTGAACATGGACCTGTCCATCTCAATAAGAACCAGCTTTCCCCTCAGTAGGTCTCTCCCATCAGGAAGCTTCCACAAGTCTCTTATCTTTGTCCATCAGCGGGAAGATAGAATGAAAATTATAATCACAGAAAACTAACGAAACTGATCACCTGGTCCATAGCCTTGTCTAACTCAATGAAACTATGAGCCAGGCATGTAGGGCCATGTAAGATGGCCGGTTCACAGTGAAGGGTTCTGACAAAGTGTGGTCCTTGGAGAAGGGAATGGAAAACCACTTCAATATTCCTGCCTTGAGATACCCATGAGCAGCATGTAATGGCAAAATATAGCATATAGAAAGAGGAACTCCCAAAGTTGGTAGTTGAGAAACCTGCTACGGCAGATCACTAGAGAGGAAACGACAGAAAGAATGAAGGCATGGAGTCAGAGTAAAAACAGAACCCAGTTGCAGATGTGACTGGTGGTGGAATGAATTCTGTTGCTGTAAAGACTAATATTGCAGAGGAACCTGGAAGGTTAGGTTCGTGAATTAGGCTCATTCAAAAGGGGTCAAACAGGTGATGGCAGGAGTGAGCATTGACATTTTAGGCATCAGTGAATTAAAATGGACTGGAAGGGGTGAATTTAACTCAGATAACCATTATGTCTACTATTTTGGGCAAGAAGCACTTATAGAAAATGGACTAGCTGTCATAGTTAATAAAGAGTTCAAAATGTAGTATTGGAGGCAATCTCAAAAACGAAAGAATAATCTCTGTTCATTTCCAAAACAAACCAGTCAACATCACAGTAATCCATGCTTGTGCAACAAATAGTAATGCTGAAGAAGCTGATGTAGTGCGGCTTTCTGAATACCTACAGGAACTTCTAGAACTTACACCCATAAAAGATGTCCTTTTCATCATAGGGGAATGGAATGAAAAAGTAGGAAGTCCAGAGATACCTGGTGTAACCAACAAATTTGGCTTTGGATGACAAAACGAAGCCAGTGAAAAGAGGCAGAGCTTTGCCAAGGGAACACACTGCTCATAGAAAGCACTCACTTCCAGCAACACAAGACAAGATTCTATACATGACATTATCAGCTGGTCAAAACTGAAACCAGATTGATTCTTTTTTTGCAGCCAAAGATGGAGAAACTATATACAGTTAGCAAAAATAAGAATGGAATCTATTGTGGCCCAGACCATGAACTCCTTATTGCCAAATTCAGATTTAAATTTAAAATAGTAGGGAAACTACCAGACTATTCATTTAAGACCTAAATTATATCCCTTATGATTGCACAGTGAAAGTGACAAATTGATCCAAGGGATTAGATCTGATAGAGTTCCTGACTAACTACAGACAGGAATTGTGCAAAAGGCAGTGATCAAGACCATCCTCAAGAAAAAGAAATGCAAAAAGGCCAAATGGGTGTCTGAATATAGCTTACACATTACTGACAAATGAAGAGAAGCTAAAACAAAGGAGAAAGGGACAGATATATCCGTGTGTGCAGAGTTCCAAAGAAGAGGAAGGAGAGACAAGAAATTCTACCTCAGTGAACAATCCAAAGAAACAGAGAGAAAAAACGTCATGAAAATGACGAGATCTCTTCAAGATAATTAGAAATACCAAGGGAACATTTCATGCCAAGATGGTCAAAATAAAGAACAGAAATGGTGCCGACCTAACATAAGCAGAATATATCAAGAAGAGGTGTCAAGAATACACAAAAGAACTATAGAAAAAGGATCTTCAATACCCAGATAACCTCGATGGTGTGATCATTCACCTAGACCCAGACGTCTTGGAATGTGAAGTCAAATAATCCTTATGAAGCATCATATGGAGAAAACTAGTGGAGATGATGGAATGTCAGTAGAGTTATTTCATAGGCTAAAAGATGATTCTATGAAAGTGCTACGCTCAATATGCCAGCAAATTTGAAAAACTCAGCAATTGCCACAGGACTGGAAAAGTTGAGTTTTCAGTCCAATCCCAGAGAAAGGCCAAATCCCAAGGGATGTTCACACTACCACACCTTTGCCCCCATGTCAAGCGGTAGAAAAGTAATGTTCAAAAGTCTCCAATCCCGATTCAAGTGTACATGAACAATGAACTTCCACATGTTCAAGCTGGATTTAGACAAGGGTGGGAAATGAAAGATCAAATTGCCAACGTCCCTGGGATCATCAGAAAAGCAAGAGATCTCCAAAAAGAAACAGAAAAACCAAAACCTCTACTTCTGCTTCATTCTTTACACCGAAGTCTGTGACTGTGGGGATGACAACAAATTGTGAAAATAATAATAATAAAGTGGTGGGAAAACCGGACCGTCTGACCTGCTTCTTGAGAAATCTATATTCAGGTCAAGAAGCAACAGGATATGGAATAACAGGCTGCTTCCAAATCAGGAAAAGATTGTGCCAAGGCTGCATATTGTTACCCTGCTTAATTAACCTCTATGCACTGTAAAACTTGCAAAATGCCAAGCTGGATGATGCACAAGCTTGAATGAATACTGTTGGGAGAAATACAAATAAACTCTGGGAAGTAGATGACATCACCCTTATGGCAGAAAGTGAAGAATAACTAAAGAGCCTTTTGATGAAAATGAAAGAGGAGAGTGAAAACTTTGGCTTAAAAACTCAGCATTCAGAGAACTAACATCATGACATCCAATCCAATCAATTCTCAGCAAAGGAAGAAGCAATGGAAAGAGCAAAAGACACTATTTTGGGGGCTCTAAAATTACTGCTGATGTTGACTGCACCACGAAATTAAAAGATGTACTCCTAGGAAGAAAGCTATGACCAGACGAGACAGCATACTGGAAAGCAGAAACTTTGCTTTGCCAAGTTCCACATAGTCAAAGCTATGATTTTTCCAGCAGTCATGTATGGGTGTGAGATTTGGATTCTAAAGATAGCTGAGGGCAGAAGTCTTGATGCTTTTCAACTAGTTTTGCTGAAGACTGTAGGAGTCTCTTGGCTGTAAGGAGAATATTCATTGGAAGGACTGATTTTGAAAGTGAAGCTCCAATAATCTGGCCACCTGATGAGAATAATTGACTCATTTGAAAAGACCTTGATGGTTGGAAACATTGACCACTGAAGCAGAAGACGACAACAGAGGATGAGATGGTTGGAAGGAATCACTGATTCTATGGACGTGAGTTTGTGTATGCTCCGGGAGTTGGTGACGGACAGGGAAGTGTGGGGTGCTGAATCCATGGTGTCGCAACGTGCTGAACATGATCCAGAGACTGAACTGAACTAAAATCAAATGTAGAATCACCTACATTTTTACATGTGAATATAGTGATGCTGGTTTTACTACGTGATACTTGGCATCTTTTTTTTTCCATTCATGGAAATTGGAAGCTGTTTTTCTTAGGTGAAATGTGGAATTGTCTACACCTCATGTATGAAAATCCGATTAGTGTTTCTCTATCATTATATGAGGAAATATGTATATTTCACATATGAAAATCTTGTCACGGACTTTCTGAAGATAAGGAGAATCAGTATGAAATTTCAGTTTTCTCTATTGCACGAATGACAGTCTGGACACCATTGTTATTTCATAAAGTAGAGAATCTTTGCATTTCTCAAACATATAGCAAAAGAAAGAGTCTCTTCCATGAAATGTGTGATGACCTGTGTTTACTGTATTAAAAGCTAGGTGCTAATTTTCCATCTTGGATGTTGGACTTCTCTATATTTCGTATGTGTGATCAGAATGTATATTTTCCTATAAAAAACATGGAAATCTCTATATTTCACATGATGAACTGGTTCTTCAGCTACAGAAACACCTATGTTCCCAGTTTTCCTGGTTCCCTGTGCCTTGAACATTAGTGTGTGTCTACACATGTGAGTTTGTGAGCTGTGTTTTTCTGTTTTCTCTGTGTGGATATGTGTATTTCCACAGCTGATGAAGAGATGAAGGTGACAGATCACAATGTCTAACAAGCACAAGGATCTTTGCTCATTTCCAAGACAAACCATTCAATAGTGTAGTAATCCAAGTCTGTGTCCTGACCAGTTATGCTGAAGTAGCTGAAGTGGAACAGTTCTATGAAGACTTACAAGGCGGTCTAGAACTAACACCCAAAAAAAAAGACGCCCTTTTCATCATAGAGGAAAGCTATACAAATGTAGAAAGTCAAGAGATACCTGAGTAACAGACAAACTTGGCATTCGAGTACTAAAGGAATCCAATCAAAGGTTAACAGAGTTCTGCCAAGAGAGCACACAGCTTATAAGCACCCTGGTCGACAACACAAGAGAAGATTCTACACATGGGTTCACCAGATGTGCAATACTGAAATCAGGTTGATTCTTTTCTTTGCAGCGGAAAATGGAGAAGCTATACATAGTCAGCAAAAACAGGACAGAGAGCTCACTGTGGCTCAGATCATGAACTCCTTATTGCCAAATTCAGACTTAAATTAAACAAGGAGGGAAAACCACTAGACTATTCAGGTATGATCTAAATCAAATCCTTTAGGATTAAACATGAAAGTGACAAAGAGTTTCAAGGAATTAGATCTGAAAGAACGTGTGCCTGAAGAAACACAGACAGAGGTTTGTGGCTTTGTATAAGAAGCAGTGACTAAGCCATCCTCCAGAAAAAGAAACACAAAAAAGCATAATGATTTTCTAAAGATGCCTTACAAATAGATGAGAAAAGAATAGAATCTGAAAGCAAAGGAGAAAAGGAAAGATATACCCATTTTAAGCAGAGTTCCAAGGTATAGGAAGGAAAGATAAGAAAGGCTTCCTCAGTGATCAAAGCGAAGAAATAGAGGAAAACAATAGGATGGGAACGACCAGAGATCCCTTCAAGAAAATTGGAGATACCAAAGGAATATTTTATGCAAGATGGTCAAAATAATGTACAGAATTCTCATGGACATAATGGAAGCAGAAGATACTAAGAAGAGGTGGCAACAATACACAGAAGATCTATACAGAAAAGGGTGCTCACTACCCAAATAACCAAGATATTTTGATCACTCGCCTAGAGCCAGACATCTTAGAATGTGAAGTCAAGCAGTCCTTAGGAGCATCCATATGAACAAAGCTAGTGGAATTGATGGAATTATAGTTGAGTTATTTAACAGCTGTGTAAGTGCTTCACTCAATATGCCAGCAAATTTGGAAAGCTCAGCAATGGACACAGGCCTTGAAAAGTTCATTCCTATCCCATAGAAAGATACTGCCAAAGACTATGCATACAAACATACAGTTGCCCTCATCTCAAACGGAAGCAAAGTAATCTTCAAAATTCTGCAAGCTAGGCTTCAACAGTACATGAACCATGAAATTCCAGATGTTCGAGCTGGATTTTGTAAAGGCAGAGGAACCAGAAATTAAGTATCTGTGGGATCATCAAAATAACAAGAGAGCTACAGGAACAAACAAACAAACAAAAATCTACTTCTACTTCATGTTTATATCAAAGGTTTTGACTGTGTGGATCACAAGACACTATGGAAAACTCTTAATGTGGTAGAAATACCAGATCTCTTGACCTGCCTCCTAGGAAATCTGTATGCAACTCAAGAAGCCACTGTTACAACTGGATGTAAAGCAATGGACTGCTTCCAAATAAGGAAAGGATTATGACAAGGCTGCATATTGTCACCCTGCTTATTTAAATTATATGTAATGTCCACTTCAGTCACTCAGTCGTGTCCGACTCTGTGACCCTATGAACCACAGAATGCTAGACCTGCTTGTCCATTACCAACTCCTTGAGTGTACCCAAACTCATGTCCATTGAGTTGGTGATGCTATCCAGCCATCTCATCCTCTGTCATCCCTTTCTCTCCCTACCCTCAATCTTTCACAGCGTGAGGATTTTTCCATTGAGTCAGTTGTTCGCATTGGCTGGCCAAAGTATTGGCGTTTCAACTTCAACATCAGTCATTCCAATGAACATCCAGGACTCATCTCCTTTAGGATTGGCTGGGTGCATATCCTGGCAGTCCAATGAACACTGAAGAGTCTTCTCCAACAGCACAGTTCAAAAGCATCAATTCTTCGCCCTCTTTAGAGTCCAAATAAGACATTCATACATGACTACTGCAAAAAAACATTGTTTGACTAAACAGAGCTTTTTTGGCAAAATCAGGTCTCTGCTTTTTAATATGCTGTCTAGGATGGTGGTAACTTTCCTTCCAAGGAGTAAGCATTTTTAGTTTCATGGCTATAATCAACATCTACAGTGATTTTGGAGCCCCACCCCCCCCAAAAAAAAAATAATATTGGCAGCCACTCTTTCCACTCTTTCCCCATTTGTTTGCCAGAATTGATGGGACTGGAGGCCATAATCTGAGTTTTTAAAAGTTGAACTTTAAACCAACGTGTTCACTCTCCTCATTATGTTAATCAAGAAACTCCTTAATATTTCTTTATTTTCTGCCATATGGGTGGTGTCACCTGTTTATCTGAGGTTATTGATATTTCTCCCTGCAATCTTGATTCCAGCTTGTGCTTCTTTCAGCCCAGCGCTTCTCATGATGTACTCTGCAAATAAGTTAAATAAACAGGGTGACAGTATGGCCTTGACATGCTCATTTTCCTATTTGGAACCAGGATGTTGTTCCACATCCAGTACTAACTATTCGTTCCTGACTTGCATACAAGTTTCTCAAGAGGCAAGTCAGGTGGTCTGGCATTCTGATCTCTTTCAGAATTTTCCATAGTTCTTTGAGATCCACACTGTCAAAGGTTTTTGCATAGTGAATAAAGCAGAAAGAGATGTTTTTCTGGAACTCTCTTTCTTTTTCGACAATCCAGCAGATGTTGGCTGTTTGATCTCTGGTTCCTCTACCTTTTCTAAAACCACCTTGAACTTCTGGAAGTTCATGGTTCACCCATTTTTGAATCCTGGCTTGGAGAATATTGAACATTATTTACTAGCGTGTGAGACGGGTGCAATTTTGTGTTAGGTTTGAGCATTCTTTGGCATTGACTTTCTTTGGGATTGGAATGAAAGCTGACCATTTCCAGTCCTGTGGTCTCTGCTGAGTTTTCCACGTTTGCTGACATATTGAGTGCAGCACTTTCACAGCATCATCTTTTAGGATTTGAACTACCTCAACTGAAATTCTGTCACTTCCACTGGGTTTGTTCATAGTGATATTTCCTAAGGCCCACTTGACTTCCCATTCCAGGATGTCTGGCCCTAGGGGAGGATAAGTGATCACAGCGTCATGATTATATAGGTGGAAAAGATCTTTTTTGTACAATTCTTCTGAGTATTTGTTGGACCTCTTCTTAATATCTTCTGCTTCATTTGGTCCATACCATTTCTGTTCTTTACTGAGCCCTTCTTTGCATGAAATATTCCCTTGGTATCTCAAATTTTTTGAAGCGGCTCTAGTCTTTCCCATCCTATTGTTCCCATCTATTTCTTTGCATTGATCACTCAGGAAGGCAAAGTAATATCTCTGCTTTTTAACATGCTATCTAGGTTGGCCATAACTTTCCATCCAAGGAGTAAGCGTCTTTTAATTTCATGGCTTCAATCAGCATCTGCAGTGATTTTGGAGCCCAAAAAAAATAAAGTCTGACACTGTTTTCACTGTTTCCCCATCTATTTCCCATGAAGTGATGGGACCATATGCCATGATCTTCGTTTTCTGAATGTTGAGCTTCAAGCCAAACTTTTCACTCTCCTCTTTCACTTTCAACAAGAGGCCTCTGAATTCCTTTTCACTTTCTGCCATAAGGATGGTGTCACCTGCATATCTGAGATTATTGATATTTCTCGCAGCAATTCAACGAGTTGGCTGTTGCCATCTCCTGTTATACCTCATTCAATTTAAATTGTTCATGGATCTAACATTCTAGTTTGCCCTGCAATACTGTTCTTTACATCATTCCATTTTACTTTCATCTCCAGACATATATACAATGAAGATTATTTCCATTTTTGGGCAACCACTTACTGCTTTCTGGAAACGTTAGCTATTAACCTCTGCTCCTCTCCAGTAGCATATTAGGCACCTACCATCTTGGGAGATTCATTTCTTGGTATCACACATTGTTGCCTTTTTATACAGTTCATAGAGGTGTCATAGCAAGTATAATGGGGTGGTGTGCCATTCCCTGCTCCAATGAATCACATTTAGTCACTACTCAGCACCATTCAGTTCAGTTCAGTTCAGTCACTCGGTCGTGTCCGACTCTTTGCCACACCATGAATCACAGAACGCCAGTCCTCCCTGTCCATCACCAACTCCCGGAGTTCACTCAAACTCATGTCCACAGAGTCAGTGATGCCATCCATCCATTTCATTCTCTGTCATCCCCATCTTCTCCCACCCCCAATCCCTCATAGCACCAGATTCTTATCCAGTGAATCAACTCATCGCATGAGGTGGCCAAAGTATTGCAGTTTCAGCTTTAGCCTCAATCCTTCCATTGAACACCCAGGACTGATCTCATTTAGAATGGACTGGTTGGATCTCCTTGCAGTCCAAGGGACTCTCAAGAGTCTTCTCCAGCACCACAGTTCAAAAGCATCAATTCTTCGGTGATCAGCTTTCTTCACAGTCCAACTCTCACATCCCTACATGACCATGGGAAAAACCATAGCCTTTACTAGATGGACCATGGTTGGCAAAGTAATGTCTCTGATCTTTAATATGCTGTCTATGTTGGTCATAACTTTCCTTCCAAGGACTAAGCGTCTTTTAATTTCCTGGCTACAATCAGCATCTGCAGTGATTTTGGAGCCCCCAAAAAATAAAGTCTGACACTGTTTCCACTGTTTCCCCATCTATTTCCCATGAAGTGATGGGACCATGTGCCATGATCTTCGTTTTCTGAATGTTGAGCTTCAAGCCAAATTTTTCATCTCCTCTTTCACTTTCATCAAGAGGCTTTTGAGTTCCTCTTCACTTTCTGCCATAAGGGTGGTGTCATCTCCATATCTGAGGTTATTGATTCCATCCCAGCATTCCTTATTGTGTACTCTGCATATAAGTTCAATAAGCAGGGTGACAATATGCAACCTTGATGTACTCCTTTCCTAGTTGGAACCAGTCTGTTGTTCCATGTCCAGTTCTAACTGTTGCTTCCTGACCTGCATACAGGTTTCTCAAGAGGCAGGTCATGTGATCTGCTATTCCCATCTCTTTCAGAATTTTCTACGGTTTATTGTGATCCACACATTCAAAGGCTTAAAAATCTTTAATTGGTTATATTGATATGTTGAATTACATTCCCATGATGGCTGTAGATACAAGAAAATCTGAATTTTATTAAGGCATCCAGCTTAAAGGTATCTTTCTCCAATCAACTATCACTTGAGTTCAGTTCAGTCGCTTAGTCGTGTCCGACTCTTTGGGACCCCATGAATGGCAGCACGCCTGGCCTCCCTGTCAATCACCAACAACTGCAGTCCACCCAAACCCATATCCACCGAGTCGATGATCCCCTCCAACCATCTAATCCACCATGTAATCCTCTGTCGTCCCCTTCTCTTCCTACTCTCAATCTTCCCCAGAATCAGGGTCTTTGCAAATGAATCACCTCTTTGCATCTGAAGGCCAAAGTACTGCAGTTTCAGCTTTAACATCAGTCCTTAAAATACACATCCAGGACAGATCTCCTTTAGAATGGACTGGTCAGATTTCCTGGAAGTCCAAGGGACTCTCAATAATCTTCTCCAACACCACAGTTCAAAAGAATCATTCTTCTGCACTCAGCTTTCTTTATAGTCCAACTCTCAGATCCATGCATGACTACTGGGAAAACCATTGACTTGACTAGACAGACCTTTGTTGGCAAAGTAATTCTCTGCTTTTTAATATCATGTCTACGTTGGTCATAACTTTCCTTCCAAGGAGTAAGTGTCTTTTAATTTCATAGCTGCAATCACCTTCTGCAGTGATTTTGGAGCCCAGAAAACTAAAGTCAGCCTGTGTTTCCACTGTTTCCCCATCTATTTGCCATGAAGTGATGGGACCAGTTTCTGAATGTTGTGCTTTAAGCCAACTTTTTTCTTCACTTTCTGCCATAAGGGTGGTGTCATCTGCATATCTGAGGTTATTGATATTTCTCCCTGCAATCTTGATTCCAGCTTGTGTTTCCTACAGTCCAGTGTTTCTCATGGTGTAATTTGCATATAAGTTAAATAAGCAGGGTGACAATATACAGCTTTGACTTACTCTTTTTCCTATATGAAACCAATCTGTTGTTCCATGTCCAGTTCTATATATTGCTTCCTGACCTTCATACAAGTTTCTCCATATGCAGGTCAGGTGATCTGGTATTCCCATATTTTAAAGAATTTTCCACCGTTCATTGTGATCCACAATTCAAAGGCTTTGGCATAGTCAATAAAGCAGAAACAGATGATTTCCTGGAATTCTCTTGTTTTTCTGAAAACCGAGTGGATGTTGGCCATTTGATCTCCAGTTCCTCTGCCTTTTCTAAATCCACCTTGAACATCTGGAAGTTCACAGTTCCCATGTTATTGATCCCTGGCTTGGAAAATTTTAAGGAACACTTTAGTAGAGTGTGAGATGATTGCAATTGTGTTGTTCAGCATTTTTTGTCATTGTTTTTCTTTGAGATTGGAGTGAAATTTGATCTTTTCCAGCCCTGTGTCCACTGCTGAGTTTTGAAAGTTTGCCAGCATATTGCATGCATCACTTTCACAGCATCATTTTTCAGGATTTGAAATAGTTCAAATGGAATTCCATCATCTCCAGTATCTTTGTTCATAATGATGCTTCCTAAGGCCCACTGGACTTCACTTTCCAGGATGTCTGGCTCTAGGTGAGTAATCCCACCACCGTGATTATCTGGGTCATGAAGTGTTTTTTTGTTTTGTTTTATTTTTGTTTTTTGTACAGTCCTTCTGTGTATTCTTACCATCTCTTCTTAATATCTTCTGCTTCTGTTAGGTCCCTACCATTTCTGTCTTTTCTTGAGACCATTTTTGCATAAAATATTCCCCAGTTATCTCTAGTATTCTTGAAGCGATCTCTATTCTTTCCCATTCTATTGTTTTCTCTGTTTCTTTTAGCTAATCACTCTGGAAGTCTTTCTTACCTCTCTTTGCTTTTCTTTGGAACTCTGCATTCAAAACGGTCTATCTTTCCTTTCCCCAATTTGCTTTTCGCTTCCTGTCTTTTCACAGCCATTTGTAAGGCCTCCATATACAGACATTTTGCTTTTTTGAATTTCTTTTTCTTGAAGATGGTCTTGAATTCTGTCTCCAATACACTGTCATGCATCTCTGTCCATAGGTCATCAGGCAATCTTTCTGTCAGATCTAGTCCCTTAAACCTGTTTCTCACTTCCACTGTATAGTCATAAGGGGTTTGATTTAGGTCATACCAGAATGATCTTGTGGTTTTCTCCACTTTCTTCAATTTCAGACTAAATTTGGCAATAAGGAGTTCATGATATGAGCCACGTCAGCTGCCAGTCTTGTTTTTGCTGACTGTATAGTACTTCTCCATCTTTGGCTGCAAATAATTCAATCAATCTGATTTTGGCGTCCACTAACTGGTGATGTCCAGTGTCAGTTCAGTTCAGTCGCTCAGTACGGTATGAGTCTTTGCGACCCCATGAATCACAACAAATCAACTATTCAACTTGATAAAACAACCATGTCACCTCACCCATCAAGTACCCAGTTTAGAAAGTCCTGGCTGACCTAGTTAAGGAACATTTTGAAGGAACATGCTCCTTTCTCCCTTCATTTTAATTCTTGCTATTATTTTAATTTTACTCTTTTTTTTTAATTCAGTAATGGAATGGAAAACATAACCTGTGGTACTCCATGTCAGGATAAAGAAAATGCAGAACTCCAGGGCCATGTTATGTCTTTTCTGTCAAAATGCTTATGCTCATAGATGTGCTGTGATATCCTCTAGGATCTGAGAGTAAGAAAGCTTGGTTTTGAAGTGCTTGTTACTGTTTGATAATAAGGTATGTCTCGAAATTATAATAAAAATAACAAGGACTGCCCCACTGTCTCTGTTGGGGAAATGTGGTGAAAACTTAAAGCAAGGAGTAGAGGAAAAATTAATGCCACAAGATTCGAGCCAATAGTACCTCAGTGAATGGGCTAGGAATGATCTAAAACAATGTATAATCAAGAAGACTTCATGGTGTCCTAGAAATAATCCCAGGAGAATATGCTTTAAGTGAAATTGATTAAGTATTTAGCTTTCTCAGGTGGTAACAATGACCAGGAAGCGAGCATGGTGCTGGAAGACTAATGCCACTGCTATGGGCGACACTAGGGCAATAACAAGTCAATGTGTTCCACAGAGTAGCAGTCAGAGAGCCATATCGTTTAATGAGATGGTTGGACAGATAGTTCAGTTTAGTTCAGTCGCTCAGTCGTGTCCGACTCTCCGCGACCCCATGAATCACAGCACGCCAGGCCTCCCTGTCCATCACCAACTCCCGGAGTTCACTCAAACTCATGTCCACAGAATCGGTGATGCCATCCAGCCATCTCATTCTCCGTCGTCCCCTTCTCCTCCCGCCCCCAACCTTTCCCAGCATCAGAGTATTTTCCAGTGAGTCAACTCGTCTCATGAGGTGGCCAAAGTATTGGAGTTTCAGCTTTAGCATCAGTCCCTCCAATGAACATCCAGGATTGATCTCCTTTAGAATGGACTGGTTGGATCTCCTTGCAGTATAAGGGACTCTCAAGAGTCTTCTCCAACACCACAGTTCAAAAGCATCGATTCTTCGGCGATCAGCTTTCTTCACAGTCCAACTCTCACATCCATACATGACCACGGGAAAAACCATTGCCTTGACTAGACGGACCTTTGTTGGCAAAGTAATGTCTCTGCTTTTTAATATACTATCAAGGTTGGTCATAACTTTCCTTCCAAGGAGCAAGCGTCTTTTAATTTCATGGCTGCAATCAGCATCTGCAGTGATTTTGGAGCCCAAAAAAACAAAGTCTGACACTGTTTCCACTGTTTTTCCATCTATTTCCCATGAAGTGATGGGACCAGATGCCATGATCTTTGTTTTCTGAAAGTTGAGCTTCAAGCCAACCTTTTCACTCTCCTCTTTCACTTTCACCAAGAGGCTTTTGAGTTCCTCTTCACTTTCTGCCATAAGGGTAGTGTCATCTTCATATCTGAGGTTATTGATATTTCTCCCAGCAATCTTGATTCCAGCTTGTGCTTCTTCTAGCCCAGCGTTCCTCATGATGTACTCTGCATATAAGTTAAATAAGCAAGGTGACAATATACAACCTTGACGTACACCTTTTCCTATTTGGAACCAGTCTGTTGTTCCATGACTGGTTCTAACTGTTGCTTCCTGACCTGCATACAGGTTTCTCAAGAGGCAGGTCAGGCAGTCTGGGATTCCCATCTCTTTCAGAATGTTCCACAGTTTATTGTGATCCACACAGTCAAAGGCTTTGGCATAGTCAATGAAGCAGAAATAGATGTTTTTCTGGAACTCTCTTGCTTTCTCCATGATCCAGCGGATGTTGGCAATTTGATCTCTGGTGCCTCTACCTTTTCTAAAACCTGCTTGAACATCTGGGAGTTCACGGTTTACATACTGCTGAAGCCTGGCTTGGAGAATTTTGAGCATGACTTTACTAGCGTGTGAGATGAGTGCAATTGTGCGGTAGTTTGAGCATTCTTTGGCATTCCCTTTCTTTGGACAGATAGTTATAAAGGTCTAAATGGCCTATTTGTGTGTGTGTGTGTGTGTGTGTGTGTGTGTGTGTGTGTGTGTGTGTGTGTGTGTGATGTCTACCCACACTTCAAGGCAAAGGATTTTTAAGGAGGGTGGGTTGGATCTAAAGGCTAACATTACTCCCTAAGGAAAGGCTGTCAGTTCTGTTTAGTTCAGTTCAGTTTGTCGGTCCTGTCTGACTTTTTGTGACACCATGAACTGCACCACACCAGGCCACGGTGTCCGTCACCAACTCCTGGAGGTTACTCAAACTCATGTCCATTGAGTCGGTGAAGCCATCCAACAACTTCATCCTGTGTACCCTTATCTCCTGCCTTAAGTCATTCTCAGTATCAAAGTCCTTTCAAATGAATAAGCTCTTCTCATCAGATGGCCAAAGTATTTGAGTTTCAACTTCAGCATAGCCCTTAAAATGCACATTCAGGACTGGTCTCCTTTAGGATGGACTGATTGGATCTCCTTGCATCCAAGGGACTCCCAAGCGTCCTCACCAACACCACCGTTCAAAAGCATCAATTCTTCTGCACTCAGCCTTCTTTATAGTCCAACTCTCACATCCATACAAGACTACTGAGATAAACATAGCCTTGACTAGATGGACCTTTGTTTGCAAAGTAATATCTCTGCTTTTAAAGATGCTGTCTAGGTTGGTCATAACTTTCCTCCCAAGGAGTGTCTTTTAATTTCTTGGCTGCACATGTGTATAATAGCCGGAACATGGGAGCAACCTAGATGTCCATCAGCAGATGAATGGATAAGAGACCTGTAGTACATATATAAAATGGAGTATCACTCAGCCATTAAAAAGAATACATCTGAACCAGTTCTAATGAGGTGGATGAAACTGGAGCCTATTACACAAAGTGAAGTAAGTCAGAACGTAAAACAATAGCAGAGTATCAGTTCAGTTCAGTCGCTCAGTCGTGTCTGACTCTCTGCCACCCCATGAATCACAGCACACCAGGCCTCCCTGTCCATCACCAACTCCCGGAGTTCACTCAAACTCATGTCCACAGAGTCGGTGATGCCATCCAGCCATCTCACTTTCTATCGTCTTATGGAATTTCGAAAGATGGTACAATGAACCTATATGCAAGACAGCAAAAGAGACACAGATGTATAGAACAGTCTTTTGGACTCTGTAGAAGATGAGGTAGGATGATTTGAGAGAACGGCATTGAAACATGTATATTATCATATTTGGAAGAGATCAACAGTCCAGGTGTGATGCATGAGACAGGGTGCTCAGGACTCCTGTACTGGGGTGAATGGGAAAGCAGGTGAAGGGGTTTCAGCATTAGGAACACATGTACACCCATGGCTGATTCATGAAAATGTAGGACAAAAACCATATACATAATAAGACTCCAGATAAAATACATTAATTAAATTAATTAAATAGATTCACTGCAGTCACCATCTGCAGTGAATTTGCAGCCCCCTCCAAAATAAAGGCATCTACTGTCTCCATTGTTTCCACATCTATCTGCATGAAGATATGGGATCATATGCCATGATCTTAGTTTTCTGAATGTTTAGCTTTAAGCCAGCATTTTCACTCTTCTTTATCATTTTCATCAAGAGAGTTTTTAGATCTTCTTCGCTTTCTGCCATAAGGGTGGTGTCATCTGAATCTCTGAGGTTATCAATATTTCTCTCATCAATCTTGATTACAGCTAGTTCTTCATCGAGTCCAGCATTTCTCTTGATGTATTCTGCATATAAGTTAAATAATCAGGGTGACAATACAGCGTTGACATGCTCCTTTTCCTACTTTGAACCAGTCAGTTGTTTCATGTCCAGTTCTAACTGTTACTTCCTGAGCAGCATACAGATTTCTCAAAAGGCAGGTAAGGTGGCCTGGTATTTCCATCTCTTGAAGAGTTAACCAGAGTTTACTGTGATATACAGAAAGGCTTTGGCACAGTTAATAAAGCTGAAATACGTTTTACTTTCTTTCTTTTTCTTTTTTTTCTGAAATCGCTTTCTGCTTCAATGATCCAGAAGATGTTGGCAATTAGATTTCTGGTTCCTCTGCCTTTTCTAAAACCAACTTGAACATCTGGAAGTTCACAGTTCATGTATTGTTGAAGACTGGCTTGGAGATTTTTGAGCATTACTTTACTAGCTTGTGAGATGAATGCAATTGTGTGGTAGTTTGAACATTTTTTGGCATTGCTTTTCTTTGGAATTGGAATTAAAACTGACATTTTCCAGTCCTATGGCCACAGCGGAGTTTTCCAAATTTGCTTTTACATTGAGTGCAGCACTTTCACAGCATCATCTTTTAAAATTTAAAACAGCTCAAGTGAAATTCCCTCATGCCCACTAGCTTGGTACCTAATGAGACTTCCTAAGGCACACTTGAATTCACATTCTAGAATGTCAGTGTCTAGGTGAGTGATCACACCATCGTGATTATCTGAATCGTGAAGATCTTTTTGGTACAGTTCTTCTCGGTGTTCTTGCCACCTCTTCTTAATATTTTTGTCATTTTATAACCTGTAATTGTGAGGATAATATATTCTCATGTAAGGACAATAGAGATTTCTACTGGTAAAAACAAAGTCAATGTGTAGTGCCAAGACTTAAACAGGACAACTGAAATACCATTGTGTTAGGAATACAATATCTCCATGCAAAGAAAAAGGCAATAGCGGCATTCTGTGTGTTTCTCCTTTTTATCCAGACTTCAAGGTCCTAACCAGCCCACACCCAGCACTATTTCTCTGTACACCACTCCTACAAAGTCAAGTGGTATAGATGCCCAGACCGACTAGAATACTTTGCTGATAAAATTGAAATGGTAGCTTAAGAAGCCTAAACTCATATTTTGGACAAACTGCAGGAGATAGTGTGGGAAAGAGAAATGTAGCATGCTGCACTCCCTAGGGTGTCAAACGGTGATGACAAGGACATGACTTGGCAGTTGAGACACAACAACTACCTGACTGTAAAAGCCTTTGAAAAATTCATCCTGACATGTTTTCCCCCATCCTCAGACCCTGGAGGGCCTTTAGGTTTCCTTACTTAGAAACGAAGGATAACTTACTTCCCCCGTTTCCTGTGCTTTGTTTTCACTTGGGGCCAACAGATTCAGAATGACACGTACCAATGTCATTTGCAAGTAGCAGCACCATCATGATAAACAATGCAATCTTCCTGGAGGTTTGTTGTATTCTACCTGGATTCAGGCATCTCTCTAATAAAAGACAGTATGACCTAATTGGCTAAGCACGTTCACGTTAAGAAGCTCTTAGTCCTTAAAAAGGTGACAAAAAGGAGTCTTGCAAATATATGCTCATTTACAGATTCCTAGGTTGCTTCTAATGATCACCCTTTTAGAATTACTTCATCTGCCCACTGCTCCCTTCTGCTGGGCCTTCCAAATCTAACGCCATAATCATTGACCTTTACACGATTCCTCTTCAAGACACATAACACATTCCTCATAAATTTATCCTTGTTTCCCTGCAATGAATAGATATCAATGATTCTGATCAGTGAAAACATTTTAACTCTCAGAAAACTCAACAGTGGTCTCTTTAACAAATATTCTTTGGAGATTTCAATCCAATGCAGCTAGATTACAAAAGTGTTATAACAATCTTCTCATAGAGACACTGTTTAAAGTGCCAACAGCCAAGGAGTCTGCAAAATGGATGGGGAAAAAAGCTCCATGCCCTCCCCTGGCTGAACCCTCACACACTGAGTCTTCATCCTCATATACAAATTATTATCCTAGCCACAAAATTCATTTTGGTTCTCTTTGGCAGTACTCAGGTTTTTACACTCTAAGACAGTGTTCTTTCTATTTTCTCCTATGAATAATTTCACTATCGACTTCCACCTCCTCACCCAATCATGGAATGACAGTCCAATATGATTCCCTCATGATTCCATTTGGCAAGGTAAATACACAGAAAAACTGGCCAAAAGCTTACTATTTTAGTGCGAGATCATTCTTTCGAAACCCTGAAAAACAATGAGGCATTATAATGGAACAACCTCTACAATGGCTGCTTTCCCTTAATGTTATGCTTAGAAGTGCTGGCTAGAACAGCCAAATTCTTGGGAAAGTAGAAGCTGGTGGAAAAGGCCCAATCAGCACCATTAAAACTGCCTCTACATTTAGAGCTACTGACTGAAAACTAACAGGACAAAGCTAGCTTTATAGCTGAAAGACACCATACAACCAATGCTGTAATAAACATGTGCATAGAGTCAGGAGACAAGGAAGGATAAGCAATCAGGTTGGTAGCTGAGCCCCAAGAGAGGGCACATATAAGGAAATGGATATTATGGTCTTGGAGAATCACCATAGCGTGACACATTCAGAGTATATAATGCGACCCTATGCCTGGGATCTGACAACAGGAAGATGAGTCCACTCAGCTGGTTTGAAAGCTTGAAATGAAGTTGCTTTGTAATGAAAGGTAGGGCTTAAGAACTTGAATTCCACTAGTGAAGAACATGTACACATCTATTTGTTTCTGAAACAAGGCAGAAGAATTGGAGTGAATCTGCTCAGAATGATGGCCAGTTCCCAAGTCCATCACAATATGTATCCCATACCCCAAATCACACTCAACATATACTCAAGTTCTTCTTGCTCTATAGTTGCTCCCATCTATGGTGAATTTGCCATTCCTGAGGCAGGGAAAAGAAATGAACTCAGGACAAACAGAATCAGTTAAGATTCAGGCCTCATGAGTTCCGTTCCCGAAACCTGGGAGAAAATCTCAACTTCAAGTCGTGTTACTGGACACAGAGAATAGCCACATAATACCTGTCAGTGGAACTACGCCCTCTATCTCCAACCCCGTGTCCTACCTATATGAACACTGCCAGGAAACACCAGGGTGTCACAGGACGCTCACTCTTGCCATGTCCAGCTCTCAAACCAAAGCCACAGGTCAAATGTATATTACACAGACTGCCCACACATAAGGCCACCTCCTTTTCCATGACAGTCATTGTTTCATTTCACGTTTTTCACAAGGAGAAAGATAAATTGAGAAGTCATGTGTGTTTGATTCCGATGAAAGAAAAAGAGAAAGAAAACAACAACAAAAAAAGCAATATATCCCAAGTTAAATAGAGAAATCATTTAACAGATACAGGTTGAAACCTGAGTAACAAGAATGCAAAATCAGATAGGGAAAAATGTGGATGGACAAAGTAAACATTTTAACAAGAAATGAGATATAATAGGGACAAAGGAGCTCTCATGAAGAATAAAATAATGAAATAGAAAACATATTAGAAAGAAATAATAGAGAAAAAGTGACACAGAAGAATGTGTATGTGATCTGGAAGAATCTATAATGAAAAACACCAAAGCAGAATTGAAAATAGATGAGCAAATTTACAAATAAAGACCAGTTGAAAGAATCTTTTTGGCAATATAAAACTAGCATCATTGCGATATTTGGGGGTCTCAGAAACGAAGAAATAGAAAGCAGCTGATATTATATAGATAAAATTATGGCTGATCAGTTCCAAAACCTGAAGAAAGAAAGAAACTTAGAAATCTAGTGAGATAAAGAACAGAGAGTTCCAGAAAGTTGAACAGAGACCGAAATGAAGACACATCAAAATTAAATGGAAAGTTGAAAAGAAAATGAAATGGAATAAGGGAAAAGAAAGTACCTAGATATGTGTATGTGTGTGTATATACAACTGAACCACTTGTCATATACCTGAAACTATCACAACATTGTTAATGAACTTTAATAAAATAAAAAGTTTTTTTTTTTTTTTAAAGTACATAAGAGAAATCCACAAGTTTATCAGCTGACTCATGATTTCTGAGGTGGGGTTGCACTGGTCCTTCTTAGAATTGGCAATTGATGTTGGAATTTTTGGCTACTCATGGAAGACTTTGGGGTCTGACCAGGCCCATGCTGACCATGCTCGTGTTGCCAGAAGTCCATTAGTGAAGATCCGTGGTTTGATCCCTTGCAGTACTACCTCAAGGTAGCTGAGAGAATCACGGGTTGTGAGGGCTTCAGGAGGTAAGACCTGAAGTATGGAGGCCAGGACACTCTCCTTTCCCAAATGGGAAAACTCAGGCTCATGCAGGCCGACTGCAGAGCCTGGATTCGGGTCACACAGACAGCAGCTGACAGGGTGAGACTTCAGGCTTGGGGACTTAATGTGTCCAAGCCTCGCTCAAAGCAGCTGTAGTTACACCCTGAGTCCTTGGTGACTCTGATGGAGGCAAAGGCACCTTTGTTGGAATCATCCTTCCCTGAGTCCTGCTACCACCAGACATCCTGCTGCTCAATCAGTTTGAAATCACCTGAGCTCTTCACTCCCAACCCTCATCCTGGGAAGCCCTGTCAGTTGGAGGGGGTTTCTCCCTGGTGTCCCATTGCATTTTTGTGTTGACTTTGGCATATTCCGTGAATTTGCATATTCATTGCTTAGACTTTCTCCACCACCACACAGGCAATGCTGGAAGTGGCTTCAGACTGGTTGGAGATACTACTGAGCAGATGTTGGAGGACATGGACAGGTATCTCAAAAGGGCAGGCCATTGTGCCTGCTGATGTTATCTCCCACTTTGCAGGACACAGCATCTTCAGCTCCTGAAACGTGAATGTTCCCTGTTTGCTTTTGTGTCCCTGTGCTTTGCATATGTGTGTAGATCTGTTGCATGTGTTTGTGTCAACTGTATTTGTTCCTGCTTATCTGTGTGTGTATCTCCAGCCCACTGAAGACACGTAAGTGAAGACCAAGGATGTGAGGTGAAGCAACTAGAAAAGGAGATATCCACAGACTTGGGGAGAATGGTCAATGTATCTCTGTGGTACCACAGTCCCAGAGAGGAATGAGGAAATGATGGTCATTGATAACTGGAAGATGACTTCACAAATCTGGAATTATCTAAGAGACATAATACTGCTCAACATCTCTGCTCTGTCGTGGGGTGTGTTTCTACTTGGAAATGGGGTTGGAGAGTTTGAAGAGTCACCCAGAGTAAGTCAAGTACGGTGGGGCCTTTAAACCACTGCTTGTGGACCCATCAGCCTTTCAGACATGTACTGGCCTGTGGAAATGGAGGTCATGGTAGTAGGACCTACGATTTGGAAGAGGTCAAGTTTCTTTGAAAAAGTGCAGAGTCTGGGAGAAGGAAGCCCAGACGGTGAGCCTGCTGCACTGGAGAATTATTTCACACATGTGAGAAACAAAGAGGGGAACATCCTGGATAGTGTGTTGCCTAGCATCAGCCCATCAGCCCATACACTCCCTCAAATAGTGTGGTAAACACTGGGACTGTGTGCGAGAAATGATCTCCTAAAATATTTGCGTAGTTAACATCTGAAGCTTGATTATGCCCAAATGGACTGAATTTTTTTTTTCCTCTTGATGAACCAAGGTGCCAGAAATCAGTTTTACACAGTCTACATTACTTGCCTACCGTTCATGTATAAAATATGAAATATATATTATTTTCATTGATTTAATTAATTTGTTTTAATCGGTGTCTCCTAACTTTACAATTTTGTTGGGTTTTTCTGCTTTACATTGATATGAATCAAACTTGGGTGTGTATATCCCACAACATCTGAATCCATTTCCACCTCAATACTCACCCATTCCTCTGCACAATTTAAGAAAAGTAGTATTGAATGTCCTGCTTCATGTATTGAGTTTGCACTGATCATCTATCTGACATATGGTAATAAACATGTTTCAATGTGGTTCCCTCATATTGTCCCACCCTCACCTACTCCCTCATAGTCCAAAAGCTGTTTTACATCTGTGGGTTTTTTTTTTTTTTGCTAAAGACTCGTCGTTACTCATACCAAATTCCATCAGTTCAGTCACCAAGTCATGTTGGACTCTTTGCAACCCCATGAGCCACAGCATGCCAGGCCTCCCTGCCCATCACCAACTCCCGGAGTTTACCCAAACTCATGTCCATTGAGTCGGTGATGCCAACCAGCCATCTCATCCTCTGTCGTCCCCTTCTCCTGACAGGGTTTTTCCAAGTCAACTCTTCGCATGAGGTGGACAAAGTATTGTAGTTTCAGCTCTATCACCAATCCTTCCAATGAACACCCAGGACTGATCTCCTTTACGATGGACTGGTTGGATTTCCTTGAAAGAAATTGAAGATGACACAAATAGATGGAGAAATATATCATGTTCATGGATCAGGAGAATCAATTTAGTGAAACTAAGTATAGTACCCAATGCAATCTATGGATTCAATGCAGTCTCTATCAAGCTACGAACAGTATTTTTCAGAGACCTAGAACAAATAATTTCACAATTTGTATGGAAATACAAATAACCTCAAATAGTCAAAGGACACTTTTTGTATTTCCATACAAATTTCATACAAATATCCAAAGAAATCTTGAGAAAGACGAATGGAACTGGGGGAATCAACCTGCCAGACTTCAGATTATACCACAAAGCTACAGTCATCAAGATATTATGGTACTAGCACAAAGACAGAAATATTGATCATTGGAACCAAAGAGAATGTCCAGAGATAAATCCACACAACTACGGACACCTTATCTTTGACAAGGAGGCAAGAACACACAATGAATATAACAAAATCTCTTTATCAAGTGGTGTTGGGAAATCTACTCAATCACTTGCAGAAGAATGAACTCGAACACTTTCCAACACCATACACAAAAATGAACTCAAAATGGATTAGAAACTCAATGTAAGACCAGAAATGACAAAACTCCTAGAGGAAAACTTAGGAAAATCACTCTTTGACATAAAGCACAGAAGGTGAATCTATGATTCACCACACAGAGTAATGGAAATAAAAGCAAAGATAAACAAATGGGACCGAATTAACATTAAAAGCTTTCACACAATGAAGGAGACGATAAGCAACTTGCAAAGACAGCTCTCAGAGTGGGAGAAAATAAAGCAAACAAAGCAACCAACAAATAATTAATCTGAAAAACATATAAGCAGTTCATGCATCTCAAGTCTATAAAAATAAACAACCCAAACAAAAAATGGGCCAAAGAACCAGTCATTTCTCCAAAGAAGACATACAGATGGATAACAAACGCAATATGCTCAACATCTCTTACTATCAGAGAAATGTAAATCAAAACCACAGTGAAGTACCATCTCATGCCAGTCAGAATGGCTCCTCCCAAAATGTCTACGAACAATAAATGCCAGAGATGGTGGAGAGAAAATGGAACCTTCTTACACTGTTGAGGGGATGCAAACTAGCATAGCCACTATGGAGAATGGTGTGGAAATTCCTTAAGGAAACTTGAAATAGAACTGCCATATAACCCAGCAATTTCACTGCTGTTCATACACAGCAAGGAAACCAGAATTCAAAGAGACACATTTACCGCAATGTTCATCGCAGCACTGTTTACAATAGCCAGGACATGGAAGCAACCTAGATGACCATCAGCGGATGAATTGATAAGAAAGCAGTGATATACATACAAAATGGACTATCATTCGGGTATTAAAAAGAACTCATTTAAATCATGTCTAATGAGGTGAATGAAACTGGGGTCTATTATACTCAGTGCAGTAAGTCAGAGAGAAAAGCATTCAATACAGTATAAAAGCATATACATATGGAATTAAGGAAGATGGTAACAATGACCGTGTATGTGAGGCAGTAAAAGAGACACAGATATAAAAAAATAGACTTTTGGACTCTGTGGAAAAAGGTGAGGGTGGGATGATTGAGAGAATAGCATCAAACCCTGTATATCACCATATATGAAACAGATTGCCAATCCAGGTTTGATGCATGAAACAGGGCGCTCAGGGCTGGTGCACTAGGACAAACCTGAGAGATAGTTTGCGAACGGAGGTTAGATGGGGGTTCAGGATGGGGACATATGTACACCCATGGCTGATTCATTTGACTGCATGGCAAAAACCACTACAATATTGTAATTAGCCACCAACTAAAATAAATAAAATAATTTACAACAAAGATATTAATGGCACACCAGTGAGGGACCACTTCTGACTGGCAGGCTTTCCCAGGAGGAGTGGTGGGAGAGAAGGGCCAAGGTAATCTCAAACACAATGAGCAGCACAAGGCCGTAGGTTAGAAGAACCCGGAAAATTGCAATTTTGACAAAGGTGATTAATTCACTCTGCCTGTATCAGAAGAACCTAGGACTCTCATGCTATAACTACAGATGTTTTGAGTGAGACTTTCTGATCAAATGGACCACAGCTGAATGTGGTCCACTGGAGAAGGGAATGGCAAACCACTTCAGTATACTTTCCTTGAGAAACCCATGAACAGTATCAAAGGGCAAAATGATAGAATACTGAATGAGGAATTCCCCAGGTCGGTAGGTGCCCAGTATGCTACTGGAGATCAGTGGAGAAAAAACTCTATAAGGAATGAAGAGATGGAGCAAAAGGAAAACCAATACCCAGTTGTGGATGTGACCGGTGATAGAAGCAAGGTCTGGTGCTGTAAAGAGCAATATTGCATAGGAACCTGGAATGTTAGGTCCATGAATCAAGGCAAATTGGAAGTGGTCAAACAAGAGATGGCAAGAGTGAACATAGACATTCTAGGAATCAGTGAACTAAAATGGACTGGAATGGGTGAATTTAACTCAGATGACCGTTATATCTACTACTATGGGCAGGATTCCCTTACAAGAATTGGAGTAGCCATCATGGTCAACAAAAGAGTCCGAAATGCAGTACTTGGATGCAATCTTAAAAACGACAGAATGATTTCCGTTCATTTCCAAGGCAAACCATTCAATATCACAGTAATCCAGGCCTATGCCCCAAGCAGTAACGCTGAAGAAGCTGAAGTTGAATGGTTCTATGAAGGCCTACAAGACCTTTTAGAACTAACACCCAAAAAAGATGTCCTTTTCATTATAGGGGACTGGAATGCAAAGTAGGGATTCAAGAAACACGTAGAGTAGCAGGCAAATTTGGCCTTGGAGCACGGAATGAAGCAGGGCAATGGCTAATACAGTTTTGTCAAAAGAACGCACTGGTGATAGAAAACAACCTCTTTCAACAACACAAGAGAAAACTCTATACATGAACATCACCAGATGGTCAACACCGAAATCAGATTGATTATATTCTTTGTAGCCAAAGATGGAGAAGCTCTATACTGTCAGCCAAAACAAGACCAGGAGCTGACTGCGGCTCAGATAATGAACTCCTTATTGCCAAATTCAGACTAAAATTGAAGAAACTAGGGAAAACCACTAAACCATTCAGATATGACCTCAATAAAATCCCTTATGATTATAAAGTATAAGAGAAATAGATTTAAGGGACTAGATCTGAGAGATAGAGTGCCTGATGAACTCTGGACGGAGGTTTGTGTCATTGAACATGAGACAGTGACCAAGACCATCCCCATGGAAAAGAAATGAAAAAAAGCAAAACGGTTGTCTGAGGAGGCCTTACAAATAGCTGTGAAAAGAAGAGAAGCGAAAAGCAAAGGAAAAAATGAAAGCTATAAGCATCTGAATGCAGAGATCCAAGGAATAGCAAGGAGAGATAAGAAAGCCTTCCTCAGTGATCAGTGCAAAGAAATAGAGGAAAACAACAGAATGGGAAAGACAAGAGATCTCTTCAAGAAAATTAGAGATTCCAAGGGAACATTTCATGCAAAGATGTGCTCGATAAAGGACAGAAATCGTATGGACCTAATAGAAGCAGAAGATATTAAGAAGAGGTGGCAAGAATACACAGAAGAACTGTATAAAAAAGTTCTTCATGACCAAGATAGTCACGATAACATGATCACTGACCTAGAGTCAGACATCTTGGAATGTGAAGTCAAGTGGGCCTTAGAAAGCATCACTACGAACAAAGCTAGTGGACGTGATGGAATTCCAGTTGATCTGTTTCAAATCTTGAAAGATGATGCTGTGAAAGTGCTGTACTCAATATGCCAGCAAATGTGGAAAACTCAGCAGTGGCCACAGGACTAGAAAAGGTCAGTCTTCATTCCAATCCCAAAGAAAGGCTATGCCAAAGAATTCTCAAACTACCACACATTGCACTCTTCTCACATGCTAGTAAAGTCACGCTCAAAATTCTCCAAGCCAGGTTTCAGCAATATGTGAACTGTGAACTCCCAGATGTTCAAGCAGGTTTTAGAAAAGGCAGAGGCAACAAAGATCAAATTGCCAACATCCGCTGGATCATGGAGAAAGCAAGAGAGTTACAGTAAAACATCCATTTCTGCCTCACTTACTATACCAAAGACTTTGACTGTGGGATCACAATAAACTGTGGAAAATTCTGAAAGAGATGGGAATCCCAGACCACCTGACCTGCCTCTTGAGAAACCTGTATGCAGGTCAGGAAGCAACAGTCAGAACTGTACATGGAACAACAGACTGGTTCCAAATAGGAAAAGGAGTACGTCAAGGCTGTATATTGTCACCTTGCTTATTTAACTTATATGCAGAGTACATCATGAGGAACGCTGGGCTGGAAGAAGCACAAGCTGGAATCAAGATTACTGGGAGAAATATCAATAACCTCAGATATGCAGATGACACTACCCTAATGGCAGAAAGTGAAGAGGAACTCAAAAGCCTCTTGACGAAAGTGAGAGAGGAGAGTGAAAAGGTTGGCTTGAAGCTCAACATTCAGAAAACAAATTTCATGGCATCTTGTCCCATCACTTCATGGGAAATAGATGGAAAAAACGTGGAAACCGTGTCAGATTTTATTTTTTTGGGCTCCAAAATCACTGCAGATGCTGACTGCAGCCATGAAATTACAAGACGCTTACTCCTTGGAAGGAAAGTTATGACCAACCTAGATAGCATATTAAAAAGCAGAGACATTACTTTGCCAACAAAGGTCCGTCTAGTCAAGGCTATGGTTTTTCCCGTGGTCATGTATGGATGTGAGAGTTGGACTGTGAAGAAGGCTGATCGCTGAAGAATTGATGCTTTTGAACTGTGGTGTTGGAGAAGACTCTTGAGAGTCCCTTGGACTGCAAGGAGATCCAACCAGTCCATTCTAAAGGAGATCAATCCTGGGTGTTCATTGGAAAGTCTGATGCTAAAGCTGAAACGCCAATACTTTGGCCACCTCATGCGACGAGTTGACTCACTGAAAAAGACTCTGATGCTAGGAAAGGTTGGGGACGGGAGGAGAAGGGGACAACAGAGAATGAGATGGCTGGATGGTATCACCAACTCTGTGGACATGAGTTTGAGTGAACTCCGGGTGTTGTTGATGGACAGGGAGGCCTGGCGTGCTGTGATTCATGGGGTGGCGGAGAGTCGGACACGACTGAGCGACTGAACTGACTGGACACATGAAGTCCTCAAACTCCCAACTCAACCTTACACCATCTACCTTCAAGACCTGAATCCAGACTCTACAGACATCCTACATGAACGTAGCTTACCCCTTTAGGGAAGGAGAGTGTACTATACTCTACACGGATGTGACTTCAGGATCCAACACATGTTCCTCTCAAAACCTGTGTTCCTTTAGGTACCTCTCATTTGAAGGACCTTCCTCCCAGGTGTAGGGCAGCAGAGGATCGACACACAAGTCTTTGGAGATGATACTCTGGCAACCTGAGTAAGTTCAGAACATGCCTGATGAGTAACCAAAACCTCCCATGTATAGCCAAGAATATCAACATCCATCTCAAATTCTGGAGCATGCTCAGAATGACACCACCTCTGCAATCCTTATGAATCCAGGGCAACCAGGTTTGACAACCTGCTTGAGGAATTTAAGGCTACTGGTGTCTAGACTGAGGCTGGGAGTTCCCCATCTATATTCCCAGAACCAGTGGACTCGAGTGGAACGATATTTCATATACCCTGGAGGAAGATCAGGGAGATAGTGAAGGATCAGGAAGAAGGAGCATGCAATCCCTACAGCACCCACCTACAGTGACAGGGAGCCAGATCACACCAGTGGTGTCATGGTAGTACTCCTTCGTGATGACTGTGTTCCAGCAGTAGGGATTGTCATGAAAGGAAAATATCAGCTTGCAGTTGGACCAGGCATGGCCTACTTATTGCACCTGCCAGGACCAGGAGGAGGGAATAGGTGTAAGCTTCTAGATTCCTCAGCTTGCATGCTAGGTAGGCATCAACAACCTCCACTTCTATTCTCCAAACACACACAAAGCACATGCATCGATAATATCATACACCCCTACTCCCAACTTCCCTGACCGTTTCCTCCATCCACTTGTCCTCAGCCTCCTCACTCATATCAAATCAATCATGTAAATAAGCAAGTCTCTATCTTAGTCACTGATGCTGAGACACATTTGGGGGTGGTTCATAATCAGCCGTAGGCCAAGGAGTCAGTGAAAGTACAAGAACAAGTACACTGAAACAGGTATCTTCAGGGGATATGGGCATTCCTGCTTGCTGGGCCATCCCACTGACATCCCCAGACCATTCATACTATCAAACATTCTCATGGCTCATGGTCCCCCGTAGTCCTCTAGGTCCCCTCTCTGCATCCACCAATGGAGGTTTGATTTCTTACAGATTCTGCTCTCTGCCTCATCTCTGTGTGCAGGGTAGTGGCATGTCACTTCTTAAAATGTCAGAATCTGCAGTCCCTGTGGCATATGTTCTTGCAGGCAAATGTGTGCTATGTGTCACTGTGTGTGTGTGTGTGTGTGTGTGTGTGTGTTTAGAAAGACATCCCTGGGAGTCTGACCTGCTCCCGAAAGGACATTATGGATGTGTCTGGAGCAGTCTGACTCTAACTAGGGACAAAAGCAGTCACCCTTTCCAACTCCATTTTAGGTGAGTGCACAACGTCCTGCATTTACACTGCACTAGTAGAACAATGACAAAGATCTGACTGACTGGGATGGGTTATGGGACTCCAAATATTTCTGACACTTTCCCAGGTGATCCACAATTACAATAATACGTCTTTGAGAATGCTATTCTGGCCTACTGTCTCTGGTAGGTAGAGTTTCACCCCCAGCATACCACTTCCGTTCAGATGCACACCAAAATGAGTCCAGAATTATGGCTCAGACAACACAAGTGGATCCATGCCCAGGGGATAATGGCACATTCCTTTGGAGCTCGCCCCTTCTCCCAGCCCTCACTTCCCTTGGCCCCATGGACTTGCCTGTGCCCTCACGTACACCTGTCATTCTGCTCCTGCTCTTTCTCTACTTCTGAACAACTGATCCGAAGAAGCGGTAGCAAGGATAAGACTTCACCCCAGAAGCCAGAAATGCTCTGGATGATGGTGCTTCTCTGATACAAGTGATGATGTTTCTCCTTTGATGGTTCTTCAACCTGAAGCAAAAGTAGCCCCCACTTTATTGTTCATTCCCATAGCTCAGCTCTGCCTGCAGCACAGCCAAGCCTCCAGAGCCCAAAGGGAGGGTAGTGGGGGCCAATCATTTGGGGGTTCCAGGCCTTGGTTGTCCCTGATCCTGCGCCTCAGGTTTCTCCTCCCACTCTTGTGAGGACACCAGCTCCTGCTCCTCCTCCACCTCCACCACTTTCATCTCTTCCATGATGTATTCCACCAGCAGCTGGAACTCTTGTCGGAATCCCACCACCTCTCTTTCCTACAGAGTCTTGCCTTCCTCCACCACCTCCATTCTGAATAGGGTGTGCCCTCCTAGCCTGGACCCCCCGCCACCTGCTGTCTGTAACTTTCCCGATGGTCCCACTGTGCCGGAAAGTCACAGGGCCCCTGAGACCTGAAAGCCAGCCTCACAACTAAGAAGATGCAGGGAGCCAGGGGCACTCCAGCTTTCCTCTGGTCTCCCTTTCCCTGTGGCCCTGTCCATGGCCCAGGTTCACAAATGAAGTGGACCCCAACGCAAAACCCTGACTGGCACAGTGGTGCACAGGTTTCAGTCACCCTCCACAAACTGATTAATCGCCTACAGTCTAGGAGAGGGGAAGGTGAGACACACATGCAGCTCCTTGTCTAGTTACCTCTGTGTAGTACGTTGGTGGGGGGCAAGAGGCTTGACTTGTACACGCTGACTTTCAGAATACCTCAGGAACCAATCATGGAGTCTAAAGACATTTCCTTGGGGGCATGCCCCTTGGAATTCGGAGCATTGCCTGCCCTCCATGGAAGCTATTTTCATAAGCAACAGTGCAAAAGTGCATTTGGGGAGGCAGGTCTCTCAGTACCTGAAGAATCAGTGGTTCCTTTGAAATGTAAGAGGTTTCCATATTTCTTACAGGAAAATCTCCATGATGATCTCCAAATGTGAAATATAGAGAAGCCCCACTTCCGTGGAGGATTAGGACCAATATTTTGATACAGGAAATACAGAGAATACAGTATTTCATGGTGGAAAATTGTTCTCTTGATATGTTTGAGAAATACAAAGAATCCATATTTCTTGAAGAAAGAGTGTTGGCCAGATTTTCTTTTTATTTATTTATTTTAATTGGGGGCTAATTACTTTACATTATTGTATTGGTTTTTCCATACATTGACATGAATTTGCCCTGGGTGTACATATGTTCTCCATCTTGAAAACCCCTCCCACCTCCCTCCCCATCCCATCCCTCTGGGTCATCCCAGTACACCAGCCCTGAGCACCCTGTATCATGCATTGAACTTGGACTGGCAATTCGTTTCACATGAGAATGTACATGTTTTAATGCCATCCTCCCAAGCCTTCCAACCCTCACCCTCTCCCACAGAGTCCAAAAGACTCTTCAATACATCTGTCTCTGTTTTGCTGTCTCATATGCAGTGTTACTGTTATCATCTTTCTAAATTCCACATATATATGCGTTAGTATACTGTATTGGTGTTTTTCTTTCAGGATGACTTCACTCTATATAATAGGCCATAAATCTAGTCTTGGTAAATTAAAAAAAAAAAAAAAAAGAAATCATTCCAAGCAACTTTTCTGACCACAATGTAGTAAGATTAGATCTCAATTACAGGAGAAAACCTATTAAAAATTCCAAACATGGAGGCTGAACAACGCGCTGCAAATAACCAAAAAATCATAGAATAAATCAAAATATGCATAGAAATGAATGAAAATGAAAACACAAGAATCCAAAACCTGTGGGACACTGTAAAAGCAGTGCTAAGGGGAAGGTTCATATCAATAAAGGCATACCTCAAGAAACAAGAAAAAAGTCAACTAAATAACCTAATTCTACCCTTAAAGAAACTAGAAAAGGAAGAAATGAAGAACCCCAGGGTTAGTAGAAGAAAAGAAATCTTAAAAATTGGTGCAGTAATAAATGCAAAAGAAACAAAAGAGACCATAGCAAAAATCAACAAAGCCAAAAGCTAGTTCTTTGAGAGGATAAATAAAATTGACAAAAAATAGCCAGGCTCATCAAGAGACAAAGGGAGAAAAATCAAATCAATAAAATTAAAAATGAAAAGGGAGAGATCACAAAAAAACAACACAGAAATACAAAGAATCATAAGACTGCTATCAGCAATTATATGCCAATAAAATGGACAACTTGGAAGAAATGAACAAATTCTTAGAAAAGTGCAACTTTCAAAACTGAACTAGAACAACATAGAAAATCTTAACAAACCCATCACAAGCACAGAAATTGAAACTGTAATCAGAAATATTCCAGCAAAAAAAAAAAAAAGCCCAGGTCCAGACGGCTTCACAGACTGAATTCTACCAAAAATTTAGAGAAGAACTAACACCTATCCTACTCAAACTCTTCCAGAAAATTTCAGAGGAAGGCAAACTTCCAAACTCATTCTATGAGGCCACCATCACCCTAATACCAAAACCTGACAAAGATGCCCCAAAAACAGAACTACAGACCAATATCACTGATGAACATAGATGCAAAAATCCTTAACAAAATTCTGGCAATCAGAATCCAACAACACATTAAAAAGATCATACATTATGACCAAGCGGGTTTCATCCCAGGGATGCGAGTATTCTTCAATATTCGCAAATCAATCAGTGTAATATACTACATTAACAAACTGAAAAATAAAAACCATATGATGATCTCAATAGATGCATAGAAAGCCTTTGACAAAATTCAACATCCATTTATGATCAAATCCTTCCAGAAGGCGGAAATAGAAGGAACATTCCTTAACATAATAAAAACTATATATGACAAACCCACAGCAAATAGTATCCTTAATGTTGAAAAACTGAAAACATTTCCCCTAAAGTCAGGAACAAGACAAGTGTGCCCACTCTCACCATTACTATTTATTCAACATAGTTTATGAAGTTTTGGCCACAGCAATCAGAGCAGAAAAAGACATAAAAGGAATCCAAACTGGAAAGGAAGAAGTAAAACTCTCATGTTTGCAGATGACATGACCCTCTACACAGAAAACCATAAAGACTCTACCAGAAAATTACTAGAGCTAATCAATGAATATAGTCAAGTTGCACGATATAAAATCAATACACAGAAATTCCTTGCATTCCTACACACTAATAATGAGAAAATAGAAAGAGAAATTAAGGAAACAATTCTATTCACCTTTGCAACGAAAAGAATAAAATATCTAGGACTATATCTACCTTAAGAAACAAAAGACCTATATATAGAAAACTATAAAACATTGATGAAAGAAATGAGAGAGGACACTAATAGATGGAGAAATATACCGTGTTCACGGATTGGAAGAATAAATATTGTGAAAATGAATATACAACCCGAATTAATTTATAAGTTCAATGCAATCCTTATCAATCAACCAATGGTGTTTTTCACAGAGCTAGAACAAATAATTTCACAATTAGTATGGAAATACAAAAAACCTCGAATAGCCAAAGCAATCTTGAGATAGAAGACTGGAACTGGGGGAATTAACCTGCCGGACTTCAGGCTTTACTACAAAGCCACAGTCATCAAGACAGTAAGGTACTGGCATAAAGACAGAAATATAGATCAAAGGAACAAAATAGAAAGCCCAGAGATAAACCCATGCACTTATGGACACCTTATCTTTGACTACGGAGGCAAAAATATTCAATGGAGAAAAGACAATCTCCTTTAAAAGTGGTGCTGGGAAAACTGGTAAAAGAATGAATCTAGAACACTCCCTATCACCATACATGAAAATAAACCCAATATGGATTAAAGATCTAAATGTGAGAGGGAGCAGAGGAAGATGGCAGAGGAATAGGATAGGGCGACCACTTTCCCCCCCCCCCCCACAAAATCAGCAAAAGAACATTTGAAGGCTGAGTAAATCACACAAAACAACTGAATACCAGCAGAGGACATCAGGCGCCCAGAAAAGCAGCCCATAGTCTTCAAAAGGAGGTAGGAAATAGTATAAAAGATAAAAAGAGAGACAAAAGAGGGAGGGACGGAGCTCTGTCCTGGGAAGGGAGGTTTAATAAAAATAAAATAAAAAAGATAATTTTCCAAACACCTGGAAACATTGGTGAGTCTGTGGACAGCCTTGGAACCACATAACTGGGAGAGAAAAGACATAAATAATTAAAACCAACAGACTTAGTGCCCAGAGGAAACTCTCATCGGAGAAGCGGTACAGACACCTGCACCCCCCACTAGCAGGCAGGGGTTGGGCAGGGAGGCCCAGTGGCAGCGCTTAGAGAAAGGGCCGGGCATGAAAGCCCTGAGGGCAAGCTGAGGGTGCTAATGGGAGGCAGCTAACCAAGCTGTGCAGCGAAAAACCCCAATCAAAGACTCTGCCAGCTCCACTCACAGAACAAAGGATGGAGCAGAGCCAGCTGGCTGTGGGCGGCCCATCCCACAACCACTGCTGGGACTGTCAGGGAGGGCGGCCAGGGCCGGAAGGGGCAGCCACAGTCCCAGAGAGGCTTCCCATACCAAGCTGCAGGCAGGCTTCCTTGCTAACCAAGAGTTCTCGGGTTCAGGCTATTTGATATTTGCCTGAGAAAATGTGCCAGTTTTACACCCAGAAAACCGAGCGGCAGGGACCAGGGAGGTGATAAGTCACAGCGACTGCCTTCACCAAACGCCTGGTCACCTGAGCTGCTCGGACTGGGGAAGGCACAAAACGCAGGCCCAGCCAAGTCTGCGCCTTTGTGGAGTACCCGCGGACCTGAACCAGAGCCGCTCAGGCCTGGTAAGTGCATGCAACCCATCGCCAGCCGCGGACAGCTCCTGGCAGAGCAACCCAGAGCCTGAGCAGCATAAACAGGGAAAGCACACATGCCATGAGCGAGAGCATTTCCAGAGTAGTCAAAACACTGCAAGCACTCCCCACAGACACCAGTGATATTTGTTAGCAGTGTTCCTCCCTCCCCACAGCAGGACTGAACAGGTGAGCTGGAGGAAACAAAAAACAAAAACTGTTCACCACCACACCCTGGTGTCAGGATGGAAATTAGACATTGAAAAGACCAGCAAATGGAAGAGGTTTTACAGCAGAAGGAACTGCCTTGGAAGTAACAGAGGGAGAATTCTTGAGCCTACTGCAAGAATAAGACTGAAAACGAGAGGCAGAGGTTTAAGGCCAAATCCTGAGAACACCAGAGATCTCCTGTTCCAGGTAACATTAATTGATAAGTGCTCATCAAATGCCTCCATACATACACTGAAACCAGGCACCAGCCAAGGGTCAACAAGATTTAGTGAAAGACATTCCATGAAAATTCTCCAGCAACACAGGAGAATAGCACTGAACTTCAACATACAGGCTGCCCAAAACCACCCCAAAATGTTGACATCTCAAACTCATTACTGGACACTTCATTGCACTCCAGAGAGAAGAAATAGTGCTCCACCCACCAGAACACCAACACAAGCTTCCCAAACCAGGGAACCTTGACAAGTCACCCATTCAACCCCACACACAACGAGGTAACTACATAATAAAGAGAACTCCACTCCAAACTGCCAGAGGACGGAAAGGCCACCCCAAAATCAGCAATATATGCAAGATGAAGAGGCAGAGAAATATCCAGCAAGTACAGGAACAGGATAAATGCCCACCAACACAAACAAAAGAGGAAGACATAGGGAACCTACCTGATAAATAATTTCAAATTTTAACTGTGAAAATGATTCAAAATCTGGAAAACAAAATGGAGTTACAGATAAACAAAGTGGAGAAAAGGATTGAGAAGACGCAAGAAATGTTTAATAAGGAATTAGAGGAAATAAAAAAGAGTCAATATACAATGAATAATGCAATAGGTGAGATCAGAAACACTCTCGAAGGAACAAACAGTAGAATACCGGAGGCAGAAGACAGGATTAGCGAGCTAGAAGATAGAATTTTAGAAATAAATGAAACAGAGACGCAAAAAGAAAAACGAATTAAAAGGAATGAGGACAATATTAGAGACCTCTGGGACAATGTGAAATGCCCCAACATTCGAATCATAGGAGTCCCAGAAGAAGAAGACAAAAAGAAAGATCATGAGTGAATAATTGAGGAGACAGTAGTTGAAAACTTCCCTAAAATGGGGAAGGAACTAATCACCCAAGTCCAAGAAATCCAGAGAGTTTCTAACGGCATAAAACCAAGGTGAAATACTCCAAGACAAACATTAATCAAACTAACAAAGATAAAATACAAAGAACAAATATTAAAAGCAGCAAGGGAAAACCAACAAATAACACACAAGGGGATCCCCATAAGGATAACAGCTTATTTTTTAACAGAAACTCTTCAGGCCAGGAGGGAATGGCAAGACATACTTAAAGTGATGAAAGAAAATACCCTACAGTCCATATTACTGTGCCCAGTGAGAATCTCTTTCAAATATGAAGGAGAAATCAAAAGCTTTACAGACAAGCAAAAGCTGAGGGAATTCAGCATCACCAAACCAGCTCTCCAACAAATACAAAAGGATCTTCTCTAGACACGAAACACAGAAAGTGTATATAAACTCGAATCCAAAACAATAAAGAAAATGGCAACGGGATCATACATATCAATAATCACCTTAAATGTAAATGAGTTGAATGCCCCAACCGAAAGACAAAGGCTGGCTGAATGGATACAAAAACAAGACCCCCATATATGTTGTCTACAAGAGACCAACTTAAAATCGAGGGACACATACAGACTGAAAGTGAAGGGCTGCAAAAATACATTCCACACAAATAGAGACCAAAAGAAAGCAGGCGTAGCAATATTCATATCAGATAAGATAGATTTTAAAACAAAGGCTGTGAAAAGAGACAAAGAAGGAAACTACATTATGATCAAAGGATCAATCCAACAAGAAGAAATAACAATTATAAATATTTATGCACCCAACATAGGAGCACTGCAATATGTAAGACAATTAATAACAAGTATGAAAGGGGAAATTAACAATAACACAATAATAGTGGGAGACTTTAATACCCCACTCACACCTATGGATAGATCAACTAAACAGAAAATTAACAAGGAAACACAAACTTTAAATGATACAATAGAACTGTTAGATCTAATAGATCTCTACAGGACATTTCACCCCAAAACAATGAATTTCACCTTTTTCTCAAGTGCACATGGAATCTTTTGCAGGATAGATCACATCCTGGGCCATAAATTTAGCATTGGTAAATTCAAAAAAAAATTGAAATCATTCCAAGCAATTTTCTGACCAAAATGCAGTAAGACTACATCTCAATTACAGGAGAATAACTATTAAAAAGGCCAACATATGCAGGCTGAAAAACACGCTGCTGAATAATGAACAAATCATAGAAGAAATCAAAAGAGAAATCAAAATATGCATAGAAATGAATGAAAATGAAAACACAACAACCCAAAACCTCTGGGACACTGTAAAAGCAGTGCTCAGGGGAAAGTTCATAGCAATACAGGCACATCTCAAGAAATAAGAAAAATTCAACTAGATAACATAACTCTACATCTAAAGAAACTAGAAAAGGAAGAAATGAAGAACCCTAGGTTTAGTAGAAGGAAAGAAATCATAAAAATTAGGGCGGAAATAAATGCAAAAGAAACAAAAGAGACCATAGAAAAATCAACAAAGCCAAAAGCTGGTTCTTTGAGAAGGTAAACGAAATTCACAAACCACTAGCCAGACTCATCAAGAAACAAAGGGAGAAGAACCAAATCAATAAAATTAGAAATGAAAATGGAGAGATCACAACCGACAATACAGAAATACAAAGGAGTATTAGAGAATAGTATCAGCAATTATATAGCAATAAAATGAATAACTTGGAAGAAATGGACAAATTCTTAGAAAAGCACAACCTTCCAAAGCTGAAGAAATAGGAAGAAATAGGAAATCTGAACAGACCCATCACAAGCAAGGAATTAGAGGCTGTAATTAGAAATCTTCCAGGATATAAAAACCTAGGTCCAGACGGCTTCACAGTTGAATTCTACCAAAAATTTAGAGAAGAGCTAACACCTATTCTACTGAAACTCTTCCAGAAAATCGCTATGGAAGGGAAACTTCCAAACTCATTCTATGAGGCCACTATCACCCTATCCCAAAACCTGGTAAAGAACCCATAAAAAAAGAAAACTACAGGTCAATATCACTGATGAACATAGATTAAAAATCTTTAACAAAATTCTAGCAATCGGAATCCAACAACACATTAAGAAGATCATACATCATGACCAAGTGGGCTTTATTCCAGGAAAGCAAGGATTCTTCAATATCTGCAAATAAATCAATGTACTACACCACATTAACGAACTGAAAAATAAAAATCATATGATTATCTCAATAGATGTAGAGAAAGCCTTCGATAAAATTCAACATCCATTTATGATAAAACCCTCCAGAAGGTGGAAATAGAAGGGACATACCTCAACATAATAAAAGCTATATATGACAAACCCACAGCAAACATTATCCTCAATGGTGAAAAACTGAAAACATTTCCCCTAAAGTCAGGAACAAGAAAAGGTTGCCCACTGTCCCCACTACTATTCAACATACTTCTGGAAGTTTTGGCTACAGCAATCAGAGCAGAAAAAGACATAAACGGAATACAAATTGGAAAAGAAGAAGTAAAGCTTTCACTGTTCGCTGATGACATGATCCTCTACACAGAAAACCCTAAAGACTCTACCAGAAAACGACTAGAGCTAATCAATGAATATAGTAAAGTTGCAGGATATAAAATCAACACACAGAAATCCCTTGCATTCCTTTACACTAATAATGAGAACATAGAAAGAGAAATTGAGAAAACTATTCCATTCACTGTTGCAACGAAAAGAATTAAATACTTAGGAACATATCTACCTAAGGAAAAAAAAAAGACGTATATAGAAAAATATAAAAGAAAGTAATCAAAGAGGACACTCATAGATGGAGAAATATACCGTCTTCGTGGATTGGAAGAATAAATATTGTGAAAATGAATATACTACCCAAAGAAATTTATACATTGAACGCAAGCCCTAGCATGCTACCAACGATATTTTTCACAGAACTAGAAAAATAATCTCACAATTTGTATGGAAATACAGAAAACATTGAATAGTGAAAGCAATCTTGAGGAAGAAGAATGGAACTGGGGGAATTAACCTGCCGGACTTCAGGCTCTACTACAAAGCCACAGTCATCAAGACAGTAAGGTACTGGCATAAAGACAGAAATATAGATCAATGGAACAAAATAGAAAGCCCAGAGATAAACCCATGCACCTATGGACACCTTATCTTTGACAAAGGAGGCAAAAATATAAAATGGACAAAAGACAGTCTCTTCAACAAGGGGTGCTGGGAAAACTGGTCAGCCACTTGTAAAAGAATGAAACCAGAACACTACCTAATGCCATACACCAAAATAAACTCAAACTGGATTAGGAGCTAAATATAAGTCCAGATTCTATAAAATTCCTAGAGGAGAATGTAGGCAAAACACTCTCCGACATAAATCACAGCAGGATGCTCCAAGACCCACCTCCCAGAATGTTGGAAATAAAATCAAAAGTAAACAAATGGGACCTAATTAAAATCAAAAGCTTCTGCACAGCAAAGGAAACTATAAGCAAGGTGAAAAGACAGCTTTCTGAATGGGAGAAATTAATAGCAAATGAAGCAACTGAAAAATAATTAATCTCCAAAATAAACAAGCAGCACCTGCAGCTCAATTCCAGAAAAATAAGTGACCCAATCAAAAAATGGGCCAAAGAACTGAACAGCCATTTCTCCTAAGAAGACATAAAGATGGCTAACAAACACATGAAAAAATGCTCAACATCCCTCATAATCAGAGAAATGCAAATCAAAACCACAATGAGATACCATTTCACATGCGTCTGAATGGCTGCTATCCAAATGTCTACATTCAATAAATGCTGGAGAGGGTATGGAGAGAAGGGAACCATTTTACACTGTTGGTGGGAATGCAAACTAGTACAGCCACTATGGAGAACAGTGTGGAGATTCCTCAAAAAACTGGAAATAGAACTGCCATATGATCCAGCAATAGCACTCCTGGGCATTTACACCGCGGAAAGCAGAACTGAAAGAGACACATATACTCCAAAGTTCACTGCAGCACTGTTTATAATAGCTAGAACATGGAAGCAACCTAGATGTTCATCTGCAGATGAATGCATAAGAAAACTTTGGTACATATACACAATGGAGTATTTTTCAGCCATCAAAAAGAATGCATTTGAATCAGTTCTAATGAGGTGGATGAAACTGGAGTCTATTATACAGATTTTCTTTTGTAAAATAGAGATGATCCAATTCCATAACTATTTTCTGTATCTTAAGAAAACCAATGACAGAGTTTTCGTTTGTGAAATATAGAGAATTCCGTATTTCATTTAAGAAAGTTACCACTCAGATTTTCATGATTCTTATACAGTGAAATAACCCAAAATTCAATGTATCATGGGTTAAAATCAACAAGGACATTTCCATAAGTCTCAGAGGTTAAAGCATCTGCCTCCAATGCGGGAGACCCGGGTTCGATCCCTGGGTTGGGAAGATCCCCTGGAGAAGGAAACGGTAACCCATTCCGGTTATCTTGCCTGGAGAATCCCATGGACGGAAAAGCCTGGTAGGCTACAGTCCACGGGGTCGCAAAGAGTCGGACACGACTGAGCGACAGAATGGAACGGAATGGAACATATACAGAGTTTGATATTTAATTGACTAAAATAGTCACCATTATTTTATCAGATCTGAAATAAACAGAATTCCATATTTTATGGAGTGTTATCGCTGCACATATTTTGGTGTCTGAGATATACCAAATCAAATATTTTTGTGGGGAATATTTTCATATGTGATGCAAATAAATTTCAGTCCTTCAGGTATAAAAATTTCAGCAGAGATTTTTGATTGTGATATTGAGAGTGTGCTATATTTCATGTGATAATGTGTGACCAGATTTTAAATGAGAAATGTAGAGATTTCCATATTTTGTGGGTATTTTAGTATATGAAATAGAGATAACATTTTCCATATTTGTTACAGAATATCTTGGCCATGATTTCCATGTATGATACATGAAAATTTTCATATTTCATTGAAAAAACAATTCACAGATTTCTATATGAGATATGGAGACATTTTTTATTTCATTAGGCAAACCTGTTCCCAGATTTCATGAGAATTACAGAAAATTACATACTTATGTTGGAAAAAATTAATACAGATTTTTGATAATGAAATATTCAGAATTTCATATCAGTTCAGTTCAGTCAAGAAATTATATATATATATATATATATTCTGATTTTCATCTGTAAAATAGACATCTTTCCATGGATCCTTTAGGAAAATCTGAACTTTGATTTCCACATGGGAAACATATCAGTTCCATATTTAGCATTTGAAAATATATGCCTAGAAAACATTTGCTAATTTTAAATATGTGATGTATAGAAAATTCAATATTGGATGTAGAAATATGAATGCCCCTATTTCCAACAGCAACACAAATAATTAAATATATCATGTATGAAAATAGGCACACAGATATTCAAAATGTAATGTAAGCAATCCATTGTTTCATTCCACTATGTACCTAATTCTATATTTCATGCAAGAAAATTCGTACCTGGAATTTCAATGAGATATTTATAGAATTCCATCTCATTATATTTTTACTGAAAATAACAGCACCCGTATTTTCAAATGTGAACTATAAATAACCTCACATTTCAGAAAGTAAACATGCTCATATTTTGATAAGGGTAGTACAGAGAAATCTTTTTTTCATGTAGGAAAATCTACACCAGCTTTTCATAGGTGACATGTAGCAAAGTGTGGAGAAAGATCAGTATCCAGATTTCATAAATGAAATATAAAGGTTTTATATTTTATATAAGAATATCTGAGCTAAGATTTCTCTATTCGAAATATAGAAAATCCCATATCATGCATAAAAGTTGCACTCAAGTTTACATATCTGAGCTATCAGTTCAGTTCATTCACTCAGTGGTGTCTGATGCTTTGCGACCCCACTAAATGCAACAGGCCAAGGATCCCTGTCCGTCAACAATCCCTGGAGATATCCCAAACTCGTGTGCATTAAGTTGGTGATGCCGTCCAGCCATCTGATCCTGTCGTCCCCTTCTTCTCCTTTATCCCTTCCAGCATCAGTGTCTGTTCCAATGAGCCAACACTTCGCATGAAGAGGCAAAAGTATTGGAGTTTCAGCTTCCACGTTAATCCTTCCAATGAATACCCAGTACTGGTCTCCTTTAGGATGGACTGGGTGGACTCAAGAGTCTTCTCAAACAACACAGTTCAAAAACATCAATTCTTCAGCACTCAGATTTCTTCACAGTCCAATTGTCACATCCATTCATGACTATAGGAAAAAACATAGCCTTGACTGGATGGACCTTTGTTGGCAAAGTAATGACTCTGCTCAAAGAATAGCAAGGAGAGATAAGAAAGACTTCCTCAGTGATCAATGCAAAGAAATAGAGGAAAACAACAGAATAGGAAAAACAAGAGGCCTCTTGAAGAAAATTAGAGATTCTAAGGGAACATTTCATGCAAAGATGTGCTCGATAAAGGACAGAAATGGTATGGTCCTAACAGAAGCAGAAGATATTAAGAAGAGGTGGCAAGAATAAACAGAAGAACTGTACAAAAAAGATCTTCACGACCAAGATAGTCAGGATAACGTGATCACTGACCTAGAGCCAGACATCTTGGAATGTGAAGTCAAGTGGGCCTTAGAAAGCATCACTACGAACAAAGCTAGTGGAGGTGATGGAATTCCAGTTGATCTATTTCAAATCTTGAAAGATGATGCTGTGAAAGTGCTGCACTCAATATGCCAGCAGATTTGGAAAACTCAGCAGTGGCCACAGGATTGGAAGAGGTCAGTCTTCATTCCAATCTCAAAGAAAGGCAATGCCAAAGAATGCTCAAACTGCCTCACAATTGCACTCATCTCACACGCTAGTAAAGTCATGCTCAAAATTCTCCAAGCCAGGCTTCAGCAGTATGTAAACCATGAACTCCCAGATGTTCAAGCAGGTTTTAGAAAAGGTAGAGGCACCAGAGATCAAATTGCCAACATCCGCTGGATTATGGAGAAAGCAAGAGAGTTTCAGAAAAACATCTATTTCTGCTTCATTGACTATGCCAAAGCCTTTGACTGTGTGGATCACAATAAACTGTGGAAGATTCTGAAAGAGATGGTATACCAGACCACCTGACCTGCCTCTTGAGAAACCTGTATGAAGGTCAGGAAGCAACAGTTAGAACTGGACATGGAACAACAGACTGGTTCCAAATAGGAAAAGGTGTACGTCAAGGTTGTATATTGTCACCTTGCTTATTTAACTTATATGCAGAGTACATCATGAGGAACGCTGGGCTGGAAGAAGCACAAGCTGGAATCAAGATTGCTGGGAGAAATATCAATAACCTCAGATATGCAGATGACACTACCCTTATGGCAGAAAGTGAAGAGGAACTCAAAAGCCTCTTGATAACAGTGAAAGAGGAGAGTGAAAAAGTTGGCTTGAAGCTCAACATTCAGAAAACAAAGATCATGGCATCTGGTCCCATCACTTCATGGGAAATAGATGGAAAAACAGTGGAAACAGTGTCAGCCTTTATTTTTTTGGGCTCCAAAATCACTGCAGATGCTGATTGCAGCCAGGAAATTAAAAGACGCTTTCTCCTTGGAAGGAAAGTTATGACCAACCTAGATAGTATATTAAAAAGCAGAGACATTGCTTTGCCAACCAAGGTCCATCTAGTCAAGGCAATGGTTTTTCCCGTGGTCATGTATGGCTGTGAGAGTTGGACTGTGAAGAAAGCTGATCGCCGAAGAATCGATGCTTTTGAACTGTGGTGTTGGAGAAGACTCTTGAGAGTCCCTTATACTGCAAGGAGATCCAACCAGTCCATTCTAAAGGAGATCAGTCCTAGATGTTCATTGGAGGGACTGATGCTAAAACTGAAACTGCAATACTTTGGCCACCTCATGCTACGAGTCGACTCACTGGAAAAGACTCTGATGCTGGGAAAGGTTGGGGGCGGGAGGAGAAGGGGACGACCGAGAATGAGATGGCTGGATGGCATCATCGACTCTGTGGACATGAGTTTGAGTGTACTCCGGGGGTTGGTGATGGACAGGGAGGCCTGGCGTGCTATGATTCATGGGGTCGCAGAGAATAGGACACGACTGAGCCACTGAACTGAACTGAACTGAACTAGGTTGGTCATAACTTTTCTTCCAAGGAGTAAGCGTCTTGTAATTTCATGCCTGCTATCACGATCTGCAGTGATTTTGGAGCCCAGAAAAATAAAGTCTGACACTGTTTCCGCATCTGTTTCCATGAAGTGATGGGACCAGAAGCCATGATCTTAATTCTTTGAATTTTGAGCTTTAAGCAAACTCTTTCACTCTCCTCTTTGACTTTCATCAAGAGGTTTTTTAGTACCTCTTCACTTTCTGCCATAAGGGTGGTGTCATCTGCATATATGAGGTTATTGAAATTTCTCCCTGCAATCTTGATTCCAGCTTGTGTTTCCTCCAGCCCAGTATTTCTCATGATATGCTCCACATATAAGTTAAATAAGCCAGGTGACAATATACAGACTTGACATCCACCTTTTTCTATTTGGAACCAGTCTGTTTTTCCATGTCCAGTTCTAACTGTTGCTTCCTGACCTTCATATAGGTTTCTCAAGAGGCAGGTCAGGTGGTCTGGTATTTCCATCTTTTTCAGAATTTTCCACAGTTTGTTGTGATCCACACAGTCAAAGGCTTTGGCATAGTCAATAAAACAAAAATAGATGTTTTTCTGGAATTCTCTTGCTTATTTGATGACGGAGTAGATGTTCACAATTTGACCTCTGGATCCTCTGTCTTTTCAAGCTGGTATTAGTAAAGGCAGAGGAACCAGAGATCAAATTGCCAACATCTGAACTATATACAGCTCATATATCTTGTCAGAAAATCTGCACCCTAGTTTTTCATGTGAAATGAACAAAAATCCTTATTTCATGTCAAAACGTCCTCATCAGATTTTTATATGTGAGATATAGAGAATTCCATATTACATGCAGGTCAATATGCTAGCAGGTCTAAATAGTGATAAAGAGAGAATTCCATATAACTGGAAATGGCAACCCACTCCAGTGTTCTTGCCTGGAGAATCCCAGGGACGGGGGAGCCTGGTGGGCTGCCGTCTATGGGGTCACACAGAGTTGGACACGACTGAAGTGACTTAGCAGCAGCTGGAACTATTTCACCAAAATATAAAAAATACTATATTTTATGTCAGAAAGAAAGTGCCTTGGTTTTATATGTGAAATTTAGAGGAGTCCAAAGTGCACGTGAGACTATCTGCACCCATATTTTCATGAATTAATTGCTGAGGTTCCATATTCCATGTGTGAACATTTTCACCCAGGTTTTCCATGAAAGAAATAGGGATGATTCCCTATTTCATGCGGAGAAAATGACATCCAGATTTTGATATGTGAAATATACAGATTTCCATAGTTCACGTGGGAAATCCAAAATCTAGAAATTCACATGTTACTATAGAGATGTACACATTTCCATGTAGAAATATTGGCACCCAGACAATCATGTGACAAAGTTTATTCCATATTTCATGTTTGGAAAACTTCACATGGACTTTCATAAGTGAAATACAGAGAAATCTAAATTTCAATAAGGAAGTAAGGTATCAGACAGACAAAAAATAAGTCAAATCTACGTTTGACTGCCCAACCCAGATCTTAGTTTCTGAATCATCAGTTCAATTCGGTTTCTCAGTCGTGTCTGACTCTTAGCGACCCCATGAACCACAGCACGCCAGGCCTCCCTGTCCATCACCAACTCCCAGAGTCTAACTAAACTTATGTCTATTGAGTGCGTGATGCCACCTTACCATCTCATTCTCTGTCGTCCCCTTCTCCTGCCTTCAATCTTTCCCAACATCAGGTTCTTTTCAAATGAATCAGTTCTTCTGAATCATGGGCAATTCCATGTTTTATGTGCGAAAAATCGGACACAGGTTTTCAAATATGAATAATAGAGGCTTTGTAATTCATATGAGCAAAACTGTCCTCAGGTTTTCAAATGTGAAATATATGAGATTCCATATTTATTTTCGGAAGATTGTTTCGGTGAAATATAGAGAAGTCTATTGCTCAATCATGAAACTCATATTCTTTTAAATGAAATAGAAGATTTCATTGTTCTTATAGCAAAATCAATGCCATTTTTCAAATATGAAGTGCACAGCATTCTGTATTTCATGAAGGAAAGCGGCACACGGATTTTCAAATGTGAAATCTGAAAATAACATCAAGATTTTCTTATTTCATGCAGAAAATTCTGTGTCCATACTTCCATAGGATATACAGAAAATTCCCTACTTCAAATTGAAAAATCTGTCCACAGGTTTTCATATGTGAATTATAGAGAGTTTCATATTTCATGTCCTAAAATCTGCACCTAGAGTTTCATATGAAACAGAATTCTATCTTTCAAGTAGGATTATCTGGTGTGATTTCAATATATGAAACAGAAATTTCGATAGTGCATCCATAATCACATGTTATTTCACATAAGAAAAAAGTGTATCCCTAGATTTTCATATCTGAAACGTAAAATATTTCATGTCATTTTTCATGTCCATATCCCATGTCAAAATATTTTTGTACAGATGCATGAAATATTGAAATATTGTACAGATGCATGAAATATTGAAACTGTCAAAGTTTTAGTGGAAAGTTCTGTACCAAGACTTTCATTAATGAAGTAGAGAAACTTCCATATTTCATGCAGGAATATCTAATTTTTCTGTGGACACAAAGAGATTTCCATGTTTCAAGTTCGAAAATTTCATCCCGATTAATACATGTGAAATAGAGTTGCTGGTGATATTCTGTCACTCAGTCATGTCCAACACTTTGCAATACTGTGGACAGCAGCGCTCCAGACCTCCTTATCCTTTACTGTCTCCAATAATTTACTTAGACTCAAGTTCATCGAGTCAAGTGATGCTGTCCAACGATCTCACACCCTGTCGCCCACTTCTCCTCCTGTCCTCCAACTACTCATATCAGAGCCAATAATAATTATTATGTTTTTAGTGACAAGGCATAACCTCAATCTCTTCTCATGTATTATTTCTTCACACCAGGGTAGCCAAAATATTGGAATTTCAGCTTCAACATCAGTCTTTCCAATGAATGTTGAGGGTTAGTTTCCTTTAGGATTGCTGGGGTTGATCTCCTTGCTGGACAAGGGTCTCTCAAGAGCCATCTTTAGCACCCAGTTGCAAAGTCTCGATTATTTGGCACTCAGCCTTCTTTATAGTGAATCTGAAGGCAATGGCAAGCCACTCCAGTACTCTTGCCTGGAGAATCCCATGAATGGAGGAGCCTGGTGGGCTGCAGTCCATGGGGTCGCTAGGAGTTGGACACGACTGAGCGACTTCACTTTCACACATTGGAGAAGGAAATGGCAACCCACTCCCGTGTTTATGCCTGAAGAATCCCAGGGACGGGGCAACCTGATGAGCTTCCGTCTGTGGGGTCACACAGAGTCGGACACGACTGAAGTGACTTAGCAGCAGCAGCAGTACATCCATACATGTCTATGGGTAAAACCGTAGCTCTGACTATATGGACGTTTGTTGCCAAAGAGATGACTCTGGTTTTCAGTACATTGTGTCTAGGCTTATCAGAGCTTTTCTTCCCAGGAGAAGGGCTTTTTATTTCATGGCTGTAATCACTGTCCCCAGAGATTTTGGAGCTAAAGAAAGCTGTCCATCACTATTTTAATTTTTACCCTTTCTATTTGCCAAAATACTACTAGTTTTGTTCTGCCTCATTTCATAACCAAGGCCAACCATGCCCATTGTACCAGGTTATCTCTTAACTCTCCAATTTACATTCCAGAACCCTATAATTAAATGGACATCTTTTCTCGGTGTTATTTCTAGAAATACTTGCAGGTCTTCCTAAAATCATTCAAGCTCCCTGGTAACATAGATGCTGAAGGATTGAAATGCAGAGACTTTCATTTTTAAGGTAGGAAATTCTGCAACCATATGTTCATGTTCAAGAAGGGGAACTCCTCATTCCTTGTAGGAAAAACAACTCTCCTGATTTTCATCTGTGAAGTGTAGAAAATTCTATATGCAATGTAGGAAAAAAATCTTCTCCAAATTTTCATATGTAAACTCTAGAGAACTGATATTTCAAATAGGAATATAGGCATTGATTTCCTATGTGAAATAAGAGACTTTTAGATTTTCCTGATTTTCTTTCATAAGGGTGGTATCATCTGCATCTTTGCAGTGACAATACAGCCTTGACCTACTTCCATGCCTTGTTCTAACTGTTGTTTTCTGACCTGCATACAGGTTTCTCAAGAGACAAGTCAAGAGATATTCCCATCTCTTGAAGAATTTTCCAAAGTGTATTGTGATCCAGAGTCTCAAAGGCTTTGGCATAGTCAATAAAGCAGAAATAGATGATTTCTGGAACTCTCCAGTTTTCTCAGAGATCCAGCAGAGGTCTGCAATTTCATCTCTGATTCCTCTGCCTTTTCCAAAACCAGCTTGAACATCTAGAAGTTCACGGTTCACATATTGTTGAACCCTGCCATGGAGAATTTTGAGCATTACTTTATTAGCACGTGAGATGAAGGCAATTGTGTAATAGTTTGAGTGTTCTTTGGCATTTTCCTTCTTTGGGATTGGAATGAAAACTGACCTTTTCCATTCCTTGGCCATTGCTGAGTTTTCCAAATTTTCTGGAGCAGCGAGCTGTGGCTGTGTGGCACTGGAGCAACCAGTTGTCAAGAGGAGATATCCAACAACCAACATAAGGGGCAGAGGCTGTTCTTTGCTGTAGGAGCAGTGAAGAGATACTCCACGACCAAAGTAAGAGAACCCCCAGTAGATAGTAGGTGCTGAGAGAGGGCATGCAAAGGCAGAAAGACTGAAACCACCATCACAGAAACCTAACCAAACCATCACATGGACCACTGCCTTGTCTAACTCAGTGATACTAAGACATGTTGTGTAGGGCCACACATGAGAGGCATCCACACATATTCACTGGGAAAAACCTGCTTTGCGTATATGGACCTTTGTCGACAAAATGATGTCTCTGCTTCTAAGTATATTGTGTCTAGGTTTGTCATAGCTTTTCTTCCTGGGAGTGAGAGTCTTTTATTTTCGTGGCTGTAATCACTGTCCCCAGTGATTTTTGAGCCCAAGAACACTGTCGCTGTTTCCATTTTTAATCTTTCTATTTGCAAAACTCTACCTTTAGCCTTTGTTTTGCATCATTTTGTACCCCAAATCCAAACTTCTCTGTTACTCCACGTATAGCTTTACTTCCTGTTTTTACATCACAGTCAGCTATGGTGAAAAGGACATCTATTTTGGTGTTAATTTTATAAATTCTTGGAGGTTTTCCTAAATGTATGAAAGTTGCCTGGTGGCTTTGATGGTAAAGAATTGAAATACAGAAACTTGTATTCTTCATCTAGATAATCTACACCCAGATTTTCATAAAAAATTAGGGAATTCCACATTCACAGTAGCAAACATAACCATCCTGAATTTCAAATGTGAATTATAGAGAATTCCAACTTTCAAATAGAACTGACACCTAGATTTTCATATGTGAAATTAGAGAATCGTATAGGAAAATCTACACCTAGATTCTTGTATGTGAAATATAGAGAATTTATATTTTGTTTAGAAATATTGCCCTTGATTTTCATATTTGAAAATATAGGAATACCATATTTCAAATAGTAAATCAACATCTGGATATTCAATGTAATACAAGAATTTCATTTTACATGGAATACATTTACGTATTTAGAGTTCATTTATTCATAATTTTTTATCATATATTTATTTACTTATGGCTGCACTGAGTCTTCATTGCTGCACACAAAGTTTCTCTGTTCCGGTAATTGGGGTCTACTCTTTATTGCAGTGAGCTAGCTTCTCATGGCAGTGCCTTCTCTTCTGGAGCACAAGCTCTAAAGCGCTCAGGTTCAGTAGTTTGGGCACACAGGATTATCTACTTTGGTAGCGTGTGAGGTCTCCTCAGACCAAGGATCAAACCCATATCCCCTGCATTGACAGGTAAATTCTTAAGCCACTGGATCACTGGCGAAGTCCAGAAGGCTTTTTTATTTTTTTAGTACCTCTTAAAATTTTTATTTATTTTAATTGGGGGCTAATTACTTTATAATATTGAAGTGAGGTTTCGGTACATTGACATGAATCAGCCATTGTTCACATTTATTCTTGATGCTGAACATTCCTTCCACCTCCCTCCCCAGCCCAAACCTCCGGATCATCCCAGTGCACCAATCCTGAGCACCTTGTCTCATGTATCGAATCCAAACTGGTGATCTGTTTCACATATGATAATATACATGTTTCAATGCAATCCTCTCAATACATGTTTCAATGTGATCATCCCACCCATGCCTTCTCCCACAGAGTCCAAAAGACTGTTCTATTCATTTGTGTCTTTATTGTTGTCTCACATATAGGGTCATTAATCTCGTATTTTGAAATTCCACATATATGCATGGAATATATAGTGGTGTTTTTTGTTCTGACTTACTTCTTTGTGTGATAGGATACTGTTTCATTCACCTCGTTAGAACTAATTCAAATGAATTCTTTTTAATGACCGAGTAATATGCCTTTGTGTATATGTACCAAAGATTTCTTATCCATTTTATGCCAGTGGACATCTAGGTGGCTTCCATGTCCCAGCCATTATAAAGAGTGCTGTGATGAACATTAGGGTACACGTGTCTGTTTCAATTCTGGTTTCCTTGGTGTGATTGTCCAGCAGTGGGATTGCTAGGTCATATGGCAGTTCTGTTTCCAGTTTTTTAACTAATCTCCACAATGTTCTCCATAGTGCCTGTACTAGTCCGCAGTCCCACCAACAGTGTAAGAGGGATCCCTTTTCTCCACACCCTCTCCAGAATTCATTTTGTGTAGACTTTTTCGTAGTATCTATTCTGACCGGCATGAGATGGCATCTCATTGCTAGCTTCATTCTTTTAGATGTGGATGACCAGTTTTCCCAGTGCCACTTGTTTAAGAGATCGTCTTTTTACCATTGTACATACGTGCCTCCCTTGTCAAAGAGAAGTTGTCCATAGGTGTGTGATTTTATATCTGGGCTTTCTATTTTGTTTCGTTGATCTATATTTCTGCCTTTGTGCCAGTACCATACTGTCATTTTGATTACAGCTTTGTAGTATAGCCTGAAGTCAAGCAGGTTCATTCCTCCAGGTCCATTCTTCTTTCTCAAGATTGCTTTGGTTATTCAAGGTTTTTGGTATGTCCATACAAATTGTGCCATTATGTTTTTATAGTTCTGTGAAAAATACCGTTGGTAGCTTGATAGGGAGCACAATGAATCTATAGATTGCTTTACGTAATATACTAATTTTCACTGTTTTGATACTTCCAATCCATAAACATGGAATATTTCTACATCTCATTGTGTCCTCTCTGATTTCTTTCATCAGTGTTTTATAGTTTTCAACATAGAGGTCTTTTGTTACTTTAGGTCTATTTATTCCTAAGTATTGTATTCTTTTCATTTCAATGGTGAATGGGAATGTACCTTAATTTATCTTTCTGCTTTCTAATTTTTAGTGTATAGATATACAAGGGATCTCTGGATGTTAATTTCATATCTTGAAACTTTACTCATTGCTTAGCTCTAGTCATTTTCTGCTGGAGTCTTTATGGTTTTCTATGTAGAGGATCATGATATCGGCACAGAGTGAGAGTTTTAATTCTTCTTTTCCAATCTTGATTCCTTTTATTTCCTTTTTCTCTCTAATTGCTGTGGCTAAAACTTCCAAATCTGTGTTTAATAGTAGTGATGAGAGTGGGCAACCTTGTCTTGTTTCTGACTTTAGGGGGATTGCTTTCAATTTTTCACCATTGAGCATCAATCATCTCTGCTGTAGGTTTGTCATATATATATATATATATATATATGTATATATATATATATAATTATTATTATGTTTAGCTATGGTCCTTCTATTCCTTCTTTCCGGAGTATTTTTATCTTAAATGGATTTTGAATTTTGTCAAAGGCCTTCTCTACATCTATTGAGATAATCACATGGTTTTTATCTTTCAATTTAATGTGGTGTTAAGATGTTAATGTGCTGTATTATATTGATTGACTTCTATGTAAACCCGGGGCGAATTCATGTCAATGTATGGCAAAACCAACCAATATAGTATTGTAAAATAATTTGCCTCCAATAAAAAATAAATTAATTACCAAAAAAAAAGAATATTAAAGAAAACTTGTATCCCTGAGATAAAGACCACTTGGTCATGATATATGATCTATTTAATATGCTGTTGGATTCTGTTCGCTAGGATTTTGTTACGGATTTTTGCATCTATGTTCATCAGTGTTATTGGTCTTAGTGTCTTTTTTTGTGGCATCTTTGTTCGGTTTTGGTGTTAGGGTGATGGAGTCCTCATAGAATGAGTTTGGAAGTTTACCTTACTCTGAAAGTTCTGGAAGAATTTGAGTAGAATAGGTGTTAGCTCCCCTCAATTTTTTTTAGAATTCAGCAGTGAAGCCACCTGATTCTGGGCTTTTGCTTGCTGGGAGAGTTATGATTATAGTTTCAATTTCCATGCATGTGAAATGTCTGTTGTGTTTCTATTTCCTCCCGCTTCAGTTTTGGAAAGTTATACTGCTCTAAGAATTCCTCCGTTTCTTCCAAGTTGTCTGCTTTATTGGCATATAGTTATTGATAGTAGCCTTTTATGATCCTTTGCATTTCTGTGTTGCTTGTGTGATTTCTCCATTTTCATTTCTAATTTTGTTGACTTGATTCTTCTTCCTTTGTTTCTTGATGACTCTGGCCATTGGATTTTCAATTTTACTTATCATCTCAATGAACCATCTTTTAGCTTTGTTGATTTTTTGCTATGGTCACATTTGTTTCTTTTTAATTTATTTAGCTACTAATTTTTATAATTTTTTCCTTCTACTGGCCATGACATTCTTCATTTCGTCCTCCAGGTGAGAACACATCCCAGCTTATCCTGTCACCCTAACACTGTGGGGCCAGGAAGAGCGAGAGGACCAACCGAAGTCATCCTTTGTAGAATCCTGATACCCAAGCCAAGATTTAAGGGATTAGATCTGGCCTGATGAACTATCGAAGTAGGTTCGTGAACCTGTACAGGAGACAGAAATCAAGACCACCCCCAAGATAAAGAAATGCAAAGCAAAACAAAATGACTGTCTGGGGAGGCCTTCCAAATAGTTGTGAAAACACAGGAAGTGAAAAACAAAGGTGAAAAGGAAATATATACCCATTTGAATGCAGATTTCCAAAGAATAGCAAGGAGAGATAAGCCTTCCTCAGTGATCAATGCAAAGAAATAGAGGAAAACTATAGTATGGGAAAGACTAGAGATCTCTTCAAGGAAATTAGAGAACCCAAGGGAATTTTTCATGGAAAGATGGGCTCAATAAAGTACAGAAATGGTAGCGATGTCACAGAAGCAGAAGATAAAAAGAAGAGGGGTCAAGAATACACAGAAGAACTGTACAAAATGATCTTTATGACCCAGATAATCATGATGGTGTGATCACTCACCAAGAGCCAGACATCTTGGAATGTGAAGTCAAGTCTGCCTAAGGAAGCATCACTACAAACAAAGCTAGTGGAGGTGATGGAATTCCAATTGAGCTATTTCAAACCCTGAAAGATAATGTTGTGAAAGTTCTGCACTGAGTATGGCAGCAAATATGGAAAACTAAACAACGGACTCTTAAACAAAATATTCTTTCATATTTTCAATGCAAAGGACCTTGCTTATTGAATTGTATAGCAAACTTCTTAAAGAGACACTCCTAAAAGTGCTTCTAGTCATGAATTCCCAAAAATGGATAGAAAAAAAGCCCTTTGTCCTCATCTTGCTGAACTCTCACAGAATAAGTCTTCCTCATAGAGAAATTCTTGTATTCTCCCCAAATTCCACGTTGTATTTTTTATGCAATAATCAAGCTTTTACACTCTAAGACAATGTTCTATTTTGTTCTACGATTCTACTTCCCCAGTCTGCTATAAGGTTAGAATCACTTCACTACGCACTACTTGGTTGCAAACTCAAAAATGACAGAATGACCTTAGTTCATTTCCAAGGCAAACCACTCAAAATCAAAGTAATGCTAGTCTCTGCCTTGAATCCTGAAGAAGTTCAGATTGATCAGTTCGATGAAGACCAAGAGGAACTCCTAGAGCTAGCAGCAAGTGAAAGATGTCCTAATTACCATAAGGGGTTGGAATGCAAAAGGAGAAAGGCAAGAGATACCTGGAGTAACAGGGAAGTTTGACCTTGGAATACAAAATGAAGCAGAACAAAAAGTAATCAAACTGTGCCAAAAGAATGCACAGGTGATAGCAAAGATCTTTTGACATCCACACAAGAGATGGCTTGACACATGGGCATCACCAAATGGTTCCTAATGGTATCAACCTGACTATATAATCAAGATCGAGAAGTGTATAACATCGGGGGGAAAAAAATCTGGAGCTTACTGTGGATTAGATCATCACCAACACACGGCAAAATTCAGAAGGCCAGGTGCACAACTACTAGGTCAGCCAGGGACTCAAAAAGTCAAATCTTAAATGAATATGCAGTGTAGATGGCAAAGAGATTCCAGCATTTATATCTAGTAAAGAGACAGCCTCAATAACTAGGGAAAGAGGTCCAATATATTGTACAGCAAGGAGTGAATGAAACAATGCCAAAGAAAACGAAAAGCATGGGGAAAGACATAAAAATAGCTGAGGAAAGAAGAGCAGCAGAAAGCGAGTGGAAAAGGCAAAGGTACCACAACAAAGTTGAAAATTCCAGAGAAGAGAAAGGGGATGTAAAGCACTCCTGCAGTACACAATGCAAAGGTATAGAAGTAAACAAGAGAAGGGGAAAGAATAGTGATCTCTTAAGAAACTGGAATATGTAAATGCAACATGTCATCCAAAGGTGGGCTCAGTAACGGACAGAATCTTGAAAGACCTAAAAGAAGCAAAAGAGAACAAGAGAAGATGGAAAGAATGCAAAGCACTGCAGGACAATAAAGATCTTACTGACCGAGATGGCCAGAACACTGTGATCATTCACACAGAGCCAGCCATTCTGGAGTGTGAATTCAAGTGGGCCTTACAAAGCACTGCTGTCTACAAAGCTAATGCAGGTGATGGAATTCTGTCAGTGCTGCACAGAATTCCAAAAGATGATGTTATGAAAGTGCTACACTCACTATGTCAACAAATGTGGAAAGCCTAGCAGTGGTCACAGGAGTGGAAAAAGGGAATCCTTATCTCAGTTCCCAAGAAAGACAGAACTAATGACTGTTAAAGCCACTACACACTTCGCTCATTGTCTAAGCAAGTAAAGTTATGGTCAAAATCCAATAAGCTTCTCTTAAACATTACATGAACTGAGGAACTCCAGATGTTCAATCTGGGTTCAGACACATCAGAGGAAAAAGAGTTGAAATGATAACCTTTTGTCGGATCTTAGAAGCCAAAGAAGTACCAAATTTCGTTGATCACTCTCAGCAAATTTGGAAACTCAACCATGGCCATAAGACTGGAAATGTCAGCATTTATTTCACTCCCAAAGAAAGGCAATGCCAAAGAATTTTAAAACTACCGCACAAATGCACTCATCTAACATGCTAGTAAAGTAACACTTAAAATTCTCCAAGCCAGGCTTTAGCAATATATGACCCAAGAACGTCCAGATGTTCAAGCTGGTTTTAGAAGAGGCAGAGGAACCACAGATCAAATTGCTAATATCTGCTCGATCATCAAAAAAGAAAGAGACTTCCAGAGAATCATCTATTTCTGCTTTATTGACAATGTCAAGCTTTTCGATGTGAGGATCACAATAAACTGTGGAAAATTCTAAAAGGGATGGGAATATCAGACCCCCCGACGTGCCCCTTGAGAAATCTGTATGAAGGCCAGGAAGCAACAGTTAGAACAAGACATGAAAAACAGACTGCTTAAAGAGAGGAAATGGAGTACATCAAGGCTGCATATTGCCACCATACTTACTTAACTTATATGCAGAGTACATCATGAGAAATGCTGGATTGGAGGAAGCACAAGCTGGAATCAAGATTGCTGGGAGAAATGTCACTAAAATCAGATATGTAGATATCTGATACCCTTATGGGAGAAAGTGAAGAAAGATTAAAGAGCCTCTTGTTGAAAGTGAAAGAGGAGAGTGAAAAAGTTGGTTTAAAGCTAAACATTCTGAAAACTAAGATCATGGCATCCGCTCCTATCACTTCACGGCAAATAGAAAGGGAAAATGTGGAAAGCAGTGACATATTTTCTTCTTGTGCTCTAAAATCACTCCAGACAGTGACTTCGGCCATCAAATTAGAAAACAAATATTACCGGCAGAAAAACTAGGAGAAATGTAGACATGCGTGAAAAAGCAAAGGCACCAGTTGGCTCACAAACTGTCGTATAGTCATGTCTATGGTCTTTGTGGTATTCACATAGAGTTGATTGAGCAGGACCATAAAGGTGGCAGAACCCTGATGAATTGATGGCTTTGATTTGTGGTACTGGAGAAGATTCTTGAGAGTTCCTTGGACAGTAAGGAGATCAGATTAGTCAGTCTTCAAGGAAATCAGCCCAAAATACACTTTTTAAGAACTGTTACTGAAGCTGAAGCTCTAATACTTTGTACATCTAATGCAAAGAGCCAATTCACTGGAAAAGACTCTGATGATGGGAAATATTGAAGGTAGAAGGAGAAGAGTGTGACAAGAATGAGTGTGTTGGATGGCATCACCGCCAATGCAATGGATGCGAACTTGGGCAACTCTGGGAGATGGTGGTGCATATTGAGACTTGCCTGATGCAGTCCATGACATCACAAGGAGTCAGATATGCCTTGGCCTCTAAACAACAAAAGGGTGTGTCCTAATTGCATTCTTACATGTTTAACTCTCAAGATTTTCCAGCAGCACCTATAAAGGATGATATATTGTCTCCATTTTATATTGTTGCCTCCTTTGTCATAGATTAGGTAAGAATTTGGACAAGAGATTATTTCAGGGTCTTCTATGTGTTCCATTGGCATGTATTGCCTTTGTGTGTGTGTGTGTGTGCAAGTTTCACGTTGTGTGGTTACAACACCTTTGTATTACAAACTGAACTCAGGAAATTTGATTCCTCCAGGACTGTTTATTCTTTCTCATGATAGCATGGCCATTCAAGACCTTTTACGTTTCTAAACAAGTTGTGAGAAAAATAAAAAAGTTGTCTAGTTGTGTCAAAAACGTCATTGGTAATTTCAAAGCAATTACTTTGAATCTGTAAACTGCTATTTCTCGCACAGCAGTTTTCACTCTGTATCTCTCCATTTATTTTGTCACCCTTGATTTGTTTCCTTCATGCCTTATTCAATTCAGCACACAAATATTTTCTCAGGTTTATTCTCAGGAATATTATTCTTGTTGAAGTGGAGAATGGGATTCCTTTCTTAATTTCTGTTTTTGATGTCAATGTATAGGAATGCAAGAGATTTGTGCGTAGTATCATATCACCTGCAAGCAGTGACGGTTTTACCTCTTATTTTCCCTTTTATTTTAAACTTTTAAAAAACTTCTTCTTCTTCCTCTCTGATTGCAGTAGCTAGGTGTCTCAAGACTATGTTGAATAACAGTGGTGAATAGGGAGCATCTTTCTCTTATTCATGAATTAGGGGTCATGGTTTCAGATTTTTATCATAGAGAACTCTGCTCATGTTGGGTTTATCCATACATGGCCTTCATTAAGTCAAAGAAGATTCCCTCTGTCCCCACTCCCTCTACAGGTTTGATCATAAGTGGGTGTTAAATATTGTCAATTTATTTTCTGCATCTATATCCTAAAGAGACTCAACACCTCTCCTTGGAATACTTAGGTATCTTTCTGTTTGTTTGTTTTTCCTCCTTTGGCCACATGATACAAAAAGCTGACATATTAAAGAAGGTCCTGATGCTGGGAACAATTGAAGATAAAAGCAGAAGTGGGTAGCAGATGATGGAATGGTTAGATAACATCATCAATTCTACGGATGGAAATCTGAACAAATTGTGGGAGAGAGTGAAGGGAAGTCTGGAAAGCTAAAGTCCATGGGGTGGCAAAGAGCCAGAGCTGACTTACTGACTGAATAACAAAAAAATTTCTCCTTCTGTTCTTGACAGGAGTATTTCTGACTACTTCCTTTTCTATCCCACCTCACTCTGTCCAGATTCCAAGTTATGGTACTTCTACTCCGTATCATGTTGAGATTCAGCCACATTTTTCTGTCTTTCTTGCCACCAACCTGGCCAAATATTCGTGTGCTTTTTGAACTCCGTATGATTCAGTGGTCTCCTAACCATTCTCCAGCATCCTCATATTTTCCTCAGACAGTCTCTGTCTTGCTAGAGTCAGATAAAATTATCACTCACCAGCTAAGTTGTGTGATAAAAAGCAGGATCTTCAGAACTGACTCTAAGGATTCTCAACTGTACCTTATTCACACTCTTCAAATTGTTCCTTTAACTCTCCTTTCTTCAGACACACTGATGTTTCATTCTGTTCTGTTCATCTCGGTCTCACTCTGTGTGCATATGCCATTCTTCTGCTTCCCTTGGTTTCTCTTTGCTGCTAATATATATGAGATCCTATTTTAAATTCCTAATGAAGATTTAATATTCTTTGTTTTACACATTGTTGTGTGATGACTATTCCAGATTGACTTGTATGATGTTCTTTGATATGATGTGTTCTCCAGTTGAAATAAAATATCATATCTCATATCTATTTCTGCTTGTGACTTTAATCACCTCTCCTCAGGACTAGAGGTCTATATTTGAAAAGTACAGCCTAAATAATGGAACAAATAAGAAACAAAATTTTGAATATATAAATCTTAATAAATTCTAGATTTGAAAAGAAAATTCCCTCCTAGAATTTAGTATATTGTTTGCAAGCTAAAAATTCCAACTTTGTATATCCATCCCAAGATCAGCCAAAAAATATCATCAGCTTATTTGAAAGGAATATTTTAAAGTGACTCTTAAGGAAAATGCAAAAAAGCAACAGACAAACAATTAATCTGAAACATATAAAAACAACTACTGCAGTTCAATTTCAGAAAAATTCATGACCCAATCAAAAATTGGGCCAAAGAACTAAACAGAGATTTCTCCAAAGAAGATCATACACGTGGCTACCAAACATATGAAAAGATGCTCAACAACATTCATTATCAGAGATGCAAATCAAAATCACAATGAGGTACTATTTCATTCCAGTCAGAATGCCTGCTATCCAAAATCTACAAGCAATAAATGCTAGAGAGGTTGTGCAGAAAAGGGAATTCTCTTATACTGTTGGGGGAATGCAAACTAGTACAGCAACTATGGAGAATACTGTGGAGAGTCCTTAAAAAAAAAAAACTGGAATAGAACTGCCTTATGATCCAGCAATTACACTGCTGGGCATATACCCAGAGGAAACCAGAATTGTAAGAGACACGTGTACCTCAATGTTCATCGCAGCACTATTTATAATAGCCAGGATATGGAAGCAACCTACATGTCCATCAGCAGACAAACGGATAAGAAAGTTGTGATACCTATACACAGTGGAATATTGAGTTAAGTTCAGTTCAGTCACTCAATCGTGTCCGACTCTTTGTGACCGAATGAGTCACAGTACTCCAGGCCTCCCTGTCCATCACCAACTCCTGGAGTTCACTCAAACTCATATCCATTGAGTCAGTGATGCCATCCAGCCATCTCATTCTCTGTTGTCCCCTTCTCCTCCTGCCCCCAATCCCTCCCAGCATCAGGGTCTTTTTCAATGTGTCAATACTTCACAAGAGGTGGCCAAAATATTGGAGTTTCAGCTTCAGCATCAGTCCTTTCAATGAACACCCAGGACTGATCTCATTTGGAATGGACTGTTTGGATCTCCTTGCAGTGAAGGGATTCTCAAGAGCCTTCTCCAACAACACAGTTCAAAAGCATCAATTCTTCGGCCCTCAGCTTTCTTTACAGTTCAACGCTCACATCCATACATGATCACTGGAAAGACCAGAGCCTTGACTGGAAAGACATTTGTTAGCAAAGTAATGTCTCTGCTTTTTAATATGCTGTCTATGATGGTCATGACTTTCCTTTCAAGGAGTAAACGTCTTTTAATTTCATGGCTGCAGGCACCATCTGCAGTGATTTAGGAATCCAGAAAAATAAAATGGGACACTGTTTCCAGTGTTTCCCCCTTTATTTGCCCAACGTGATGGGGCCAGCTATCATTAACATTTTCTGAATGTTGAGCTTTAAGCCAACTTTTTAAATCTCCTCTTTCACTTTCATCCAGAGGCTTTTTAGTTCCTCTTCACTTTCTGCCATAAGGGTGGTGTCATCTGCATATCAGAGGCTATTGATATTTCTCCCAGGAATCGTTATTCCACCTTGTGCTTCTTCCCGCCCAGCATTTCTAGTGATGTCCTTTGCATAAGTTCCATAAGCAGGCTGACACTATATAACCTTGAGTACTCCTTTTCCTATTTGGAACCAGTCTGTTGTTCCAGTGGTAGACTCTTACTCAGCCATTAAAAATAATACATTTGAATCAGTTTTAATGAGGTGGATAAAACCAGAGCCTATTATACAGAGTGAAATAAGACAGAAAGAAAAACACCAATACAGTATACTAACATATATTTATGGAATTTAGAAAAATGGTAATGATAATCCTATAAGCAAGACAGCAAAAGAGACACAGATGTATAGAATATACTTTGGACTCTGTGGGTGGGGTATGATATGGGAGAATGTCATTGAAGCATGTAAATTATCACATGTGAAATAATTTCTGGTCCGTTTTTGATGTATGATATAGGCTGCTCAGGGCCAGTGCACTGGGATGACCCAGAGAGATGGGATGGGGAGGGAGGTGGGAGCGGGGTTCAGGATGGGGAACACATGAACACCCATGGCAGATTGATGTCAATATATGGCAAAACCAATACACTACTGTAAAGTAAAAAACAAAACAAACAAACAAACAAAAAAACCACTGAAAATAAAAGCTAAGAACATATAAAAGCCAAAAAAAAAAAAAAAACTCAGAAGACTGCATCAAGAATAGTAAATAATAGCAGACATGGGCATTTCTCCTTTAGAGAAATTGTGGTTAGAGTAAAAATATTTTTCACTTTCCTTTTCTTGGTGGTATTTGCTATTCTGTAGTGGGAATGTTTTCATCAGGATCCCTTAAATAGGGTCCGTGATTGCTCTTCAAGTGACTTATTGGTGTGGATTTCATGGAGAAATGGAAAGAGGGAAGCAAGATATATCAGAAGGAATACAAAATCTAATCTCAATTGGAGAGCAACTTGCTCCATTTGAAGATAAAGCTTTCAAATTCTATCTCACTTTGAATTAAGCTATTTACTTCCAAGTCACTCACTGTCAACATTTTATTCATGGAAATGGGATTTTCACCTCTCACAGGAGGATGCTTTCATGTGACCTAAGGAAATTATTTTCAGACTAGGGAGCTTTGGAAATAGATTAGTGGCCAGGGCTTGTGAAAGTGGATGGGTGCCTAATGTAAGAGACCTGGGTAGTGCCCTGTAAAAGAGGGATAGTCTTGACACAGTCTACCAAACTTGCCACACTTCGGTTCAGTTCACTTCAATTCAGTTCACTTGCTCAGTCCTATCCGACATTTTGTGACCCCATGAATTACAGCACGCGAGGCCTCCCTGTCCATCACTAACTCCCGAGTTCACTTAAACTCATGTCCATTGAGTTGGTGATGCCATCCAGCCATCTCATTCTCTGTTATCCCCTTCTCCGCCTGCCCCCAATCCATCCCAGCATCAGAGTCTTTTTCAGTGAGTTAACTCTTCGCATGAGGTGGCCAAAGGATTGGAGTTTCAGCTTTAGCATCAGTCCTTCCAATGAACACCCAGGACTGATCTCATTTGGAATGGACTGGTTGGATCTCCTTGCAGTCCAAGGGACTCTCAAGAGTCTTCTCCAGAACCACAGTTCAAAAGCATCAATTCTTCGGGGATCAGCTTTCTTCACAGTCCAACTCTCACGTTCATACATGACCACTGGAAAAAACATAGCCTTGACAAGACGGACCTTTGTTGGCAAAGTAATGTCTCTTCTTTTTAATATGCTATCTAGGTGGGTCATAACTTTCTTTCAAAGGAGTAAGTGTCTTTTAATTTCATGGCTGCCATCAGCATCCGCAGTGATTTTGGGGCCCCCCAAAATAAAGTCTGACACTATTTCCACTGTTTCTCCATCTATTTCCCAAGAAGTGATGGTACCAGATGCCATGATCTTAACTTTCTGAATTTTAAGCTTAAAGCAGATTTTTTCACACTCTCCTCTTTTACTTTCATCAAGAGGCTTTTAGTGCCTCTTCACTTTCTACCATAAGATTGGTGTCATCTGTATATCTGAGGTTATTGATATTTCTCCTGGCAATCTTCATTCCAGCTTGTGCTTCTTCCAGCCCAGCGTTCCTCATGATGTACACTTCATATAAATTAAATAAGCAGGATCACAGTATACAGCCTTGATGTACTCCTTTTCCTATTTGGAACCATTCTGTTGTTCCATGTCCAGTCCTAACTGTTGCTTCCTGACCTGCATACAGCTTTCTCAAGAGGCAAGTCAGGTGGTCTGGTATTCCCGTCTCTTTCAGAATTTTCCACCGTTTATTGTGACCCACAGAGTTTAAGGCTTTGGCATAGTCAATAAATCAGAAATAGACGTTTTTCTGAAACTCTCTTGCTTTCTCCATGATCCAGGGGATGTTGGCAATTGGATCTCTGGTTCCTCTGCCTTTTCTAAAATGAGATTGAACATCTGGAAGTTCACATATTACTGAAGCCTGGCTTGGAGAATTTTGAGCATTATTTTACTAGCGTGTGAGATTACTGCAAGTGTGCTGTAGTTTGAGCACTCTTTAGCACTACCTTTCTTTGGGATTGGAATGAAGGCTGACCTTTTCCAGTCCTGTGGCCACTGCTGAGTTTTCCAAATTTCCTGGCATATTGACCGCAGCAATTTCTTAACATCATCTTTCAGGATTTAATATAGCTCAATTGGAATTCCATCATCTTTGTTTGTAGTGATGTTTTCTAAGGCCCACTTGACTTCACATTCCAAGGTATCATCGTGATTATCTTGGTCGTGAAGGTCTTTTCTGTACAGTTCTTCTGTGTATTCTTGCCACCTCTTCTTAATATCTTCTGCTTCTGTTAGGTCCATATGATTTCTGTCCTTTATCGAGCCCATCTTTGCATGAAATATTCCCTTGGTATCTCTAATTTTCTTGAAGAGATCTCTGCTGCTGCTGCTAAATCATTCAGTCTTATCCGATTCTGTGCGACCCCGTGGATGGCATCCCATCAGGCTCCCCCATCCCTGGGATTCTCCAGGCAAGAACACTAGAGTGGGTTGCCATTTTCGTCTCCAATGCCTGAAAGTGAAAAGTGAAATTGAAGTTGCTCAGTCGTGTCCGACTCTTAGTGATCCCATGGACTTCAGCCCACCAGGCTCCTCCACCCATGGGATTTTCCAGGCAAGAGTTCTGAAGTAGGGTGACATTGCCTTCTCTAGTCTTTCCTATTCTATTATTTTTCTCTATTTCTTTGCACTGATTGCTGAGGAAGGCTTTGTTATCTCTCCTTGTTAGTCTTTGGAACTGTGCTTTCAGATGCTTGTATATTTTCTTTTCTCCTTTGCTTTTTGCTTCTCTTCTTTTCACAGCTATTTGTAAGGCCTCCCCAGAGAGACATTTTGTTTTTTTGCATTTCTTTTCTCTGGGGATGGTCTTGATCGCTGTCTCCTGTAGAATGTCAAGAACCTCCGTCCATACTTCATCAGGCATTCTATCTGTCAGATATAGTCCCATTCATTTATTTCTCACTTCCTCTGTATAATCATAAGGGATTTGATTTAGGTCATATCTGAATGCTCTCGTGGTTTTCCCTACTTTCTTCAATTTCAGTCTGAATTTGGCAATAGGAATTCATCATCTGTGCCAGAGTCTGCTCCCGGTCTTGTTTTTGCTAACTGTATAGATCTTCTCCATCTTTGGCTACAAAGAATATAATCAATCTGATTTCGGTGTTGACCATGTGGTGATGTCCATATGGAGAGTCTTCTCTTGTTTTGTTGGAGTGGGTGTTTGCTATGATCATTGCTGTACTTCATCTCTCTTTACAAATTGGTGTTTATTCTTACTGTATGCCTGAGAAAAGGCTACCTGTGATCTTTGGACCACTACATATGGGCAGAAAGGCTGCTAAGGAGAAAAAATAGCCAAGTGGTTGGTACTGAAAATACCTAAGTATGAAAGAGCTTAGCAGTTCCAAGGAACATTATGGGAAAAATAAAAATAGGAAGACAGAGTTTTGCAGGTTTACATTTATTCCATATTTCCACCTGAAACTGTTTATGTTTTATCTGTTTCATGCAACATAATCTAAGGGAGACATCGTTAAATTTTAGAGCTTGGCAGCTGCTAGTCTGATAAATATCTTAAGTGTATAGAAGACATAGACACACAAAGGAAGTTGCTTGTTCAAGTCCAGAAAGTTATTAGTATGAGGTTTCCTCAGACACTATCCACGTGATGAAATTATAGTACGTTCTCAAGCTACTGTTAGGCTCACATTTCCCTAAGGGTGGACAAGGGACTACACCAAGCAACCTGCTACTCTTTGCAAGGCAATATTATCAATATCATCATTTTCCATATTCCCATTGTATTGTTCTCATCAGCAGTAGGAGAAGGCAATGGCAACCCACTTCAGTACTCTTGCCTGGAAAATCGTATGGACAGAACCACCTGGTAGGCTGCAATCCATGTGGTCGCGAAGAGTCTACACAACTGAGAGAATTCACTTTTGCTTTTCACTTTCATACATTGGTAAAGGAAATGGCAATCCACTACAGTGTTCTTGCCTGTAGAATCCCAAGAATAGGGGTGCTTGGTAGGCTGCCATCTATGGGGTCACACAGAGTCAGACACGACTGAAGCGACTTAGCAGTAGCAGCAATAGCAGCAGTGAAACTGTGAACATTGATCATGTTCAGGTTTGACAGAGAATTTTTTATATATAATTCTCGAGCTATAAAAATCTAGCTGTACAGCTCTTTGATGAATGAGCAATATTAAGGTTATCTGTCATTCTTGTGGCCCTATCTGTGATTATTCACCAGAACATGTCTGTGTTTAACTATGTTAGGAATTTATGAACTGTATCAATAGATATTCTTAAGTGCAATTTACACTATTTAAACCTTAGTCTAAAGAGAAGATAGAGCCAAAAATGATGGTATTGAATATTAGGAATTTTTATTAATTCACAGACTTTGGACAGACTACAGACACTGATATATCTGTGGAAACTTTTTGATGCTTCTGGGAGCTTTTGAAGATTAAAATACGTCTGATCTAGGCCTTCACGTAATGACTACATTTCAGTAGGAGACACTGGGAAAGAAGGGAAGGACACCTCTGGCAGAAGGAACACTGACAAGACCCGGAATAGGAAAAGAAAAAAAAAAAAAACATTGAATTTACGTGTACCTAAATCACATAACTTTCCTTCCAAGGAGTAAGCGTCTTTTAATTTCATGGCTGCAATCAGCATCCTCAGTGATTTTGGAGCCCAAAAAAATAAAGTCTGACACTGTTTCGACTGTTTCCCCATCTATTTCCCAAGAAGTGATGGGACCAGATGCCATGATATTCGTCTTCTGAATGTTAAGCTTCAAGCCAACCTTTTCGCTCTCCTCTTTCACTTTCATCAATAGGCCTTTGAGTTCCTCTTCAGTTTCTTCCACAAGGGTGGTGTCATCTGCATATCTGAGGTTATTGATATTTCTCCCAGCAATCTTAATTCCAGCTTGTGCTTCGCTTACTCCTTGGAAGGAAAGTTATGACCAGCCTAGATAGCATATTAAAAAGCAGAGACATTACTTTGCCAACCAAGGTCTGTCTAGTCAAGGCTATGGTTTTTCCCGTGGTCATGTATGTATGTGAGAATTGGACTGTGAAGAAAGCTGATCGCCGAAGAATTGATGCTTTTGAACTTTTTTGCTGGAGAAGACTCTTGAGAGTCCCTTGGACTGCAAGGAGATCCAACCAGTCCATTCTAGAGAAGATCAACCCTGGGTGTTCATTGGAAGGACTTATGCTAAAGCTGAAACTCCAATACTTTGGCCACCTCATGCTATGAGTTGACTCACTGGAAAAGACTCTGATGCTGGGAGCGATTGGGGGTAGGAGGAGACGGGGACGACAGAGAATGAGGTGGCTGGATGGCATCACCGACTCGATGGACATGAGTTTGAGTGAACTCCGGGAGTTGGTGATGGACAGGGAGGCCTGGCGTGCTGTGGTTCATGGGATCGCTAAGAGTCGGACACGACTGAGCGACTGAACTGACTGACTGACTGAAATGACAGATTATGTGTGGACATGTGCACTGGGCAGGTATGACAGAAGAGATCAAAACCTCAACTTTATAGGTAAGGGAAATCATAGGATATATTTCCATGTAGGAGTGATATGTTCTGATATCTTGAAAAGTTAATAAACAGACTTTTGAGGAGCAAGTCTGCCTTAGTGTCTTGGAATGCTGTTTTTTCTACTTGCCTGGGATTAGTAACATAAGTAGAAGAGACTGATGCTTGGCCTATTTCTTTTCCAGCACATCCGGAAACTCTAACTTCAGGGAAATGAACTGATGTCATTTTCACCTCCTTGAGCATTTCCTGTAGACATAGGATGAAAGGTGAAATAGGTGGTAGGACAAAATAGGTTGGAACCATTGTTGAAATACGGCATCAGCAGTCACAGTTCCTCATAAACTAACAGCATGATCCAAAATGTATTTAATTTTCTTCAGCTATATATTATTGGAATTTGACACTAACCAGCCCCTGCATAATTTCCTCACGTGCACTGAAGATTCTAGATACACACATAGGGTCTCTTCAAATCAGCACCAACCTATACTTCATACATTAATGGTAGGTACAAATATTAACACTGTTCCTAATACTTATTGACCTTGTCACAAACCATGACCAGGAGCGATAATTGGTTAGAAGTTCCTCCTCTTCAACTGGTTTTGCATTCCAGTGTGTTCTGAGTTCATTTAGGACTTTTCATTACCTGTTCTCTTGAAACTCATACAAAGAAGCTAAATATATGGATATTTTGACTTATTCCTGGACGTCTGAGACAAAATGAGTGCCACTAGCTCATGGGCCGGTTTAGTGCTAACATCAAGGCAACAGGTGATCTGCTGCATCATTACAATTACAAGGAAATTGTGGCAGATGAGGTTTAGGAAAAAAAGGAAAAAAGAAAAAAGAAACTTGTGGTTCAGAAACAGAGATTTATGTTCCACTTCTCTGCACTCTCCTCCATCGATCTAACCTATTTCTCCTATCAATAAAGAAGGGCTATTCTGTATTTAGGTAGTTTACTTTAAAAAGTGGCCTCACTGAATTTTGAGATAAGTCAGATTTCTTGAAATTTATCTTTTTTCTTTAATTTGTCTCTTCTATGACTTCAATTATCCCCATCTACCATATTATAAACCTGCCTCCTACACAAGTTCAACTTTGGAATTTCAGAAAGACTCTCTGGAGCAAAAAGCTTTTTTGTTGCTTTTTCTTGAAAGAGATGCAAGAAAATACATGGCAATGTTTTCTTCAGCTCGAAACATCGAATATAATGGAATAAAAATGGCAACCCACTCCAATATCCTTGCCTGGGAAATCCATGGAGAAAGGAGCCTGGTGTTCTACACTCCATGGGGTTGCAAAGAGTTAGAGGAGACTGAGCACACATGCATACTCTAATTTAGGGTCAGAATGAAAAATGTTTTCTTTTCTGATATTACTTCATGTTGTTCACACTGAAGGCCTACACCTTTTTTGAAACTTCTCTGTGCCTCTCTTAAACATGACTGTCTCCTATGTGGAAAGTGGTGTACTTCCTTCTCTCTATCCACAATGTGCAACTTATTTCCTGTTACCTGAAATAAGGTTTTCCATATTGCCTTGGATCTAGAGAGTCTGGTCCATAGGATATTATTTTTCTGTTTGTGATTAATAACCTCCTTCATCAGTGTTCACTTGTCTGGAGTTAAGGAGCACCACAGAAGACTCTGGAACTGAGAGGCAATGATAACTATGAGAGCCACATAAATCTCTTCCTTACTTAGGAACATGCTACTTTAGCACTTGACCACATCTGTCATAGAATTAGAGTACTCCAAGAACCATTCCCCCAAGTGTTTGTGTCTATTTTTCCTGTCCTTTCCCAAGCTTTCTTGCAATTTTTGTGTCACATGTGAAAGAGGCTATAGATTCCCTTGTAATCCACAATTATCCTTTCCCACCAAGCTAAAAGGCCTTTCCCAAATATGCATCAGGAAGGCTGAGAGTCCCTTTTCTGAAGGAGTTCTCATGTATTCGTGAACTTGTCCCTGCATTTTTTGACATTTGTCTATATCATACTTTAATAATATTGATAAGAGGTCATGAGGGTGCTCACAATTGTCCCCATGAGAAACACATAAGAAGTAGTGATATAAGGATCAGGATGCTCAAGGGAAGATGGAGGTGGGGTCAGGAAGATGGAAGATGGCCTCCACCATGACATATTTGAAGGTGTCAGAAGCAATGGTCTAGACTACTGTTTGCTATAATAAAAGAAGTGGGGACAGCAAACGAGGTCATAAGTAATCCTGTCAATCGAGTAAGGAAGAAGTTGAAACGTGTGGTTTAAATACTAGAGGAAGCTGGTTTATCACCTGTAAGCAGTGTATGCAATGAGGGGACAGACTTGATGAGAACTCAGTGGAAAATAATGGACTTACTGATGATGTCTATGACGAATAGTATGTACAAGGGTTGCTGATTCTCGTCAGAACTCTGCCCACACTATTATGTCAATCAGCCATCTGATGGTCTACTTTCCCATGGTTTTTCTTTACATCCAACACTCCTCAGAACCTTGGCTTCGCTGTGCTTTTGCATTTTAATTAATTAATTAGATTTAATTGGAGGCTAATTGCTTTATCCTATCATGGTGGATTTTGACATACATTGACATGAATCAGTCATGGCTGCACATGTATAACAGCATCCTGAATCCCCCTCCAACCTCTCTGCCCACCCACTTCCTCCTGGGTTGTTCCAGAGAACCCATTCTGAGTGCCCTGATTCACTCATCAAAAGTGCGTTGCTCAACTACTTTATATGACAATATACAGGTTTCAATCTATTCTCTCATAATTCCCACTCTGGCCTTATCCCATACAATCCCAAATTCTGTTCTTTACATCTCTGCCTCTTTTGCTTTCTTGCATGTAGGGTTATCATACCATCTTTCTAAATGCCATATATATGCATTACTAAACTGCATCGGTGTTTCTTTGTTGCCTTACATCACTCTGTATAATAGGCTCCAGTTTCATGCATCACATTAGAACTGACATAAATGTGTTCTTTTTAATAGCTGAGCTGAAACTCCAAACGGTGGCCACCTCGTGCAAAGAGTTGACTCATAGGAAAAGACCCTGATGGTGGGAGGGATTGGGGGCAGGAGGAAAAAGAGACGACAGAGGATGAGATGGCTGGATGTCCTCACTGACTTGAGGGACATGAGTTTGGGTAAACTCCGGGAATTGGTGATGGACAGGGATGACTGGCATGCTGCAATTCATGGGGTCGGACACAACTGAGTGAATGAACTGAACTGAATACCCCATTGTGTATATGTATCCCAGTGTGTATATGTATTATGATTCCTTATCCAATCGCCTCCCAGTAGACATCTAGGTTGCTTGCATGTCCTATCTCTTGAAACTATGCTGCAATGAATATTGGAATGCATGTGTCTCTTTCAATTCTGCTTTCCTCAGTGTGTATGCCTAGCTGAGGGACTGTTGGTTCATATGGAAATTCTATTTCCAGTTCTTTAGACTATCTCCATACTCTTCACAGTAGTGGCTATACTAGTTTGGATTCCCACTAATAATATAGAAGTCTTCCACTTTCTCCACACCCTCTACAGCGTTTGTCTGTAGACATTTTGATGGCAGCCATTCTGACCACCATGAGTAGGCACCTCATTGTGGTTTTGATTTGCATCTCTCTGATAATGTGTGAGGTCGAGCACCTTTTCATGTGTTCATTAACCATCTGTGTGTCATCTCTGGAGAGACGGCTCTTGAGTTTTTTGTCCCATTTCTTAATTCAGTTGTTTATTTTAGGCATTGAGCTTCATGTGTTGCTTTTATAGTCTAGGGATTAATTATTTGTCAGTGACTTCATTTGCTGTTACTTTCTCCCTTTCAAAGGTTGTCTTTTCATGTTGCTTATAGTTTTCTTCATTGTACAAAATCTTTTAAGTTTAATTAAGTCCCATATGTTTATTTGCGTTTTATTTCCATTTCTCTGGGAGGTGGGTCAGAGTACATCTTGCTGTGATTTATGACAGAATGTGTTCTGCCTAGGTTTTCCTCTAATAGTTTTATAGTTTCTAGTCTTATATTTAGATCTTTAATCCATTTTGAGTTTAGTTTTGCATATGGTGTTACGAAGGGTTGTGGTTTCATTCTTTTACGACTGGTTGATCTTTTTTTTTCAAGCACCACTTGTTAAAGTGATTGTCTTTTCTTCACTGTATATTCTTGCCCCCTTTGTCAAAATTAAGATGTCCAAATGTGTGTGGACTTATCTTTAGGCTTTCTATTTTGTTCTATTCATCTAGATTTCTGTCTTGGTGCTGTCTTGATGACTGTAGTTTTATAGCACAGTCTGTAGTCAGGCAGGTTGATTTCTCCATTTCCATTCTTCTTTTTCAGGGTTGCTTTTGCTTTTAGAGGTTTCCTTGTGTTTCTGTACTTACTGTGAAAGTATCATACTGTGAAAATATCTGCTCTAGTTCTGTGAAGAATACAATTGGTAGCTTGATAAGGGTTGCATTAAACCTATAGATTACTTTGGTTTTGTGTTCATTTGCACTATATTATTTCTTCAAGTCCATCAACCTCGTATAATTTTTCATCTGTTTGTCTCACCTTTCATTTCTTTCATCATTGTTTTATAGTTTTCTATAAATGCATATAAGTATTTTTGTTTCTTTATGTAAATTTACCCCTAAGTATGCTATTCTTTTCACTGCAATGGTGAGCAGGATTGTTTCCTTAATTTCTCTCTTTTCTCATTGTTCATATATAGCAAAGCAAGCGGTTTCTGTGTACTAATTGATAACCTGTTACATTTTCATAGTCATCACTTAGTTCTAGTAATATTCTTGTGGTGTCCTTAGGGCTTTCTATGTAGAGGATCACGTCATCTGCAAACAGTGAGATTTTCCTTTCTTTCTGTTTTCTTTTTTTTTTTTTAACAACCTGGATTCCTTTTTATTTCATTTTCTTCTCTGACTGTTGTGGCTAGGACTTCCAAATCAATGTTGAATAGCTGTGGTGAGAGTGTGCACTCTTGGCTTGTTCCTGATTATAGAGGAAATGCTTTCAATTTTTAACCTTTGGAGATACATTTTGTCATGGGCTTCTCATATATAGCTTTTATTGTGTTGAGATATGTACGTTTTATACTTGCATTCTAGAGAGTTATCTTAAGTATGTGTTGACTTTTGTCAAACAGTTTCTCTTCATTTTTTGATATAATCATATGGTTTTTAATCTTTCAGTTTAATGTGGTGTATCAGTTTGATTTGCAAATATTAAAGATTCCTTGCATCCCTGGGATGAAGCTCACGTGCTTATAAGGTAATAATGTATGACCTTTTCAATATATTTTTTGATTCTGTTTGCTAGAAGTTGCAGGAAAATTTCTGCATCTATGTTTGCCAATAGGTATCGGGGACCAGCCTCTATATGGCCCAGGGTATCCTCTGGATGAACGGCGTCGGCGTCAGCGAGAAAGAGAGAAGGAGAGAGAGAGAGAGGGACAGGGAAACCAATAAAACCCCAGAACGGGGTTTGCTCTGTTTACGTAGGCTGCAGGCACCCTCTCAAATCACTGGAGGCATACCACCAGGGCACCCCCTCGAGTGGGTCTTAGAAGCCCAGGCAGATAAGTAAACGCAGAGGGCCCAGCCCTCCAAGGATCTCAACCAGAAAAAGGAGAATAGAGAAAAGGACGGAAAAAGAGAAAGAACGACATGGGGAGACCAAGCTTCAGTGAGCAAGGCCCAAAACTTTATTTTCCAGTGCTGTTTTTATACCCTAAGTTGTGCACATAAAAAATAGAGAAAGAGAGGTATAGAGTCATGCCAAAACCACGCAGGGTCAGCAGTCTTGACCCTTATCAGCATCAGGGCTCATTTTTGTATGTCTCGTGATATACAAAAGTTTTAGGTGGTTTACATCATCTTCTGGCCAGGAGGTCTGCTAAGTTTATGGCCCTCTCTCCTAACAAAGGTTAGTTAGCTAGAAAAAGGCTTATATTCTTTTAAGGTGATTTTCCTAAAGTCAGGTGCTAGACATATGACAAAGTTACATTCCTATAAGGCAAAGGTGTAGTGAGCTACAAGAAAGAAATTTATTAACTTAAGATCAGATGTGGTTAAATCAAAGGCTACTACTTATATTCTCTATATGTGATTAATATATTTCCAAGGATACAATAGATAGAAAATATGGAAACTTTGAAGCAAGCATTGATTCAACAATGAAATCTTTTTTAGTACTATTCTAATGATTTTAACTTCTTCAACAAATTCCTGTATTTTAGAATATTAGGCTTTCTGTCCTTGCATGGCTAGGAGGCTGTAAACAGTCACATTCGTAGTTGTAAGAGCCCGGACAAACTTGTCATGAAAGTTAGAAAGCTATCAGAGGGGCTTGGATTGGAATACTCCTATTAAGCTGAGGAGAACTTTATAACTACAGCTCTGAATTAATGTTTTCAGAGAAAGGTGGTTGGGGGGAAGCCCCCGTAAGTATTAGAGGACTTGATAAGAGGCATAAGATAGTAAGGCAGTCAGACTCCGGTTTTCTTTGGGGTAGATGCTCAGGTAAGTTCAGGGGGTTCCTCAAGTCCTGATTAGCCTTTGCCCGTCAGGCCTCTTCCCCAATTGACCTTTGCCACAGGTAGGATTCCCTCGCTGGCTCCTGGCAAATAGGTTTTGTGATACTGGCCTATAGTTTTCTTTCTTTGTTCCATCTTTGTCTGGTCTTGGTATTAGGGTGATGGTGGCCTTGGTAGAATGAGTTGGGGAGCTTACCATCCTCTGCAATTTTCTGTAAGAATTTGAATTTGTTAAGTGTTTGTTCTTCCATAAACCTGTTTGGGTTTTTTTTGGAAAATTCTAAAAATAAAATAAAATTGTAGGATTCACCTGTAAAATCATCAAGTTCTGGTGTTTTGATTGTTGAAAATTTCTTGATTAGAGCTTTAATTTCCATGATTCTATTGTGTCTGTTATGATTTTTTACTTTTTGCTCGTTCAGTTATGGACTGTTATTCTTTTCTAAGCATTTCTAAATTTCTTTAATGATATCCATTTTAGTGCAATATAATTGTTCACAGTAATCTCCTATGACCTGCGGTATTTCTGTGTTGTCTGTTGTGATTTCCCTATTTTCATTTCTAATTTTATTATTTTGATTTTTCTCCACAACCATCTTCCCCGCCATCACCATTTTTTTTTTCTTGATCACTCTGGCTAATGCTTTGTTTTCTTTGATTATGTTCTCAAAGGAACAGATTTTCACTTTTTTGAGTTTTGCCATAGCCATCTTTGTTTCTATTTCACTTATTTCTGCTCTGAGTTTTACGATTCCTTTCATTCTACTAACTTCGCGGTTCTTTTGTTCTTTTTGTGTTTGTTTTAGATGTAAAGCTACCCAGTTTCATTGATGTTCCTCTTCTCCTTTGAGGCAGGCTTATATGCTACGAATCTCATTCTTACCACTGCTTGTTACGGAATCCCAAAGCTTATGGGTTGTCGTGTGTTTATTTTCATTAGTTTATATTTAAATTTTACTTCCTTTTTGATTTTTTCTGTGATCTGTTGGTTATTCAGATGTTTGTGATGTAGCCTCCATATTATATATATATATATATATATATATATATTTTTTTTTTTTCCCCCTGAAGTTGACACCTAATCTTACGTCATTGTGATTGGAAAAGATGCTTGAAATTCTTTCATTTTTGTTTCCTTTCCTTTTTTTTTAATTTACCAAATGTAGGTTTATGGGCCAATATTCCATCTATCCTGGAGGATGTTCCATGTGCATTTGAGAAAAGGTGATTCCATTACTAATGAGTGTAATGGCTATATATAAAAATTAGGTGTAATTAGTCCATTGAGACTTTTAGGAGCACCTCGATATGTAAGGCAAATGCAAGTAAGTCGGAAAGAAAAATTAACAGTAACACAATTATAATGGGGGACTTTAATACCCTACTCACACCTATGGGTACATCAACTGAAAGGAAAATTAGCAAATAATCATAAGCTGTAAATGTGCTTTTGTAGGTTATCTCTCTTTACACTTACTGTGGTGCCTCTGGTATGGCAGGAGGTGATATTCTAAAGTTGGAAATATTTAGTAGTGGCAGGAAGTTACCTAGCACAATTGGTAGAGGTGGAAAATTGATAGAAAAGTCCTAATATAAAGATGTGACTTCCAAGCTAGTGCTGTCTTCCATTTTCATAAGTCTAGAAGTACTCACCAAGTAAGTGAAATGCCACATATGAGGTTGTATGATCTCGTAATTGGAATACACCTAAGAGAACAGTCTACAGGCATATACGTGAATCGTGGCTTGAGCCCTATTATTCATGCTAAGTCTTCAAGCATGTCTGATAAAGCACATCTCCAGAAAGTCTCACACACCCTCCCCTAATTTAATGATCTATTTCTAAGCTATGACACTGTGCTTGATATAGTATTATAGGCTGAGGAGTTAAAATTGTAAAAGTTCGTTGAGGACAGAGACCGTATTAATTTATTACATTTGGAAATATCTCCCCAAATCCGGCTGCCAGGTCTGGAGCAGCTGCCACCACTCCCAAAAGGCCAGATGCTAGCTCTATAATCTGCCCTTCATTCTCCTCTCCAACTTCCTCCAATTATCACCAAACTGTGACGCTTTCTGTCCCTTGCCCTGGAAAGCTTCTTTGTTTTTGCAGTCTTCATCATCTTCCACGGGTGCCTACCCATTGCCTACATTTCAAATTGCCTGCTGATTGAATGAACACAATTTAGGAATGGAAATCAGGGGCTGAAGACAGCCCTGCACAGAAGTTTCTGAAGTTTACATAGTGGGAATCTGCACTGACATGTGGCTACGTTGAATGTTATTAGTGACTTGAAGCCTATCAAATGGGTCATGTGGAAGATGAACATTTTCTCTCTAAAACTGTACAAAAGGCCTTTTTTACGACTTCATTTGGGTGTACGCCTTCTCTATAACGTTCTATACCTGGAACTGTTACCTCCAAATATTCCCAGTTGCACGTGCCTTGGCCTGATGTGCACACAGTCTGTCCCTTAGGCTTGGCTAAGATGGGAGGTTCAGAGGTCTTGTTGGCACAATTTCTTAAGTGGTAGAGGACTTACAATCTATACTCTTTATCAATAATTAGGATATGTCCCTTGAAGGGCTGCAGGTGTTATCAATGAACTTTCCTGGAACTGTGATTTTGCTGCTCTAATGGACCTTCTTAGGGCTGAGGAACATGTGATAATTCACATGACTTTTAGTTTGGACTGGGCTTTATTCTTCTTTTTTTTTTTAATGTGTTTTAATCAGGGGTATACTTTGCAAGCTAGAATCGGTCTTTTGGGGTTCTCACGAATCCAAAGGACTGGCATTAAGAGTGGTGGCCATAGATGAGAACTTTTTCATGGAAAAGGTGACTTCATCAGACCTGGCAAACTTTCTGTGGGAAAGGCCCAGGTGGCTCCAACAGTTTGTGGGAAACCTTGTGATCCTCTAAGCTCCCCAATGGCTACTGCAGCCTATTGTCTTGGTTAGGGAAGGTTAACGGAGGCGTGATTACTATGATGTGCTTGCTTTGTGTCATCACTAAAACAATAGACAGCAATGCCTTGTTCACTGCCCTTTTCAATGACTAGCCTTAAGTATTGTTCAGGTCTTATGCTCGGGATTTAGAAGGAAATCAGTGGGAAGGATTAAAAGAGAGTACTGTATGTTTTTGACCATGTCATTGTGCCTTCCCATTGTGCTTACTTTCTTCATCACTTTCTGTAAATTATGCCCCTTCTGTTGTTCCTAGAATATCTTTACCCATATAATATAAATAATGTTCATTCCAGCTTAATCTCTGAGGAAAGAGTGAAAACTCTTAAGGAGCATTAGGAATCTGTGAAGATTATCAGTTGATGGGTAAGAGAGCTGTTTACACCTTTCCTTTCGCTGAGAACCTAAATAAGTATGGTGAGTTCCTTTAAATCATTCAGTCCTGTCCAATTCTTTCTGATCCCATGGATTGCAGCATGCCAGGCTTCCCCATTCATCACCAACTCACAAGCCTGCTCAAACCCATGCCCATCGAGTCAGGGTTGCCATCCAAGCACTTCATTTTCTGTCTTTGACTTTTCCTCCAGTCTTCAATCTTTCTCAGTATCAGGGTCTTTTCCAATGAGTCAGTCTGTCACATCAGGTGGCCAAAATATTTAAGTTCCAATTATAGCATCAGTCCTTCCAATCAATATTCAGGACTGATTTCCTTTAAAATTGACTCCTTTGAACTCCTTGTAGTCCAAGAGACTCTCAAGAGTTCTATTCAACACCACATTTCAATAACACCAGATCTTTGGAGGTAAACTTTCTTTCTAGTCCAATTTTCACCTTGGTTCATGACTCTGTACATAGATTTTGAGTAGACTGACCTTGGCCTGCTTTATAATATGCTGTCTAGACTGGTCATAAATTTTCTTCTAAGGAGAAAGCGTATTTTGATTTCATGGCCAGAGTCACCATCTGCAGTGATTTTGGAACCCACTCAGAATAAAGTTTCTCACTGTTTCCATTGTCTCCCAATCTTTATGCCATGAAGTGAAGGGACTGGATGCCATGATTCTCATTTTGAATGTTGAGTTTTAAGTCACCTTTTTCGCTCTTCTCTTTCACTTTCCTCAAGAGGCTCTCTAGTTCTTTCCAAGTTCTGCCATGTGACTCGTGTCATCTGCATATCTGAAGTTATTGATATTTCTCCCAGCAACCTTGATTGCAAACACTGTTTCATCCAGCCTGGCCTTTTCTATGATGAACTCTACATGTAAGTTCAATAAAGAGGGTGACAATATGCATCCTTGACGTACTCCTTTCTCAACTCGGAACCAGTCTGCTATTCCATGTCCTGTTCTAACTGTTGCTTCTTGATTTGCATACATATTTTTCGAGAGGCATGTAACCCAGTCTAGTAGTCCCATCTTTGGAAGAATTTTCCACGTTTAGTTGTGATCTACACAATCAACGTCTTTGGCATAGTCAAATAGGAGTAAATGCTTTCCTGGTGTTCTCTTGTTTTTTTGATGACGCAAAGGGTGTTGGCAATTTGATATCAGTTCCCTCTGCCCTTTCTAAATCCAGCTTGAAAATCTGGAAGCTCATGGTTCACGTTCTGTTGAAGCCTGGCTTGGGGAATTTTGAGCAGTACTTTGCGAGGATGTGAGATCTGTGCAATCAAGCCATAGCTTGAACATTCTTTGCATTACCTTTCTTTTCGGTTGGAATAAAAACTGATCTTTTCCAGTCCATGGCCACAGCTGGGTCTTCCAATTTGCTGGCATATGGAGGGAAGCACATTCACAGCATCATCTTTTCGAATTTGAAATAGTTCAACTGAATTCCATCACCTCCATGAGCTTTGTTCACAGTTATGCTTCCTAAGTCCCACTTGACTTCACATTCCAGGACGTCTGGCTCTAGGTGAGTGATCACACCATCGTGCTTAAGTTCGTCATGAAGATCTGTTGTGTATAGTTCATCTGTGTATTCTTGCCACCTCATCTTAATAGCTTCTGCTTCTGTTATGTCCATACCATTTCTGTCATTTTTGGTGCCCCTCTTTGAATGCAGTTTTCCCTTGGCATCTCTGATTTCCTTGAAGAGACGTGTAGTCTTTCCCATTCTGTTTATTTCCTCTATTTCTTGCCATTGATAACTAAGAAATATTTTATCTCTCCTTGCGATTCTTTGGGACTCTGCATTCAAATGTGTACAGTTTTCCTTTTCTCCTTTTCGTTTAGCTTCTCTCCTCTCCTCTATTCATTGTAAGGCCTCATCATTTTGCCTTTTTGCATTTCTTTCTCATGCGGGTGATCTTGATCACTGCTTCCTGTACAATGTCACAAACATCCACCTGTAGTTCTTCAGCCACTCTGTCTATCAGATATAATCCCCTGAATCTATGTATCACCTCCAATGTATAAACATAAGGGTTTGGATTTTACATGTGTTCAGCTCAGTTAAGTTCCGTTGCTCAGTCATGTCTGACTCTTTGGGACCCCAAGAATCACAGCATGCCAGGCCTCCCTGTCCATCACCAACTCCCGGAGTTCATTTAAACTCATGTCCATCGAGTTGGTAATGCCACCCAGCCATCTCATTCTCTGTTCATGTAGGGAAATCTTCACTCAGAGTTTCATCAAATAAATACAGAGAACTCTATGATATTAGGGAAATATAGCTTTTTGATGTTTGACTGTTTAGTTCAGATCTTAATTTCTGAATCATTGAAAATTCTCTATTTTATATGTACAGATAAGGAAAAAGTTTTCATAGGTGTATAATTGAGATTTCATATTTCATTTGAGAACATTTCTCCCCACATTTTCAAATGTGAAATACACAGAATTCCAAATCTCCTATCAGTAGACCTTCATTCAAACTTTCTTGATGGAAATATAGAGAATTTCATTGCTCAAGCATGAAAATGTGTGGAAAAAGTCTGCATTTCTAGTAGGAAAATTGATGCAAGTTTTTCAAATATTAAATAGATAGTGTGGTGTTGGAGAAGACTCTTGAGAGTCCCTTATACTGCAAGGAGATCCAACCAGTCCATTCTAAAGGAGATCAATCCTGGATGTTCATTGGAGGGACTGATGCTGAAGCTGAAACTGCAATACTTTGGTCACTTCATGCGGCGAGTTGACTCACTGGAAAAGACTCTGATGCTGGGAAAGGTTGGGAGTGGGAGGAGAAGGGGACGACCGAGAATGAGATGGCTGGATGGCATCACCGACTCTGTGGACATGAGTTTGAGTGAGCTCCGGGAGTTGGTGATGGACAGGGAGGTCTGGCGTGCTGTGATTCATGGGGTCGTGGAGAGTCAGACATGACTGAGCGACTGAACTGAACTGAACTGTACTGATTCACTATTTCATGAAGAAAAGACAACACAAAGATTTTCAAATGAGAACTATGAAAAAAAAGTCCCTTTTTCATATTAGACCTGTGACCATGTTTTGGTATGTGAAATAGACATTTTCATATTTCCTTTCAAAGAATCTCCATCAAGATTTTCACAGTTCTAACGTGAAAAATTCCAGATTTTATGCAGAAAATTCTGTGTTCATACTTTCATGTGTGATGTACAGAGAATTCCATATTTCAAGTTGGAAAAACTGTCCCCAGATTTGTATATGTGATTAATAGATAATTTTATATTTCACATCCTGAAATCTGCATCTAAATTTTCATGTGTGAAACTGAGAATTTCATATTTTATGTAGGACTATCTCATTTCAGATATCTATATTTGAAACAGATAATAACTTAATCAAGAGGCTACTTAGTTCCTATTGCTATTCTGTCATTTGGGTGTTGTCATTGGGATAACTAAAGTTATTCATGTCTCCCACATAAATTTTATTTCTAGCTTGAGCTTCATCTAGGATTTTATTTTTCATGATGTTCTCTGCACAGAAGTTAAATAAATAGGGTAACAATATATAGCTTGATATATTCCTTTCCCAATTTTGAATCAGTTTATTATCCTGTGTCCAATTCTAACTGTTGCAACTTTACTAGCATACACGTTTCCCAGGAGACAGGTAAGGAGTTCTAGTATTGTTATCTTTAAGGATTTTCCACAATCACTTTTCCTTTTTTTTTTTTTTTTCCTTTGTGTGTGACTCACAGTGTCCTTGTCATTAGCAGAGACAATTAAGCAGATATAGTTGATTGTATGGTATCCGCTTGCTTTTACTATGATCCCAACATCAATTAATGTGTACCTCTTATGATTAAATCACTAGCTACACATTCCTGTGTTTGTCGTTGTTATTGTTTTGGTCATTGTTGCTGCTGTTGCTTTCTCTCTTTCAAGCAGTCAAGTACCAATTGGTAATTTCCTATGAACTTGCCAGCTTATTCTACAAGAATTCAACTATGGCCATGACAGTCTCTGACCTTAGGCACTCATTGAATAGAGTTAAGCTTCGAGATCCAAAATCAGACATCTGTACTGTGGGAAAATGTCAGGAATGTTCAAAAAGTAGCTAGATATATTCAAGTGCTGGTTTTTTTAGACCAATTATGCTATTATACTTTACGTGGAAAGTTCAGCATTTCTTCATGCTAATAACAATTCCTTATTATGAGAAATTTCCAAGGGAGGAAAGAAAACAAGAACAACAAAATGTGTTTGATTGCATATGGCAAGTCAAAAGTAGTACCAGTGACTTGTGTATGTATGCAACCTCCCATCAAACAGAGTAATTCATGTTAAGTAATGTTTTCTGTTTAACTGTCAAGCATAAAAGAATAATTGAGCTTGCCAGGAAAAACTGAGAAGTTCCAAGAAGGCAGAAATGTAGGAGGACATGAAATGCAACTCTCTTCATGAATGTATCACATATGCTACTTGTACACTGACAATAGTTCTCCCAGAGCATCATATAAACACTAGCAGAAGACCCGGGTCACCAGAGTGTCTCATGTGGGCTTCAGACTTACCTGGGTGGAAAGGAATTAAGATGGGAGAAGGAGGATAAGAGGAAGCAAGAAAAAAGCTGTGCCTTGGGGTGGGAGATGGGGAAGGAGGGAAGAGATTTCCAGAATGAGGGAAGTCCCTTCAGGAAAGAGTACATTACTCTGGACCAAAACGAAGGAAAGTAATACAGCTGAGTAAATATAATTTGTATATAGAAAGAGTCACACGGACAATGTGTGTCATGGCACAAACTGCAATGCAGCTCAACCAGTGTGCATGGCGTCTGGAAGGTGGAACACAGGATTTAGAGAGCCATCCAGGGAGAGGACTGCTCTTGACTATGTGGAGATGGCCTGACGGAGCAGGTACAAGTAGTTGTGTAGCAGAGAACACCTTTTGAGAATTCCCAAACTGACAAAGAGGCAGGACTTACTGTTGTGTCACTCAGGAGGTAGAGACACCTTTGTAGCCCCTCCTCTTCCCACCTGTTAACACCCACTACAAGGCAATAGAGAAAGACCAGCCAGAAGTACCACTCATGCTCCTGCAAACACAGGCTAGAAAAGGATCCCATTAAGTCCAAAACTCTTCTGTCCATGGCTGCTGGTTCCTATTCGTAACTGGCACCACCAGGGTTCCAGCACTCCAAGACGCTATGCCGCCTCCTGTACTCACCAAGGCAGACCCCAGTGCTCCACAAGTCTCTCAGGGTAGACTCCGTTGGTGACCACGTGTGGAGGAAGGATGAAAATTACATTTTAGACCCAGGGACAGAGCCATTAAGGAAGAGGATTGGAAATCTACCAACCAGTTGAACATGCTGCAGATTAAATAAACATGATTAATGACACAGACCCTGTATCTATGGAATGCATCAAAAGATGATAAGAGGTAAAATGAAAGAAAATTCCCAGGCTCAGGGAACTGTAAGAATGCAGAGGAATTATACCAGTTTTGAGTCTGAGTTGTCCTTGGAGAGATCCAGAGTCCAGTTCTCTCCATCTTTGGAGAGCTTCCCAAAGAGGTGTAGTTGTCTTCTGGCTCATGTTGGGGACTACGACACTGACAGATGAGGCACTAGGAAATATGTATTATTATTTTTTTATTATTAGAGCTAATTATTTTACAATATTATATTGGTTGGTTTTGCCATACATTGACATGAATCCGCCCCGGGTGTACATGAGTTTACCTTCCTGAACCCCCCTTCCACCTCCCTCCTCCCCTTATCCTCCCTCTGGGTCATCCCCATGCACCTGCCCCGAACATCCTGTATCATGCGTTCAACCTGGACTGGTGACTGGTTTCACGTATGATAATATACATGTTTCAATGCCATTCACCCAAATCATCCCACCCTCCCCCTCTCCCACAGAGTTCCAAAGACTGTTCTATACACCTGTGTCTCTTTTGCTGTCTCGTATACAGAGTTATCATTTGCATCTTTCTAAATTCCATATATATGCGTTAGTATACTGTATTGGTGCTATTCTTTCTGGCTTACTGCACTCTGTATAAGAGGCTCCAGTTGTATCCACCTCATTACAACTGATTCACATGTATTCTTTTTAATGGCTGATTAACACTCCATTGTGTAAAAGTACTGAAAGCTTTCTTATCCATTCGTCTGCAGATGGACATCCAGGTTGCTTCCATGTCCTGGCTATTATAAACAGTGCTGCGATGAACATTGGAGTACATGTGTCTCTTTCAATTCTGGTTTCCTAGGTGTGTATGCCCAGGAGTGCGACTGCTGGATCATATGGCAGTTCTATTTCCAGTTTTTTAAGGAATCTCCACACTGTTCTCCTTAGTGGTTGAACTAGTTTGCATTCCCACCAACAGCGTAAGAGGGTTCCCTTCTCTCCACACCCTCTCCATCATTTATTGCTTGTAGATTTTGGATAGCAGTCATTCTGACTGGTGTGAAATGGTATCTCATTGTGGTTTTCATTTGCATTTCTCTGATTACGAGGGAAGTTGAGCATTTTTTCATGTGTTTGTTAGCCATCTGTGTGTCTTCTTTGTAGAAATGTCTGCTTAGTTCTTTGGCCCATTTTTAGATTGGGTCATTTATTTTCCTGGAATTGAGCTGCAGGAGCTCCTTGTATATTTTGGAGATTAATTCTTTTTTTTGTTGTTGTTTTTGTTTTTGTTTTCCAATTTTATTTATTTATTTTTTTCAAGGTGAACAGACTAAATTTCTTCAAACAAACTTACTTATACTCCAGAGTCCTTTAAAAACTTAATAGCATTTATACATTGAAGGTATTTGATTTTCTTGTAACTAGCACTTCAAATGCAACAAGCATTTGTCTCAACAAGTAAAACTTTCTACAGTTCATAACTTTTATAAATAAAATAAATTAAATGTACAGTGAATAAGTTCTCTGAAATATTTCAATATTTCTGCAGGTTTAGTAACATCGTAAAATACATTTCAACTAAAATTCACAAATCTAAAAAACTGTTAGGCATTTTTAGGTGTTTTAAGATGGAAATGAAGACCAATGTTACATCGTAATATGCCAATTACAAATAGTACTTCAAATAGCAAATACTACAGTTTGTCCCAAACTTTAAGAACTATTCATGAACTCAACACTGAACTATTGATGGCTATGAAAATTGTTTCCTAGCCTTTTTGAAAATTTCAACCCATTTACGTTTAAGGTAATTATTGATAAGTACGATCCCGTAGCCATTTTCTTTATTGCTTTGGGTTCAAGTTTATACACTCTTTCTGTGTATCCTGTCTATAGAAGATCCTTTAGCATTTGTTGGAGAGCTGGTTTGGTGATGCTGAATTCCCTCAGCTTTTGCTTGTCTGTAAAGCTTTTGATTTCTCCTTCATATTTGAATGAGATCCTTGCTGGGTATAGTAATCTGGGCTGTAGGGTATTTTCTTTCATCACTTTAAGTATGTCTTGCCACTCCCTTCTGGCCTGAAGAGTTTCTGTTGAAAGATCAGCTGTTATCCTTATGGGAATCCCCTTATGTGTTATTTGCTGCTTTTCCCTTGCTGCTTTTAATATTTGTTCTTTGTGTTTGATCTTTGTTAATTTGATTAATATGTGTCTTGGAGTATTTCGCCTTGGGTTTATCCTGTTGGGGACTCTCTGGGTTTCTTGGACTTGGGTGATTATTTCTTTCCCCATTTTAGGGAAGTTTTCAACTATTATCTCCTCAAGTATTCTCTCATGGTATTTCTTTTTGTCTTCTTCTTCCAGGACTCCTATGATTCGAATGTTGGAGCGTTTAACATTGTCCCAGAGGTCTCTAATATTGTCCTCATTTCTTTTAATTCGTTTTTCTTTTTTCCTCTCAGTTTCATTTATTTCTACAATTCTATCTTCTAGCTCGCTTATCCTGTCTTCTGCCTCTGTTATTCTACTGTTTGTTCCCTCCAGAGTGTTTCTGATCTCATCTATTGCATTATTCATTGTATATTGACTCTTTTTTATTTCTTCTAAGTCCTTATTAAATCTTTCTTCCATCTTCTCAATCCTTTTCTCCAGGTTATTTATCTGTAACTCCATTTTGCTTTCAAGATTTTGAATCATTTTCACCATCAAAATTTGAAATTCTTTATCAGGTAAATTCCCTATATCTTCTTCTTTTGTTTGTGTTGGTGGGCAATTATCTTGTTTCTTTACTTGCTGGGTATTTCTCTGCCTCTTCATCTTGCTTATATTGCTTTGCTTGGGGTGGCCTTTCCCTCTTCTTGCAGTTTGTGGAGTTCTCTTTATTACGTAGTTTCTTCGCTGTGTGTGGGGTTGGACGGGTGACTTGTCCGGGTTCCCTGGTTAGGGAAGCATGTGTCGGTGTTCTGGTGGGTGGAGCTGGATTTCTTCTCTCTCCTTTAGAAGACAATGGGCTGCTTTTCTGGGAGCCTGATGTCCTCTGCCAGTATTCAGAAGTTGTTTTGTGGCCTTTACTTCACGTTCAAATGTTCTTTTGATGAATTTGTGGGGGAGAAAGTGGTCTTGCCATCTTATCCCTCCGCCATCTTGTTTCTTCCTCCCCAGAACACTGGATTCTTATATTCCACTTGGTCGTGGAGTATCTCTTCCCAGCTGCTCCAGCAAGGCGCAGCCGCTGTACCTTACCTTGGACAAGGGGTATCTCCTCAAGGCCGCGCCTCCTGCTTTGAATGTAGATCAGCTCCTCTCGGCCCTCTGGTGCCCAAGCAGCCACCGCCTCCTGAAAGTGGTACAGCTCCTCTCGGCCACCGCCCTAACCCTGGGCGCGGGGTAGCTCATCTCAGCCACAATTCTGCACGTGGTCGGTTGCGCTGGAGCCGGGCGTCTCCCGCGTCTGCGCCGCCGGAGCCGGGCATCTCCCGCGTCTGCGCCTGCGCCGCCGGAGCCGGGAGTCTCCCGCATCTGGAGATTAATTCTTTGTTGGTTGTTTCATTTGCTATTATTTTCTCCCATTCTGAAGGCTGTCTTTTCACCTTGCTTATAGTTTCCAAGGGACTCTCAAGAGTCTTCTCCAGCACCACAGTTCAAAAGCTTCAATTCTTAGGCGATCAGCTTTCCTCACAGTCCAACTATGACATTCATACCCATATTGCACGGAGGTAAATTTGCTTGGAGATCTAAATAGTGACATTCAGAGAATTCCATATATCAGCTAGAAATATCTGCACCTAAATGATTAAATATGAAATTTAAATAATACCATATTTCATGTAGGAAAGTATGTGCCTTGAATTTTATATGTAAGATTTAGAGGATTCCAAAATGCACATGAGATTATTTGCACCCATATTTTCCTGAATGAATTATAGAGATTCCATATTTTATGTGAGAAATCTTTCACTCAGATTTTCAAATGAGAAATAGGGATGATTCCATATTTCATGCAGGGAAAATGACATCCACATTTTCACATGTGAAATATGCAGATTTCTATAGTGCATGTGGGAAATCCAAAACCTAGAAATCCAATTGTTTCTATAGCAATGTACATATTTTTATGTAGAAACATTGGCACCCAGATTTTCATGTGTGAAATATAGTTTATTATGTATTTCTTTCGTTTTCCTGCTTTATTGCTTTTTTTCAAAATGTAATTAGCCTTCAATTAAATCAATTTAAAAAAATAAATAAATATTACGTATTTCATGTTGGAAAATCTTCACACGAACTTTCATAAAAGAAATCCAGAGAACTGTAAATTTCAATAGGGAAATCAGGGACCAGACAGTGATACAAGAAATAAGACGATCCTATATTTGATTGCTTGTCCCAGATCTTAATTTCTGAATCATGGATAATTCCAGTTTTATGTGTGAACATCCTGACACACGTTTTCAAATGTGAATAACAGAGGCTCTGTAATTCATATGAGCAAACCTATCCTCAGATTTTCATATGTGAAATATACTGAATTCCATGTTTCATGCTGGAAGATCTTTACGGTGAAATATAGAGAATTTTATAGCTCAAGCATGAAAATCATATTTCCTCAAATCTAGATGAAGATTTTGTATTTCTTGTAGCAAAATCGATGTTTTTTTTCAAAAATGAAATCCACAGCATTCTGTATTTCTTGAAAGAAAGCCACACACAGATTTTCAAATGAGAAATATGAAAATCACATTATAATTGCATTATGTGATTGAACTCTGGGAGTTGGTGACGGACAGGGAGGCCTGGCGTGTTGTGAATCATGGGTTGCAAAGAATCGGACATGATTGAGCGACTGAACTAAACCTAATTGAACTGAATTACATTTAGATAATTGCAATGTCAATATTTTCATATTTTATGTCAAACTTCTGTGTGCATACTTTCATATGATATACAGATATCCCGAGATTTTATATGTGAAATATAGAATTTCATATTTCATGTAATAAAATCTGCATACAGTTTCATATGTGAAACTGAGAATTTTGTCTTTCATGTATTACGATCTGGTGTCGGAATTCAATATATGATACAGAAAATTCTGTAGTGCATCTGTAATCACATGATATTTCACATAAGAAAATGTACCCCTAATTTCTCTTTCTATTTTCTCATTATTAGTGTATAGGAATGCAAGGGATTTCTGTGTGTTGATTTTATATCCTGCAAACGTTACTAGATTTTCACATTTGAAATAGAAAATATTTCATGTCATTTTTCATATCCATATTTCATGTCAATATATTTTTATTCAGATTTTGGTGTATGAAATGTTGAAACACTTATAGTTTAAGAAGGAAGTTCTGCATGCATATGTTCATTAATGAAACAGAGAAAATTCCTCATTTCAAGCAGGAGGATCTAATTTTTCTATGGACATATAGAAAATTCCATGTTTCAGGTTCACAAATATCATCTCAATTGATATATGTGAAATAAAGTCGTTGACATTCAGTCACTTAGCCATGTCCAAGTCTTTGCAAAACTGTGGACTGTAGCATTCCAGGCCTCCCTATCCTTCACTGTCTCCAACACTTTGCTGAGAGTCATGTTCATTGAGTCAAGTGATGCTGTACCACCATCTCACCTGTGTCACCCCAGTCTTTTCCTGCCCTCCATCTTCCCACATCAAGCCAATGATTTTCTCTTTTTTTAAAGAAAGTGCAGAACGTCGGTTTTTTTCTCATGAATCACTTCTTCACACCAGGTAGACAACGTATTGGAACTTCAGTTTCAGCATCAGTCCTTTCAATGAATATTGGGGTTAGTTTCTTTTATTTATTTTTTCTTCACATTAAACAATCATTTCTCTTTAATACTTTCGCATAATTTAGTCAATCATTTATCTAATGATTCAACAATATGGTAGAGAAGGGTAGAGTGCAAGGGAACAAAGAAAAGGCCATGTGCCTTAGCTTATTGTAAATATTAGAAAAGTAAAACAAAAATACTTTGTAAACAATAATATGATTGGTAAAGTAAGTTATCATAATTATTATTTAGTACAAAGTGTTGCCTAAAATGGATCCAGAGCATAATTATTGAGTCTGATTCATTCTGTTAACAGAAGTGTCCTTGTACTGAAAAGTCACATACTTTTATAAAGAGGACATTAGTTCTATGATTTTTATACTACTAATAATTTTTACTCAAATGAATACTTCTCTACAATTTACAAATACCATTTGAAGTAAGTATACTCATTTGGAAATAATTTTTTTAATTTTTATTTTTATTGGAGGCTAATTATTTTACAATATTATATTGGTTGATTTTGCCATACATTGACATGAATCCGTCCCGGTTGTACATCTTTTAGAATTGAGGGGGTTGGTCTCCTTCCTGTCCAAGGGTCTCTCAAGAGCCTTGTTCAGCACCACATTTGCAAAGCCTCAATTCTTTGGCACTCAGACTTGTTTCTAGTCATACTATCACATCTGTACATGTGTACTGGTAAAACCATCGCCCTGACCATATGGACCTTTGTTGGCAAAGAGATATCTCTTCTTTTCAGCACCTGTGTCTAGGATTCCATAGCTGTTCTTCCCAGGAGAAGGGCTCTTTTATATTCATGGCTGTAATCACTGTTCCCAGTGATATTAGAGCCGAGAAAACTGTCACACTTTCCGTTTTTACCCTTTCTATTTGCAAAGCATTGCTATTGTTTGCCCCGCCTCATTTTGAACACCACAGTCAAACATGCCTGTTACTCCATGTGTCTCTTGACTTCATGCTTTTACATTCCAGAACCCTATGATGAAATGGACATCTTTTTTTTGGCATTAATTCTAAAAAGCCCTACAGGTCTTCCTACAACTGCTCAAGTTCCCTGATAGCTTAGATGGTAAAGAAGTGAAACGCAGAAACTGCCATTGTTCATGTAGGAAAATCCACAAGCAGTTGGTGATGTTCAAGAAGGAGAACTCCACATTCTTTGTAGGAAAAATAACCATCCTGATTTTCAGTTGTCAAATACAGATAATTCTATATGTCATGAAGGAAAATCTTCAGCAAATATTCATACACGAATTGTATAGAATTAATATTTCAGATATGAATATTGGCATTGATTTGCCTATGTGAAATATAGGAATTCCATATTTCTAGTAGTCAATTTGGTATCTGGATATGTGATGCGACATAGAGAGAATTCCATATTTAGAGATGAAATTCTTTCTAAATAAAAAGATTTACAGATGAAGCATCTCTAAATAAGAGATGCTATGGTCTGCATCCCCCTAAGGGACCTGACTTATCAGTGCCAGAGGAATTGAGGTCCACTCATTTCCTGTACAAAAATGGTTTCAAAGTGGTTCTGCTCTCATCCTGCCTCCTGGGGAGAACACATGCCACCCTACCCCATCACCTCAGGGCTGCGGGGCTGCGAGTAGCTAGAGGATCATCCTAAGCCGTGCTTTGTAGAGTCCTGATAACTCAAGCATTCTGTAAAGATTTTAAAGAAGGATGTTTCAAACCGGCATACTCTGCAGGTAGCAGTTGCTTATGCTATAGTGCCGTCAGTCTCGCAAACCTTACAATAACAGCAAGATGTGCTCATGTGCCTGGTCCTGTAGGGGAAAGATTACTGCTGCACTTGAGAAGGACAGAAAACTCTTTGTAGGTGCTGTGCATACCCCATCTCTGAGCCTGGTAATCTGGCCCATTCTGTTTCTTGCTCCTTTTCATCTCCATGTATGGCTGTGAATGTTTTCTTCCTGCCGCTCCTTTCTGCCTAGGGATCCAGGGTGCAGCAGCATGTCTCCACTTACAGCATGCTTTCTCGGTGACACCCCTGGGCTTGATTCCCTGGCGTCAGTGCTTTGGCTGCCCCATGGTTAATGTAGTTTACACAAGTTTGTTCATTTTTTCAGTATTCATTTTCCTTCTCGCAGCCGGGACAGTTCTGACAGCTCATAGGCACATTTCTTCTGGTGGGCACACACACACACACAACCCTAAAAGGAAATTTTCACATTTGCATATGATAATATGCAAATTGTCATAGCTTTGTTTTCCAGGATCATGGACTTTGGTAAGTACCTCTCATTTTCTCTGGTTGTTTTCGTTCACTAACTTGTCATTCAAGTTAGTCTCCTGTTCTATCTCTACTCTTTATTCTGGAAGGTTACAAATTTTGGGATTTACTCATGAGAAGGACTGATGTGGAAAGACGTTCGGCGGACTTGAAGTGCTCGTGGTGGACAGCTGAATGATGGGTGCTCATATCCTGTATTCTCTCATCACATTGACTGTTTCACAGTGCCAATCAGTTTGGCATGATTCCACTCCACGTGCTTTCCTTCCAAGAACCACACCAGAAATAGCAAGTGGATTTGGACTGCACTGACTTGGAGCTACCTATCTCAGCCTACACCTCTCAAAACCATTACCTTGTCATTGCTGGGCCCTTGTGGCAGGCCCAGTGCCCAATCAGGCCCAAGAACTTCTGATCAAGGCCATCCTGCTCCTCGCAACTGTGTAATAGGCTGTTTGCAACTGTTTCCATTTCCCCCTCAAAGGTTGTCTCCCTGTAGCAGGGAAAGGTCAAATTGATGTCTGGACCTCCAACAGGGCAAAGAAAATGTGACATGCTTGGGTCTGAAACAATATCATGAAGAAGGTGCATGCAGATCCAAAGGGCCTCTGCTGAAACAAGGCACTGAATGTGAGGTCAAAAAGGTCCAGTGGCCTCCCACTTTGTCAGCACTTCACTTTATTTCTGCCCACTCATACACATAGCCCCCGCAAGGATTACACCCTGAGGAGCCTGCCTGCCCTGGGCCTCATGCCTCCATTGTGCAGAAAGCAGCATTCTTCTCCCAAATGTTCCAAGAGGGCTTGATTCCAGGCCAGGCTTCAGTAACTTGCTAAATGCCAAGACTCTCTTTCTGCTTCCCTCATCAGACTGTGGTAGATCTGCGTATAGCTCAGAATGACTGATAGTCTACAAAGTTGGCATATCACAAATGCAGCTAAAGTTTGGGCTGGGGGACATCCAAGATGCCCACTTTAAATCAGGGATACCTGTGAGAGTCTCATGGTGCATATCTCCTTAAAGATTACCATGACAAAATCAGATGTTCTACTCCAGGGAGATTATAACCATCCCTCATGTGCAGACAGACCCACATTGTCCCTTTTCTATCCACAACCAAGGATGATACAAAAAGAAAAGAAAGAATTCATGTTAGGATTTTGGGCATGAGCAATGGCACGTCTTCATCAGGACTGCTATTCCCTAGTCCCTAAGCCTGAAAACCAGCAGGCTCTGAACTGCTGCCAGGGGCATCAGTGTCTCCCGCTGTCCCAGGGTCACTACAAGCAAACAGCCCAACACAAATCAGTTCACTTCACTTTCATCCCTCATTTATCTGACACTTTGTGATCCCATGGACTACATCATGCCAGTCTTCACTGGTCATCTAAAACTCCCAGAGCTTGCTCAAACATACATCCATCAAGTGATGATTCAAAATTTCTCTTGCTATTCTTTGGAAAATTATGATGCCGTCCAACCATCTGATTGTCTGTCATCCAGTTCTCCTGTCTTCAATCTTTCCCAGGATCAGGGTCTTTTCAGTGTCAGTTGTTCATATCAAGTGTCCAAAATATTGAATTTTCAGCCTCAGCATCCGTCCTTGCAATGAATACTCATGACCAATTTCCTTTAGGATAGACTGGTTTAATCTCCATGCAGTGCAGGACTCTTCTGAGTCTTCTCCAATACTATAGCTCAAAAATGTCAGTTCTTTAGTGCTCAGCTTTATGGTCCAAAATCCACAGCCATAAATGACTCCTGGAAACACCATACCTTTGACTAGATGGACAATTGCAAGCAAAATATTTTCAGTGGTTTTTCAATAATGTCTATATTTGTCACAGATTTTCTTCCAAGGAGCTAGCGTCTTTCGATTTCACGGCTTTAGTCACCATCTACGGTGATTTTGGAGCCCAAAAAAGCAAAGCCTGTCACGGTTTCCACTGTTTCCCCATCTATTTACCATAAAGTGGTTGGACCGGATGCCATGATCTTGAATGTTCAGTTTTAAGCCACCTTTTGAACTCCTCTCTTTCACTTTCATCAAGAGGCTTTTTATTTTTTTCTTCACTTTCTGCCATAAGAGTGGTATCATCTGCATACCTGTGATTTTTGACATTTCTCCCAGCAAACTTGATTCCAGCTTGTGCTTCATCCAGCCTGGCATTTCACCTGATGTAGTGTGCATTTGAGTAAATTGGTGACAATATAGAGCCTTGAGGTACCACTTTCCCCAACTCTTGAACCAGTCCATTTTCCCAAGTCCATGGTACTATTGTCTCTTGACCTGCATACAGTTTTCTAAGGAAGCAGGTCAGGTGGCCTGGGATTCCCATCTCGTGAATAATTTTCCAGTTTTTCATGTTCCACAAGTCAAAGACTTTGGCATAGTCAATAAAGCAAAAATAGGTGTTTTTCTGGAACTGTCTTGCTTTTTCAATCACACAACGGGTGTTGGCAATTTAGTCTCCAGTGGCTCTGCCTTTTCTAAATCCAGCTTGAACCTCTGGAAATTCTTCATTTGTTGAAACCTTCCTCAGAGAATGTCAGGCATTACTTTTTGCTCTGTGTGAGATGAGTGCAATTGTGCATGAGATCAAACAGTCTTTGGCATTGCCTTTTTTGGGATTGGAAGGAACTGATCTTTTCCAGGTCTTTGGCCACTGCTGAGTTTTCCAAATTTGCCTGCATTTTGAGTGCAGCATTTTCACAGCATCATCTGTTAGAATTATCCATAACTCAACTGGATATTCATCACTTTCAACAGCTTTGTTCTTACTGATGTTTCCTAAGGCCTACTTGATTTTGCATTTCAGAGTGTCTGGGTCTGTCAGGATGCATTCAACGTTAAGGGATCACGCAGTTCTCAGGACTGAGATCATGGGAAAGGACACCTGCTTGGATTCCCTTCAGTGACTCCCTTCAGTGACTCTCTTTAGTCATTTTTTAACTGAAAGCACTATCCATTTTGCTGCAACTGGTGGAATTTCATTCTTTTCAACGGTTGAGTATTCATTTTACTGAAGATATATAAGCGTGTGTTTCTTCCAATAAAGTACCCCTGTTTCACTCAACACTTGGGTCCCCTGCATCCTTCTCATCAACTCCAGTTCCCAGGGCCTGGCCTACGCTGCCTGTGACAACTTGTACCCGAACAGCGACCAGGTGAACACCCGTGGCAAGCAGGAGGAGTGACTGTTAGGACCTATGGGGGTCAGTAAGTGTGGGGTTAGGAGAGAAAGGGCTGGAATGCCCCACCACATTTGTATGTTACTTCACTGTTTATTTAAGGTTCAGCGACTTTTGGTTTCGCATCAGCAGATACAGGCGCATCTCCAAACAGTGGTTGAATATTTTCCCTGGTTCCTTGATGAAGGCAGTTTGGATTTAGAAATTTTAAACCAGGTTAAAGAAAATGTTAAACGAGCCAACAGATTTCTGATTCTTGTGGGCCCTCATTAAAGTCGTGATCTTTTCATTTCAAGGCAATTCTAACCGCACCCCCCATAATTATCAACAAGCAGAATGCTCATTATACAAATATGAATTAGACGATGAGACTTTACAAAAAGCCCAATTAGAGCACCATACAATGTTTCAAAACTTACCCACCATCCCTGTTGTGGCTGTTCCAAGCGCTCCTCCTCCTCTTCTAATGGACACGAAACTGAAGGTCCCCCGATTCGAGGACAAGATGAATCTGATATTGCTACTTCTGATGCTCCCTTTGACACTAAAGCCAACAATATACATGTAGATGACAATGATAAGCCCCTAACACCCACTCATGTTTATGAAAACAGACGATCCACTCATTCTCCTTCATGACGAAGGCTTTCTGATTTACTGGATTTGCAGTCTCGAGTCTCTGAGACCGATGATCATTTTCTCTAGCCTGTGTTAAGAAATGGTAATGCTCAAGGGCAACTAATGTCTCAGTAAGAAGGGGTTGATTTTTCTCACATACAACAAGTGAAAAAGGTTATAACTACGTACAGCCCTCCTTCGCCTTTTACTAAAGAACTTCTAAACACTATGGCATCTTCTATTGGAAATTTTATTTTATTCTTTAGATAGAGTGGGAGTTGCTATCTCCTGTAGTGTTGTCGGAGAAGAAGGCCAAAGTGCAATTTGAAAAACTGTTTGTATATGGAGAATGAAAATCAGGAATGTCAGAGAGCCATCCCTCTGATTCTTGAGACCAGGAATGTTCTTGATTATTTGAAGGTTTGTGGCAACTTAGGATCAGAAACTCAGAAAATGTAAATGTTAGTTGAAGCAATGGCTACTTCCTTTAAAATGGGAGTGAAAGGCATTTTGTATGTGGGGATAAGAGCTATTAAAAAAAATTGTACCCTAAAAAACACACAGAATAAAATAAAACTACTAAAAAGCCTCCAGGATTCTGCCCTCGATGTTGTAAAGCGGTACACTGGGCTAAAGAACCTCGATCTAAATATGACATTGAAGGGAACCCTATTTCAGGAAACTCAAAGATGGGGACTCCCCGGGTCCCCATCAACAAAAATCAGGGGCAAACTCCATCTTTTCCCTCAAATCTTCAACATCTGGTAGGACTGTTGTCGACATACAAGTCCTGAACGATTTTCTTCTTTTTCCTCAAAAAGTCCTTTCTAGAATACCTACTGGACTTTATGGACACTTAACTCCCACAAATCTTTGGCCTTATAGTTGGCCAATATAGTCTGAATTCTAAGGGAATTTCTATTCACTCTAGAATAATTGATTCAGATTTTAAGGGAGAAATAAAACTTATAATATTATCTCAGAAACTATGGCAATTCAAAAAGGGGGACAAATTTCCCAATTACTTCTTTTACCTTACATTTCTATTAACTTCTTTAATGCATCCAGTCCAATCACCTAAAGGCAAATAGATAGGGAAACAGTGGAAACAGTGGCTGACTTTATTTTTCTGGGCTCCATAATCACTAGAGATGGTGATTGCAGCCATAAAGTTACAAGAGTCTTCCTCCTGAGAAGGAAAATTATGACCAACCTAGAAGGCATACTGAAAAGCAGAGGCATTATTTTGCCAACAAAGTCCGTTTAGTCAAGGCTATGGTTTTTCCAGTGGCCATGTATGGATGTGTGAGTTGGACTATAAACAAAGCTGAGTGTTGAAGAAATGATGCTTCTACAACTGTGGTGTTGGAGAAGACGTGAACGTTACCCTTGGACTGCAAGGAGATCCAACCAGTCAGTCCTAAAGGAGATCAGTCCTGGGCGTTGATCGGAAGGACTGATGTTTAAGCTGAAACTCAAATATTTCGGTTACCTGCTGCAAAAGGCTGACTCATTTGAAAAGACCCTGATGATGGGAAAGATTGAGGGCAGGAGAAGGGGATGACAGAGGATGAGATAGTTGGATGGCCTCATTGACTCGATGGATATGGTGGGTGGACTCTGGGAGTTGGTGATAGACAGGGAGGCCTGGCCTGCTGCGGTCCATGTGGTCTCAAAGAGTTGGACGTGACTGAACGACTGAACTGAACTGAATTGAATGATATAGAGACAGGTGAATTAGGTAATACAGATCGAAAGCAATCCTTATGGACATCAATAGTATCTGAATGTGCATGACCAAATATATATATCAAAAGTAATTGCAAAAGATTTTCTGGTCTTCTTGGTTCTGAATTCGTTATTACCATTATTTCCAAACATTTATTGCCCAAACCTGGGTCTTTACAAGTAAATTCTTGCCAAATTGCAGGAGTATCTCAAACTAAAGCACAGGAGGTTTTCCAAAATGTCCAAATATACCCACGTGAGGGACCAGAACACCAACCTGCAACTTTACAACTTATGTGATAGATGCACCCCTTCATTTAATAAGAAGATATTTATTTATGCACTGACAAACTCAATATATATTCCACATTTTTCATAGGGGCCATTGCTCATTTAATAAACAATACAATTATTAAAAATAACTTTGAAATATGATGAGCCTATTTGGACTGAGCAGTGGCCCCTTACAAAAGTTAAACTGTGAAGAAAGCTGATGGTCGAAGAATGGATGCTTTTGAACTGTGGTGCTGGAGAAGACTCTTGAGAGTCCCTTGGACTGCAAGGAGATCCAACCAGTACATTCTAAAGGAGATCAGTCCTGGGTGTTCATTGGAAGGACTGATGTTAAAGCTGAAACTCCAATACTGTGGCTACCTCATGAGAAGAGTTGACTCACTGGAAAAGACTCTGATACTGGGAGGGATTGGGCGCAGGAGGAGAAGGGGACGACAAAGAATGAGATGGCTAGATGACATCACTGACTCGATGGACACGAGTTTGAGTGAACTCCGGGAGTTGGTGACGGACAGGAAGGCCTGGCGTGCTCTGATTCATGGGGTCGCAAAGAGTCGGACACGACTGAACGTCTGAACTGAACTGAAGGAACTACATTAGAGGATACACAATTGAAATTAAAACATACTGAGGAATCTTGTTCCCCTTGGAATACTCCCATTTTTGTGATAAAGAAGAAATCTAATAAATGGCCTATTTTAACTGACTTTCGAAAGGTTAATGCATCCATGAAATCTATCAGTGCATTGCAAACATGAATTCCATCACCGGCCGCTATTCTTCAAAACTGGGATATTATTATTAGAGGCTTGCAGGATTGATTTTTTACTATACATTTACACCCTCTAGACCAAGAAAGATTTATTTTCTCCCTTATCCTAATCATATCGGGCCTCAAAAACAGTATAAATGGACTGTATTGCCTCAAGGAATGATAAATTCTCTCACCATGTTTCAATATTGTGTAGCCAAAGCTCTTGAACCTGTGAGAAAGCAATTTCGTAAATTTCTGATTGTTCACTATATGAATGCTATGTTGTTTTCAGCTCCTTCTATTTTAGAAACTCAGCAGATGTTTGACGCAGCTCAACAAGACTTACAGGATTCTTGATTAATCATTGCCCCTGAAAAGACTCAAACCTCTACACCTTACCATTACCTGGGATTTATTGCTAAGAGACAACGTATCACTTCCCAACTTGCACCGATTTGTGTTGATAAATTATCAACTTTGACTGATTTTCAAAAATTTTAGGCATATAACCTGGAATAGACCTATTTGGGGTATTGTAAATTATCAGCTGACTAATTTATTTAACACTTTAAAAGGAGATTATGATCTAAATAGCCCTTGTTCACTCTCTCAAGAGTCACGAGAACTCTGCTTAATGCAAAATAAATTGCAAAAACAATTTCTTTCTCCTATCAGACTTGAGTTACCTCTAGAGTTATTTATCCTTCCCTCTCTGCAGTCCCCTACTGGACTTCTTGCCCAACAAGAATGCCTGATAGAATGGATATATACCCTTTTTTAGAGGGACAAGATCACTTACACTCTCTCTTGATTTGATTGCTCTAATAATTATCAATGGAAGAAATAGAGCTGGAGCTCTAATTGGCTTTGATTCTTATAAAATTGTAATACCAATTAGTAAGTTACAAATTGAGAATGCTTTACAAACTTCTACTGACTTCCAAATAGCCTTTTTGAAACATTTTGGAAAATTTCATTTCATTATTCTGTAACAAACTTTGGAATTTCTTCAAAAATACTGAGTTTATTATCTCTCGCATTGTCAAAACACAACCTGTACCTCTAGCTGATGTTTTTTATATAGATGGGACTAAAATTGCTAAAGCCTCGTTCTGGTCTCTCAAAGAAGAGAACGTTTTTTATACTAAATCTCACTCTTCTCAACAAAATGAATTATATGCTCTCATTCAGGTTATTCACCTACATCCTTACTATATTAATATAGTTTATGATTCTTTATATTCAATATTTATAGTATGATATGTCGAAACTTCAATCATCAATTCTAATCAGCCCATTATTCAACATTTTATCGAACTACAGTCTTTTACTAGGAACTGCACTTTTCCCACTTATATTACCCTTATCCGAGCACATTCTTGGTTTTCAGGCCTTATGGCTCATGGCAACGAACAAGCTGATAAACTTGTCTTTTTGCTACTCCTGAAGAGCCACATGCTCTATTACACAATGATCCTGGTTCATTACATCAAATGCGGAAAATTCCATACTGCCATGCTAAAGAAATCATTAATAATTGCCCTACTTGAAGGCCCTTACATCTTCGATCTATTATTCAAGGTATTAATCCTCGAGGATTACAACCTAATGAACTATGGCAAATGGATGTAGTGCATTGTACTGAAATTTCTTGCTCTTCCTTCTTGCATGTCTCAATTGATAGAAATTCCTTTTTAATATGGGCCACACCTCTTCAAGGTGAGGCTACAGGACATGTTGTAACCCACCTGTTAGCTTGCTTTGCTATAATGGGAACACCTAGTTGTATAAAAACAGAAAATAGCCCTGCCTATATTTATAGGCAATTCAAACAATTCCTACAATCATTTTCTATTAAATATATTACAAGAATTCCTTATAATCCCCAAGCACAAATTAAAAAATTCAATAAATAAAGGGGAATACACAGGAACATTTTTGTCTTCTTTATGCAGAGCAGACTTTCAGTTCAGTTCAGTTCAGTTCAGTACAGTTCAGTAGCTCAGCCGTGCCCAACTCTTTGCCACCCCATGAATCAATAGATGGATAGGCCTCCCTGTCTATCACCAGCTTCAGCAGTTCACTCAAAACCATGTACATCGAGTCGGTGATGCCGTCCAGCCAACTCATTCTGTCGTCCCCTTCTCCTCCTGCCTACAATCCCTTCCAGCATCAGAGTCTTTTCCATTGAGTCAAATAGTCGCATGAGATGGCCAAAGTACTAGTGTTTCAGCTTTAGTATCAGGCCTTCCAATGAACACCCAGGTCTGATCTCCTTTAGAATGGACAGGTTGCATCTCCTTGCAGTCCAAGGGACTCTAAAGAGCCTTCTCCAGCACCACGGTTCAAAAGCATCAATTATTCGGCTATCAGATTTCTTCACAGTCCAACTCTCACATCCATATATGACCACTGGAGAAACCATAGCCTTGACTAGACAGACCTTCTCCCATCAATTTATCTACTTTCCCCCCAATCTGCTGTATATACCTCACTTAAATTTTTGTTTTCAGGTTTACAATTTTAAGCACCAATTATAAAGTAAATACATAAGAGAAAGAAAATTGAATTCATGTACAATGCTTCCCTAAATTATTGAGCTATTTTCTCTATAATCTTCGTAGAATTACAGGTACTGATTATTAACGCCATATGGGAATTGATAACAAAGGCAATGGACCATGTAATAAGGCTTCCCTTGTTAGGACAATTGAAGTACAGCTTAATAATATGCTTTCAGGGGAGAACAAAAACAGTAGCTTTTCAGCATGATATATTGAATGCTCTTGTCCATGTCTTTTCCAAGTTATCACGGAGGACTAAGTGGATCATTCCCGTTCTTTTTGAGAAGGACGTGCCACTCAAAGCAGAACATGAAAAGAAGGTAAAAAAAGAAGGAGAAGGAATAATCAGTACATGGCAATGAAATAGAAAATTGAATCACCTTTAAGGTGATATTGCTCAAAGGGTGCAAATTTGACTACATAGTAAGTCAGTCAGTTCAGTCGCTCACTCATGTCCGACTCTTTGTGACCCCATGAATTACAGCACGCCAGGCCTCCCTGTACATCACCAACTCCCGGAATTCTCTCAAACTCACCTCCATCGAGTTAGTGATGCCATCCAGCCATTTCATTCTCTGTCCTGCCCCCAAACCCTCCCAGCATCAGAGTCTTTTCCAGTGAGTCAACTCTTTGCCTGAGGTGGCCAAAGTATTGGAGTTTCAGCTTTAACACCAGTCCTTCCAATGAACACTCAGAACTGATTTCCCTTGAATGGACTGGTTGGATCTCCTTGCAGTACAAGGGAGATCCAACATCAGAGTCTTTTCCAGTGAGTCAACTCTTTGCCTGAGGTGGCCAAAGTATTGGAGTTTCAGCTTTAACACCAGTCCTTCCAATGAACACTCAGACTGATTTCCCTTGAATGGACTGGTTGGATCTCCTTGCAGTACAAGGGACTCTCAAGAGTCTTTTCCAACACCACAATTTAAAAGCATCAATTCTTCGACAATCAGCTTTCTTCACCATCAAGCTATCACATCCATACATGACCACTGGAAAAACCATAGCCTTAACTAGATGGACCTTGGTTGGCAAAGTAATGTCTGTGCTTTATAATATGCTATCTAGGTTCATCATAACTTTCTTTCCAAGGAGTAAGGGTCTTTGAGTTTCATAAGAAACCTGAAATCTAAAACAAGTCCTTTGAAATTTGGGCTTCAAATGATAATAAGGACACCAGTTTCAGTAACACCATTGCTGCCAAATGCTCACCTCTCTAAACGTGGCCTTCTCACCTACATTGAAATTTTTCAGTGAAAGAAAACGTGTGTTTAGGGACCACTCCCTTATCTACACAGATATTCCACAGATTTCACTGTTCATCAGCCGCAAGAATAAGAGTGGTGAACTTAAGTTGGTGTTGTCCCATGTGGGTTACCATCCCAAAACAGGGACATGAGTTAATGTTGCCAACCTCATCTAAAGGAATGACCACAAATATGAGATTGCCAAGATTTCTAGGTAGTGTTTATGGCAGCTGGATAGTCCAACAAGCAGATACTTTCTTCAGACTATTTCACTGTAAAAAATATTGTGGATCAACCATTGATTTTGATCCCATCTTACTCCATGACTTTTCTAGATAATTAAAATTAATGATTTTTTTTTCTACACATGTCTCCACAACTACTATTGAATTTTAGGGAACTGGGGCCTGAAACTGCATGCTTAGAATGGGTTTTATAGACTGTAAACTTCATAAGAGCAGCAGTCATCTTATAATTTGAATTCCCACATTTAACTTTCATGTAAATATAATAAATATTTATCAACTTGGAAAAAGTTATCAGTAAATAGGAAAGGCCAATTATGATAATATTGAAGGTTATAGGAATATGTTGAGTAATGTATATAGTATTTGATTGGTTATTACATTTCTTTGTTGATAACTCAGTAAGTAATTAAAATATATAATTTGCAGGCTCTAAGTTTTAGCTGATGTGAAAGATACATAAAGAGAGTAAACCCAAAACTCAAGACTTGATATCTGTGCTCAACTTGGTAGGAGGGCAAACGGCAGTTCCTTCCATCCCCAAGAAGGAGTTGAGACAAAGTTGTGAGAAGGGGCTTAGCATGACTGAAATTAGGTTGAGTGATTGTAGCTCCGGAAGCACAGTATAAGAGAAAGATAATGAAATTATTCAGGAAAAAAGATACCATGTCTTCACAGAACTTGCTAATCACACTGATGTGCTGCAATCACCACCAGGAATTTATTCTGTCTCTGGGAACATATAAGCAACATCTAAGCATGCATTAGGAAATAAAGGGTGGAATCTTGGTGTCAGGCGATAAAGGCGTGCCTTAAGGACAGCATCTTCCCTGGGGGCTCAGACAGTAAGCATCTGCCTACAATGTGGGAGACCCGGGTTCAATCCCTGGGTCTGGAAGATCCCTGGAGAAGGAAATGGCCACTGACTCCAGTATCCTTGCCTGGAGAATCCTGTGGATGGAGGAGCCTGGAAGGCTACAGTCCACGGGGGTCGCAAAGAGTCAGACATGACTGAGCTACTTCCCTTCCACTTTCGCTTAAGGACAACAGAGCAAAAATGTCCCTATATAATACCACTTCTAAAATACGTATCTTGAAGGAAAAGGAACAAGATGGCGGAGGAATAGGATGGCGAGACCACTCTCTCCCCCACAAATTCATCAAAAGAACATTTGAACGTGGAGTAAAATCCACAAAACAACTTCTGAATACTGGCAGAGGACGTCAGGCACCCAGAAAAGCAGCCCATTGTCTTCGAAAGGAGGTAGGAAAAAACATAAAAGATAAAAAGAGAGACAAAAGAAGTAAGGACGGAGCTCTGTCCCAGGAAGGGAGGCTTTAAAAAGAGAGAAGTTTCCAAACACCAGGAAACACTCTCACTGGCAAATCTGTGGCGAGCCTTGGAATCTCAGAGGGCCACATAACCCGTTTTTTTTTTTTTTTAAGATTTTTCTAAAACCCACAGATTATCCGCCAAATGGTAACTCCCAGCGGAGAAGCAGCGAAGACGACTGCATACGCCATTAGTAGGTGGGGGCTGGGCAGGGAGGAGCCGGCTGAACTGATTAGAGAGAGGACTGGGCTTGAATGTGGCGATAACAATTTGAGAGAACTGGGGAGAGCAAAGCAGACTGGGATAGCTTCCCCACAAAAAGGCGGAAAGCTCTAACCCAAGACTTGGCCAGCCCCTCTCGCAGAATAAAGGACTGAGCAGAGTGAGCCGGCTGCGTTCGGCCCATCCCCCATCCCCCACCAAGACAGGCAGGGAGGTCAGCCAGAGCCGGAGGGGGAAACTGCGGCACCAGAAAGGCATCTGATACAAACTGCTGGCAGGCTTGTTGCTAATCAGGACTTCTTGGGCTCGGGTCAGGCGATATCCCCCAGAGAAGGTGCACCGGTTGTACACACAGAAATCTGAGTGGCAGGGACTGGGGAGGCCATAAGTTGCAGAGGCCACGCTAGCCAAACACCTGGTCCCCTGAGCTTCTCGGACCAGGGAAGTCACAAAACGCAGGCCCAACCAAGTCTGTGCCTTTGTGGAGTACCTGAGAACCCGAACTTGAGCCGCTCAGACATGGGAAGTGCATACAACCTAGCGCCAGCTTCGGACAGTTCCCGGCAGAGCAACCTAGAGCCTGTGCAGTGTAGACTGGCTCAACACACGCGCTGCGAGCAGGGGCAAACCCAGTGTGACCGAGACGCTGTGAGCACTCCTCACAGACGCCACAGATATTCGTCTGCAGCGTTCCTCCCTTCCCAGAACAGGACTGAATAACTGAGCCTTAAAAACTGTCCACACACACCCTAGTATCAGGGAGGAAATTAGACACTGAAGAAACATGCAAACAGAAGCTAAAACAGAGGGAACCACTTTGGAAATGACAGATAGAGTAGTCTAGAGCTACTCCAAGAATAAAACCAAAAACCAGAGGCAAGAAGCTTAAGCCCGAATCCTGAGGACACCAGAGAACTCCTGACTCCAGGGAACATTAATCGATAGGAGCTCATCAAACATCTCCATACCTACACTAAAACCAAGCACCGCCCAACGGTCAATAAGTTCCAGAGCAAGACATACCACGCAAATTCTCCAGTAACACAGGAAACTAGCCCTGAGCTTCAATATACAGGCTGCCCAAAATCACTCCAAACCCACTGACATCTCATAACTCATTACTGGACACTTCATTGCACTCCAGAGAGAAGAAATTCAGCTCCACCCACCAGAACACTGAAACAAGCTTCCATAACCAGGGAACTTTGACAAGTCACCTGTCCAAGCCCACACACAGTGAGGAAACTACATAATAAAGAGAACTCCACAAACGGCCAGAAGAGGGAAGGGCCACCCCAAGAAAAGCAATATAAGCAGGATGAAGATGCAGAGAAATACCCAGCAAGTAAAGGAACAAGATAAATGCCCACCAACACAAACAAAAGAGGAAGATATAGGGAATCTACCTGATAAAGAATTTCGAATTTTGGTGGTGAAAATGATTCAAAATTTTGAAAGCAAAATGGATTTACAAAAAACCTGGAGAAAAGGATAGAGAAGATGGAAGAAAGGTTTAATAAGGACTTAGAGGAAATAAAAAAGAGTCAATACATGGTGAGTAATGCAATAGATGAGATCAGAAACACTCTGGAGGGAACAAACAGTAGAATAACAGAGGCAGAAGACAGGATAAGCGAGTTAGAAGATAGAATTGTAGAAATAAATGAAACAGAGAGGAAAAAAGAAAAACAAATTAAAAGAAATGAGAGCAATATTAGAGACCTCTGGGACAATGTTAAACGCTCCAACATTCGAATCATAGGAATCCCAGAAGAAGAAGACAAAAAGAAAGACCATGAGAGAATACTTTAGGAGATAATAGTTGAAAACTTCCCTAAAATAGGGAAAGAAATAATCACCCATTTCCAAGAAAACTAGAGAGTCCCCAAGAGGATAAACCCGTCTAAATACTCCAAGACAATATTAATCAATTAACAAAGATCAAACACAAAGAACAAATATTAAAAGCAGAAAGGGGAAAACAGCAAATAACACACAAGGGGATTCCCATAAGGATAACAGCTGATCTTTCAACAGAAACTCTTTAGGCCAGGAGGGAATTGCAAGACATACTTAAAGTGGTGAAAGAAAATAACCTACAGCCCAGACTACAGTACCCAGCAAGGATCTCATTCAAATATGAAGGAGAAATCAAAAACTTTACAGACAAGCAAAAGCTGAGAGAATTCAGCATTACCAAACCAGCTCTCCAACAAATGCTAAAGGATTTTTTCTAGACAGGAAACACAGAAAGGGTGTATAAACTTGAACCCAAAGCAATAAAGAAAATGGCTACGGGATCGTTCTTATCAATCAGTTCAGTTCAGTTCAGTCGCTCAGTCGTGTCCGACTCTCCGCGACCCCATGAACCAGAGCATGCCAGGCCTCCCTGTCCATCACCAATTCCCGGAGTTCACTCAAACTCATGTCCACAGAGTCGGTGATGCCATCCAGCCATCTCATTCTCTGTCGTCCCCTTCTCCTCTTACCCCCAATCGCTCCCAGCATAAGAATCTTTTCCAGTGAGTCAACTGGTCGCATGAGGTGGCCAAAGTATTGGAGTTTCAGCTTTAGCATAAGTCCTTCCAATGAACACCCAGGATTGATCTCCTCTAGAATGGACTGATTGGGTCTCCATGCAGTACAAGGGACTCTCAAGAGTCTTTTCCAACACCACAGTTCAAAAGCATCACTTCTTCGGCGATCAGCTTTCTTCACAGTCCAACTCTCACATCCATACATGACCACGGGAAAAACCATAGCCTTGACTAGACGGACCTTTGTTGGCAAAATAATGTCTCTGCTCTTTAATATGCTATCTAGGCTGGTCATAACTTTCCTTCCAAGGAGCAAGCGTCTTTTAATTTCATGGCTGCAATCAGCATCCGAAGTGATTTTGGAGCCCAAAAATATAAAATCTGACACGGTTTCCACTGTTTCCCCATCTATGTCCCAAGAAGTGATGGGACAAGATGCCATGATCTTTGTTTTCTGAATGTTGAGCTTCAAGTCAACCTTTTCACTCTCCTCTTTCACTTTCATCAAGAGGCCTTTGACTTCCTCTTCACTTTCTGCTATAAGGGTGGTGTCATCTGCATATCTGAGGTTATTGATATTTCTCCCAGCAATCTTGATTCCAGCTTGTGCTTCTTCTAGCCCAGCATTCCTCATGATGTACACTGCAGATAAGTTAAATAAGCAAGGTGACAATATACAACCTTGACGTAACCTTTTCCTATTTGGAACCAGTCTGTTGTTCCATGTCCAGTTCTAACTGTTGCTTCCTGACCTGCATACAGGTTTCTCAAGAGGCACGTCAGGTGGTCTGGGATTCCCATCTCTTTCAGAATTTTCCACAGCTTATTGTGATCCACAAAGTCAAAGGCCTTGGCATAGTCAATGAAGCAGAAATAGATGTTTTTCTGGAACTCTTGCTTTCTCCATAATCCAGCGGATGTTAGCAATTTGATCTCTGGTGCCTCTGCCTTTTCTACAACCTGCTTGAACATCTGGAAGTTCATGATTCGCATATTGCTGAAATCTAGCTTGGAGAATTTTGAGCATGACTTTACTAGCGTGTGAGAAGAGTGCAATTGTTAGGTACTTTGAGCATTCTTTGGCATTCCCTTTCTTTGGGATTGGAATGAAGACTGACTTTTCCAGTCCTGTGGCCATTACTTTAATTACCTTAAATGTAAATGGGTTGAATTCCCCAACCAAAAGACAAAGGCTGGCTGAATGGATACAAAAATAAGACCCCCATATATGTCGTCTGCAAGAGACCCACCTCAAAACGAGGGACAAATACAGACTGAAAGTGAAGGGCTGCAAAAAGATATTCCATGCAAATAGAGAACAAAAAAAGCAGGAGTAGCAATACTCATATCAGATAAAATAGACTTTAAAACAAAGGCTGTGAAAAGAGACAAAGAAGGAAACTACATAATGATCAAAGGATCAATCCAAGATGAAGATATAACAATTATAAATATTTATGCACCCAACATTGGAGTACCACAATATGTAAGACAATTACTAACAAGTATGAAAGGGGAAATTAACAATAATGCAATAATAGTGGGAGATTTTAATACCCTACTTACATCTATAGATGTAAACAAAATTGACAAGGAAACACAAACTTTAAATGATACAATAGACCAGTTTGACCTAATAGATATCTATAGGACATTTTACCCCAAAACAATGAATTTCACCTTTTTCTCAAGCACACACGGAATCTTTTCCAGGATAGATCACATCCTGGGCCATAAATCTAGCCTTGGTAAATTCAAAAAAATTGAAATCATTCCAAGCATCTTTTCTGACCACAATGCAGTAAGATTAGATCTCAATTACGGCAGAAAAACTATTAAAAATGCCAACATATGGAGGCTGAACAACACACTGCTGAATAATGAACAAATCATAGAAGAAATTAAAAGAGAAATCAAATATGCATAGAAATGAATGAAAATGAAAACACAACAACACAAAACCTATGGGACATTGTAAAAGCAGTGCTCAGGGGGAAGTTCATAACAATAGAGGCACACCTCAAGAAACAAGAAAAAAGTCAACTAAATAACCTAACTCTACATCTAAAGCAACTAGAAAAGGAAGAAATGAAGAACCCCAGGATCAGTAGAAGGAAAGAAATCGTAAAAAATAGGGCAGAGATAAATGCAAAAGGAACAAAAGAGACCATAGCAAAAATCAACAAAGCCAAAAGCTGGTTCTTTGAGAAATTAAATAAAATTGACAAACCACTAGCCAGACTTATCAAAAAACAAAAGGAGAAGAACCAAATCAATAAAATTCGAAATGAAAATGGAGAGATCACAACTGACAACACAGAAATACAAAGGATTATTAGAGAATACTATCAGCAATTATATGGCAATAAAATGAATAACCTGAAAGAAATGGACAAATTCCTAGAAAAGTACAACTTTCCAAAAATGAACCAGGAAGAAATAGAAAATCTGAATAGACCCATCACAAGCACGGAACTAGAGCCTGTAATCAGGAATCTTTCAGCAAACAAAAGCCCAGGTCCAGACGGCTTCACATCCGAATTCTACAAAAAATTTAGAGAAGAGCTAACACCTACTCTACTCAAACTCTTCCAGAAAATTGCTGAGGAAGGGAAACTTCCAAACTCATTCTATGAGGCCACCATCACCCTAATCCCAAAACCTGGTAAAGATCCCACAAAAAAAGAAAATTACAGGTCAATATCACTGATGAACATAGATGCAAAAATCCTTAACAAATTTCTAGCAATCAGAATCCAACAACATATTAAGAATATCATACATCATGACCAAGTGGGCTTTATCCCAGGAATGCAAGGATTCTTCAATATCCGCAAATCAATCAATGTAATACATCACATTAACAAACTGAAAAATAAAAATCATATGATTATCTCAATAGATGCAGAGAAAGCCTTCAACAAAATTCAACATCCATTTATGAAAAAAACCCTCCAGAAAGTGGGAATAGAAGGGACATACCTCAACATAATAAAAGCTATATATGACAAACCCACAGCAAACATTATCCTCAATGGTGAAAAACTGAAAGCATTTCCCCTGAAGTCAGGAAAAAGACAAGGGTGCCCACTCTCACCACTACTATTCAACATAGTTTTGGAAGTTTTGGCTACAGCAATCAGAGCAGAAAAAGACATAAAAGGAATACAAATTGGGAAAGAAGTAAAACTTTCACTATTCGCTGATGACATGATCCTCTACACAGAAAACCCTAGAGATTCTACCAGAAAACTACTAGAGCTAATCAATGATTACAGTAACGTTGCAGGGTATAAAATCAACACACAGAAATCCCTTGCATTTCTATACACTAATAATGAGAAAATAGAAAGAGAAATTAAGGAAACTATTCCATTCACTATTGCAACGAAAAGAATTAAATACTTAGGAATATATCTACCTAAGGAAACAAAAGACTTGTACGTAGAAAACTATAAAACACTAGTGAAAATAATCAAAGAGGACACTAATAGATGGAGAAATATACCATGTTCATGGATTGGAAGAATAAATATTGTGAAAATGAGTATACTACGCAAAGTAATTTATACATTCAATGCAATCCCTATCAAGCTACCAACGATATTTTTCACAGGACTAAAACAAATAATCTCACAATTTGTATGGAAATACAAAAAAACCTCAAATAGCCAAAGCAATCTTGAGGAAGAAGAATGGAACTGGGGGAATTAACCTGCCGGACTTCAGGCTCTACTACAAAACCAAGCCATCAAGACAGTATGGTACTGGCATAAAGAAAGAACTATAGATCACTGGAACAAAATAGAAAGCCCAGAGATAAATCCACGCACCTCTGGACACCTTATCTTTGACAAAGGAGGCAAAAATGTAAAATGGAGTAAAGACAGTCTATTTAACAAGTGGTGCTGGTTAAACCGGTCAGCCACTTGTAAAAGAATGAAACTAGAACACTTCCTAACACCATACACAAAAATAAACTCAAAATGGATTAGAGAGCTAAATATAAGACAAGAAACTATAAAACTCCTAGAGGAGAACATAGGCAAAACTCTCTCCGACATAAATCACAGCAGGATCCTCCATGACCCACCTCCCAGAATATTGGGAATAAAAGCAAAAATAAAAAATGGGACCTAATTAAAATCAAAAGCTTATGCACAGCAAAGGAAACTATAAGTAAGGTGAAAAGACAGCCTTCAGAATGGGAGAAAATAATAGCAAATGAAGCAACTGATAAAGGATTAATCTCCAAAATATACAAACAGCTCCTGCAGCTCAATTCCAGAAAAATAAATGACCCAATCAAAAAATGGACCAAAGAACTAAACAGACATTTCTCCAAAGAAGACATAAACATGGCTAACAAACACATGAAAATATGCTCAACATCCCTCATAATCAGAGAAATGCAAATCAAAACCATGAGATACCATTTCACACCAGTCAGAATGGCTGCTATCCAAAGTCTACATGCAATAAATGATGGAGAGGGTGTGGAGAGAAGGGAACCCTCTTACACTGTTGGTGGGAATGCAAACTACTACAGCCACTATGGAGAACAGTGTGGAGATTCCTCAAAAAACTGGAAATAGAACTGCCATATGATCCAGCAATCGCTCTCCTGGGCATACACACCGAGGAAACCAGAATTGAAAGAGACACATGTACTCCAATGTTTATTGCAGCACTGTTTATAATAGCCAGGACATGGAAGCAACCTGGATGTCCATCTGCAGACGAATGGATAAGAAAGCTTTGGTACATATACACAATGGAGTATTATTCAGCCATTAAAAAGAATACATTTGAATCAGTTCTAATGAGGTGGATGAAACTGGAGACTATTATACAGAGTGAAGTAAGCCAGAAAGAAAAACACCAATACAGTATACTAACGCATATATATGGAATTTAGAAAGATGCAAATGATAACACTGCATACGAGATATCAAAAGAGACACGGATGTATAGAACAGTCTTTGGGACTCTATGGGAGAGGGTGAGGGTGGGATGATTTGGGAGAATGGCATTGAAACACGTATGTTGTCATATGTGAAACGAATCACTAGTTCAGGGTCGATGCACGTTATAGGATGCTCGGGGCTGGCGTGCAGGGATGACCCAGAGGGAGGATAAAGGGACGAGGGAGGTGGGAGGGGGGTTCAGGAAGGGGAACTTATGTAAACCCGGGGCGAATTCATGTCAATGTATGGCAAAACCAACCAATATAACATTGTAAAATAATTTGCCTCCAATAAAAGTTAAATTAATAACTTTAAAAAAATAAAATACGTATCTTGTGCTGAGCATGAGCCAGTCACGGATTATGCCATGCTATCTTTGGTAGCACGGTGACAGTACAGTGGTGATCATCATGATCATGATTTCAAATTTTCATGTATATAATGAATTTCTATAATGAAGATAATCTGCTGTCTACCAGTATCTAACAGAATATAAGGTAACGATGAATGCACTAAGGTGCATACTGTGTATTTCCATTTTTTATTTTATTTTATTTGTATCTCTTCCTTCACCCATACAATCCTAATGTAGACACCCATTCATTTCAGCAGGGATGATTTCAGAAATGACTTTACACCCATTACCTCTTTTCCCTTTGTTCTAAATTTCTTGCTTACAAATATTAGATCAGGTGTCATAGACCTAGGATGCATAGCGAATGTTTTCTTGTTCTGAAGAGTTTATGAAACAGTGCAGTAAAATAGCCAGACATTAACCTAAGGCCTCATTTATTCTCTTCATTGTTTGAAAAGAGAAAACGAAACTATGACGATGAACATGTAACTTTATTGTTCAAATACAAGAATTGTAGGTATTTCTTGACATCTCCCAACAAAATTTCAATCTTCATTAGGCTCCATAATCAGGTCCATTTTAATTAGCATGGTTTTCACATAATGATGATTGCTGATGAGTTGACTTGAAAGAGATGAGGCAGATGTACAAGTGATTGTTGGCACTGAGGACCATGAGTTGCCTCTCTCTTGAAGGTTACGAAAAGGACTGTCGTGGGCTGACATATCGCTATACCTAAGTGGAAACTTAGAAGGCTCCACCATCAGTCCAGAATAACTGCTCTGTAATGGAGATACGATGTGGTTCTGAGAAGCAGATGTAGTTGTAGTAGCCAAGTCCTCAACGTGGCCATTTACCTGAGTGTAGCTGCTATGTGAGTGCCACTTAAAAATGCTCAATTGATTTAAAACAGCAGGTTAATCTCCCACAATCTGTTCTGTTTGGCTAACTGATATTGATGATGGGGAAGGTAAGTCACACAGAGCTAGAGCTCTTGTATTAGTGACTATCTGGCTGGTGTGAGGCTTTTGTATGAAAGGCACAGTTAAACTGGTGGAGGCTGAAAATGTATTCTCTCCACTAGTTTCAGGAAGAAAATCTGAATTACGATCATCTACGTTGACACTTGCTTTAACATGCTTCTTCTTGTAATCTCGAACTAATGAAGATATTGGAAACACATTGTTAATCCCAGCTCTTCTTTTTATGCTTCCTAAAAGTTGAGGATAGCGTCTTTTGAAATTTGGATTATAGTAGATCTGCAACTAAAGTCAAAGGATAGAATTATTTAGTTTCTTTATAAACCAAGGTAAAACTGCCATAAAAGCTTAATTACAAAATTTTATTCCTTCATACACATGGCTAACAAACACATGAAAAGATGCTCGACATCATTCTTAATCAGAGAAATGAAAATCAAAACCACAATGAGGTACCATCTCATGCCAGTCAGAATGGCTGCTATTCCAAAGTCAACAAACAATAAATGCAGGAAAGGGTGTGGAGAAAAGGGAACCCTGTTACACTGTTGGTGGGAATGCAAAAAGTACAAGCACTATGGAGAACAGTGTGAAGTTTCCTTACAAAACTGGAAACACGACCCAACAATAGCACTCCTGGGCATACACACAGAGGAAACCAGAATTGAAAGAGATACATGTACTCCAATACTTATCTCAGCACAGTTTATAATAGCCAGGACATAGAGTCTACCTACATGTCCATCTGCAGACGAATGGATAAGAAAGCTGTGATACATATACACGATAGAGTTCAGTTCAGTTCTGTTCTGTTCAGTCGCTCAGTCGTGTCCAACTCTCGGCGACCCCATGAATCACAGCACACCAGGCCTCCATGTCCATCACCAACTCCCGGAGTTCACTCAAACTCATGTCCACAGAGTCGGTGATGATATCCAGCCATCTCATTCTCCGTCGTTCCCTTCTCCTCCCACCCCCAACCTTTAACAGCATCAGAGTCTTTTCCAGTGAGTCAATTCGTTGCATGAGGTGGCCAAAGTATTGCAGTTTCAGCTTTAGCATCATTCCTTCCAATGAATACCCAGGACTGATCTCCTTTAGAATGGACTGGTTGGATCTCCTTGCAGTACAAGGGACTCTCAAGAGTCTTCTCCAACACCACAGTTCAAAAGCATCAATTCTTCAGCGATCAGCCTTCTTCACAGTCCAACTCTCACATCCATACATGACCACGGGAAAAACCATAGCCTTGACTAGACGGACCTTGGTTGGCAAAGTAATGTCTCTGCTTTCCAATATACTATCATTGTTAGTCATAACTTTCCTTCTAAGGAGTAAGCGTCTTGTAATTTCATGGCTGCAATCGGCATCTGCAGTGATTTTGGAGCCCAAAAAAATAAAGTCTGACACTGTTTCCACTGTTTTTCCATCTATTTCCCATGAAGTGATGGGACCAGATGCCATGATCTTTGTTTTCTGAATGTTGAGCTTCAAGCCAACATTTTCGCTCTCCTCTTTCACTTTCATCAAAAGGCTTTTTAGTTCCTCTTCACTTTCTGCCATAAGGGTAGTGTCATCTGCATATCTGAGGTTATTGATATTTCTCCCAGCAATCTTGATTCCAGCTTGTGCATCTTCCAGCCCAGCGTTCCTCATGATGTACTCTGCATATAAGTTAAAAAAGCAAGGTGACAATATACAGCCTTAACGTACTCCTTTTCCTATTTGGAACCAGTCTGTTGTTCTGAATGTTGCTTCCTGACCTGCCTTCAGGTTTCTTAAGTACTCAGCAATTACAAAAAATACATTTGAATCAGTTCTAATGAGGTGGATGAAACCAGAGCCTATTATACCGAGTGAAGTAAGGCAGAAAGTAAAACACCAACACTATACTAACGCATGTATATGGACTTTAGAAAGACGATAACAATAACTCTGTACACGAGACAGCAAAAGAGACACAGATGTATAGAACAGTCATTTGGACTCTGTGGGAGAGGGCGAGGGTGGAATGATTTGGGAGAATGGCATTGAAACATGTATATAATCATATGTGCAACGAATCGCCAGGTTCGATGCATGATACAGGAGGCTCGGGGCTGTAGTACTGGGATGAACCAGAGGGATGGAATGGGGAGGGAGGTGGAAGGGGGGTTCAAGATGTGGAACACATGTACACCCGGGGTAGATTCATGTCAATGTATAGCAAAACTGGTACAATAATGTAAAGTAATTAGCCTCCAGTTAAAATAAATAAATTTTAAAAAGAAAAAAATTGAATTCCTTTAATGATACCAATTAAATTGCGCCAAATAAAACACCTCAAGAGCAGTTTTAACAGCTAACATGTTAGAAACAATTATGCTCCTCAGCTAAACACATGTTTTATATATACAGTAAATGCCACTTTAAGTAGCTTCCAGACTTTTATCTTGTTTCAAGTTGATTGGAAAGTTTGTTCAACATCAAATATTATATCCTCCAGCTGCTGTCAACTTCAAAAAATAAAGCTTTTTCAACAATTTGCTCTCTCAAGTTTAAATTCCGTTTTAGCTACATATGGTAACATGCTTTCTAGGTCATAGGGTTTAGTCTTCCATATTGCCAATAAGTGAAAATTTTGGAATACCTTGCTCAAAAGAGAGATGTTGTTTTCTTCTTCCAGGAAGTATGATAGTGAAGCAGATCTTTGAAAAATTTGGCGCTTTTTACTAAACCCATAAAGATTAAGCTGTCGAACTAAACTTTTCATATTATTGGTTTCAAATATTCTGAAAGGAACCTTTCTTTCCAAGACTTCTTTCTTGCAGAGTTCTTCATTGATCACTATACAAGTGTCACTCTCATCCCAACAAATAGATTCAAATTGATCGTTTTCAACTATATTCCACAATTTTTGTGGAAAAGTGAGTGAAAGATATTCATTAAGCTCAACTGTTTCAGAGACAGAAAAAAATGTAACGTGGCCTTTTTATCACAACTTTTTCAGACAAAGCCTGAAAAGCATATTCCTCAATAATTGATTGCAAAACTAGGTCCCCAGCAAGTGTATATCATACAAAGAAGATCTGATGGAAGTTTCTGAACAAGTGGATTCGTCTTTAAGAGGTGTATCTTGAATTTCTGAAAAAATATGTGGCATCACAGAAAAATCTTTCTCCAGATACTTTTCTCATTTTTCTGATTTTACACACTGCAACTTCAAATGCTGCTTGGCTGGCCTACAGAGAGAAACTCCCTAGATCATTACAGTGGTTCAAAAGGTCACTAGTCTCCTAGCAATGGAAGGGTAGCTGTGACATCACAAAGTCACTGGTCTCCTAGCAATTGAAGGGTAGCTGTGACATCACAACGTGACTGCTCTCCTAGCAATTGAAGGGTAATGTTCAACCAGTGTTTACTTCAGCATCAACTTAAAATACAGGCTCCTTACCTAAATAGCAACCAAAACCATGAGCCTGCAAAATCTCATTCCTAAGGAATTTTTACATGGATAAGTCACTTCAGTAAATCTATTTGGTTTCTGAAATAAAAGTGATTCATCACCCTTCTATACACACATTTTTAATATTCAATACTGTTACCCAACCAAACTTGGGTCTACTCATTTCTGTGCAATAGTTTATGGGAGAACCAAGAAAGGTGTCCTAGCAGCTGTTGCTTCAAACACTCATACTCCCCAAATACTTTCAGGGGAATGATTTTAATGATAGAGTGAGGTTGGGCATGGGGTGTGCGATCAGTCTGGGGACATTCTACTAGTGGCCTGTTCCTGAGGATATTGGGAGTCGACACCATTGACCATCTGGTTCCAACTACTCTGTGGTCTTGGTACTTACATTTCAGCCTGGTTGGGGCTTTAGTATATCTAAAACTGTTCACAGGATATTGCTCATAATATTATCTATGGCCCGTGAGGAGGAATTTAAGATCCTCGACTTTGCTTAATGGCTAAATCATTTCTATTCTGTACTGCTTGATTATTTTCCTTTGTTTCTGGCTTTTCTAGTTTCGCTGATTAAAATTACTCTTGGAACACGAGGAAGTCCAGAATCTCCTAATTCTCTCTCTTGGTTTTACTACTTTTCAATCATAAGAAGTGACTGCTTAGAACAAGAAAGGAAATAGCGTTGGACTTAGATCAAGATCACATGTGACTGAAAATCTCAGTTACGGGTTCGATTTTTTTTCACGTTCCCCAGCACTTGGAGTGTTTGAGTCAACAACTCTGGCTATTTCATGATGAAATGGAGCATGGAGTTGGAAATAAATCTGACATATAAGCTTGGTATCAATAGTTTCTGTTATGCAAACATATCTGTCTATTTTATAAAGATATTTGCATATCTATTATGTACATATATATGCATATATATATATTTTTATAATTGTTTATTTTTGTCGTTAAACCTGGACAAACATTTGAAAATTGGTAGATATATATTAAAAGGAAAGAGGGGGTGATATAAAGGAGCCCTCATATTTTAGAGGCAGCCAAAGAAACATATTTGGAAGTAATTCCATTTACGTATATTCAATAACCGAGTAGACTTTTGAATCATTCTACTTTGGGGTTTTAATTCTTTCCATTGTTGCTTTACCTAAGAGGAATTAAAAGCCATTGTACATTTTTTTTATACACACATCTATACATACACACATGCGCATATGTGTATATATGTATATATGTCAAAATGTAATTTTAGACAACTTTATTTAGGTGGTCAAACTCTTTGCTTGCTCCCAAGATCTTAAATGAACTTTTTGGGAAGCCCAACATTACTTAATAACTTTCTGGCTGAATAATATAGATCCTATTGCTGAAAGGCTGTCCCTAATTTAGCTGATCTTTCACTATTCTTTCTGTAATAGAGATGGGGTTCATACAAAAGAGGACATCTTGAGCCCATAAATTCACAACTCTCATTTACTTAGAGATATTGTTCTAAGAAAGCTGTTGCTCTCCTCATGTTGGATACAATTTTAAACATTCAAATTAATGGGTAAAACCGATGCACAGTGCACTGTGCATAGATCATAATCAGGCTCTTCTGGTTGGTGAACATTGAAATTATATGATGTGTACATTAAAATCACTTCTCCATAATTCAGTATGTACATTTTTGTTTCAACACTTTAAACTTCTGATACCAAATATTTCAATAGAAATCATTGATGATCAAAATTTCTCTCCTTTCATGCAACAGGGGTTCAGATTCCTGCCCCTCTCCACATCATATCCTTATTTCTTGTCCTCCTTTATATTTTTGTAGTTGCCACATTAGAGAAAACCAGAAGCACAAGCTTGAATCAAGATTGCTGGGAGGAATATCAATAACCTCAGATATGCAGATGACACCACCCTTATGGCAGAAAGTGAAGAGGAACTCAAAAGCCTCTTGATGAAAGTGAAAGAGGAGAGTGAAAAGGTTGGCTTGAAGCTCAACATTCAGAAAACAAAGATCATGGCATCTGGTCCCATCACTTCATAGGAAATAGATGGAAAAACAGCGGAAAAAGCGTCAGACTTTATATTTTGGGCTCCAAAATCACTGCGGATGCTGACTGCGGCCATGAAATTAAAAGACGCTTACTCCTTGGAAGGAAAGTTATGACCAACCTTGATAGTATATTAAAAAGCAGAGACATGACTTTGCCAACAAAGGTCCATCTAGTCAAAGCTATGGTTTTTCCCATGGTCATGTATGGATGTGAGAGTTGGACTGTGAAGAAAGCTGATCGCCGAAGAATTGATGCTTTTGAACTGTGGTGTTGGAGAAGACTCTTGAGAGTCCCTTGGACTGCAAGGAGATCCAGCCAGTCCATTCTAGAGGAGATCAATCCTGGGTGTTCATTGGAAGGGCTGATTTTAAAGCTGAAACTGCAATACTTTGTCCACATCATGTGACAAGTTGACTCACTGGAAAAAAACTCTGATGCTGGGAAAGATTGGGGGCGGGAGGAGAAGGGGACGACAGACAATAAGATGGCTGGATGTCATCACCGACTCTGTGCACATGAGTTTGAGTGAACTCCGGGAGTTGGTGATGGACAGGGATGCCTGGCGTGCTGTGATTCATGGGGTTGCGGACAGTCGGACATGACTGAGCGACTGAACTGAACTGAACTGAACTAAATAACACGAACAGGCTCAATATATTTTTTCAAGCTTTTACCACATTGTCACAGAAGCATGGCACAAATGCTCCAACAGGAAACTTAAAATCAGCAGTATTATATATGACAAGTAACGTTCACTTAGAATACTCTTAGAAAACAATTTCTTGTCCAAAACACTGAGGGGAAAACAACGGTACAAAAATGCAATAATTCTCAATATTCATAGGAAAACACTGGGTAGACAGTCCGGTTGAATTCTTAGTATTACACAAAGTAAGATCATGGCATCTAGTCTCACTGCCTCATGGGAAATAAAGGTGGAAAAGGCAGAAGCAGTGACAGATTTCCTCTTCTGTGGCTCTATATTCACTGTGATGGTGATGGCAGCTATAAAATTAGAAGACAGTTGCTTCCTGGAAGAAAAGCGTTCACAAATTTAGTAAGCGTGTTAAAAAGTGAAGAGTTGACTTGATCAAAGGATTCACATTGAGTCACATCTATGTTCTTTCCAGTAGACATGTACAGATGTGAGAACACCAAAGTGCTCTGCTGGGGATGACTTCTGAGTGTCCATTGGATTGCAAGGAGATCAAGCCAGTCAAACATAAGGGAAATCAACTCTGAAGATGCATTAGAATCACTGACACTGAAACTGAGTCTCCAAGGCTTTGACCACCTGAGCAAAGAACTGACTCACAAGAAAAGACCCTGATTCTTAGGAAACAATGAAATCAGGAGGAGACATGGGTGAGAGAGGCAGAGAAGTTTGTATCGATTCACTCATTCAATGAACATGATCTCAGGCAGACCCTGGGCAATAGTGAGGGCCTTGTGTGCTGCAGTCCAAGGGGTCACAAAGAGTCTGACATGGCTTTGTGACTGAACAACAACAAGATTTCAGTTAATAAAATGGATCTCCCAGGGTTGCGGTGGGGTCTCATCATGTTAGAGGAATAGGAGCCTGAGTCCACTGTCTCCCACACAAATCCATCAAAGGATAGATTGCACGTGGAACACCTTCCAGAAACCAATTTGTGACCGATGTTGATGGTCTCTAGAAACCGATTAAGGAAAACCAGTCTCCTAAAAAGTAGGTAAGAAAAAAGTACATGATAAAAGGGAGGAAATGTTTTTAGGGATCGAGACTCGCCTTGGAGAAGGAGTCTTAAAGGAGGAGAAATTTACACAAAATAGGAAACCCTCTCTCATAGGTGTCAGCCGGGGAAGAAATAGAACCGGAGAGAGGAAGAACAAAAACACAGATTAGGCCAATAAATGCAATCACTAGTCAATAAATGACTCAGATGCTCCCGTCCACTGTCATACATGGGGCATCGAAGGGAGGTCTGGGATGTATCAAACACACTATGGTTAGAAGCAGGCTTTAGTGCCCTGAGGACAATGTGACGAAGCTAATCCATGGGGACACTAGAGACAGACATTTTAGAAAGGACCTTTCCTGTGAGAAGGCTCTAAGGCCACATCTTGAACCATGGCATACTCACAGAACAGAAGATTGTGCACTAGAAAATACCAAAGGAGATCAAGCCAGTGTCCATTTAAGACCCTTTCCTCCACGGAGGGAGAGAGGAAAGTGTATGACTGCCAGAGGCAGAAGGAAATAGGCTACTAGTATACTGGCCTCACAGATATCCCCTACCAAGCTCTAAGCTGGCTGACAGTTGCTAATAATGAATTCCTCACTTCATGGACAGTTCACCTAGGCCAGGGACATGACAGTCTGCCGTCAGTTACCCTGAGGAGACACGTGGAACACTTGAGACTGTGCCCTCTGGCACAGGCAGCAAACTGAGTGACTGAGACCAGAGAGCTGCGTAAGATGCACGGCCCACCTGGGACTGTGCCTTGCCTCCAACCAATCACCTGAGATTTTGGACTTGGAAAGAGCACAAAGCACATAGCCAATCGTGGTCATGGCCGTTGCCAAGCACCTCACTGCCTGACTGGATGGAAAGTGCATGAAACACACGGCCCACTTGGGACTGTGCCCTCATGTATTAACCAGGAGGCTGAGCAGGGTGGACCCAGAAAGTACATGTCACATTTGTCATTGACAAACCCGATGTGACCAATCCACCTCAAGCTCCCCCAATATCCCAATTGTATTTGTTTTCTGTGTTCCACCTCTCACCACCAAGACACTGAACAGGTGAGTTCGAATGAGAGGCTACCACACCCTCGTTTCATGTTGAAAACCAGATATGGAGAGGCTTTCAAATAAAAGAAAGAAATATAAACAAAGAAGCATAAACCAACCCAGAAGTGACAGGTTCAACGGAATAAGTCAGCAACATATGCCCAGACTGTTCAACTGAGGAACAACAGTCACCTTTGACACGTACAAGCTTCAACAACTGACTGTCTGACACTGTATTGACACCAAAAAACACACAACAGCTTTGAAATTCTGCGATCTATTTCCACATGATTTCTTTAACTCTGAACAATTGTAGCCCTTTATTATACCCTTAACTTTTATTTCTATTAACTGTTATTACCTTTCCACACACACAAACACAAATCTATTTTTTAAACACTTTTCTTTATATATATATGAGAGAATGAATTTGGACACAGTTTTTTTTTTTTTTTTACACTATTTAAACAAGTCTAAATTTTCTTCTTGGTTCTTAACTTTTCAGTTCAGTTCAGTTCAGTTCAGTCGCGCAGTCGTGTCCGACTCTCCGCGACCCCATGAATCACAGCACGCCAGGCCTCCCTGTCCATCACCAACTCCCGGAGTACACTCAAACTCATGTCCACAGAGTCGGTGATGCCATCCAGCCATCTCATTCTCCGTCGTCCCCTTCTCCTCCCGCCCCCAACCTTTCCCAGCATCAGAGTCTTTTCCAGTGAGTCAGCTCGTCTCATGAGGTGGCCAAAGTATTGGAGTTTCAGCTTTAGCATCAGTCCCTCCAATGAACATCCAGGATTGATCTCCTCTAGAATGGACTGGTTGGATCTCCTTGCAGTATAAGGGACTCTCAAGAGTCTTCTCCAACACCACAGTTCAAAAGCATCGATTCTTCGGCGATCAGCTTTCTTCACAGTCCAACTCTCACATCCATACATGACCACGGGAAAAACCATTGCCTTTTACTTTCCAAAAATTGGTATCAATGTTGCAACTTTAGTAACAAAATCTTTAGGATCTGATTTCACTTATGGATTAATTTCCTGAATTGATTGCACTCTCCCCTTTTAACTCTCCCCTGTCTCTCCTAGGCAACTCTTTCTCCCTCCTCCGTTTTCTCTGCTGTCTGAAATTCTGTGAATCCCTTTGATTCTTTCTGGATGAGGAGAGTTGTGTCACCATTAACCTAGGGTTTTATCTTCTGTATTGTGTGGATGTCAATTTTTGATTCTACTGTAACCTGGGGACAGATACTTAGAATCCAGGACGTCGATTCTAGAACTTTACATCAACATCGAATTCCTTACCTCAGGAAAAATTAAACGACAAGCACACACCCCAGAGTTTCCTTGTCTATATGGAAAGCAATCTCTACACTCGTGTCAACAAGTTCAGTACAAGAGAACCCACTGCTATTCTCCAGCAAAACAGAAACACAACAGTGATTATCCTAAAAGGGGGTGCACTAAGCCATACCAAACCCACAAATACCCCAAAACACAATCCATGGACAATTCATTGCACTACAGAGAGAAGAGATAAAGATCTGCCTGACAGTGCACAGACACAAGTGATCTGTAGCATTAAACCTTGAGAAGTCACTGGTCCATTCCCACCCACAAAAGGCAGGTTCCACAACATAGTGGAGCTCTAACCCTCTAGCATTCAGAAAGGGGACCCAAATCTCAGTAATAGAAACGAAATGAAAAGGGAGAGAAATATGCAGCTGCTGAAGGTAAATGATAAAAACCCACAAAAACAAAGAAAAGAAGAGGAGTTAGGAAGTTTTCCTGAAAAAGAATTCAGACTAACGAGAATAAGATGATCAAAATCATGAGTGTCTAGATGGAGAACACCAAAACAAAAAGGGGTGGGGTACTTGGAAAATTCTTGAGGAAGTAAAAGCTGAAGTGAGTGAAGTCGCTCAGTCGTGTCCGACTCTTTGCGACCCCCATGGACTGTAGCCCACCAGACTCCTCTGTCCATGGGATTTTCCAGGCAATAGTACTAGAGTGGATTGCCATTTCCTTCTCTAGGGAATCTTCCCAACCCAGGGATCGAACCCGGATCTCCTGCATGAGTCAAGAAGCAAGAATTGGGATCAGACATGGAACAATTGAATGTTCAAAACTGGGAAAAGAGAGTGACAGATCTCTATATTGTCACTCTGCTTATGAGAATCTTAAGTAGAGTATACTATTAAAATACCAGATGAGTAAATCACAAGCTGGCCTCAACGTTTGGAAGAAACAGCAACAGACTCAGATATATAGATGGCAACACTGAAAGAAATAAAAAGTGAAGAGGAAATAAAGAGTCTTTTGATGAAGGTGAATGAGAAGAGTGTAAAACCACGCTGACAACTCAACATTCATAAAAAAAAAAAAAAAAAAGATAAGGGCATCTGGTCACATCACTACCCTGCAAACAGAAGGGGTAAACATGTGAACTTTCAGATGCTTCAGTTGGTTTTAGAAAAGGCAGAGGAAAGAGAGATCAAATTGGCAACATCCAGTGGATCATGGAAAAATTAAGAGAGCTCCAGAAAAACATCTCTTTCTGCTCTATTGACTATTCAAAGCCTTTGACTGGGTGGATCACAATAAACGGTGGAAAATTTTTGGAAGATGTGGGAATGCCAGACCGCCTGACCTGTCTCTTGAGAAAATTATATGCAGGTCAGGAAGCAGCAGTTAGTGCTGGACATGGAACAGCAGACTGGTTCCAAATAGGAAAAGGAGTAAGTCAAGGCTGCTGATATAACTTATATGATGAGCAGATTATGAGAAATGCTGGACTGGAAGAAGCACAAGTGGGAATCAAGATTGCTGGGAGAAGTATCAATAACCTCAAATATGCACATGCTGTGGATGCTGATTGTAGCCTTGAAATTAAAAGACGCTTTCTCCTTGGAAGAAAAGTTATGACCAACCTATATAGTATGTTAAAAAGCAGAGACATTACTTTGCCAACATAGGCCAGTCTAGTCAAAGGTATGGTTTTTCCAGTGGTCATGTATGGATATGAGAGTTGGACTGTGAAGAAAGCTGATCGCCGAAGAATTGATGCTTTTGAACTGTGGTGCTGGAGAAGATTTTTGAGAGTCCCTTGGACTGGAAGGAGATCCAACCAGTCCATTCTAAAGAAGATCAATCCTGGGTGTTCATTGGAAGGACTGATGCTAAAGCTGAAACTCCAATATTTTGACCACCTCATGCGACGAGTTGATTCACTGGAAAAGACTCTGATGCTGGGAAAGTTTGGGGGTGTGAGGAGTAGGGGACGACAGAGAATGAGATGGCTGGATGGCATCAGAATTCCGGGAGTTGGTGATGGACAGGGAGGCCTGGTGTGCTGTGATTCATGGGATCAAAAAGAGTTGGACACGACTGAGCAACTGAACTGAACTGAACTGAGCCACCCTTATGGCAGAGAGGGAAGAGGAATTAGAAAACCTCTTGATGAAAGGGAAAGAGGTGAATGAAAATGTTGGCTTAAAGCTCAACATTCAGAAAACTAAGATCATGGCATCTGTTCCCATCACTTCATGATAAATAGCTGGAGAAACAGGAGAAAGAGTGTCAGACTTTATTTCTTTGGGCTCCAAAATCACTGCAGATGCTGACTGCAGCCATGAAATTAAAAGATGCTTACGCCTTGGAAGAAAAGTTATGACCAACTTAGAGAACATATTAAAAGCTAGAGACATCACTTTGCCAACCAAGGTCAGTCTAGTCAAGGCTATGTATTTGCCAGTGGTCATGTATGGATGTGAGAGTTTGACTGTGAAGAAAGTTGAGTGCGGGAGAATTGATGCGTTTGAACTGTGGTGGTGGAGAAGAAACTTAGGGTCCCTTGGACTGCAAGGAGATCCAGCCAGCCCATTCTACAGGAGATCAGTCCTGGGTGTTCATTGGAAGGACTGATGCTGAGGCTGAAACTACAATACTTTGGCCACATGATACGAAGAGTGTACTCATTGGAAAAGACTCTGATGCTGGGAGGGATTAGGGGCAGGAGGAGAAGGGGAAGACAGAGGATGAGATGGCTGGATGGCGTCACCGATTCGATGGACATGATGTTGAGTGAACTCTGGGAGTTGGTGATGGACAGGGAGGTCTGACGTGCTATAATTCATGGGGTAGCAAAGAGTAGGACACGACTGAGACATTGTACTGACCTAAACTGAAATATGTGGAATAAGTGACAAGCTTCATGTTTTTGGCTCCAAAATTACTAAGAATAGTGACTGAAGTCATCAAATTAAATGTCACTTGCTTTTGGATGTTAAGCTATGAAAAACCTAGTCATTTCATTAAAAAGAAGACACACCACCTTACTAAATTCTCAATAAAAATTAAACGCCAATGATGGTAATAGTGGAGGCCATGGGATGTTGTTGAGTAATGTATATAGCTTCTGACTGCTAATTTATTTAGCATCTTTTTATTGCTAATTCACAAAATACTTAAAATACTTCATTTGGCAGGCACTGTCTTAGCTGATGTGCAAGATACATAAAGCAACTTGGGGAGATATGCAACACATAGAAGAATTGGATATCTGTGGTTAACTTGGTAGGAAGGAAGATAGGTTCTTTCCAACCCCAAGCAAGTGCTTAGGAAAAGTTGTGAAATGTGGCTTATTATGACTGAAAATATGTTGCTTGATTGCAGCTCTAGTAATTCTGTGAAACAGATAGATAATGAAGCTACTAAGGGAAAGAAATGTCATGTCTTCCAAGAACTCATTACCTTGCTGAGATGCTGCATTCACCACAAGGATTTAAGTCTCTCTTTGTAGAAACAGGAAAGCAACATCAAAATATACATTAGGAAATATAGGGTGGTGTCTTGTTGGGAGGAAATAAAGATGTTACATAAGGAGAGCAGAACAAGAATGACCTTTTATAATACTACTTGTAAAATGCCTATTTTTTTTGCTGACTGTGGTGCAATCTTTGAATATGTCATGTTATCATTGGTATCCCGGTTATGGTATGATAGGGGTCCTGATTACCGAGTAGGTTACATCTACATTTTCAAGTGAAACACACACACACACACACACACACACATTTAATGAAGACAATCTTCTGTCTAACCTCTTAGCTTTCTTTCCAATAACTGGCATAACATAATAAAACTGAGAAAGCGTTAAAGTATATACTGTTCATTTGCTTTTTCTAAATTTGATTTGTATCTCTTCCTTCTCCCATACCATCCTAACTTAGACACTCAGTCAGTTCAGCCTGGATGATTTCAGAAGGCAATCTATTTACATTTTGCCTTTCCACTTTGTTCACATTTTCTATTTTTTTCAAACAATTCATTAGGTGTAGGGTGTTCACTGGAAGGACTGATGCTAAAGCTGAAACTGCAATACTTTGGCCACCTCATGCGACGAATTGACTCACTGGAAAAGACTCTGATGCTGGGAAAGCTTGGGGGCGGGAGGAGAAGGGGACGACGGAGAATGAGATGGCTGGATGGCATCATCGACTCTGTGGGCATGAGTTTGAGTGTACTTCGGGGGTTGGTGATGGACAGGGAGGCCTGGCATGCTGTGATTCATGGGGTCGCGGAGAGTCAGACATGACTGAGCGACTGAACTGAACTGAACTGAACTGAATGTATCTAGGATACATATTGAATGTTTCCTTGAACAGAAAATTTTACATTGAAGCAGAGCGAAATATCCAGGAACTGAAATACTCATTTTACCCTTAATTATTTCAAAATAGAAATTGACACTATGAAAATGAACATATAACTTTATTCTTCAAAGGAGAGAATTGTAGGAATTTGTTGACATCTCCCAACATTAATTTTAATCTTCAGTATCCTGCATAATCTTTCACCTCTTTGGTACACCAGTTGTATTAGGTTGATTCTCAAATAATGAAGATGGTTGATGTATTGACCTAGAAAGAGAGACAACAATGTATCAGGGACCTTTGGCACTGGGAAACAAGAATGGCCTGCCTGTTGTAGTTTAGGAAAAGGTTTGTATATGGGCTGACACATTACCGTGCACTCCTGGAAAGGTAGAAGGTTCCATCCTCAGTCCAAAATAACTGTTGCATAATGGAGATACAATGTGGTACTGCAAAATAGAAGTAGACATAGCTGCCAAATGTTCGTTGGAGCCATTTGATTTAGAGCAGCTGCTAAGTGAAACACCATGAACAATGCTCTACCTAGACTGTGGGATGGAGAGGGAGATGGGAGGGTGTTCTGAAAGGGAGGGGATATATGTATATCTATGGCTGATTTATTTTGAGTTCTGACAGAATACAGCAAAATTTGGTGAAACAATTACCCTTCAATTAAAAAAACAAAAAAAACAATAAGAGAAACAGCAGGTTGATGTATCACAGTATGCTCTTGTGGTCTAACTGACATTAATGATGGAGAAGAGAAATAATTTCAAGTTAGGACATTTGTATCAGCAACTCTTTGGATGGTAGAACGCTTTAGTATGAATGGCACACTTAAACTTCTGTAGGCTGAAAATACATTCGCTTCTCTACTTTCAGGATTGAAGTCAGCGTTATGACCATCCATATCACCGGTTGCTTTAACATGCTTCTTCTTATAATCTTGGAGTATTGAAGATACTGTAGTGACATTTTGATTATCAACTCTTCTTTTGATTCCTACTAAATGTGAGGATAATCTCCTTCAAAATATGGTTATGTTAGAACTGAAACTAAAACCAAAGCGGGGAAAATATTTAGAAACTTTTTCAACCAAGATAAATCAGAAAAACAAAGAAAAATGTATTCCTTTAGTCATAAAATCTAAATAGTGTCAAATAATCCCCTTCCATTAGTAGTATTAAAAACTTACATAGTCGTAGAAATTATCATCCACAAGTAAAATATGTTAAAATCTATGGCAAATATCATTTACATGGCTTTAGATTTGAAATTTTTCCTTTTATTTATTTATGTCAAAATATCATTTAAGCCATATTTTTTAATCTGGCCAAACAGATGACAGAGAGAAGACATCACCAAATGTTCAACACTGAAATCAGATTGATTTTATCCTTTCAGTCAAAGGTGGACAAAATCTATACAGACAGCAAAAAGAAGATCAGGAGCTGACTGGCACAAATCATGAATTCTTTGTTGCAAAATTCAGACTGAAATTGAAGAAGGTAGAGGAAACCACTATACCATTCATGTATGACATAAGTAAAATCACTTATGACTATACAGTGGAAGTGAGAAATAGATTTAAGGGACCAGATCTGACAGAGAGTGTGCCTGATAAACTGTGGATGGAGGTTCGTGACATTGTACAGGGGACAGGAATCAAGATCATCCTCAAGAAAAAGAAATGCAAAACAGCACAATGGCTGTCTGAGGAGGCCTTACAAATAGCTGTGGAAAGAAGGGAAGTGAAAAGCAAAGAAGAAGAGGAAACGTATGGCCATTTGAATGTGGAGTTCCAAAGAGTAGCAAGGAGAAATAAGAAAGACTTCCTCAGTGATCCATGCAAAGAAACAGAGGAAAGCAATAGAATGGGAAAGACTAGAGATATCTGCAGGATAATTAGAGATACTGAGGGAACATTTCATGCCAAGATGGGCTCAATAAAGGACACAAATGTTAGGGACCAAAGAGAGGCAGAAGATATTAAGAAGAGGTGGCAAGAATACACAGAAGAACTGTACATAAAAGATCTTCAGGACCCAGAAAATCACGATGGTGTGGTCACTCACCTAGAACCAGACAGTCTGGAATGTGAAGTCAACTGGGCCTTAAGAAGAATCACTATGAACATAGCTAGTGTACGTGATGGAATTCCAGGTGAGCTATTTCAAATCCTGGAAGATGATGCTGTGAAAGTGCTACACTCAATATGTCAACAAATCTGAAAAACTCAGCAGTGGCCCCGGGATTGGAAAAGGTCAGTTTTCATTCCAATTCCTAAGAAAGGCAATGCCGAAGAATGCTCAAACTACAGCACAATTGCTGTCATCTCACACGCTAATCAAGCTATGCTAGAAAGTTTCTTTAAAAACTACAATGTGACTTGGCCAACAGAGGTCCGTAGAGTCATATCTATGGTCTTTCCAAAGGTATGTACAGATGTGAGAACATCAAGGAATTACTGATTGTGAACTGCTTTGCTGGGATTGAACTGCAGGAACCCCAAACAAATGAATTGTGAAGAAACATCAACTTTGACGACTCATTGGAAGGACTGATGCTGAAAATAAAGCTCTGAAGCTTTGTCCACCTGAGGCAAAGAGCTGACTCATTAGAAAAGACCCTGATCTTTAGAAAATTTTGAAAGCAGGAGGATCAGTAGGGGAAAGAGGATGAGACGTTTGGATAGGATCAGCGATTCAAAGGACATGAACTCGGGGAAACTATGGTAGACAGTGAGGGACAGAGAGGCCTGATGTGCTAGAGTGCAAGGGGATACAAAGAGTCAAACATGGCTTTGTGGCTGAAGAACAATAACATTTCAGTTAATAAAATGGGTCTTGCAGGTTGGCAGTTGGTCCCAAAATATCAAAGGAATAGGAGGAAAAGAACAGTCTCTCCCCAACAAATTCATCTAAGCATTGACTGCACAGGGAAGAACTTCCAGAAAACAAATTGTGAACACTGTTGACTGGCCCAAGAAACCCAGAAGTCAAGCATGTTTTTTTTCCAAAGGAGGTAGGAAAAAATAAAAGAGACACAAAGAGAGACAAAGTGTTTAGGGGCTGAGACTGGTCTTGGAGAGAAAGTCGTAAATGAGGAGAAGCTTGCAGACAATTGTAAACCATCTCAGATCAGTGAGAGTGGAGAACTCTGGGATTGCATAGAGCAACACAACCACGGGAAAGAAAAACAAAAGCAAATGTGCCTAACTGTAATTACCAGCAGAGAAACATCTCAGGTACTACTGTCCACCATCATTAAGGTGGACCTGGGAGGGAGGCCTGGCCTGCATCATCTATCCTATAATAAGGACCCAACTTTAACGCTCTGAGGATGATCTGACAGAACTAAGGTGCTGTAGCAACCTAAACCATGGGAACACCAGAGACAAAAATGCAAAAACGGACCTTTCTTGAGAGAAGTCTCTATGGCCACATAGTGAAAACAGACACTCACAGAAAAAAAGATTGCACATTACAAAATATCAAAGATATGCTAGTAAGCTGACATTTATGACCCTTTCCTCCACAGAGGCAGAGAGGAATGTTTGCATGAGACAGAGGCAGGAGGCAAGAGGCTGCTATTATATCAGCCCTAGAGACCACATCTCCCACCAAGCTCTGAGCAGGCTGCCAGTTGCTAACCATGTCTTTCTGGGTTCATGTTTGGTTCACATAGGCCAGGAGGGTCAAAACATGAGTTCAGCACCCTTCTGGAGACACACGGAATTCTTGCAAATTGTCCTTCTGGCAAAGCCAGCAATGAAGGAAATTTACATGGCTGAAAACAGCCTGGAGTTGAAACTCCCCTCCAGGTCCTGCCCACCATCCTATGCAAAGCAAAGAACTCTCTCACCTGAAGAAAAAATGGACCTTAAGGCTGATTACACCCAGCTTCCAGCGGGTCAAGCCTCTGCCAGATCTCCAAAATTCCTTGCCCCAGCCATTTAAGAGATAAGTGCACCGAACATACTTGGAGAAAAACAGGTCCCCTTAAGACAGTGGCTTTCCACATATATATATACATACTATTTTCTTGGGTTAGTGCAGCAGCTCATTAATCTGACTGCTGCCCTTTCTCACCTCATTAAAGGTGATCTGTTCCTGTAAAGTGCCGGTCTCAGTCTTTTTGTGAACCTTGACTTCTCTAACTCCCTTACCCTACAACAAACCGAGTGGCTGGCACCTGACAGGTACATAAGATGCATGGCCTACCTTGGACAGTACTTTGCCTGCCACCCAGTTGCCTGAGCATTTTGGACCTGGGAAGGAAACAAAGCATATAACCCATCGTGTTCAGTGCCCTTGCAGAGCACCTGAGAGCCTGAGTGGCTTAGACTTTGGAAGGGCATGAGACACAAGGCCCACTTTGTGCAGTGCCCTCGCGGATCACCCAGGAACCTGAGCAGGGCGAACCGAGAAAGTACATGTCACCTATTGCAGTGGCAGGCCCACTGTGGTCCATCTACCTTAAGCACCCCGACCCATATATCACATTGGCATTTGTTTACAATGTCCTCCCCCTCACCACTGCACCACTGAGCAAGTGAGGTCATGTAAGGGCCTGCTGCCCCCTGGTGTTATTTTGCAATCTAGTCATATGTAAACTTGTCATGGAAGAAAATTGCAAACTGAGGAAGCAAACATAAGCAAAGAAGGGTGAACCAGCCCAGAACTGACAGGTGCAAAAAATTGAAACTCTGAAGTTAATGCCGAAAATGTGCATTTCACAGCAACAATAGCTTTTGACAACAAGTCAGTAGTTAGTCTGTCCTTCAGTTCAGTCACTTAGTAGTATCCTACTCTATGTAACCCAATGAATTGCAGCATGCCAGGTCTCCCTGTCCATCCCAACTCCCGGGGTTTACTCAAAATTGCGTCCGGCGAGCCTGTGATGCCACCCAGCCATCTCATCCTCTGTCACCCCGCCTCCTCCTGCCCCCAGTCCCTCTAATCTTCAGATCCTTTTCCATTGAGTCAACTCTTCGCATGATGTGGTTAATGTATTGGAATTTCAGCTTTAACATCAGTCCTTCCAATGAACACCTGGGACTAATCTCCTTTAGGAAGGACTGGATGGAACTCCTTGTAGTCCAAGGGTTGGAAAAAGAGACCATCTGACACTGATCTGACACCACTACGCTCACAGCAACTCTAGAGATATTGTTAGATTATTTTTTTGTTTTATTCATGTTTTTTAATTAATTTTTTTTGTTCCTTATCATTCCCTTACATTCATTTCTATATAGCACATTACAAGTTTAAGAATTATTTTGGCTTCTGTCGTCTTTCCAGTATTTATAGAAGTCTATGTAGATATCAGTTCAGTTCAGTCGCTCAGTCGTGTCCGACTTTTTGCGACCCCATGAATCGCAGCATGCCAGGCCTCCCTGTCCATCACCAACTCCCGGAGTTCACTGAAACTCATGTCCATTGAGTCAGTGATGCCATCCAGCCATCTCGTTCTCTGTCGTCCCCTTCTCCCACCCCCAATCCTTCCCAGCATCAAAGCAGAGACATTACTTTGCCAACCAAGGTCCATATAGTCAAGGCTATGGTTTTTCCATTGGTCAGGTATGGATGTGAGAGTTGGACTGTGACAAAAGCTGATCACCAAAGAATTGATGCTTTTGAACTGTGGTGCTGGAGAAGACTCTTGAGAGTCCCTTGGACTGCAAGGAGATCCAACCAGTCCATTCTAAAGGAGATCACTTCTGGGTGTTCATTGGAAGGACTGATGTTAAAGCTGAAAGTCCAATGCTTTGGCCACCTCATGCGAAGATATGACTCACTGGAAAAGACTCTGATGCTGGGAGGGATTGTGGGCAGGATGAAAAGGGGACGACAGAGAATGAGATGGCTGGATGGCACCACTGACTCTATGGACATGAGTTTGAGTGAACTCCGGGAGTTAGTGATGGACAGGGAGGCCTGGCGTGCTGTGATTCATGGGGTCACAGAGAGTCGGACACGACTGAGCGACTGAACTGAACTGACAGTAGTTTAAATTCTCTACTAGGTTCTTAATCTTTGGCTTTTGAAACTTTTTACTAATCGATGCTTATACCTTTAGGAATTCTATCTTTAGAATCTATTTTCACTTATGGATTTATTTCCTGAGTTGCTTGCATGCTGGCTTTTTTACTCTCCCTTTTCTCCTCCTAGAAACCTATATCTCCCACCTCACTTTGCTTTGCTCCAAAGAACTCTGTGAATCCCTTTGATTGTTTTTGGCTGTGGAAAATTGCTTCACCATAAACCTTGGAATTTATCTTCTCTCTGAGGATGCAGAATTCTTGATGCTTCTGTAACTCAGGGACCAAAACCCAGAGGCCACGAGGTCAATTCCTAATCTTTAGATCATTGTTGAACTCCTGACACCAAGGAACACTAAAAGAGAAGCACATTTAAAAGTTTCCATGCCTACATGGAAATCAAGTCCCGAGCTGAAGCCAGCAATTTCAGTGCAAGTCAACCCGCACCTATTCTCCCTCAAAACAGAGAAATAAATAATTTTTTAAAAAGTGCTACCTGAAGCCATACCAAAGCCACAGACACCTCAAAGCACAATACAGGACAATTCATTGCACTTCATAGAGAAGTGACCCAGCTCTACCTGACAGACCACAGGCACAAGATGTCCTAAATATTAAATCTTGGAAACTTAGTGGTCCAACCCCACCCACAAAGATCAGCTTCCACAGCAAATTGGATCCATAACCCGCCAGCCTGCAGAAAGGGGACCCAAACCGCAGCAATCTAAACAAAATGAAAAGGGAGAGAATTATGCAGCTGCTGAAGGTACATGATAAAAACACACCAAAACAAAGAAAAGAAGAGGGGATAGGAAGTCTTCCTGAAAAATAATTCAGAATAATGAAAGTAAAGATGACAAACATCTTGAAAGCTAACTAGAGTTGCTAGTAAATACCCTGGAGGCCCTACTGAGAAGAAATAAACATGTTTACCATGGATCTAGAAGAAGTAAAGAAGAATCAATTGGTAATAATCAATGCAATTACTGAGATTAACAACACTCTGGAAGGAACCAACAGTAGAATAACTGAGACAGAGAAACAACTAATTACGTGGAGGTAGAAAGGAGAAGGCAATGGCACACCACTCCAGTACTTTTGCCTGGAAAATCCCATGGACAGAGGAGCCTGGTAGGCTACAGTCCATGGGGTCACGATGAGTCGGACACGACTGAGCGACTTCAATTTCACTTTTCACTTTCACGCATTGGAGGCGGAAATGGCAACCCACTCCAGTGTTCTTGCTGGAGAATCCCATGGACGGAGGAGCCTGGTAGGCTGCTGTCTATGGGGTCGCACAGAGTCGGACACGACTGAAGGGACTTAGCAGCAGCAGCAGCAGAAAGAAGGAAATAAACAAAACACATTGGGGTGTGTAAAAGACAAAAAGAAAAAAAATGAAAACCATGAAAAGATCTGAGAATTCTGGGATAATATTAAATGTGTTACCATGAGAATGTCCTAATGGACAAGACCAAAAAAAGAAGAAAAGAAAAAAAGGAGGGAGGGGTGAATGAGAAAATTATTGAAGAGATAAAAGTTGAGAACCTCCATTAAATGGGGAAGGAAATAGCTCCCTGAGTCCCAACACACCAGACTGTTCCAAACAGGATGAACCCAAAGTAAAACTCCCCACAAAAAATAGTTTAATCAAACACTGCAAATTTAAATAGAAAAAAACCAAACATTAAAAGCAGCAAGAAGAAAGATATAAATATCATACGAGTGGATCCCCATAAAGATAGCAGCTGCTCTTTCAATAGAAACTATTCAGGCCAGTAGAGGATGGTACAACATTCTCAAAATGATGAATGAGCCAAACCTAACACCAACAAGGATCTCATTCAGATATGAAGGAGAAACCAAATGGTTTAAGAAAACTTTGAGCATTCATTAACATGAAACTGCCAACCTCTTAATGATGCTGTTAAACTGGGACACTGAGTTCATATGTCATCAGATTTGGAAAAGTCATCAGTGGCCATGAAGTTGGAAAAGGTCAGTTTTCTTTTCATTCCAACAAGAAAGGATGGTAATGCCAAAGAATGTTCAAACAAGTATGCACTGTTGCTCCTTTCACATGCTGGCTGTGTAAAACTCAAAATTCTTCAAAAGAACATAAACCAAGAACTTCCAGATGTGAAAGCTAGACTTGGAAACAATAGACGAACCAGAGAACAATTAGGAAACATTCATTGGATCCCAGAGGAAACAAGGGAATTTCAGAAAAGCATTTACTTCTGATTCACTGACTCCAATAAAGACATTGGCTGTGTGTATCAAGGTAAACTGTGGAGAGTTTGAAAGAGACTGGAGTCACAGACCTTCTTACTGTCACCTGAGAAATGTGTATGCAGCACAAGATGTAAGAGTTGGAACAAGACATGGAACAATTGACCATTTTAAACCTGGGAAAGGTGAGGAGCAAGACTGAACATTTTCACTCTGCTTAGGTGAGATATATGCAGACTATACTCTTCAAAATGTCAGGCTGGGTGAATAATAAACTGGAATCAAGTTTTCTGGGATAAACTTCAACTCCCTTAGATATGCAGATGGGAACACTGTAAAACGAGAAAGTGAAGGGGAACGAAACAGTGTCTTGATGAGGATGAGTGAGGAGAGTAGAAACCTTGCTGAGAACTCAACATTCAAAAGACCAACACAGGGTGCCTGGTTCCATCACTACTTGGCAGAAAGAAGGTGGAACCGTGGAATCAGTCGCAGACTTAATTTTCTTGGGCTCCAAAATCACTGTGAATGGTGACTGCAGGCATGAAATTAACAGACACTTGCTTCTTGGAGGAAAAGCTATGACAAACCTAGATCTTGTGTTCAAAAGAATTGACATGAGCTTATTAACAAAAATCTCCTCAGTCAAAAACCTCTGTATAGATGTGAGAATTGTAATCTAAAGAAGGCTGAGATGCTGGAGAAAACTCTTAGGGGTCCCTTGGACTACAAGGAGATCAAACCAATCAATCCTCAAGGAAACCAAACCTGAATATACTTTTGAAGCACTAATGCTGAAGCTGAATCTCGAGGATTTTGCCAACCTGATGATAAGAGCCAACTTTGGAAAATACCATGACACTGGGAAAGATTGAGGACAGGAGGAGAAGGGGGTGACAGAGGGTGAGAAGGTTGGACGGCATCACCACCAGTTCAATGGACATGTGTTAGAGCAAACTATGGGAAACAGTGAAAGAGAGGGAGGCCAGGTGTGTTGAAGTCCAGGGAGTGACAAAAGAGTTGGACATGACTGAATGACTGAATAACATCAATCAAAATATCTCAAAATATTTCTTAAAATCACTCCAAATATTATTTAGTACAATAAATAGCAACAACAAAATCCACAATTTAAGGTGGTATACTAGAAGATGGGAAAATGGAAATTTATTTCTTCATAATGCAAAGATAAACTGTCAAAGAGAGAAATCTTACACTTGAATAGATTCTCAACATGTCAGTGTAAGGAACATTTTATGCAAACAATAAGTGATAGAGTGTCATAGTTACTATACTAATAGTAGACCACACAGACCTTAAATTAAAAATGGTATGAAACAAATGGCATTAAATATATTCAGCTTAATCACACAGTCATATCTGATTCTGCCACCCCATGGATTGCAGCATCCCAGGCCTCCCTGTCCAAAACCAACTGTTTTCTCAAACTCCTGTCCATTAAGTTGGTAATGCCATCCAACCATACATCCTCTGTTGCCCCCTTCTCCTCTTGCTTTCAATCTTTCCCAGCAACAGAGTTTTTCCAAATGAGTCAGTTCTTCACATCAGGTGGCCAAATATTGGAGTCGCAGCTTCAGCATCAAGTCATTCCAGTGATTATATTAATTATATATTTTCATATTATCTTTATATTTATGATATAGTGGTACATCACACAACACACACACACACTCATAAGTTCACATCATCAAAGAGTTCCAGTTACCTAATATTTGAATGGTTTCTTTGCCTTTAGGCTAACATGAAGGGTAAAACATGAAAAACATGAGCAAAGATTATAGCCCAAGAATAAACATCCAGCAATAAATATTCAAATCATTCAAGAAGAAGATAAGACCTACTAAGGGAAGAGAAAACGACAATAAAGGACAATACAAACCAGTGGACTCAACACAGATGTGCAGAGCATTCCACTCCAAAAGAACAGAAAAATACACATCTACCTCAATCAAATCCATTATGATTATACAGTGAAAGTGAGAAATAGATTTAAGGGAATAGATCTGATTGATAGAGTGCCTGATGAACTCTGGACGGAGGTTCGTGACATTGTACAGGAGAAAGGGACCAAGAACATCCCCTTGGAAAAGAAATGCAACAGAGTGAAATGGCTGTCTCAGGAGGCCTTACAAATAGCTGTGAAAAGAAGAGAGGCGAAAAGCAAAGGAGAAAAGGAAAGATATAAGCATCTGAATGCAGAGTTCCAAAGAATAGCAAGGAGAGATGAGAAAGACTTCCTCAGTGATCAATGCAAAAAAATAGAGGAAAACAACAGAATAGGAAAAACAAGAGCCCTCTTCAAGAAAATTAGAGATTCCAAGGGAACATTTCATGCAAAGATGGGCTCAATAAAGGACAGAAATGGTATGGACCTAACAGAAGCAGAAGATATTAAGAAGAGGTGGCAAGAATACACAGAAGAACTGTACAAAAAAGATCTTCATGATCAAGATACTCACGATAACGTGATCACTGACCTAGAGCCAGACATCTTGGAATGTGAAGTCAAGTGGGCCTTAGAAAGCATCACTACTAACAAAGCTAGTGGAGGTGATGGAATTCCAGTTGAGCTATTTCAAGGCTTGAAAGATGATTCTGTGAAAATGCTGCACTCAATATGCCAGCAGATTTGGAAAACTCAGCAGTGGCCACAGGACTGGAAGAGGTCAGTCTTCATTCCAATCCCAAGGAAAGGCAATGCCAAAGAATGCTCAAACTACCGCACAATTGCACTCATCTCACACGCTAGTAAAGTCATGCTCAAAATTCTCCAAGCCAGGCTTCAGCAATATGTGAACCGTGAATTCCTAGATGTTTCAGCATGTTTTAGAAAAGGCAGAGGCACCAGAGATCAAATTGCCAACATCCGCTGGATCATGGAGAAAGCAAGAGAGTTACAGAAAAACATCTATTTCTGCTTCATTGACTGTGCCAAAGCCTTTGACTGTGTGGATCACAATAAACTGTGGAACATTCTGAAAGAGATGGGAATCCCAGACTGCCTGACCTGCCTCTTGAGAAACCTGTATACAGGTCAGGAAGCAACAGTCAGAACGGGACATGAAACAACAGACTGGTTCCAAATCGGAAAAGGAGTACGTCAAGGCTGTATATTGTCACTTTGCTTATTTAACTTATATGCAGAGTACATCATGAGGAATGCTGGGCTGGAAGAAGCACAAGCTGGAATCAAGATTGCCGGGAGAAATATCAATAACCTCAGATATTCAGATGACACTACCCTTATGGCAGAAAGTGAAGAGGAACTCAAAAGCTTCTTGATGAAAGTGAAAGAGGAGAGTGAAAATGTTGGCTTTAAGCTCAACATTCAGAAAACAAAGATCATGGCATCTGGTCCCATCACTTCATGGGAAATAGATTGAAAAACAGTGGAAAGAGTGTCAGACTTTATTTTTTTGGGCTCCAAAATCACTGCAGATGCTGATGGCAGCCATGAAATTAAAAGACACTTGCTCCTTGGAAGGAAAGTTATGACCAATCTCGATAGTATATTAAAAAGCAGAGACATTACTTTGCAAACCAAGGTCCGTCTAATCAAGGAATGGTTTTTCCCATGGTCATGTATGGATGTGAGAGTTGGACTGTGAAGAAAGCTGATCGCCAAAGAATCGATGCTTTTGAACTGTGGTGTTGGAGAAGACTCTTGAGAGTCCCTTATACTGCAAGGAGATCCAACCAGTCCATTCTAAAGGAGATCAATCCTGGGTGTTCATTGTAAAGACTGATATAAAGCTGAAATTGCAATACTTTGGCCACCTCATGCGACGAGTTGACTCACTGGAAAAGACTCTGATGCTGGGAAAGGTTGGGGGTGGGAGGAGAAGGGGACGACGGAGAATGAGATGGCTGGATGGCATCACCGACTCTGTGGACATGAGTTTGAGTGAGCTCCGGGAGTTAGTGATGGACAGGAAGGCCTGGCATGCTGTGATTCATGGGGTCGCGGAGAGTCGGAAATGACTGAGCGACTGAACTGAACTGAACTGATCTCAACTGCACACGGAATAATCTCCAGAACATTCCTGATAATTAGGTTTATATTAAGCCATGGAATTTCTATTAATTATGCAAATCATACTAAATATGGTATCTTGCATCCAAACCATGTAAATTGAAATCAACAATGGGAGGAAAATTTGAGAAATGTAATGTGTGGAAAATTAAACAACACATTCTGAAGGGCTTGATGAGGCAAAGAATAACCCACATGGCAAATAACATATTCTGCGGTGATTCAAAGTGAAAACACAAGGTAGCAGGTCATCAGAATGGAAAACCCACATTTATTTAAGCTTACATAAAATAAAAGCTCTCCCATCCTGGGAAGAATCTAATACCTTCTTCAGAAGCTGAAAACAAAAATCTTAATTCACAGCAAGGAGAAAGAGGAAATCAGCAAATATTGGTATGGGTATAAGATAATATAAAAAGTAAAAGAATAGAGAAAATTGAACAAAAAACAAAATTAGTAAAAAGAATATTAGGTAAACTAAACAAACAAAAAGAGAAGATTTAAGTACTGAAATGAGAATGAATAAGATGTCATTTCTATTAAACATACTAAATAAAGAGGAATTTTTGGTATTTAGGACAGGTATTTCTGTCAACAAAAGTCTCAAGCTATGTGAAGCAGTCAAATTGCTAGAATAACAAAGAGACTAAAACAATTTTAAAAACTGGAAAGAAATGAAAAGATTCATTAGAAAAAGAGTTAGAATTGATTATCCCACTGTTTGTAAATAAGCCCAGAGAATCGGACATTTTTTATGCTGTACTATCCTGGGTGTTCATTGGAAGGACTGATGCTAAAGCTGAAATCCAATACTTTGACCTCCTCATGCGACGAGTTGACTCACTGGAAAAGAGTCTGATGCTAGGAGGGATTGGGGGTGGGAGGAGACAGGGACTTCAGAGAATGAGATGGCTGGATGGCATCACCGACTCGATGGACATGAGTTTGAGTGAACTCCGGGAGTTGGTGATGGACAGGGAGGCCTGGCGTGCTGTGATTCATGGGGTTGCAAAGAGTCGGACACGACTGAACTGAACTGAACTGATCAAGTCCTTAGTTACTGCAGCTGCCACCAGTGTTGCCTGAAGGACTGATTTGAGACAGAAAAATAGATCCTAGCCCTAGTTAAGGTGCTTATCAAAGGAATTATTTCAAGGAGCCCAGATTTTTCATCTTCCCATAGGTTAAAAATATATCTCAATCCATTCACTTGAGGTGTCCAGTTTTTCTTCATTAACCATAATATTCGGACATTCTCCATACCTGATCATTGTACCAAAACTTCTGTAAAACCTGGCTCCACCTATCCTTGTTCAGAGCAGTCTTTTTGCAATACTTGAGAAATTGCTTCCCATGATAAAATCCTTCTTCGGATGAAAGTCCTGCTGAAGAAAACATAATTCTCCACTTTTAGGCTATGCATTTTTAACCAGTCAGTACCACACATTCTAGTATTGTGATATAAAGGATTCTTGTGCAACACCTCAGTTTTAACCTATGCTTACTAACTCCTACTTACCATAGTTCTGAAATTCACAGGTCTGCTGTTACTTATTAAAACTTGAGGGGATTCATGGCTTCATAAATTGGTGACATCACTTTTTGAAAACATATCCCCATATTTGTTTGCTTTATTTTAGGAACCCCTTCTTTACATTTAGAAACAATGACAAATTAGTGAAGTGAAGGGACACTTAAGTGTAGTCTGAATTTATTCTGGCCAACTTAGTCCTGCATTTTAAGTTTGTTTGTTTATTTTTGCTAAGTCTGTACATACTAAAGCAGTCCTGGGTACACATTTTACTTGATATGCCCTGGATGCTTTATTTGTCACTTGGACAAGTTGGCCAAGGACTGATTCTCTTTCTTCAATTGAAACATAATGATTAAAATTTGGAGTATAATTTACTTACAATGTTGTGTTAGTTTCTGCGGCCCAGTGAAATAAATCAGTTATTAGTAAATATAGCTGAGCCTCCCTTTTGAACAGTCCTCCCATCTCCCTCTTGGGCCTCATCTCCTACCCCACAACCAGCTTCACTAGAGCTCTCCATAGCACTAGCTATCTACTACATACTTGGTATTTTACATTTGTCTGTGCAATTTGTCAATGTATTCCATTCTCTCCTTCCCACACTGTGTCCACAATTCTGTTTTCTATGACTGTATCTCTTCCTACCCTTCAAATGGGTTCTTCAGTACCTGTTTTCTAAATTCCACTTATATACATTAATACACAATATTGGTCCTTCTGTTTTTTAATTCTTTCACTGTGTAATACGCTTAGATTCATCTGCAAATCTACAAATAAACCAACTTTTTCCCTTTTTATGGGTGAGTAATTTTCCATCCTATATATGGACCATAGCTTATTTATTCATTCTTCGTTTGATGGACACTGAGGTTGCTTCCATTTATTGGCTATTCTAAATAGTGTTGCAATGGTTACTGGAATACGCATGTATTTTTTGTTTAAGGTTTCCTTTTAGTGTATGGCAAACAGTGGGATTATTGGGTTATAGGTATGGAGTTTCTTTTTTCTCCACACCTTTCCCTTCATATATTAGCATGCAATCATATAAATATAAATATATACATGTATATATTTACTTCTTTATTTGGTTGCAACAAACCTCAGTCACTGCATGTGAAATCTAATTACGACCAGAGATCAAACCTGGGACGCCTGCATTGGAATCATGGTGTCTTAGCCACTGGACCAGCAGGGCACTCCCCTGTTGTAGTTTGGTTTTTTTTTAATGATGGCCAGTTGGAATGGTGCAAGGTGATATGTCATTGTAGTTTTCATTTGTGTGCTTTTGTTAAATTGAGGTAGTTTTTGCTATGTTCAGTTGTTGGAGAGTTTCTATCACAAATGATTGTTGAATTATATGAGAGATTTTTCAGCATCTATTGAGGTGATCATATGGTTTCAATTGTTCAATAGGGAACTGGAGTGCAAAAGTAGAAAGTTAAGAAACACCTGGAGTAACAGGCACATTTGGCCTTGGAGTACAGAACGAAACAGGGCAACGACTAATAGAGTTTGGCCAAGAGAATGCATTGGTCATAGCAAACAGCCTCTTCAAACATCACAAGAGAAGACTCTACACATGGATATCACCAGACAGTAGGCACTGAAATCAGAGTGATTATATTCTTTGCAGCCAAAAATGGAAAAGATCTATACAGTTAGCCTAAGCAAGACCAGGAGTTGACTGTGGCTCAGTTCTTGAAATCCTTATTGACAAATTCAGACTTAAATTAAAGAAAGTAGGGAAAACCTCTCCACCATTCAGGTATGACCTAAATCACCTCCCATATGATTATACAGTGGAATTGAGATATAGAGTTAAGGGGCTAGATCTGATAGACAGAATGTCGGATAAAACATCCCCATGGAAAAGAAATGCAGAAAAAAAAATGACTGTCTGATGAGGCCTTACAAATAGCTGTGAAAAGAAGAGAAGCAAAAAGCAAAAGAGAAAATGAAAGATAAAAGCATCTGAATACAGAGTTCCAAAGAATAGCAAGGAGAGATAAGAAAGCCTTCCTCAGCAGTTAATGCAAAGAAAGAGAGAAAAGCAATAGAATGGGAAAGACTAGAAATCTCTTCAAGCAAATTAGAGAACCTACGGGAAGATTTCATGCAAAGATGGGGTCAATAAAGGACAGAAATGGTATGGACCTAACAGAAGCAGAAGACATTATGAAGAGGTAGCAAGAATACACAGAACAGTACAAGAAAGATCTTCATGACCAAGATAATTATGGTGGCATGATCACTCACCTAGAACCAGACATCCCGGAATGTGAAGTCAAGTGGTTCTTAGAAAGCATCACTAAGAATAAAGCTAGCGGAGGTGATGGAATCCCAGTTGAGCTATTGCAAATAATAAAATTTGATGCTTTAAAAGTGCTGCACTCAATATGCCAGGAAATTTGAAAAACTCAGCAGTGGGCATAGGACTGGAAAAAGTCAGTTTTCACTCCAATCCCAAAGAAAGGCAATGCCAAAGAATGCTAAAACTACCACACAGTTGCACTAAACTCACACGCTAGTAGTAATCCTCAAAATTCTCCAAGCCAGGTTTCAGCAAAACGTGAACTGTGAACTTCGAGATGCACAAGCTGGTTATAAAAAGGCAGAGGAACCAGAGATCAAATTGCCAACATCCGCTGGATCATTAAAAAGAGCAAGAGCGTTCCAGAAAAATATCTATTTCTGCTTTATTGACTATGCCAAAGCCTTTGACTGTGTGGATCACAATATACTGTGGAACATTCTGAAAGAGATGGGAATACCAGACCTGTCTCTTAGAAAACCTATTTGAAAGTCAAGAAGAAACAGTCAGAACTGGACATGGAACAACAGAATGGTTCCAAATAGGAAAAGGACTATGTCAAGGCTGTATATTGTCACCTTGATTATTTAACTTATATGATGAGCAAGTATGAGAAATGCAGGGCTGGAAGAAGCACAAGCTGGAATCAAATTGCAGGAAGAAATATCAATAACCTCAGATATGCAGATGACAGCACCCGTAGAGCAGAATGCGAAGAGGGACTAAAAGGCCTCTTGATGAAAGTGAAAGAGGACAGTGAAAAAGTTGGCTTAAAGCTCAACATTCAGAAAGATAATATCATGGCATCTGGTCCCATCACTTTGTGGGAAATAGATGGGGAAACAGTGGAAACAGTTTCAGAATTTATTATTTGGGGGCTCCAAAATCACTGAAGATGGTGATTGCAGCCATGAAATTAAAAGACGCTGACTCCTTGGAAGGAAAATGTTGACCAACCTAGATAGCATATTAAAAAGCAGAGACATTACTTTGCCAATAAAGGTCCATCTAGTCAAGGCTATGGTTTTTTCAGTGGTCATGTATGGATGTGAGAGTTGGACTGTGAAGAAAGCTGAGTGCTGAAGAATTGATGCTTTTGAACTGTGGTGTTGGAGACACCTCTTGAGAGTTCCTTGAACTGCAAAGAGATCCATCCAGTCCATTCTAAAGGAGATCAGTCCTGGGTGTTCATTGGAAGGACTGATGCTGAAGCTGAAACTCCAATACTTTGGCCACCTGCTGGGAAGAGCTGACTCATTAAAAAAGACCCTGATGCTGTGAGGGGTTTGGGTCAAGGGGATAAGGGGAGACAGAGGATGAGATGGCTGGATGGCATCATCACCTCCATGGACATGAGTTGAGTGAACTCTGGGAGTTGTGATGGACAGGGAAGCCTAGCGGGCTCTCATTCATAAGGTCACAAAGATTCGGATATGACTGAGCGACTGAAGTGAATTGACTGATCCACTGATATTCAGCTTCTGAAGTTGTTTCTGTATCTGTGATATACCACTCACTTAGTAATGGTGTTCAATCCTTTTGAGGTATTGGATTTTTTTGCTCATATTTTGCTAAGGATACTTGCCTCTGTTCTTCTATGTGATATAGGTCTAACTTTCCTTTTCTCTGTTATGTTGCTGTTGGCTTCGGAGTGATGGTGACCTTGTAGGAGAGTTTGTGGGGTTTTCTTCCACTCTAGAATTTTAGAAGTGTTTCAGAAGTCCATGTATTAGCCATTTTCTGACTGGTTCGTAAAATTTCCATGTGAATCCATCTGCCTTAATTTTATCAACTGGAAAATTTTCATCACAGTTTCAATATTAGTGCTTACCATTGTTGGGTTAATAATCTCTGTTTCTTCTTTGTTGAATTTCTGCGCATTGATCCATGGATTCAAGACCCTAAATTTTATTGACTATCGGGGACCTGCCTCGATATGGACCCAGGGTATCCTCAGGATGAATGGCATTGTCATCAGTGAGAGAGAGACAGAGGCTGATAATTCCTTGGTTTATTCAGGAAACCAATAAAACCCCAGCACGGGGATTGCTCTGTTTATGTAGGCTGCAGGCACCCTCTCAAATCACTGGAGGGACCCCACCAGGGCACCCCCTCGAGTGGGTCTTAGAAGCCCAGGCAGATAAGTCAACACAGAGGGCCCAGTGCTTCAAGGATCACAAACAGAGAAAGGAGAAGAGAGAAAAGGAGAAAAAACGACATAGGAAGACCAAGCTTCAGTGAGCAAGGCCCAAAACTTTATTTTCCAGTTCTGCTTTTATACCCTAAGTTGTGCACATAAAAAATAGAGAAAAGGAGGTATAGAGTCATGCCAAAATCACGCGGGGTCAGCAATCTTGACCCTTATCAGGATCAGGGCTTATTTTTGTATGTCTCATGATATTCAAAATTTTAGGTAGTTTACATCATTTTCTGGCCAGGAGGCCTGCTAACAGTTTATGGCTCTCTCTCCTAAGAAAGGTTAGTCAGCTAGAAAACGGCTTATATTTTTTCCAGGTGATTTTCCTAAAGTCAGGCATTATTCTCCAAAGACACATGACAAGGTTGCTGCTGCTGCTAAGTCACTTCAGTCATGTCCGACTCTGTGTGACCCCATAGACGGAAGTCCACCAGGGTCCCCCGTCCCTGGGATTCTCCAGGCAAGAACACTGGAGTGGGTTGCCATTTCCTTCTCCAATGCGAGAAAGTGAAAAGTGAAAGTGAAGTCGCTCATTTGCGTCCGACCCTTAGCGACCCCACGGAAGGTAGCCCACCAGGCTCCTCCATCCATGGGATTTTCCAGGCAAGAGTACTGGAGTGGCTTGCCATTGCCTTCTCCATTCCTATAATGCAAGGGTGTAATGAGCTACAAGAAAAGAATTTATTAATTTAAGATTTGATGTGGTTAAATCAAAGGATACTACTTATTTTCTCTAAATGTGATTAATATATTTCCAAGGATACAATAGATAGAAAATATGGAAACTTTGCAGCAAGCATTGATTCAGCAGTGAAATCTTTTTTAGTACTATTCTAATGATTTTAACTTCTTCAGCAAATTCCTGTATTTTAGAATATTAGGCTTTCTGTCCTTGCATTACTGGGAGGCTGTAAACAGTCACATTCGTAGTTGTAAGAGCCCGGACAAACTTGTCTGGCAGGTTAGAAAGCTATCAGAGGGGCTTGGATTGGAACACTCCTATTAAGCCGAGGAGAACTTTTTAACTACAGCTCTGAATTAATGTTTTCAGAGAAAGGTGGATGGGGGGAAGCCCCCATAAGTATTAGAGGACTTGGTAAGAGGCGTAAGACAGGAAGGCAGTCAGACTCCGGTTTTCTTTGGGGTAGTTGCTCGGGTAAGTCCAGGGGGTTCCTCAAGTCCTGATTGGCCTTTGCCCATCAGGCTTCTTCGCCAATTGACCTTTGCCATGGGTAAGATTTCCCTCGCTGGCTCCCGGCAATTGATTTACAGTTGTTTGCTATAGTCTCTTAGGATTCTTTGTTATTTCTGTGGTATCTGTTATAATGTCATCATTTGTCATGTCAAATTTGATTGAGATTTCATCAGTGATCTCTTGGCCATGTAGAGCTGTATTTGTTAGCCTACATTGATTAGTGATTTTTACAGTCTCTGCCCTCATATCTGGTATGTAAATCATAGCATTGTGGTTTTTTTAAAAAAATGATGCAATTACCATTACCTTAAGATTACTGACGCTTGATTTGAGAGTCAGTTTGTGACTTATCCTGGCGATATTTCATTTTCACTTTAGAAAAATGTATATTCTTCTCAGTTTGGTTGAAATGTCCTATAAATATCATTTAACTTTGTCAGGTCTTTTTTGCCATTGAACCGTTGTGTTTCTATTTAAAGTTCATTTTTTTAATTGGAGGATAATTGCTTTCCAAAGTTGTGTTGGCTTCAGCAGTACAACATTGTGTATTAACCTATATTTAATGTCCGTTTTTATTAATGTCCGTTGTTAATTATTTGTTGTTACTTATTCGTTTTTCTAGGCCCTTCAAAAATGTTTCTCGTCTTTTCGCCATTCTATTTCAGGAATGTTTTTCTCACCTTTACTATCATTACTTCCAAGTATTATGTAGGGAGCCTGCCCGTTTTTTCTTTCATTGTGTTATGAGTTTTTACCACATTCTTTTACCCACAACATATTTATCTGTCTTCATATTTCCCTGTCTTCATATTTCCCTACTTTGTGTGTTAATGGCCATTTCTTCTCAGACTGCTGGGTTATAGTTATTGCTCCTCGTCTCCACTCCAAGTCCGTAAAGTTGGTTGAGTGACTAGTGTGGGCTTTGGAGTGGGAGACACTGGCAACTATGTTCTTGAGTCTGCAGCTGAGACTTCTCTCACTAATGGTGGGACCATGTCTGTTCATGTCATTTGCAGGTGCTATGGGATTAGTCTGATATTAGCCAGTCTATCTGCTGATGATTTGGTTTGTGTTTCTGTCTTGCTTGTTGTGTGGTGTGAGGCATCAGCCCTGGGTTGTACATATCGTTGGTTGGAGTGCATCTTAGCTTAAGAAGGAGGTCTTCATGGAGACTGTTACCAGTTAATATTCACTGCAGACAGGAATTCTCTGGTGTCCCATGATCCTGGTTTCAGTGCTGACAGCCGAGAAGATCAGGCCCAACTTATGCTCAGAGAACCATGATACCATAGGAAGAGATTGAGGACATTTTAAAAAGTAACACAGGTAAATGGCAAAAAGAAAAAAAAAATTAAAAGGAGCACAAGCAATAAACACAACAGCGAAGACAACAGATTCATAAAGGGAACCAATCGAATAAATCTCAAGCCAAAAACAACACCAGAGCAGAGTGTCAACTGAAGATAAAGAAAGCAAATCTGACAAGAAGATCAGACACAGCCCCCATAGAATAACAGAAAATCACAATTAATATAGAAATGCATACCATTTAAAAAAGAAGAGATACAACAGCAACTAAAGGCACATAAAATAGGTAGACAAAGTAAAAGTAGAAATAGCTATACAAGAAATAAAAATATGGTTGAAATAATCTTAAAAGGCCAAAGTAATGTATAATAACAAAGAAGCCTACAACTGGGCAAAATAGTGCACCCACAACACAACAATGCAATGCATCAAAAGAATAGTGCATATTTCCTCGTGTCTCATCTGTCAGTGTCCTAGTCCCCAAGATGAGTCAGAGGACAACTATACCTCTTTGGGAAGCTGTCCAACGCTGGAGGAAACTAGACTCTGGATCTCTCCAAGGACAGCTCCTACTTAAAACTGCTATAATTCCTGTGCATTCTTACAGCTGCCTGAGTCTGCTTATTTTCTTTTGCTTGAGCTCTTATCATCTTTTGATCAATTCTGTAGATAGAGGGTCTATGTCATTAATAGTGTGCATTTAATCTGTGGCATGCTCAACTGGTTGGAAGATTTTCAATCCTCTTCCTTAATGTCTCTGTCCCTGGGTCTAGATGTAATTTTCTTCTTTCCTTCACCTGTGGTCACCAAAGGAGTCTGCCCTGAGACACTTGTGGAGCACTGGGGTCTGCCTTGGTGAGCACAGGAGGTGGTACAGCTGCTTGGAATGCTGGAACTCTGGTGGTGCCAGTTACGAATAGGAGCCAGCAGCCATGGGCAGAAGAGATTTGGAATGACTGGTACTTCTGGCTGGTCTTTCTTTATTGCCTTGCAGTCGGTGTTAACAGGTGGGAAGAGGAGGGGCTACAAAAGTGTCTCTACCTCCTGAGTGTGACACAGCAGTAAGGTCCTGACTTTTTGGCAGCTTGGGAATACTCAAAATGAATTCCCTTCTACATAAATACTCGTACCTGCTCCATCAGGCCGTCTCCACATAGTCAACAGCAGTCCTCTCCCAGGATGGCTCTCTAAATCCAGTGTTCCAGCTGCCAGACCCCATGCACACTGGTTGAGCTGCATTGCAGTATGGGCCGTATAGGGCCATGACACATATTGTCTGTGTGACTCTTGCTATATACAATTTATATGTCATTAGCTGTTCCTCCTTGCTTCCTTTCAGCCCAAGTAACGTACACTTTATTGAAGGGGCTTGCCTCATTCTGGAAATCGCTTGCCTGTTTCTCCATCTCCCACCCCAAGGCGCAGGTTTTGTCTTGCTTCCTCTTACCCTTCTTCTTCCATCTTAAATCCTTTCCATCCCAGTATGTCTGAAACCAACAAGGGACACTCTGGTGACCAGGGTCTTCTGCTAGTATTTATCGGATGCTCTGGGAGAACTTTGTCAGTGTAGAAGTAGCATTTGTGATCCATTCTTTGAGAGAGTAGCATTTCACTTCCACCTACATTTTTGTCTTCTTGGAACTTCTGTTTTTCCTGGCAAGCTCTATTATTCTTTTATCCTTGACAGTAAAACATGAAACATTAGTTAACCTGAATTACTCTGTTTGGTGTGAGGTTGCATACATACACACATAACTGGTACTACTTTGACTTCCAAATGCAATCAAGTGCATTTTGTTGTTGTTACTGCTTTGCTTTCCCCCTTGGAAATTTCTCTTAATGAAGAATTTTCATCAGCATGAAAAAATTCAGAACTTTCCACATAAAATATAATAACATAATTGAGCTCAAAAAGTCAGCACTTGACTATATCTAGCTTTTTTTTTTTTTTAACATTCCTGATATTTTCCCACGGTACAGATGTCTGATTTTGGATCTCAAAGCTTAACTCCATTCAGTGGATGTCAAAGGTCAGAGACTGCCGTGGCCATTATTTAATTCTTGTAGAATAAGATGGCAAACACAGGAAATTACCAGTTCCTACTTGAATACTTGAAAAAGAGAGAAAAACCACAATAGCAACAATGACCAAAAAATAAAATTAAAATACAAAACAAACAAACAAACAAAACAGGAATGTGTAGTTAGTGATTTAACCATAAGAGGTACGCTGGAGAAGACTCTTGAGAGTCCCTTGGACTGCAAGGAGATCCAACCAGTCCATTCTAAAGGAGATCATTCCAGGGTGTTCATTGGAAGGATTGATGCTAAAGCTGAAACTCCAATACTTTTGCCACCTCATGCAACGAGTTGACTCACTGGAAAAGAGTCTGATGTTAGGAAGGATTGGGGGTGGGAGGAGATGGTGATGACAAGGAATGAGATGGCTGGATGGCATCACCGACTCGATGGACATGAGTTTGAGTGAACTCCAGGAGTTGGTGCTGGACAGGGAGGCCTGGCGTGCTGTGATTCATGGGGTCGCAAAGAGTCGGACACGACTGAGCGACTGAACTGAAACTGACCACATTAATTGATGTTTGGATTATAGAGAAAGAAAGGCGATACCATACAATCATCTATATCTGCTTAATTGTCTTTGCTCATGACTAGGACACTGTGAATCACACGCAAACCAAAACAAAGGAAAAATAATTGTGGAAAATTCTTAGCGATAAGGATACCAGAACTCCTTACCTGTCTCCTGGGAAATGTGCGTGCTACTAAAGGTGCAACAGTTAGAACTGGACACGGGACAATAAACTGGTTCAAAATCGGGAAAGGACTATGTCAAAGCTATATATTGTTACCCTACTTATTTAACTTCTGTTTCTGAGAACATCATGAAAAATAAAATCCTAGATGAAGCTCAAGCTAGAAACAACATTTATGTGGGAGATATGAATAACCTTATTTATTCCAGTGAGAACACTCAAATGACAGAAGAACAATAGGAATAAGGAGCCTCTTGATGAAGGTATTATCTGTTTCAAGCATAGACATCTGAAACGAGATAGTCCTGCATAAAAAATGAAATTCTAAGTTTCACATATGAAAATCTAGACGCAGGTTTCAGTATGTGAAATACAAAATTCTCTATTATTCACATATACAAATCTGGGACAGTTTTTCCAATTTGAATCATGGAATTCTCTGTACATCACTCATGAAAGTATGGACACAGAATTTTTTGAATAAAATCTGGAATTTTTCACGGTAGAGCTACTAAAATCTGGATGCAGATTCTTTTAAAGGAGATATGAAAATGTCTATTTCACATATCAAAACATGGTCACAGGTTGTCTAATATGAAATATGGGATTATTCTCATATTTCTCATTTGAAAATCTTTGTGTTGTCTTTCCTTCATGAAATACTGAATACTCTCTCTTTAATATGTGAAAAACTTGCACTAATTTTCCTACTAGACATATAGAATTTGCCCACAGATTTTCATGCTTGAGTTATGAAATTATCTGTGTTTCCATCAAGAAATTTTGAATGAAGGTCTTCTGATAGGAGATTTGGAATTCTGGGAATTTCACATTTGAAAATCTGGGGAGAAAGATTGTCATATGAAATCTCAATTATTCACATATGAAAACTTTTCCCAGATTTGTAAACTTAAAATAGAGAATTTTCAATGATTCAGAAATTAAGACCTGTGCTAAACAGTCAAACATTGAAGAGTTCATATTCCATGATGACTGACTCTAGGTGAGTGATCACAGCATTGTGTTTAACTGGGTCATATAGAGTTCTCTGTATTTCTTAGATGAAAGCCTAGGTGATTTCCCTACATGAAACAGGGAATTAATATATTTTACACATGTAAAATCAAAGCCCTTGTGATTATACAGTGGAAGTGGTAAACAGAATCAGGAGATTATATCTGATCGAGTGCCTGAGGACCTATGGGTGGAGATTTGTGACATTGTACAGGAAACAGTGATCAAGACCATCCCCATTAAAAAGAAATGCAAAAAAGGCAAAGTGACGTGGCCTTACAAAGAGCTGAGTAAAGGAGGCAAGCTAAACGAAAAGGAGAAAAGGAAAACTATACCCATTTGAATGCAGAGTCCCAAAGAATAGAGAGAGATAAAACTTTCCTCGGTTATCAATGCCAATAAATAGAGGAAATAAAGAGAATGGGAAAGACTTCAGATCCCTCCAATAAAATCAGAGATATCAAGGGAAAATTGCATTCAAAGAGGGGCACATTAAAGGGCAGAAATGGTACAGATGTAACAGAAGCAGAAGCTATTTAGAAGAGGTGCCAAGGATACACAGATGAACTATACAGAAAAGTTCTTCATGACCCAGTTAAGCACAATTCTATGATCACTCACCTAGAGTCAGACATCATGGAATGTGAGGTCAAGTGGGATTTAGGAAGCATAACTACAAGCAAAGCTCGTGGAGGTGATGGAATTCAGTTGAGCTATTTCAAATTCTAAAAGATGATGCTAGGAATGTGCTGCCATCCATATGCTAGCAAATTTGGAAGACCCAACTGTAGCCAGAGGACTGGAAAAGGTCAGTTGTCATTCCAACTGCAAAAAAGGCAATCCAAAGAATGTTCATGCTACGGCTTAATTGCACACATTTCACACACTCGCAAAGTACTGCTCAAAATTCCCCAACCAGGCTTCAACAGAATGTGAACCATGAGCTTCCACATATTCAAGCTGGATTTTAAAAGGACAGATGAACCCGAGATCAAATTGCCAACACCTATTGGGGAATGAAAAAAGCAAGAGGACACCAGGAAAACATCTACTCCTATATGATGATGCCAAAGAATTCGATTGGGTAGATCCTAGCAAAATGGGAAATTCGACAAAAGATGGGACTACTATACCATGTTATATGCCTCCCAAGTAATTTATATGGAGGTCTAGAAGCAACAGTTAGAACAGGACATGGAATAGCAGACTGGTTCTGAGTTGGGAAAGGAGCACATCAAACGTGCATATTGTCACCCTCTTTATTGAACTTACATGTAGAGTTAATCAAACAAAATGCCAGGCTGGATGAAAGTGTTTGCAATCAAGGTTGCTGGGAGAAATATCAATAACCTCAGATATGCAGATGACACAATTCACATGGCAGAACTTGAAAAGAACTAAAGAGTCTCTTGAGGAAAGTGAAAGAGAGTGAAAAAGATGATTTAAAACTCCACATCCAAAATGAGAATCATGGCATCTGGTCTCATTACTTCATGTCATAAAGATGGTGAAACAATGGAAACAGTGAGAAACTTTATTGGGGGGGGCTCCAAAATCACTGCAGATGGTGACTCTGGTCATGAAATTAAAATACACTTTCTCCTTAGCAGAAAAGTTATGACCAGCTAAACAGCATATTATAAAGCAGACAAAGGTCGGTCTAGTCAAAGCTATGTACAGAGTCAGGTAGAGGTGAGAACTGGACTAGAAAGAAAGTTGACCTCCAAAGAATCGATGTTATTGAAATACGGTGTTGGAGAAAACTTTTGAGAGTCTCTTTGACTGCAAGGAGATAAAAGCGGTCAATTCTAAGGAAAATCGGTCCTGAATATTGATTGGAAGACGTGATGCTGAAACTGGAACTTGAATATGTTGGCCACCTGATGTGACGGACTGACTCACTGGAAAAGACCCTGATGCTGAGCAAGATTGAAAGCAGGAGGAGAGGGTGAAGACAGAAGATGAAATGCTCAGATGGCATCACTGACTCGAAGGGCATGGGTTTGAGCAGGGTCTATAAGTTGCTGATGAAAGGGGAAGCTTGGCATGCTGCAATCCATGGGGTCAGAAAGAATTGGACAGGACTGAGTGACTTAACAGAATTCACCGTACTTACTTAGGTTCTCAGTGAAAGGAAAGTGGTAAAGAACTCTCTTACTTATCAACTGATAATCCTCAAAGATTCCTAATGCTCCCTAAGTGCGTTCACTATTTCCTCAGAGATTCAGCTGGGATGAACATTCTATTAAATGGGTAAGATCTCCCAGGAAAAAATGGAAGGGGCATGGGAGCGTGACCTGGTCAACAACATACAGAACTCTCCTTTAATCCTTCCCACTGATTACCTTCTAAATCCCGAGGATAAGACCTGACCAATCCTGAGGACTGGTCGTTGCAAAGGGCAGTGACCAAGGCATTGCTGCCTATTGCTTTAGTGATGACACAAAGCAGGCACATCATAGTAATCACACCTCCGTTATCCTCCTCTAAATAGGCTGCAGTAGCCTTTGGGGAGATTAGAGGATCACAAGGTCTCCCACGAAGTGTTGGAGCCAACTGGGCCTTTCCCACAGAGTTTGCCAGGTGTGATGAAGTCCCTTTTTCAAAGTTCTCATCTATGCCCCAGTCTTACTGTCAGTCCTCTGGATTTGTAAGAACCCCAAAAGACCACGATTTTAGTTTACAAAGTGCACAATTGATAAAAGTAAATAAATAAATAAATAATACCAGTCCAAACTGAAGGGCCTATGGATAATCACATGTTCCTCAGCCCTAAGAAGGGCCGTTAGAGCAGCAAAACCACAGCTCCAGACAAGATCGTTGTTAACACCCACAGCCCTTCAAGGGACATGCCCCAGTTATTGATAAAGAATGTATATTGTAAGTCCTCTACCAACTTGAGAAATTAGGCCAACAAGACCTCTGAACCTCCCATCTTAGCCAAACCTAAAGGACAGACTGTGTGCATATCAGGCCAAGGTGTGTTCAACTGGGAATATTTGGAGGGAACAGTACCAGGTATGGGAGACTATAGAGAAGACGTGCACCCAAATGAAGTCATACAGAAATCCTTTGTACAGTTTCACAGAGAAAATTTTCATCTCCCAGATGACCCAGTTGATAGGATTCAAGTCATTGATAAAGTTCAACGTAGCCACATGTCAGTGCAGATTCCCGCTATGTAACTTCAGAAGCTTCTGTACAGGCCTGTCTGCAGCCTCTGATTTCCATTCCTAAATTATGTTCATTCAATCAGCAGAGTTTGAAATACAGACAATGGGTAGTCACCCCTGTATGATGATGAAGACTGTAAGAACAAAGAATCTTTCCAGGGCAAGGGACAAAAGACACCACTGGTTGGTGATAAGATGGAGGAAGTTAGAGAGGAGAATGAAAGGCAGATTTCTGAGTTAGCATCTGGCCTTTTGGGTGATGGCAGCTGCGCCAGATTTGGCTTCAGGCCTTGGGGAGATATTTCCCAAGGTAATAAATTAATGTGGTCTCTGTCCCCAGTGAGCTTTTACAATCCTAAAGCCTCAGCCTATGATACTATAGCAAGTACAGTGCCATAGCTTAGAAATGCTGGAGATAGTAAAATAGGGGAGGTTGTGTGAGACTTACAGGAGATGTGGTCTATCAGACACTTAGCATAATTATTAGGGCTCGAGCCAGGACTCATTGATATGCATGTAGACTCTTCTCTTAGGCATATTTCAATTTTGAGATCATATAACCTCATATCAGGGATTTCACTTTCTTGGTGAGTACTTCTCGACTCATAAAAATGGAAGATAGCACTAGCTTGGAAGTCACATCTTGTATTAGGACTTTTCTATCAATTTTCCATCTCTGCCAATTGTGCTAGGTAACTTCCTGCCACTTCTAAATATGGCCAACTTTAGGGTATCTCCTCCTCCCATAGCCGAGGCGCTACAATAAATGTAAAAACAGACAACCTACAAAAGCACATTTACAGCTTATGATTAGTTGCTAATTTTCTTTTCAGTTGAAGTGTCCATAGGTGAGAATGGGATATATAAGCCCCTATTATAATTGTGTTACTGTTAATTTCCCCCTTTCTACTTGCTTGCATTTACCTTACATATTGAGGTTCTCCTAAATGGCACAAAGGTCTAGTTACACCTAATTGTTATGGATACACCTTTCCTCAAGTGCACATGGAACAGCCTCCTGGAAAGATCAAGTCCTGGTCCATAAACCTACCCTTGCTAAATACAAACTAAAAAGAAAAAGAAAAGTGAAAGAATTTCGAGCATCTATTCCAATCACAATGAAGTAAGAATAGGTGTCAAACATAGGAAAAAAATTAAATAAATCTCCAAACATATGGAGGCTAAATAACACACATCTGAATAAGCAACAGATCACAGAAAAAATCCAAAAGGAAATCAAATTTAAATTCAATCAAATGAAAATTAAAACACACGTTCACCTGGGGCACAATCATGTTAATGTATGTCAAAACCAATACAATAATGTAAACTAATTAGCCTCCATAAAATAAATAGAATTACAAAAAGAAAATTAAAACATGACAACCCAAAAGCTTTGGGATTCAGTAACAAGCAGTGTTAAGAAGGAGTTTCATAGCATATAAATCTGCCTCAAGGAAGAAGAGGAACATCAAAGAAAGAGGCTACCTTTACATCTAAAGCAAACACAAAAAGAAGAAAAAAAAAACCCCAAGTTAGTAGAATGAATAGAATCATAAAAATCAGAGCAGAAATAAGTGAAAAAGAAACAAAGGTGACTATGGCAAAACTCAATAAAATTGAAATCTGGTTCTTTGAGAACATAAATCAAAGACAAAGCATTAGTCAGAGTGATCAAGGAAAAAAGAAAATAAAAGGGGGGGGGTGGTGGGGTGGTGGAGAAGAATCCAAATAATAAAATTAGAAATGAAAATAGAATAATCATAACAGAAAACACAGACATACCAAAGGTCATAAGAGATTACCGTAAGAAATTATATGTCACAAAAATGGACAACGTTGAAGAAATGGAAAAAAATCTTAGAAAAGAATAACTGTCCATAAATGGACAAGAAAGTAGAAAATCTTATAGACGAATCAGAATCAGGAATAAAAAACAGGAAATAAAAAGCCTGTAATCAAAAATGTTTCAATGCTCAAAAGACCAGGACCAGATGGTTTCACAGGTGAATCCTATATATATATATATATATATTATAGTATATATATATATTTGGAATTTACCAAAAAAATGGTTTATGGAAGAACAAAGACTTAACCAACTCAAACTCTTTCAGAAAATTGCAGAGGCTGATAAGCTCCCCAACTCATTATACGAGGCCACCATCACCCTAATACCAAAACCAGACAAAGATGCAACAAAGAAAGAAAACGACAGGCTAATGTCACTAAACACATTGGTAAACATAGGTGCAGAAATTTTCCTGCAACTTCTAGCAAACAGAATCCAAAAACATATCAAAAAGGTCATACATCATTACCTTAGAAACACATGGGCATCATCCCAGGGATACAAGAATCCCTTAATATTTGCAAATCAATCTGATACACCATATTAAACTGAAAGATTAAAAACAATATGATTATCTCAATAGATGCATGAGAAAGTCTTTCACAAAAGTCAACACCTCCTTATGATAACTCTCCAGAAAGCAAATGTATGAGGAATAGATCTCAACACAATAAAAGCCATATGTGAGAAACCCACAACAAACAGTATCTTCAATGGTGAAAAATTGAAAGGATTTCCTATAAAATCGGGAGCAAGCCAAGGGTGCTCACTCTCACCACAACTATTCAACATTTATTTGGAAGTCCTAGCCACAACAGTCAAAGAAGAAAATGAAATAAAAAGGAATCCAGGTTGGTAAAAAAAAAAAAAAACAGGAAACTCTCACAATTTGCAGATGACATGATCCTCTACATAGAAAGCCCTAAAGACACCACAAGAATATTACTAGAGCTAATTGATGAATATCAAAATTTGGCAGGTTATAAATTGTTACCCAGAAGCCCCTTGCATTGCTATATGTGAATAATGAGAAAATAGAAAGAGAAACAACCCTGATCAGTGTTGCAGTGAAAAGAATAGCATCAGTTCAGTTCAGCTCAGTTCAGTCCCTCAGTCGTGTCCGACGCTCCACGACCCCATGAATCACAGCACACCAGGCCTCCCTGTCCATCACCAACTCCCGGAGTTCACTCAAACTCATGTCCACAGAGTCGGTGATGTCATTCAGCCATCTCATTTTCTGTCGTCCCCTTCTCCTCCCGCCGCCAATCTTTCCAAGCATCAGAGTTTTTTTCCAGTGAGTCAACTCGTCGTGTGAGATGGCCAAAGTATTGCAGTTTCAGCTTTAGCATTAGTCCTTCCAATGAACACCCAGGACTTATCTCATTTGGAATGGACTGGTTGGATCTCCTTGCAGTCCAAGGGACTCTCAAGAGTCTTCTCCAACACCACAGTTCAAAAGCATCAATTCTTTGGTGCTCAGCTTTCTTCACAGTCCAACTCTCACATCCATAGATGACCACGGGAAAAACCATAGCCTTGACTAGACGGACCTTTGTTGGCAAAGTAGTGTCTCTGCTTTTTAATATACTACAATAGCATACTTAGTGCTAAATTTATATAAAGAAACAAAAAGACTTATATGCATATATAGAAAACTATAAACAATGATGAAAGAAAGATGAGACAGAGAATTATACCAGGTTGATGGACTTGAAGAAATAATATAGTGAAAATGAGTACACAAACCAAAGCAATCTATAGGTTCAATGCGACTCTTATCAGGTAGACAATAGTATTCTTGACAAAACTAGAACAAATATTTTCACAGTATTTATACTTTCACAGTAAACATAGAAACACAGGGAAAGCTCTAAAAGCAAAAGCAATCCTGAGAAAGAAGAATGAAAATGGAGAACTCAACCTGCCTGACTTCAGACTATACTACAAAATTACAGTTATCAAGACAGTAGCACAAAGACAGAGATCTAGATCAATGGAACAAAATAGAAAGCCTGGACATAAGTCCACACATCCATGGGCATCTTAATTTTGACAAAGGAGGAAATAATATACAATGGAGAATTGATAATCTCTTTAACAAGTGGTGCTGAGGGAAAAATGATCAACCAGTTGTAAAAGAATGAAACCATAACCCTTCCTAACACTATATGCAAACCTAAACCCAAAATGGATTAAAGATCTAAATATAAGACTAGAAACTATAAAACTCTTAGAGGAAAAAATAGGCAGGACACACTTTGACATAAATCACAGCAAGAGGCTCTCTGACCCACCTCACAGAGAAATGGAAATAAAACACAAACAAACATATGGGACCCAATTAAAGTTAAAAGCTTTTTTTTTTTTGTAGTTAATTTATTTTTTATTGGAGGCAAATTATTTTACAATATTATATTGGTTGGTTTTGCCATACATTGACATGAATTTGTCCCGGGTCTACATAAGTTCCCCCTCCTGAACCCCCCTCCCACCTCCCTCCTCCCTTTATCCTCCCTCTGGGTCATCCCCGCATGCCAGCCCCGAGCATCCTATAACATGCATTGACCCTGAACTAGTGATTCGTTTCACATATGACAACATACATGTTTCAATGCCATTCTCCCAAATCATCCCACCCTCACCCTCTCCCATAGAGTCCCAAAGACTATTCTATACATCTGTGTCTCTTTTGCTGTCTCATATACAGGGTTATCATTTGCATCTTTCTAAGTTCCATATATATGTGTTAGTATACTGTATTGGTGTTTTTCTTTCTGGCTTACTTCACTCTGTATAATAGGCTCCAGTTTCATCCACCTCATTAGAACTGATTCAAATGTATTCTTTTTAATGGCTGAATAATACTCCATTGTGTATATGTACCAAAGCTTTCTTATCCATTCGTCTGCAGATGGACATCTAGGTTGCTTCCATGTCCTGGCTATTATAAACAGTGCTGCAATAAACATTGGAGTACATGTGTCTCTTTCAATTCTGGTTTCCTCGGTGTGTATGCCCAGGAGTTCGATTGCTGGATCATATGGCAGTTCTATTTCCAGTTTTTTGAGGAATCTTCACACTGTTCTCCATAGTGGCTGTACTAGTTTGCATTCCCACCAACAGTGTAAGAGGGTTCCTTTCTCTCCACATCCTCTCCAGCATTTATCGCATGTAGACTTTTGGATAGCAGCCATTCTGACTGGTGTGAAATGGTATCTCATTGTGGTTTTGATTTGTATCTCTCTGATTATGAGGGATGTTGAGCACGCTGATGACATGATCCTCTACACAGAAAACCCTAGAGACTCTACCAGAAAACTACTAGAGCTAATCAATGATTACAGTAACGTTGCAGGATATAAAATCAACATACAGAAATCCCTTGCATTCCTATACATTAATAATGAGAAAATAGAAAGAGAAATTAAGGAAACTATTCCATTCACTGTTGCAACGAAAAGAATTAAATACTTAGGAATATATCTACCTAAGGAAACAAAAGACTTATACATAGAAAACTATAAAACACTACTGAAAGCAATCAAAGAGGACACTAATAGATGGAGAAATATACCATGTTCATGGATTGGAAGAATAAATATTGTAAAAATGAGTATACTACCCAAAATAATTTATACATTCAATGCAATCCCTATCAAGCTACCAACGATATTTTTCACAGAACTAGAACAAATATCTCACAATTTGTATGGAAATACAAAAAACCTCGAATAGCCAAATCAATCTTGAGGAAGAAAAATGGAACTGGGGGAATTAACCTGCCAGACTTCAGGCTCTACTACAAAGCCACAGTCATCAAGACAGTATGGTACTGGCATAAAAGCTTTTGTACAATGAAGGAACCTATAAGAAATGTGAAAAGGCACCCTTTTAAAGGGAGAAAATAACAGTAAATGAAGCCAAGCTCCTGAGAAGTGTTGGAGATAAAGAAAGACCATGGAAAACTAGACCATTAGACGACTGTTTGATATAATAGTGTGAAAGAAGCTCTGATGAGAAATCGGCAATCCTTGTACACAGCTTATTTGTTATAGATATCAAAAAATCCATTTTTCTCTCACTGAGGTCTCATCAAGTCTCTCCCCTCATCACATACACCGCTTACAGGTGATAAGCCAGCTTCCTCTGATATTTAAACCACACATTTCAACTTCTTCCTTACTTGACTGACAGGATTACTTATGACTTCGTTTGATATCCGCTCTTTTACTATAGCAATCAGTAGGAGACTATAAGCAACGTAAAAAGGTACCGTATGAAATGGAGAAAATAACAGGAAACGAAGTCACTGACAAATGATTAATTCCTACACTACAAAAGCAGCTCATGAAGCTCAATGCCTAAACAACAAATGACCGAAAAAAGAAATGGACCAATAAAGAAGAAATACATGTTTTTATGGAACTGTCTTGCTTTTTCCATGATCCAGGGGAGGTTGACAATTTGATCTCTGTTTCCTCTGCCTTGTCTAAAACCAGCTTGAACATCTGGGAGTTCACAGTTCACGTATTGCTGAAGAGTGGCTTGGAGTATTTTGAGTATGACTTTACTAGCGTGTGAGATGAGTGCAATTGTGCGGCCGTTTGAACATTCTTTGTCACTGCCTTTCTTTGGGACTGGAAATAAAATCGGACATTTTCCAGTCCTGTGGCCACTGCTGAGTTTTCCAAATTTGCTGGCATATTGAGGGCAGCACTTTCACAGCATCATCTTTCAGGATTTGAAAGAGCTCAACTGGAATTCTGTCACGTCCACTAGCTTTGTTCGTAGTGATGTTTTCTAAGGCTCACTTGACTTCATATTCACTTGACTTCACATTCATTTGACTTCACATTCCAAGATGCCTGGCTCTAAGTGAGTGATCACAGCATCGTGATTATCTTGGTCATGAAGATTTTTTTTTTTTTTTTGTAGAGTTCTGTGTTCTTGCTACTTCTTCTCAATTTCTCTTGCTTCTGTTAAGCCCATACCATTTCTGTTCTTTATCGAGTCCATCTTTGCATGAAATGTTCCCTTGGTATCTCTACTTTTCTTGAAGATACCTCCAGTCTTTCCTATTCTGTTGTTTTTCTCTATTTCTTTGCACTGATTGCTGAGCAAGGCTTCCTTATCTCTCCTTGCTATTCTTTGGAACTCTGCATTCAGATGCTTATATGTTTCCTTTTCTCCTTTGCTTTTCGCTTCTCCTCTTTTCACAGCTATTTGTTAGGTCTCCCCAGACAGCAATTTAGCTTTTGTGCTTTTCTTTTCCATGGCGATGGTCTTGATCCCTGTCTCCTGTACAATGTCACAAACCTCCGTCCATAGTTTGTCAGCCTCTGTATCTATCAGATCTAGTCCCTTAAATCTATTTCTCACATCGTCTGTATAATCATAAGAGATTTGATTTAGGTCATATCTGAATGGTCTAGTAGTTTTCCCTATTTTCTTCAATTTAAGTCTGAATTTGGCAATAAGATGTTCATGATATGAGCCACAATCAACTCCTGGGCTTGTTTTTGCTAACTGTATAGAGCTTCTCCATCTTTGGCTGCAAAAAATATAATCAATCTGATTTCAGTGTTGATCTTCTGGTGATGTCCATGTGTAGAAGTCTTCTCTTATGATGTTGAAAGAGGGGTTTTGCTATGACCAGTGCGTTCTCTTGGCAAAACTGCACCACAGACCGTTCAGAAGTGATGCTGGCTGCACAATGGACCACGCAGAAGCATGTCTGAGAGGAGCTACGCCTCACCTGAGGTCAGGGGTGGTGGCTGAGAGGAGCTACCCCACGCCCGAGGTGTGGGTTGTGGCCGAGAGGAGCAAGCCCATGTCCAAGTGCCAGCGACTGTGCAGGAGCAGGAGGGCCGAGACGAGCTACTCCACGTTCAAGGTCAGGAGAGGCCGTAGTTAGGAGATACCCCTCATCCAAGGAAAGAAGCAGCAGCTGTGCTTTGCTGGAGCAACCGTGAAGAGATACCCCACAACCAAGGTAAGAGAAACCCAAGTTTGATGGTAGGTATTGAGACGGCATCAGAGGGCAGACACACTGAAATTATAATCACAGAAAACTAGTCGATCTGATCACACAGACCACAGTCTTGTCTAACTCAATGTGGTTCACTGCAGAAGGGAATGGCAAACCACTTCAGTATACTTGCCTTGAGAACCCCATAAAAAGGCAAAATGATAGGATACTGAATGAAGAATTCCTCGGGTTGGTAGGTGCCCAATATGCTACTGGAGATCATCGGAGAAATAAATCCAGAAAGAATGAAAGGGTGGAGCCAAAGCAAAAACAAAACCCTCTTGTGGATGTGACTAGTGATAGAAGTAAGATCCAATGCTGTAAAGAGCAATATTGCTTAGGTACCTGGAATGTTAGTTCCATGAATCACGGCAAATTGGAAGTGGTCAAACAGGAGATGGCAAGTGTGAGCATTGACATTCTGGGAATCAGTGAACTCAAATGGACTGGAATGGGTGAATTTAACTCAGGTGACCATTATATATACTACTGTGGGCAGGAATCCCTTAAAAGAAATGGTATAGCTATCATGGTCAACAAAAGAGTCTGAAATGCAATACTTGGATGCAGTCTCATAAACGACAGAATAATCTCTATCTGTTTCCAAGGCAAACCATTCAATATTACAGTAATCCAAGCCTATGCCCCAACCAGTAACACTGAAGAAGCCTAAATTGGACGGTTCTTTTAAGAACTACAAGACCCTTTAGAACTAACATCCAAAAAAAGATGTCCTTTTCATTATAGGGGATTGGAATGCAAAAGTAGGAAGTCGAGAATCACCTGGAGTAACAGGCAAATCTGTCATTCAGTTATATTTAAACTCCTTGTCTTATTGTTTTCCTATTCTGGGTCTTGTCAGTGTTCCTTTTTCCAGAGTTGTCCTTCCCTTCTTTCCGAATGTCTCCTACTGAAACCTCGTCATTACTTGAAGGCCTAGATCAGACGTATTTTAATCTTCAAAAGCTCCCAGAAACACCAAGAAGCTTCCACAAATATATCAGTATCTGTAGTCTTTCCAAAGTCTATGCATTAATATGAATTCCTCATATTCAATACCATCATTTTTGGCTCTATCTTCTCTTTAGACTAAGGTTTAAATAGTATAAATTGCGCTTTAGCACATCTATACATATAGCTTATAAATTCCTAACATAGTTAAACACAGACACTTTCTGATGAATAGTCGTAGATAGGGCCATAAGCATGACAGATAACTTTAATATTGTTCATCTTTAAGACATTCATCAAAGAGATTCACAGCTAGATTTTTATAGCTCTAGAATAATATATAAAAGAAATTTCTCTGTCAAAACTGAACATGGTCAATAACAGTTGCACTAAGTTGCTGCTGCTAAGTCACTTTAGTCGTGTCCGACTCTGTGTGACCCCATAGATGGCAAACTACCAGGCAACTCCATCCCGGGGATTCTCCAGGCAAGTACACTGGAGTGGGTTACCATTTCCTTTTCCAGTGTATGAAAGTGAAGAGCGAAAGTGAACTCGCTCAGCCGTGTTGACTCTTCGTGACCGCATGGGTTACAGACTCCAGGCACCTCTTTCGATGGGATTTCCCAGGCAAGAGTACTGCAGTGGGATGCCATTGCCTTATCCTACTGCTGATGAGAACAATACAATGAAAGTATGGAAAATGATGATACTGATAATAGTGGCTTGAACAGAGTATCAGATTGCTTGGTGTAGTCCCTTGTCCAAACTTAGGGAAAAGTGAGCCTAACGGTAGCTTGAGAATGTACTACAATTTCATCAAGTGGAGAGTTCCTGAGGAAACCTCACACTAATAACTTTATGGACGTGAACAAGCAACTCCCCTTATATGTCTATGTCTTCTAAATACGATATTTTCAGATTAGCAGCCACCAGACTCTAAACTTTAACAATTTCTTGCTCAGATTATGCTGCATAGAGTAGATAAAATGTAAACTATTTGAGGTGGAACTAGGGAATGAATGTGGGCCTGAAAACTCTGTCTTCTAATTTTTATTTTTTTCATAATCTTCATAACCAAGCCATTTCCTTGGAATTGCTAAGCTCTTTCATATTTAGGTATTTTCAATACCAACCACTTGGTTATTTTGCTCCTTAGCAGGCTTTCTTCCCATATGCAGTGGTCCAAAGATCAGTGGTAGACTCTATTTCAGGAGTACAATAAGTAAAAAGACCAATTTTTAAAAAGAGATGAACCGTGGAAAGCTGGGGAGACTCTGTCCTGTCCAAACTATCTGTCTTTTACAGTGCCCCACCCAGGTCTCTTTCATTAGGCACCCTTTAAGTTCTACAAGCCCTGACCGCTAATCTGTTTAAGAAGCTCCCTAGTCTGAAAAGAATCTCCTTTGGTCACATGAAAGAGAGGAGAAGATCCCATTTCCTTGGGTAAAACTTAAACATTGAGTGACTTGGAAGCAAATGGCTTAATTCAAAGTGAGCAAAACTTTTGAAAAATTTATATACAAAGTGGTGTAATTTGCTATACACTTAAAATTAGATTTTGTACTCCTTCTGATATATCTTGGTTCCCTCTTTCCATTTCACTTTGAAACCCTCAGCAATAAGTCACGTGAAGAGTAATCATGAACCCTGATTTAAGGGTTTAATGTTTTCAACCCTGATGAAAACATTCCCACTACAGAAGAGCAAATACCATTCACCAAGAAAAGGAAAGTGAAAAATATTTTTACTCTAACCACAATTTCTCTAAAGTAGAAATGCCCCTGTCTGTTATTTAGTACTTCTGATGTAGAATTCTGAGTTTAATTTTGTTTGTTTGCTTTTATATGTTCTTATTCTTTTTTATTTGAAATTTTTTTAAATTCACAATTGTGTATTGGTTTTGCCATATATTGACATGAATCTCCCATGGGTGTACATTTGTTCCCCATCCTGAACCTCCCTCCCACCTCCCTTCCCATGCCATCCCTCTGGATCATCCGAGTGCACCAGCCTTAAGCACCCTGTATCATGCATCGAACATGGACTGGAAATTTCTTTCACATGTGATAATTTACATGTTTCAATGTCATTCTCCCATATCATCTCGCCCTCGCCCTCTCCCACAGTGTCCTAAGACTATTCTTTACATCTGTGTCTCTTTTGCTGTCTCGCATACAGGGTTACCTTTACCATTTTTCTACATTCCACAAATATGCATTAGTATACTCTGTTGGTGTTTTTCTTTCTGGCTTACTTCACTCTGTAAGTAAGGCTCTGGTTTCATCCACCTCATTAGAACGGATTTTAATGGCTGAGTAATATTCTACTACTGGAACAACAGACTGGTTCCAAATGCGAAAAAGAGTACGTCAAGACTATATACAGTCAGCCTACTTATTTAAGTTATGTAGAGTATATCATGAGAAACGCTAGACTAAAAGAAGCACAAGCTGGGATCAAGATTCCCGGGAGAAATATCAATAACCTCAGATATGCAGTTGACATCACGCTTATGGCAGAAAGTGAAGAGGAACTAAAAAGCCTCTTGATGCAAGTGAAAGAGGAGAGTGAAAAATTTGGCTTAAAGCTCAATATTCAAATAATAAGATCATGGCATCTGATCCCATCACTTCATGGGAAATAGAGGGGGAAACAGTGGAAACAGTGTCGGACTTTATTTTTCTGGGCTCCAAAATCACTGCAGATGGTGATGGCAGCATGAAATTAAAAGACACTTACTCCTCGAAAGGAAAGTTATGATCATCCTAGACAGCATATAAAAAAACAGAGACAATAGTTCGCCAAAAAAGGTCCACCCAGTCAAGGCTCTGGTTTTACCACTGGTCATGTATGGATGTGAGAGTTGAATTTGAAGAAAGCTGAGCACCAAAGAATTGATGCTTTTGAACTGTGTTGTTGGAGAAGATTCTTGAGAGTCCTTTGGACTGCAAGGAGATCCAATCAGTCCATCCTAAAGGAGATCAGTTCTGGGTGTTCATTGAAAGGACTGATGCTGAAGCTGAAATTCCAATATTTTGGGCATGTCTTGCGAAGAGTTGACTCATTGAAAAAGTCCCTGATGCTGGGAGAGATTGGGGGCAGGAGGAGAAGGGGACGACAGAGGATGAGACGGATGGATGGCATCACCGACTCGATGGACATGAGTTTGTGTGAGTTCTGGGAGTTGGTGATAGACAAGGATGCCTGGCGTGCTGAGACTCATGGGGTGCAAAGAGTAGGACACTACTGAGTGACTGAACTGAACTGAAGTGAATATTCCAGTGTGTATATGCATCACAGCTTTCTTATCCATTCGTCTTCAATGAATGGGCATCTAGGTTGCTTTCATACCCTGTCTATGATAAACAGTGATGCAATGAAGATTGGAGTACACCTGTCTCTTCCAACCCTGGTTTCCTCAGTGTGTATTCCAGGCAGTGTAATCTGGGTCATATGGCAGTTCTATTGCATTTTTAATTTTTAAGGAATCTCCACACTGTTCTCCATAGTTGCTGTCCTAATTTTCATTCCACCAACAGTGTAAGAGGCTTCCCTTTTCTCTACAACCTCTCCAGCACTTATTGCTTCTAGACGTTTGGATAGGAGCCATTCTGACTTGCATGCAATGGTACCTTATTGTGGTTTTGATTTGCATCTATGATAATGAGCATCATCATATGTTCGTTAGCCATCTGCATGTCTTCTTTGGAGAAATGTCTGCTCAGTTCTTTGGCCCAATTTCTGATTGGGTCGTTTATTTTTCTGGAATTGAGCTGCAGGAGTTGCTTGTATATGTTTCAGATTAATTCTCTGTCTGTTGATTCGTTTGCCATTTGCCTTAATCATCATTTAAAAATATGCTTTTCAAAGAAGCTGATGATATTTTTTGGCTGATCTAGGAATGAATATACAAAGTTGGCAGTTTTAACTTGCAAACAATATACCCCTTTCTTGGAGATAATTTTCTTTTCAAATCTAGAATTTATTAAGATTTATATATTTAAGTTTTGTTTCTTATTTGTTTCATTATTTAGGCTGTATTTTTTTCAAATACAGGCCTCTAATCCTGAACAGTGGTGAGTAAATCATAAACAGAAATAGTCAAATGATATGATTGCTTATTTCAACTGGAGAACATATCATATCAAAGAACATCAAACAGGTCAATCTGGAATAGTAATCACATAAGAATGTGCAAAACAAAGAAAAAAGAATCTTCATCAGGAATTTAAAATAAGGTCTCATATACATTGCAGGAGAGAAAAATTAAGGGAAACAAAAAAATGGCATATGCACACAGAGTGAGACCAAGATGAAGAGAAAAGAATGAAACATCAGTGTGTCTGAGGAAAATATCAGGATGATGGTGGTTAGGAAACCACTAAAACATGTGGAGTTAAAAATCACACAAATGTTGGGCCAGGTGGGTGGCAATAAAGACAGCAAAATATGTCTGAATCTCAACATGATAAATAGCCAATATAACATAAGTAGAATCGAGGCAGGGTGAGGTGGGATAGAAAATGAAGTAGTCAAAAAAGAAAAAAAACTACTCCTGTCAAGAACAGAAGGAGAACATTTGTTATTCAGTCAATAAGTCAGCTCTGGCTCTTTGCCATCCCATGGACTTTAGCCTGCCAGGCTTCCCTTCACTGTCTCCCACAATTTGTTCAGATTTCCGTCCACAGAATTGGTGATGTTATCTAACCATCCCATCATCTGCTACCCACTTCTCCTTTATCTTCAATCATTCCCAGAATCAGGACAGTATCTAATGGGTCAGCTCTTTGTATCATGTGGCCAACAGAGGAAAAACAAACAAACAGAAAGATACCTAAGTATTCCAAGGAGAGGTGTTTAATCTGTTTAGGATATAGATTCAGAAAAAGCTTTTGACAAAATTTAACACCTAGTTATGATTAAACCTGTAGAGGAAGAGGGAATAGAGGGAATCTTCTTTAACCTAATAAAGGCCATTTATGGGTAAAATCACCACAAACAGGGTTTTCTATAGTAAAAATCTGAAACCATGACCCCTAATTCATGAATAAGAGAAAGATGCTTCTTATTCACCATGGTTACTCAACATAGTCTTGGGACACCTAGCTACTGCAATCAGAGAAGAGGAAGAAGAAGGAAAAAAAAGTTTCAAATGAAAAGGAAAATAAGAGATAAAACTGTCACTGTTTGCAGATGATATGATACTATGCACAGAGAATCCTAACATACAACCAGGTAATTACTAGCACTGCTCCATGAATTCAGGGAAGTGTCCGGCTATAAAATTAACACACAGAAAACTCTGGCATTCCTATACACTGACATCAAAAACAAATTAAGAAAGAAATCCCACTTACCACTGCAAGAAGAATAAAATTCTCGAGAATAAACCTGGGAAATTATTTGTGTGCTGAATTCAATAAGACAAGAAGGAAATAAATCAAAGGTGACAAAATAAATAGAGAGATATAACATTCTCTTTGACTTGGCGAATCAATACTGTGAAAATGGCTGTGCGACAAAAAGCAGTTTACAAATCAAAGCAATTGCTTTGAAATTACCGATGACATTTTTCACAGAACATTTTTTTTTTTAACAACTTGTTGGGAAATGTAAAAGACCTTGAATAGCCATGCTATCATGAAAAAAATAAAGAGACCTGGAGGAATCAGGTTTCCTGCTTTTAGTCTGTAATACAAAGCTGTAGTAATCCACACAGCATGAAACTTGCAAAAAAAAAAAAAAGGAATACAGGCCAATGGAACAGATAGAAGACCCTGAAATAATCTCTTGTCCAAATGCTTACCTAATCTGTGACAAAGGAGGCAACAATATACAATGGAGACAATATATTATCCTTTTATGGTGCTGCTGGGAAATCTTGAGAGATAATGATGAATGTGCAATTAGGACGCTCCCTTTTGTTGTTTAGTGGCCAAGTCATATCTGACTCCTTGTGATGTCAAGGACAGCATCAGGCAAGCCTCACTATGCACCACCATCTCCCGGAGTTGCCCAAGTTCATATCTATTGCATTGGCAGTGATGCCATTCAACACACTCATTCTTGTCACACCCTTCTTCTACCTTCAATACTTCCCATTATCAGGGTCTTTTCCAATGAGTTGGCTCTTTGCATTAGATGGACAAAGTATTAGAGCTTCAGCTTCACTAGCAGTTCATCCAATGGGTATTTTGGGTTGATTTCCTTGACGATTGACTAATTTGATCTCCTTGGTGTCAAAGGAACTCTCAAGAATCTTCTCCATTACCACAATTCAAAAGCATCAATTCTTCACGGTTCTGCCACTTTTGTGGTCCTGCTCAATCAACTCTATGTAAATACCGCAAAGACCATAGACTTGACTATGCGAAAGTTTGTGAGCAAACTGGTATCTTTTCTTTTTCACACATGTCTCGATTTCTCACAGCTTTTCTGAAAAGAAATATTTGTTTTCTAATTTGATGGCCAAAGTCACCATCTGGAGTGATTTTAGAGCCCAAGAAGATAAAACACGTCACTGATTTCCATTTTCCCCCTTCTATTTGCCATGAAATAATAGGACCGGATGCCATGATCTTAGTTTTCAGAATGTTTAGCTTTAAGCCAACTTTTTCACTTTCCTCATTCACTTTCATCAAGAGGCTGTTTACTTCTTCTTCACTCTCTGTCATAAGGGTGGTGTCATGTACATATCTGAGGTTAGTGAAATATCTCTCAGCAATCTTGCTTCCAGCTTGTGCTTCCTCCAGCCCAGCGTTTCTCATGATGTACTCTGCCTATAAGTTAAATAAGTAGGGTGACAACATACAGCCTTGATGTACCCCATTTCCTATTTGGAAGCAGACTGTTGTTCATGTCCTGTTCTAACATGTTGCTTTCTGGCCTTCATACAGATTTCTCAAGGAGCAGATCAGGTAGCCTCGTATTCCCATTCCCTTCAGAATTTTCCATAATTTATTGTGATCCACACAGTCAGAAGCTTTGGCTTAGTCAAAAAAGCAAAAATAGATGTTTCTATGAAAGTCTCTTTCTTTTTTGATGAACGAGCAGATATTAGCAATTTGATCTCTGGCTCCTCTACCTCTTCTAAAGCCAGCTTGAACATCTAGAAGTTCATGGCTCACATATTGCTGAAGCTTGGCTAAGAGAATTTTAAGCATTGCTTTACTAGCGTGTGAGATGAGTGCATTTGTGTGGTAGTTACCACATTCTGTGGCATTGTCTATCTTTGGAAACGAAATGAATGTTGACCATTTCCATTCCTTTGGCCACTGCTGAGTTTCCAAATTTGCTGAGAGTGATCAACGAAATTTAGTACTTCTATGACTTCTAAAATGTATGGCAAAACCAACCAATATAATATTGTAAAATAATTAGCCTCCAATAAAAAAAAATGAAGTTAAGTTTGAGACTCCATAAAAGTCTCAGCAAAAAAAAAAAAAGGGGGGGTTATGGTTATGTAAATAATCAGGTCAAGTTTATTGAGAACAGATCTATTTTTTAAACAAGTCTTAATTTGGTTATATTTGATAAAAATGAGGGTGATTTTAGGGAGAAAAGGATGTTTCAATAAATGTTAAATCCCAGTTTGTTAATGGCGGTCTACCAATGGAGGTAGCAAGACTCATTTCTTGGATAGTTCCTTGCTGTTATGTGATATTAATGTAAAATTTATCTGGATTCTTAAAGAACACCCTAAGTTTGTTTCTAAAGCTTATCTCAGTGATCTATCTTTGGATGAAGATCAGATGCCTCCTGATCTGCAATTGGGACTGAAAAAAAAAAAAAGGACATAATTTAAAGGACTGTCTCCAACCTCGATGGAAGGACTTTTTTCAGAAGAAACTACACTATACCAGAATGAGAAGATGACGACATCAGAGGTAGACAGCTTGCCCATGATGCTGAACCTGATTCGTATGATCATTTATAATGTTTTCTTGACTTCTTAGACCTCTACATATAAATCAAATGCTTTTCTACCATAGGCCTGATCCTATGCTAGTTTTAGAAATTAATCCAATTGTTGGGTTTGTAGACATGTAAAAGCTCATTCTGCTTATACAAAAACTCTGTTAGACTTGTGCCATCCTAATGTCCTTAAACCATGGCAACAGTCTGCTTCTAAATTGGAAAATTAAAAACAATAGCTGGAAATCAGAGTCAGAGCTATGGGAAATCCAAGATGGCTGCTTATATTTTCCCAGCTCCCTGACAAACCTCACTTTTTATTTGATGGGTTAAAGCCTCCCTGGCTACAGGGCCTCCATAATGAAAAATCACGGAATATTAAGTTTCATAAATTGTTAAATTAAGTTTCTAGTTTTGTTAATGTCTAGTGTTTACTTAGATTCACTGCTGAGACAGTTCCTTGTTATGTGATACTGCTAAAAGATTTAATTAAATTATTAAAAAGGACACTCTAGGTTAGTTTCTAAGGCTTATCTCAGTAACCAATCTTCAGATAAAGGTTGATGCTCCATAATGTACAACCAGGAGATTAACACCAGACTATAATCATTCAACGAATGAAGTCAGGTGGCTTGGGGTATACCAGGCTTTATCTAATGAAAGTTATTGACTTATAATTCTTATTTTACTAATAACTGCTAGCTATATTATTTTCTATGTCACTTGTTTCACTGAGCCTGTGATATAATGCTGAACTGACAGTTCCATATGAGATCAATAATTGTAATAATGTGACTCTGGGTATGGGAAAAAGCAACAAGAGGAAATATTTTCCTGGACCAGGAGGCTAGTAAGACAGAGGTCCAGAGACTGTTGCTACTTGCAAGGCCTGGTCCAATTTTAGCACACTGAGTGGTCCATCACTTCCCTAGATCTGGGAATGAGCCTTCCCAGCACCGCTGGACACAATGGCCATGAAATGGTGTCACATGGTCAGATATGTGGCTATGAAGTGACCCTGCTGACTGGAAGTTGGTACTTGCCAGCTGCCTCTACAAAGATTACATCATGACCATTGCAAGCTGCTGAACTTCAACACCCCCTGAAAGAATTTCAGGGTGAAAATCAGGAAAAACCCGGTAGAACAGGCCTTCGGATAGTTAGATCTTTTCAGAAAAAGGTTTTATGAGTTCCAATTCTTGCATCTTCTCATACCTAGAGAAACAATGACGTCGTTAATGGTGACATCTGCTTTGGCTATTAAAATTTTTTTTTTTTTTTTTTTTACAATTAAAAGTCAAAATAGAGTAGCTATGGTTCAGACATCCTGGGAAATAACTATTTCCCAGATATCCTGAAAAATGATATTATGGGTGTGATTTCAGATTAGACACTGTGACCTAATGTAGAACTTAATGCTCCTGTAATGCATTTTTGCTTCTGTACTTTGCTTGCTGCTCATAAAACCAAAGTTACTCCATTTTAAGAAAAGGTTGTTTTTAAGTAAATATTCTTAAAATTGTTTTTGAAAAAAGAAAAAAACATAAAATATACGCACTACTATATATAAAATAGGTAATTAATATAGTATGAATAATGAATATAATAACTATATTTTATATATTGTAATAATCTATAATGGAAAAATTAAAATATACATATTTTCTGATATATATAATATTTATAAATATATAATATCTAAAAACACATAAATATATATAACTGAATCACTGTGCTGGTGGTCACCTGAAGCTAACACAATATTGTAAATTAACTACATTTATTACAATAAAAAGGTTAAAAATAATTTAAAAAATAACAGACTGGCTTTCTTCTCCAAGAAATATCTGCATTTTTGTTAAGGTTCCTCCATGTCTTTTCATGTCTTCTTGGTTCTTTTTTTAAAAAAAACTCTCTAAATAACATTCTATTGTACTGATGTATCACAGTGTTTATAGTCCATTCACCTACTGAATAATCTTTATTATACCTAAACAATGGCAATTATAATAAAGCTGCTATAAATATGTGAATGCAAAATAAAATGTTAGCAGTAAAAAAAAAAAAAAAAAATCCAACAAATGGTGACCATTTCAACTGTTATTCCTCTGATGTGTCTGACCCAGCTTGAACATCTGGAGTTCCTCAGCTCATGTAACGATGAAGAGAAGCTTAATGGATTTTGAGCATAACTTTACATGCTTGGAAGACAAGTGAAGTTGTGCAGTGGTTTTTATCTTTCTTTAGTACTGTCTTTCTTGCGAAATGGGGTAAGGATTTCCTTTTTCTAGTCCTGTGTCCACTGCTAGGTTTTCCACATTTGCTGACATATTGAGTGTAACATTTTCATAGCATCAACTTTTGGAATTTTATGCAGCACTGACAAAATTCCATCACCTACATTAGCTTTGTTGACAGCAGTGCTTTGTAAGGCCGACTTGACTTCACACTACAGAATGGCTGGCTCTGTAGGATTCATCACAGTGTCCTGGTTATCTGTTTCAGTAAGATCTTTTTTTTCCTAAAGTTCGTTGCATGCTTTCCATCTTGCCTTGATCTCTTTTCCTTCTTTGAGGTCTTTCAACTTTCTGTCCTTTACTGAGCCCACCTGTGGAAGAAATGTTGCATTTATTATTCAGATTTTTTTAAGAGATCACTAGTCTTTCCCCTTCTTTTGTTTTCTTCTATATCTTTGCATTGTGTACTGAAGGAGTGCTTTACATCTCCTTTCTCTTCTCTGAAAATCTGAACTTTGTTTGGGTACCTTTTCCTTTTCCACTTGCTTTCTGCTGCTCTTCTTTTCTCAGCTATGTGTACGTCCTCCTCCATGCTTTTCTTTTTCTTTGGTATTGTTTCACTCACTGTTTGCTGTGCAATAAGTTTTTGAGGCGCTCTGTTTACTAGATGTAAATCCTGGAATCTCTTTGCCATCTGCACTGCATATTCATAGAGGATTTGATTTTTTAGTCCCTGGCTGGCCTAGTAGTTGTGCACCTGACCTTCTGAATTTGGCAAATTGTTACTGATGATTGGATCTATAGTGGGATCCAGATTTTTTTTTCCTGACATTATACACTTCTTCCTCTGATTATATTTTCAGGCTGATACCATTAGGAACCATTTGGTGATGTCAATGTATAAAGTCATCTCTTGTGTGGTTTTCAAAGGATCTTTGCTTTGACCAGTACATTCTCTTGACAGAGTTTGATTAATCTTTGTTCTGCTTCATGTTTTATTCCAAGGCCAAACTTACCTGCTATTCCAGGTATCTCTTGACTTTCTCCTTTTGCATTCCAATTCCTTATGATGATAAGGACATCTTTCACTTGCTGTTAACTCAAGGAGGTGTTCTTGGTCTTCACAGAACTGATGAATCTGAACTTCTTCAGGATCAGGATTCAAGGCAGAGACTAGCATTACTGTGATTTTGAATGGTTTGCCTTGGAAATGAACTAAGGTCATTCTGTCATTTTTGAGGTTGCACCCAAGTAGTGAGTAGTGACGTGATTCTAAAATTATAGCAGACTGGGGAAGTAGAATCAAAGGACAAATTAGAACATTGTCTTAGAGTGTAAAAGCTTGATTATTGCCTTAAAAAGACCCAATGTGGAATTTGGGGAGAATATAAGAATTTCTATGTGAGGAAGAAGACTCAGGGTGTGAGAGTTCAGCAAGATGAGTACAAAGAACTTCTTTTCTATCCATTTCTGGGAATTCATGGCTGTAATCACATTTCGGAGTGTCTCTTTAAGAAGCTTCCTGTGGCATTCAATAAACAAAGTCTTTTGCATTGAAAATATGAAAGAATTTTTTGTTGAAGTGACCGCTGTTGAGTTTTCTGAGAGTTGAAGCGGTTTCACTGACCAGAGTCAGTGATATCTATTGATTCCAAGAAACCAAGAATAAATTAATTAAGGGAAGCAATTACCTGTCTTGAATAAGAATCTTGTGTGAGTATTAGTGATTGTGGCAGCAGAGTCTGAATCCCCAGCTGACATGAACAGTGGGCAGGTGAAATCAATTTACTAGGGGAACGGGGGGCGGGCATTAGCCATAGCGTAGGAATCTGTGAATGTGCCAATATTTTTAAGAACCCATTTTTTTGTGGTCTCCCTAAGGACTAAGTGAACAGATGCAATTTCAGCCAACTGGGTGAGCCTGGAGTACTATCCTTAAGAAGAGAGAAGCCTGAGGGCAGGAAGAATGGAGCAAACCTCCAGCGACATTGCATTGCTTATAATGAGGGTGTTGCTACTCATAAATGACACTAATACTTTTCATTCTAAGTTACTGGCCACAGATGACTCCACAAAATGCAAGAAGAGTGAGTAGTGTGGATACTGGCATCACTGCCTGAAAGGTCTCATTCAATGATCTGTGCATGGATGCAAACACATCCTGTGGAAATTTGGAAAGGCTTTTAAAATCAGATGAGTTTTGTGGTTCAGTCACCAAGTCATGTCCTTGGGGTGATTCTTTGAGACCCCATGGATAGCAGCATAATTTGGCATTGACTCTCTTTGGGATTGGAATGAAAACTGACATTTTCCAGTCTTGTGGCTATGGCTGAGTTTTCCATATTTGCTGGCATACCGAGGGTAGAACTTTCACAGCATCATCTTTCAGGATCTGAAATAGCTCAACTGGAATTCCATTGCATCCACTAGCTTTGTTCATAGTGATGCTTACTGAGACCCACTTGACTTCAATTTCCAGGATGTCTGGTTCTAGGTGAGTGATCACACCATCGTGATTATCTGTGTCATGAAGATCTTTTTGGTACAATTCTTCTGTGTATTCTTGCCACCTCTTCTTATTATCTTCTGCTTCTGATGGGTCTCTACCATTTCTGTCTTTTATTGAGCCCATCTTTGCATGAAATGTTTCCTTGTGTTCTCTAATTTGCTTGAAGAGATCTCTAGTCTTACCCATTCTATGATTTTCCTCTCTTTCTTTGCACTGATCACTGAAGAAGGATTTCTTATCTCTCCCAGCAATTCTTTGAAACTCTACATTCAAATGGGTATATATTTCCTTTTCACCTTTGCTTTTTACTTCCCGTCTTTTCACAACTATTTGTAAACGCTCCCCACATTCATTTTGTTTTGTTGCATTTCTTTATCTTGGGGATGGTCTTGATCCCTGTCCTGTATAATGTCACGAGCCTACACTCATAGTTCATCAGGCTCTCTGCCTTCCAGAACTAGTCTATTAAACCTTGGCTTGGGTATCAGGATTCTACAAAGGATGATTTTGGTTTATTCTCTTGCTGCACCTGGCCCCACAGGGTTAGGGTGACAGGATAAACTGGGATGTGTCCTCACCTGGAGGAGGAAATGAAAGATGCCATGGCTAGTAGAAGGAAAGAAATTATAAAAATTAGGAGAGAAAAAAATTCAAGAGAAACAAATGAGAACATAGCAGAAATCAACAAATATAAAAGCTGGTTCAATGAAACGAAAAGTAAAATTAAAAAAAAAAAAAAGAAAGAAAAACATTATCCAGAATAATCAAGAAACAAAGGAAGAAGAATCAATTAACAAAATTGGAAATGAAACTGGAGAAAACACAACAAAAAACATGGAAATACAAAGGATTATAAAAGACTACTATCAGTAACTATATGCCAATAAAATGGACAACTGTGAAGAAATGAACAAACTCTTAGTGCAGTATAACTTTCCCGTACTGAAGCAGGAGGAAATAGAAACACATAACAGAGATGTCACAAGCATGGAAATAGAAACTGTAGTCATAAGTCTTCCAGCAAATAAAAGCCCAGAACCAGGTGGCTTCACAGCTGAATTCTAAAAAAAAGAAAAAAAAAATTGACAAGAGCTAACACTTATTCTTCACTGACTATACTAAAGCACTTGACTGTGTGGATCACAACAAACTGTGGAAAATTCTAAAAGAGATGGGAATACCAGACACCTGACCTGCCTCTTGAGAAACCTGTATGCATGTCAGGAAGCAACAGTTAGAACTGGACATGGAACAAAAGACTGGTTCCAAATAGGAAAATAGTTCGTCAAGGTTGTATATTGTCATCCTGCTTATTGAACTTCTATGCAGAGTACATCATGAGGAACACTGGGCTGGAAAAAGCACAAACTGGAATCAAGACTGCCAGGAGAAATATCAATAACCTCAGATATGCAGATGACACCACCCTTATGGCAGAAAGTGAAGAGGAACTCAAAAGCCTCTTGACGAAAGTGAAAGAGGAAAGTGAAAAAGTTGGCTTGAACCTCAACATTCAGAAAACTAAGATAATGGTATCTGGTTCCATCACTTCATGGGAAATAGTTGGGGAAACAGTGGAAACAGTTTCAGACTTTATTTTATGGGGCTCCAAAATCACTGCGGATGCTGACTGCAGCCATGAAATTAAAGGATGTTTACTCCTTGGGAGCAAAGTTATGACCTACCTAGATAGCATATTAAAAAGCAGGGAGTGTACTTTGCCATCCAAGGTCCGTCTAGTCAAGGCTATGGTTTTTCCAGTGGTCATGTATGGATGTGAGATTTGGACTGTGAAGAAAACTGATCACTGAAGAACTGATGATTTTGAACTGTGGTGTTGGAGAAGACTCTTGAGAGTCCCTTGGACTGTAAGGAGACCCAACCAGTCCATTCTAAAGGAGATCAGTCCTGGGTATACTTTAGAAGGACTGATGCTAATGCTGAAACTCCAGTTCTTTGGCCACCTCATGCGATGAATTGACTCCCTGGAAAATACTCTGATGCTGGGAGGGATTGGGGGCCAAGGAAAAGGGGATGGCAAAGAATGAGATTGCTGGGTGGCATCACTCACTTGATGGAAGTGAGTTTGAGTGAACTCTGAGAGTTGGAGGAGGCCTGGCGTGCTGTGATTCATTGGGTCGCAAAGAGTCGAACATGACTGAGCCACTGAACTGAACTGAACTGAACTGAATACTTATTCTACTCAAATTCTTCCACAAATTTGCAGAAGAAGGGAAATTTCCAAACTCATTCTATGAGTCCACAATCCCCCTGACAACAAAACAAGATAAAGATGCCACAAGAAAAGAAAACTACACGCCAATAACACTGATGGATATAGATGCAAAAAGCCTTTACAAAATCCTAACAAACAGAATTGAACAGCATTTTATAAAGATCATACATCATGACCAAGTGGGCTTTATCTCAGGGATCCAAGGATTCTTTAACATTCGCAAGTCAATAAGCATAATACACCAAGTTAACAAATTGAATGATAAAAAGCATATGATTATCTCAATAGATGCAGAGGTCTTCGACAAAATTCAACGTTCATTTATGACAAAAAAAAAAAAAAAACTCCAGAAAGAAGGAATAGAAAGAACATACCTCAACATAACAAAAGCTATATACGACAAACCCACAGCAAAGATGATCCTCATGGTGAAAAATTGAAATCATTCCCCCTAACATCAGGAAGAAGACAAGAATGCCCACTATCACCCCTACTATTAAACACAGATTTGGAAGTTTTAACCAGGCAATCAGAGAGGAAAAAGAAATAAATGGAATCCCTATTGGAAAGGAAGAATTAAAACTCTAACTCTTTGCTGATATCATGATCCTCTACTTAGAAAACACTAAAGACTACACCAGAAAATGACTCGAGCTAAGCAATAAATATAGTAAAGTTGCAGGATGTAAAATTAACACCCAGAAATTCCCTGCATACCTATTTACTAACAATTAGAAAACAGAAAGACAAATTAAGGAAACATTCTCATTCACCATTGAAATTAAAAGAATAAAATACTTAGAAATAAATCTACCAAAGAAACAAAAGACCTATATGTAAACAACTAAAGAACAATGATTAAAGAAATCAAAGAGGACATAAATAGATGGAGAAATATACCATGTTTATGGATTGGAAGTATCAAAATAGTGAAAATGAGTATACTACCTAAAGCAATCTATAGATTCAACGCAATCCCTATCAAGCTGCCAATGGTATTTTTCATAGAACTATAAACAAATAATGTCACAATTTGTATGGAAATACCAAAACCCTCGAATAACCAAAGCAGTCTTGAGAAGGAAGAATGGACCTGGAGGAATGAACCTGCTTGACTGCAGGCTATACTACAAAGTTGTAATCATCAAGACAGTATGGTACTAGCACAAAGATAAAATATACGTCATTGGAACAAATAGAAAGTCCAGGAATGAAGTCACACACCTATGGACAACTTCTCTTTGAAAAGGGAGGCAAGTATCTACAACGGAAAAAAGACAGTCTCTTAAACAAGTGGCGCTAGGAAAACCAGTCATCCACGTGTAAATGAACGACACCAGCAATGAGGTAACACCTCATTCCAGTCAGAATGGATACTACCCAAAAGTCTAAACAAAATAAATTCTGGAGTGGTGTGGAGAAAGGAGAACACTCTTACACTGTTTGTGGAACAGCAAACTAGTGCAGGCACTATGGAGAACATTGTGGAGATTAGTTTAAAAATTGGGAACAGTACTGCCATATGACCTAGCGATCCCACTGCCTGACATACACACCAAGGAAACCAGAACTGAAAGAGACATGTGTACTCCAATGTTCATCACAGCACTGTTTATATTTGCCAGGACATGAAAGCAACCTAGATGTTCACTGGCAGAGGAATGGATAAGAAATCTTTGGTACATATACACAGAGGAAGATTACTCAGTCATTAAAAATAATTAATTTGATTCAGTTCTAATGAGGTGGATGAAACTGAAGCCAGAATGAAAATGAAACACAGACAGAAGTAAGTCAGAACAAAAAACACCACTACGGTACACTAATGCATATAATGGAATTTCAAAATATGATATCAATGACACTATATGCGAGACAGCAATAGAGACACAAATGTATAGAACAGTCTTTAGGACTCTGTGGGAGAAGGAGAGAGTGGGATGATTTGAGGGGATAGCATTGAAACATGTATGTTATCATATGTGAAACAGATCACCAGTTTGGGTTCGATACATGAGACAAGGTTCTCAGGGCTGGTGCACTGGGATGACCTGGAGGTTTGGGATGGGACTGAGGTGGAAGGAATGTTCACATCAAGAACAAATGTAAACACATTGTTGATTCATATCAATGTATGGAAAACCCACTCAATATTACAATTAGCCCCCAATTAAATAAGTTTTTTAAAATGTACCAAAAAAAAAAAAGGCCTGGTGTTCTTCGCCAGTGATCCAGTGGCTTAAGAATTTGCCTGTCAATGCAGGGGACAGGGGTTTAAACCTTTGTCTGAGGAGACCGTACATACTACCAAAGTACATAAACCTTTGTGCCCCCAACTGCTGAACCTGAGAGCCCCAGAACTTGCACTCCAAAAGAGAAGGAACTGCCATGAGAAGCTAGCTCATTGCAATGAATAGTAGTCCCCAATTGCTGCAACTAGAGAAACTTTGTGCACAGCAATGAAGACTCAGTGAAGCCATAAATAAATAAATACTAAAAATTATGAATAAATGAACTCTAGATACATAAATTTCCTTAATGTAATACGAAATTTTTGTATTTCATTGAATATCCAGGTGTTGATTTACTACTTGAAATATGGAATTCCTGTATTTCAAATATGAAAATCAAGGGCAATATTTCCAAACAAAACACAAATTGTCTAATATATATAAGTATCTTGGTGTATATTTTCCTATATGATTCTCTAAATTTCACATATGAAAATCTAGGTGTCAGTTCTATTTGAAAGTTGGAATTCTCTATAAATCACATTTGAAATGCAGGATGGTTATGTTTGCTACTGCGAATGTGGAAGTCCCTAATTTGTATGAAAATCTGGGTGTAGATTTTTGTAGATGAAGAACGCAAGTTTCATTTCAAATCTTTATCATCAAAGCTACCAGGGACTTTACCAGATTTAGGAAAACCTCCAAGATTTTATAAAATTAACACCAAAAAGGGATGTCCTTTTCATCATAGCTAACTGTGATATAAAAACAGGAAGTCAAGCGATACTTGGAGTAACAGGCAAGTTTGGACTTGGGGTACAAAGTGATGCAGAACAAAGGCTAAAGGCAGAGTTTTGCAAATAGAAAGGTTAAAAGTGGAAACAGGAACAGACAGTGTTCTTGGGCTCCAAAATCACTGGGGACAGATTACAGCCATGAAAATAAAAGACTCTTGCTCCCAGAAAGAAAAGCTATGACAAACCTAAACACAATGTACTGAGAAGCAGAGACATCAATTTGTTGACAAAGGTCCATAGAGGCAAAGCTAGGTTCTTTCCCAGTGGCTATGTATGGTTGCCTCTCACATGTGGCCCTACACAGCATGTCTTAGTTTCACTGAGTTAGACAAGGCGGTGGTCCATGTGATGGATTTGTTAGGTTCCTGTGATGGTGGTTGCAGTATTTCTGCCCTCAAATTCCCTCTCTCAGCACCTACCATCTTACTGGGGTTTCTTTTACTTTGGACGGGGAGTATCTCTTCACTGCTCGTACAGCAAAACACAACCTCTGCTCCTTACGTTGGGTGTGGGATATCTCCTCTTGACTGCTGTCTGCTCCAGTGCCACAGAGTCACAACTCGCTGCTCCAGCGAATTTGGAAAACTCTGCAATAGCCAAAGAATGGAAAAGATCAGTTTTCATTCCAATCCCAAAGAAATGCAATGCCAAAGAATACTCAAACTACTAAACAAAGAGCTTCATCTCACGTGCTAGTAAAACAATGCTCAAAATTCTCCAAGGCAAGCTTCAACAATATGTGAACCGTGAACTTCCAGATATTCAAGCTGGTTTTGGAAAGGGGCAAAGGAATTGGAGATTAAATTGCAAACATCTGCTGGATCTCTGAAAATACAAGACAGTTCCAGAAAACATCTATTTCTGCTTTATGGACTATGCCAAAGCCTTTGACTCTCTGGATCATGGTAAACTGTGGAAAATTATTCAAGAGATGGTAATATCTCGATTCAACAAACATGAGTCTGTGCCAAGTGTTGGCGACATGGAAGGGCAGGGAACCCTGGAGTGCTGCTGTCCACGGTGCTGCAGAGTTGGATATGGTTGATCAATTGAAAAACAGCAATAACTCGGTTTCACAACTATCAGTCAGGAGGAGACTTTCGAACATGAAATATGGAATTCTGTATATGCCCTTAGAAAAAATAGATGCTTCTTTATGAATGATGGTCATCTCTATGTTTAATTTATCAAAGTCTGGTTGGATATTTTACTTCTTAAACTATGAGGAATTCAATTACTCAGGCACCCAAATTTTAATAAAAATATGTTTACATATAATATGGTGTATTTTCCATTTCAAATGTGAAAATCAGAGTATGCATGTCCTTATATGATATATTTCACATATGATTATGGGCACACTGTCGAATTTTCTTTTTCTTGTGTTGAAGTTTGACAGCAAACAGTCCTTCAGCAAAGATGAAATTCTCAGTTTCACATATAAAAATCTAGGTGCAGATTTTAAGACATGAATTATGAAAGTCTCTATAATTCATATCTGAAAATCTGGGGACCGAGTTTCCAACATGAGAATTCTTGCTATATCATATATGAAGATTTTGTTGAATGAGATATCCAATTTTTTAGATTACAGTTATGAAATTCTGAATGCAGAATTGTATTCAGGTAATATGAAAGTCTCTATTTCACGTCTCAAAGTACGGTCACAGATTTTTAACCTGAGTAGTGGAATTTTTTGTATTTCTCATTTGAAAATCTGTGTGCTAACATTTCTTCAAGAAATAGGGAATACTGTGTGTTTAACATTTGTAAAACAGGCATCTATTTCCCTACAATAAATATGGAATTTTATGTATCATATAGAAAAATCGCTTGAGCTATGAATTTCTTATTTCAGCAAAGAGAATTTGAAGGAAGACCTTCTTCCGTGAAATATGGAATACTGTATATTTTGCATTTGAAAAACTTGGGACAAGAGTCTCGTATGGAATATGAATTCTCAGTTATTCACATAAGAAAATTTGTGTCAGATTTTCATACATAATTTTTGCAATATTCCACTATTTAGAAATTAAGACCTGGGCCAAACAGGCAATGTACATACATCTATGTTTCCTGTAAGAAAATGTGGCCAAATAATTCCCTACTTAAATTTAGTATTCTCTATATTAAATTTTGAAAGGCTGGGTGAAGATATCCCTACATGATATATGAAAAAAATCTATATTTACTTTTGAAAATCTGAGTGCCAATTCACTATAGTAAATTTTGGATTTCTAGGTTGTGATGTTCCCACATGAAATATAAGATCTGCGTACTTCACATACGGAAATACAGGTGCCATTTTTACCTGCGTGAAACATGGAGTTTACTTATGAATTTCTGCGTGCAGATTTTACTACATGATACTCTGAAATTCTATAAATATGTCATGAGAAAATCTGGGTGTCCGTTTTCCCACATTAAATATGAAATTCTCAGTATTTACAAGACCTAAACCTGAGCATAGTTTTTGTTACATTAAATATGTAATTGTTTTTTATTTCCCTTTCGAGAATCTGGTTTTAGACTTTCCAGCATGATAGACAGAATATGTGCAACTCATGCACAAAAGGTGGGTACTAGAAAATCTTACATAAATTATGGAATGCACGTTATTTCATGTATAAAAATCAAGGCACATATTTTCTTGCATGAAGTACAATATTCTCAAGTGAATGTTAAGGTTTAATAGAAAACAAAATTCTGTAAAATAATTATCCCTAAGTTAAAAATAAATAAGTTAAGAAAATTGCTCAAAGCATGGTATTCTGTATATTGTATATTTCATCATCTAGATGTAGATGTTTCTAACTGAAGTAGGGAATACTCTATAGCTTACATATTTAAATTTGTAAGCAGAGTCTCCGATATGTGGTAATGAATTCTCTATATTTGACGTATGAAAAACTGCTGAGGAATTTTGGACATGGAAAAGTGGGATTTTTGTTCTTTCACATGTGAAAACCAGGGTACACATTGTCTTAAAAGTCATGAACTGTACTTATTTCATATATGAAAATTTAGTGTAGTAATTTTACATGAAATTTGCAACTAGTCAAAGCTGTTGTTTATCCAGAAATTAGGTATGGATGTGAGAGTTGGACTATAAAGAAAGCTGAGCAGGAAAATTAATGCTTTTGAACTGTGGTGTTGGAGACGACTCTTGAGAGTCTCTTGGATGGCTAGGAGAAATCCAACCAGACCATCCTAAAGGATATTAGTACTGGATATCCCTTGCAAGGACTAGGGCTAAAGGTGAAACTCCAATACTTTGGCCACCTGATGTGAAGAACTGACTCATTGGAAAAGACCCTGATGCTGGGAAAGGTACAAGGTGGGAGGAGGAGGGGCAACAGAATGTAGCTGGGGGGCATACCGAATCAATGGACGTGAGTTTGAGTAAACTCAGTGAGTTGGTGATGGATAAGGAGACCTGACATGCTGCCGTTTATGGGGATGCAAAGATTTGAACATGACTGAGCCACAAAACTAAACTCAACTGAACATGGACCTGTTCATCTGAATAAGAACCAGTTTTCCCCTCAGTTAGTCTCTAAGCTTCCACAAACCTCTTATCTTTGTCCATCAGAGGGAAGACAGAATGAAAACCATAATCACAGAAAACTAACCAAACTGATCACCTGGTCCATAACCTTGTCTAACTCAATGAAATTATGAGCCAGGCATGTAGGGCCACACAAGATGGATGGGTCATAGTAAAGGGTTCTGACAAAATGTGGTCCTTGGAGAAGTGAATGGAAAACCGCTTCAGTATTCCTGCCTTGAGAAACCCATGAGCAGCATGCAATGGCAAAACATAGCATACAGAAAGAGGAATTCCCAAGGTTGGTCGTTGACAAATATGCTATGGCAGATCAGTGGAGAGGAAATGACAGAAAGAATGAAGGCATGGAGCCAGAGTAAAAACAGAACCCAGTTGCAGATGTGACTTGTGATGGAATGAATTCTGATGCTGTAAAGAGTAATATTGCATAGGAACCTGGAATGTTAGGTCCATAAATGAAGGTCATTTGGAAGGGGTCAAACAGGTGATGGCAGGAGTGAGCATCGACATTTTAGGCATCAGTGAATTAAAATGGACTGGAAGGTGTGAATTTAACTCAGATAACCATTATGTCTACTATTGTGGGCAAGAAGCCCTTCGAAAAAATGGAGTAGCTGTCAGAGTTAACAAGGAGTTCAAAATGTAGTATTGGAGGCAATCTCAAAAACGACAGAATGATCTCTGTTAATTTCCAAAACAAACCAGTCAATATCACAGTAATCCATGCTTGTGCAACAAATAGTAATGCTGAAGAAGCTGAAGTAGTACAGCCTTGTGAACACCTACAAGAACTTCTAGAACTTACACCCATAAAAGATATCTTTTTCATCATAGGGGAATGGAATGCAAAAGTAGGAAATCCAGAGATACCTGATGTAACAGGCAAATTTTATTTTGGAGGACAAAATGAAGCCAGTCAAAAGAAATAGAGCTTAGCCAAGGGAACACACTCCTCACAGAAAACACTCATTTCCAGCAACACAACACAAGACTTTATACATGGAGATCACCAGATGGTCAAAACTGAAACCAGACTGATTCTTTTCTTTGCAGCCAAAGATGGAGAAACTATATACAGTCAGCAAAAATAAGACTGGGATCTATCGTGGCTCAGATCATGAACTCCTTATTGCCAAATTCAGATTTAAATTTAAAATAGTAGGTTAACCACTAAACTATTCAGGTAGGACCTAAATTATATCCCTTATGATTAGACAGTGAAAGTGACAAATAGATCTAAGGGATTAGATTTGATAGAGTTCCTGACTAACTACGGACAGAGGTTTGTGAAATTGTACAAAAGGCAGTGATCAAGACCATCCTCAAGGAAAAGAAATGCAAAAAGGCAAAATGGGTGTCTGAATATACTTCACAAATTGCTAAGAAATGAAGAGAAGCTAAAACAAAGGAGAAAAGCACAGATACATTCGTGTGTGCAGAATTCCAAAGAAGAGGAAGGAGAGATAAGAAAGTCTACCTCAGTGAACAATGCAAAGAAATAGAGCAGGAAAATGGAATGGAAAAGAGGAGATTTCTTCAAGATAATTAAAGATACCAAGGGAACATTTCATGCCAAGATGGTCAAAATAAAGAATAGAAATGGTATGGACCTGACAGAAACAGAATGTATCAAGGAGAGGTGTCAAGAATACACAGAAAAACTATACAAAGAGGATCTTCAATACCAAGATAACCATGATGGTGAGATCATTCACCTAGACCCTGACATCTTGGAATGTGAAGTCAAGTAATCCTTATGAAGTATCATATGGAGAAAACTAGCCGAGCTGATGGAATTCCAGTAGAGTTATTTCACAGGCTAAATGATGATTTTGTGAAAGTGCTACACTCAATATGTCAGCAAATTTGTAAAACTCAGCAATTGCCACAAGACTGGAAATGTTCAGTATTCAGTCCAATCCCCAAGAAAGGCCAAATTCCAAAGAATGTTCACACTACCACACTTTTGCCACCATGTCAAGCGGTAGAAAAATAATGCTCAAGATTCTCCCTTCCAGATTCAACAGTACATGAACAATGAACTTCCACATGTTCAAACTGGATTTAGACAAGGGTAGGGAATGAACGATCAAAATGCCAACATCCATGGGAATCATCAGAAAAGCAAGAAATCTCCAGGAAAAAAGATAAACCAAAACTTCTACTTCTGCTTCATTGTTATGCCAAAGCCTGTGACTGTGGGGATCACAACAAATTGCTAACTAATAATGATAATAATAAAGTGGTGGGAAAACCAGGCCACCTGACCTGTCTCTTGAGAAATCTATATCCAGGCTAAGAAGCAACAGGGACAAAAGGCTGCTTACAAATCAGGAAAAGATTGTGCAAAGGCTGCATATTGTCACCCTGCTTAATTAACCTCTATGCAGTGAAAAACTTGCAAAATGCCAAGCTGGGTGATGCATAAGCCTGAATTAATACTGCTGGCAGAAATACAAATAACCTCTTTGAAGTAGATGACATGAATCTTATGGCAGAAAGTGAAGAAGAACTAACGAGCCTCTTGATGAAAATGAAAGAGGAGAATGAAAACTTTGGCTTAAAAGCTCAACATTCAGAGAACTAAGATTATGACATCCAATCCAATCAATGCTTAGCAGAGGGAGAAACAATGGAAAGAACAAAAGGCACTATTTTGGGGCTCTAAAATTACTGCTGATGTTGACAGCACCACGAAATTAAAAGATGAACTCTTTGGAAGAAAGCTATGAACAAACTAGACAGCATATTGAAAAGCGGAAGCATTGCTTTGCCAACAAATGTCCACATAGTCAAAGCTACGTTTTTTCCAGCAGTCATGTATGGATGTGAGAGTTGGACTCTAAAGATAGCTGAGTGCAGAATTATTGATGCTTTTCAACTAGTTTTGCTGAAGACTCTAAGTGTCTCTTGGCCTTAAGGAGGCTAAAGGAAATCAATCCTGAATATTCATTGGAAGGACTGATTCTGAAGGTGAAACTCCAATAATCTGGCCACCTGATGAGAATAACTGACTTATTTGAAAAGACTTTGATGTTTGTAAACATTGACGACTAAAGCAGAAGAGGACGGCAGAGGATGAGATGAGTGGAAGGAATCACCGACTCGATGAACATGAGTTTGTGTATGCTCCGGGAGTTGGTGATGAACAGGGAAGCGTGGCTTGCTGCAGTCCATGGGGTTGCAAAGAGCTAGACATGATCCAGAGACTGAAGTGAACTAAACTCAAATGTAGAATCAGCTACATTTTTACATGTGAATATAGTGATGCTAGTTTTACTAGAGGATATATTGCAGTTTCGTGGTTGTTCACGAATATATGGAAGCAGTTTTTCTTAGGTGAAATGTGGAATTTTCTACAGCTCATGTATGAAAACCTGGGTGGTGTTTCTCTACCATTTAATTTGGAAATATGTATATTTCACATATGAAAATCTTGACACGGGCTTTCTGAAGATAAGGAGAAGCAGTATGAAATTTCAATTTTCTGTGTTGCACAAATGAAAATCTGGACACCATTGTTTCTTCAAACGTAGAGAATCTTTGCATTTCTCAGTCATATAGCAAAAGAAAGAGTTTCTTCCATGAAATGTGTAATGTTCTGTATTTACTGTATTAAAAGCTAGGTGCTAATTTTCCGTCGTGGATGTTGGACTTCTCTATATTTAGTATTTGTGATTAGAATGGATATTTTCCTATAAAAACATGAAAATCTCGATATTTCATATAAAGCACTGGTTCTTGAGCTACAGAACACCTATGTTCCTAGTTTTCCTGTTTCCCTGTGCCTTGAACATTTGTGTGTGTCTACACGTGTGAGTTTGTGGCCTGTGTTTTTGTGTTTTTTCTGTGTGGGTATGTGTATTTCCACAGCTGATGAAGAGATGAAGGTGACAGATCAAGAGACTTCTAGCAGGCAGAAGGATGTAGGTTCATTTCCAAGATAAACCATTCCAAAATGTAGTAATCCAAGTCTGTGTCCTGACCTGTTATGCTGAAGTAACTGAAGAGGAATAGTTCCATGAAGACTTAAAAGACGGTCTAGAATTAACACCCCCATAAAGATGTCCTTTTCATAATAGAGGAATGGAATGCAAATGTAGAAAGTTAAGAGATACCTGAGTAACAGACAAACTTGGCATTCAAGTACAAAAGGAATCCAGTCAAAGACTACGAGTTCTGATGGCGGGTCACCCGACCTCACCAGATCTGCACCGTGCCACACCTCACAGCCTAGGCCAGGCTTGCCCGGAGCTCCCACTGGGAAGAAGGACTTGAGAACAGCCAAGCTATTTATTGGCAAGCTGTGTTTAAATACTTTAACCTTAAAATAAATAAGTACAAAACTCCTTTGTCCAAGCATTATGATTTTATACCTAATACACACACAAGTGTAAAAGTATAAAGGTGAGCTCTGAGCTGCTCATTGAGGCTCGAGATTTTTGCTATCTTCGGCTAGTAATCTGTAGAACAGTGTCTTTTCTTAGACTCAGTGTCAGAAACCTGTTACATAATGTTTGTTTTCCTTGCTTCGTTTCCTTCTAGAAGAAAAGAAAGAGGTGTTAGCGAACCTCGCCATCTCAGCCCCAAACAGAGAAAAATGGAAAGATCTGCGGTGTGCCCTTATCTCTAAGAGGTCCAAAGCCTTAGAGATAGAAAATTCTAAATCAAATGGAAGACTTATGTTTTAGAGTAAATATTTCTGGCTAGTCAGCCACTGATGGACATTCCCCCAAAGTAAATGACGCCTAGGATTCATGCTGAGATATCAACTGATTCTTCACTCTTTTTGAAAGGTCTGACTCTTACCCAGTTAGCAGGAGGAAACTACTCTTTCTAGGGCAAAGTTTGTTTTGCAGTATCAGCGAATCCCCGGCTAGCTTCAGTATGGTATCTTAAGTTATAAGTTAGCAGGTTTATCATGAGTTTTTCTGACACTTTGAAAAATAACTATATAAGTACTTCTTGTTGCTGTGTGAGAACTCCTACTTTATATACAGTTTTGGTTTCCTACTTGCAGATATGATTGATGTATTACACCACTAATAAGAAGTATTTTTATGTGAATAAGGTGTAATTTTTAGGTTCACTTAGAATATATTTTATTTAATAAGTTACAATTCTGTTGGCACACTGTTAAATGCAGTACCTCCTTATTCAGAGAACTACCTTATTATATCGACGTTTCATATTCTTGATCTCTGCTTTCACGTCTCCACAATATACCAAGTAGCAGATGCTGTCCAAGAGTACCCTGTGTACCTAGATGTCCGCGTTGCCGCCAGGGGTGGGGAGGATTCCAGAACTCTGTCCCCTCCGGCAGGCTTCTGAGCTTGCAACCATATTGAATGTAAGAAGAATGAAATAAAATCAAAACCATATTTTTGTAGAATTTTGAAGTTTGTACTTCGAACCGACCACCTCCTGGCCTTGCGGAGAGCTTCCAGAATGCAAATCTGCCTTTACTTGGCTTGGTCGATGCAGTATTTTTGCACCTGTGGGGCCCAATTTTTTCGTTCTGTAGTTTCAAATAGATATGTAAACTGTACAATCTGTAAACTTTTTATAGAATAAATACTCAGCTGTGAAAATGTGTTGAATAAAACTAAGATTTTTTTAAGTCTTTCACAAAAGAAAAATGAATAAGGGTGTGGCCCCCTGGGGAGGTTTTTATATAGGGTTGCTCAGGCCCTCTTGAGCAGCCCCTGGTGTACTGCAAGTATTCCATTCATGAGTTCAAACTGTGCCCCAGAAAGATGCAGAAGTAGAGCAGTTTTAGCAGAAGTAACCAGACCTCCCCGAACCATGCACAGAAGCAGCTCTCCAGATGCAGCAAGAGTAGCTTCTCAAGGCCGCCCCCAGAGCACTAGTGGTCGGCAAGGAGCATGAGGGCAAGAGCCGCCCGCTGTTTGCCGCCAGTCAGAAGTTCCGAAGAGCCCCACGCAGGGCCTGGACCCCGCAAGAACATGGTCCCAGCCCTGTCAGTCATCAAGATGCTCATGTCCAAGTACCCCATCAAGAGCAGGAGTGGAGTGGACAGCTTTCAGGACGAGAGCCCTGAGAAGCTGGACCCAGTGGAGCAGGGACCAGAGAACTCCCAGGCCCTGGAGGCATCATCCCAGAAGCTGGTTGGGGCCCTCCTGGGTCCAGGGGCAGAGCGGGCACGGATGGGGCACTGGCCCCTGATACACCGGCTGGTGCTGTAGTTGTCCGACCTGTGAATTCTGCCATGACTATGGGGCTGATGGTGAACAGGAAAGGCAACTCCCTGTTCATGGACGCGCTGACTGCCATCGGGACCACCACCCTGCAGACATTGGTCAGGGGCATGACGGCTGGCAAGAGGAAGTTCATCAAGGACAGTCGATGGCAAGTGGCTGCGCTTCAGCGTGTAGCAGACTGAAAACCCCTACAGGTACCGAGATATCGTGGTCTGGAAGCAAGACAGTGTCACCCACATCGTGCTGTTCATATTGTCACCGTGCTTGTTCAAATTGTATGTAATGATCACTTCAGTCGTTCAGTCGTGTCTGACTCTTTGTGACCCCATGAACTGTAGAACAACAGACCTGCTTGTCCTTTATCAACCCCTTGAATGTACCCAAACTCATGTCCATTGAGTCGATGATACTGTCCAACCACCTCATTCTCTGTCATCCCTTTCTCTTCCTACCCTCAATCTTTCACAGCATGAGGATCTTTTCCATTGAGTCAGTTGTTCGCATCAGGTGATCAAAGTATTGGAGTTTCAACTTCAACTTCAGTCATTCCAACGAACATCCAGGACTCATCTCCGTTAGGATTGGCTGGTTGGATATCCTTGCAGTCCAATGGACACTCAAGAGTCTTCTCCAACACCACAGTTCAAAAGCATCAATTCTTGGCACTCAGCTTTCTTTATAGTCCAAATAACACATCCATACATGACTATTGGAAAAACGATAGCTTGACTAAACAGAGCTTTTTTTGGCAAATCAGGTCTCTGCTTTTTATTATGCTGTCTAGGTTGGTCATAACTTTCCTTCCAAGGAGTAAGCATTTTTAATTTCATGGCTACAATCACCATCTGCAGTGATTTTGGAGCCTCCCCCTGAATAAATAAATAATAATATTGGCAGTCACTCTTTCCCCACTTATTTGCCAGAAGTGATGGGACTGGAGGCCATAATCTGAGTTGATAAAAGTTGAGCTTTAAGCCAACGTTTTCATTCTCCTCATTACATTAATCAAGAAACTCTAGTTGTTCTTCACTTTGTGTCATATGTGTGGTGTCACCTGCATATTTGAGGTTGTTGATATTTCTCCCAGCAATCTTGATTCCAACTTGTGCTTCCTTCAGCCCAGAGTTTCTCATGATGTACTCTGCATAAAAATTAAATAAGGAGAGTGAAAGTACAGCCTTGACATACTCATTTTCCTATTTTGAACCAGAATGTTGTTCCATGTCCAGTAGTAACTATTGATTCCTGACCTGCATACAGGTTTCTCAAGGGACAAGTCAGGTGGTCTGGTATTCAGATCTCTTTCAGAATTTTCCAAACTTTATTGAGATCCACCCAGTCAAAGGTTTTTGCATAGGGAATAAAGAAGAAAGAGATGTTTTTCTGGAACTCTCTTGCTTTTTCAATGATCCAGCAGATGTTGGCTGTTTGATCTCTGGTTCCTCTGCCTTTTCTAAAACCACCTTTAACTTCTGGAAGTCCACGGTTCACCCATTTTTGAATCCTGGCTTGGAGAATATTGAACATTATTTACTAGCGTGTGAGATGAGTGGAGTTGTGCGGTAGTTTGGAGCATTCTTTGGCATTGCCTTTCTTTGGGATTGAAATGAAAGCTGACCGTTTCCAATACTGTGGTCACTGCTGAATTTTCCCAGTTTGCTGACATGTGAAGTGCAACATTTTCACAGCATCATCTTTTAGGATTTGAAATACCTCAACTGAAATTCTGTCACTTCCACTGGCTTTGTTCATAGTGATATTTCCTAAAGCCCACTTGAATTCCCATTCCAGGAGGTCTGGCCCTAGGTGAGCATAAGTGATCACACTATTGTGATTATATAGGTGGTAAAGATCTTTTCTGAACAGTTCTACTGAGTATTTGTTGCAGCTCTTCTTAATATCTTCTGCTTCATTAGCTCCATACCATTTCTGTTCTTTATTGAGCCCTTATTTGCATGAAATATTCCCTTGGTATCTCAAATTTATTTGAAGGGGCTCTAGTCTTTCTCATTCTATTTTTCCTATTTCTTTCCATTGATCACTCAGGAAGGTTTTCTTAACTCTCCTTGCTATTCTTTGCAACTCTGCATTCAAATGGATAAATCTTTCCTTTTCTCCTTTGCTTTTGGCTTCTCTTTTTTTCACAGAACATTGTAAGGCTTTCTCAGACAGCTGTCTTGCTTTTCATTTTCTTGGGGATGGTCTTGGTTCCTGTCTCCTGTAGAATGTCACAAACCTTGGTCCATAGTTCATATGTAGTGTACAACATGCTAAATGCCAGACTTTAAGAAGCACAAGCATGACTAAAGATTGCTGTGAGAAATATCAACTGCCTCAAATGAAATCACTCTTATGGCAGAAAATGAAGTAGATATAAAGAACCTCTTGATCAAAATGAAAGAGGAGAGTGAAATTTTTGAATTAATATTCAACATTCAGAAAACAAAGTTCATGATATACGGTCCCATCCCTGTTTAAAATATGGGTGGAGAAACAATGGAAATACTGACAGACTTTATTTTGGGGGTCTCCAAACTAATTGCAGATTGTGAATGTAGCTATAAAATTAAAAGGCTCATGGTACTTGGATTAATAGCTATGAACTACCTAGACAGCCTATTGAAAAGAAGAGACATTGCTTTGCCAGCGAAGGCCCACCTGATCAAAGCGATGGTTTCTCCTGCAGTAATGTACAGATGTGAGATTTAGACTGTAAAGAGAGTTGAGCATGGAAGAATTGATGCCTTTAAAATGTGGCATTGGTGAAGACTCTTGAGAGTCTCTTGAACTGAAAGGAGGCTAAAGGAAATCAATCCTGAATATACATTGGAAGCACTGATGCTTAAGCACAAACTCCAATAATCCGGACCCCTGATGCAAAGAACTGACTCATTGGAAAAGACCCTGATGCTGGGAAACATTGAAGGCAATAAGGAAAGAGGATGACAGAAGATGAGATGGTTAGATGGCATCACCGACTCGATGGACATGAGTTTGTGTAATCTCTGGGAGTTAGTGATGGACAGGGAAGCATGACAAGCTGCAGTTCATGGGGTCGCAAAAGTTGAACAGGACTAAGAGACTGGACTGAATTGAACTCAATTGGAGAATTACCTACATTTTTATGTGCAAATATGGTGATGCTTGTTTTACTCCATGATATACTGCTTTTTTTTTTCTTCATTTTAAGAAAATCTGGAAGCTTTTTTTTTTTTATGTGAAATGTAGACTAGTCTACACCTCATATATTAATCTGGGTGGTGGTTCTCTACTATTAAGTGTGAAGTTCTGGAAATTTCACACATGAAAATCTTAGCACTGCTTTTTGAAGACATGGAAAACCAGTATGAAATTGGAACTATCTCTATTGCACAAGTGAAAATATAGGCACCATTGTTTCTTCATGAAGTAAAGAGTTTGTTGTATTTCTGAAAATATATACCAAAACAAAGAATGAATTCCATGAAGTGGGAAATGGCTTGTATTTACTGTATCAAAACCTGGGGGGAAGACTCCGTCATGGAATTTGGACTTCTGTACACTTCATATTTGAGTTCAGAATGGATATTTTCCTATAAGAAATATGGAAATTTCTATATTTCTTATGAAGCACTGGTTCTTCCGTTGCAGAAACACCTATGTTCCCTGTTTGCCCATGTTTCAATGTGCCTTGCACATTTGTGTGTGTGTAGCCATGTAGGCTTTGTGTGTTTGTGTGTTTTCCTGTGTAGATGTGCATCCAATCACAGCTGACACAGAGATGAAAGTTACAGATCACATGATATGGAGCAAGCGGAAGGAGGCACCAGGCATCCACAGACTGGGAGAGACTGGTCCATGCATCTCGGAGGTGGTCCTGCCTGCTCAAGACAGGACTGCGGAAAAGATGACCAGAGACAACTCAGGACTGTGTGTACACAAATCTGGGTTTACATCAAGAGACATAAAGAAACTCACAGTTTCTACTGTGGTGATATGTGTTTGTACCAGGAAGAGGATGTGGAACGCTTGAAGATTCATCCAGTATAACTCCAGTGATGTGGGGCTTTGAAAACATAGGCTGTGGACCCTTCAGTCTGGGGGAAGTGGGCTAGCCTGTGGAAAAGGTGGACATGGCTATAACGAAATAAGTGTATGAAGAGATGAAGGTATTTCAGAAAAGAGTAGCAACTGAAAGGAGGAGGAACAGAAAGAAAACCTACTGCACTGGAGAATTTTTCCAAATTAGAGAAAAGCCCTGGGATAGTCCTGCCTCGGATCAGCCAATCAGGTATCACACTCTCTCTTTATGAGTGACCAACAATAGCATCATGTGAGACAAATGACAGGAAAAGATAAGATCCTTCATTGTGAAACCACAGACATCCTAGAAAACACAGGGTGACCTTGGCCCTGTCCAGGCACTTCCAGACTATCTGACAGCTCCAAAAAGTGAAGAAAGTGCAGATGTGGGATGGAGGCATTTCTGTCTTTGGCAGTGTGTGCCCGTGAGGGAGTGAAGATGGGAAAGTAGAAGGGTGTGAACCCAACTTTTCCTGTGAGAACTCCAAAATCACAGCTTGTTTATGAAGGACCTTTGACAGAAGAATGTTGGGTCCCACAAAACAACAACAGATGTGAAAGGGCAAAGGAAAACTCCCAACAGGAATGTAGGAGCAGTGAATTTGCATTTAGAATCAATAAATACCAGCGATGCCTAAAGTACTCATTAAAACATTTTGTTCACCTATACCCAGAGACCGCACAGAGACAGAGGCAGAACTGCATTTGAGTGACTGAGTGTCTCCTGCAGAGGCATGGGTCAGCAATGGCCTGAAAGGGCAGGGAGGCTCTGGCTGCTATAAACCTGGTCATGCAATTTGTGACATAAGCTCTCTCAGAGGAGGTCACATTTCAACCTAACATAAAGCCGCCTAGCACACAATGCACAAGTTGCAGGATGATTATTCCAAAGAAAGTTTTGTATATTTAAGGAAGTTCTAGGACTCCGACAGTTATCTCAACCTGGGGATCTGGCAAAGCTACTGAGAACCCCAGGAAATTTGACTTTGGAGGCCAGTGGGATTTGATTACACAACTTCCACAAGAGTGCAACAGACTGTTGGAGGGCATACACAAAACCCTGTGTGCACGAGAAGTCAAGAATAAGGAGCAGTGTCTCCAAAAGAGACTGAGCCAGACTTGCTTGTGAGTGTCCAGGAGTGTCCGGCAGAGAGTGGGATGCAGAGGGGTCACGGGACACTGAATACAAGAGTGCTTACTAAAATCATTTTGAAGGAGGTTCCAATTACTTTCATTTCCCATGATAGTTTAGGCTCAGTTCAAACAAAGAGGCCACACCCATCAAGAGTAAATTGGATTAAAGATTCACTGAATATGGCCCCATATATCAGAGCAGGACCAAGGCTCACTCACAGTCTGTTTCTCCCATCAGGAAATTTTCAGAATCCTCTTATCTTTATCCATCAGAGGGCAGAGAGAATGAAAAGCACAATCACAGAAAACTAACCAAACTGTTCAAATGGATCACAGCCTTGTCTACCTCAATGAAACTATGAGACATGCCGTGTAGTGCCACCCATGATGGATTGGACATGGTGGAGAATTCTGGCAAAATGTGGTCAACTGGAGAAGGGAATGGAAAACCACTTAAGTATCCTTGCTTTGAAAACCCCATGAATGATATGAAAAGTCAAAAAGATAGGACACTAAAGATGAACTCTTCAGATTGGTATGTGTCATATATACTTCTGGAACTCAGTGAGGAAGTAACTCCAGAGAAAATGAAGAGATGGAGCCAAAGGAGAAACAACACCGAGTTGTGGATATGAGTGGTGATAAAAGGAAAGTTTGATGATGTAAAGAATGTAAAGGCCTGCAAAGTTAGATCCATGATGAAGGTAAAATTTAAGTGGTCAAACAGGAGATGACATGTGTGAAGATCAAAGTTTCAGCAATCCATTTGTCCATTGAGTGGAATGGACAAATTTAATTCAGATGACCATTTTATCTTCTAAAGTGAGCAAGAATCCCTAGAGAACAAATGGAAGAAGCAGCCCTCATCAATAAAAAGAGTGTGAATTGCACTACTTGATTGCAATATAAAAATGAAATATCTCTGCTTATTTTCAAGGCTAACCATTCAGTAGTACTGTAATCCAAGTCTATGTCATGACCAGTAATGCTAAAGTGGAAGTTGAGCTGAAGGCCAGGGTGAAGCCGAAGTTGAGTGGGTCTGTGATTACCAGTAGGACATTCTAGGACTTACACACACAAAATAAGACTCTATTTTCATCATAAGGGACTGGAAAGGAAAAGTAGGAAATTAAGAACTACCTAAAGTAACAGACATGTTTCGCCTTCGGGTACAAAATAAAGCAGGGCAAGAACTAACAGTTTTGCTAAGACAAGTTACTGTTATTAGATACACCCTCTTCCAACAACACGAGACGTGACTACACATATGCACATCATCAGATGATCAATACCGAAATCAAACTGGTAATATACTATGGAGTTGAGGATAGAGACTCTCTTTCAGCTCAGTTCGGTTCAGTCGCTGAGTCGTGCCCAACACTTTGCGACCCCATGAACCGCAGCACAACAGGCCTCCCTTCAGTCACCAAATCCTAGAGTTACTGAAACTCATGTCACTTGCGTGGGGGATGCCATTCAACCATCTCATCCTCTATCGTCCCCTTCTCCTCCTGCCCCCAATCCCTCCTAGTATCACGGTATTGTCTATCGAGTTAACTCTTCGCATTAGGTGGCCAAAGTGTTAGAGTTTCAGCTTTAGCATCAGTCCTTTCAAAGATCACAAAACACTGATCTCCTTTAGAATCATTTCTTTAGGACTGGTTGGATTTCCTTGCAGGCAAAGGGACTCTCAAGATTCTTCTCCAAAACCACAGTTCAAAAGCATCAATTCTTTGGCACTCAACATTCTTCACCATATTACTCTCACACCCATGCATGACCACTGGAAAAATAATAGCCTTAACTCAGATGGACCTTTGTTGGCAAAGTGATGTCTTTGCTTTTTAATATAATATCTAGGTTAGTCATCACTTTTCTTCTGAGGAGTAAACGTCTTTTACTTTCATGCCCATAATCACCATCTTCGATGATTTTGGAGCCAGCCAAAGCCTGACACTGTTTCCACTGTTTCCCCATCCATTTCCATGAAGTTATGGGACCAGATGCCATGATCTTAGTTCTCTGAAAGTTGAGCTTTAAGCCAACTTTTTCACTCTCCTCTTTCAGTTTCATCAAGAGGCTTTTCAGTTCCTCTTCACTCTGTGCCATTTGGGTGGTGTCATCTGCATACCTCAGATTATTGATATTTATCCCAACAATCTTTATTCCAGCTTCTTCCAGCCTAGCGTTTCTCATGGTGTACCCTGCATTTAAGTTAAATAAGCAGGATGAAAATGTACAGCTCTGACACACTCGTTTCCCTTTTGAAGCCAGTCTGTTGTTCCATGTCCAGTTTTATCTGTTGATTCCTGACCTGTATATAGGTTTCTCAAGAGGTAGGTCAGGCGACCTGCTATTCCCATCTCTTTCAGAATTTTCCACAATTTATTGTGATACACACAGTCAAAGGCTTTGGCATAGTCAATAAAGCAGAAATAGATTCGTTTTCTGGAACTCTCTTGCTTTTTTGATGATTAAGCTTATGTTGGCAATGTGATCTTTGGTTCCTCTGTCTTTTCTAAAAGAAGCTTGAACATCTGGAAGTTCACAGTTCATGTATTGCTGAAGTCTCTATACAATCAGTCAAAACAATACCGGGAGTTGACTGTGGCTCAGATCAACAAAACACGTTGAAAAAAATCATACTTTTATTGAAGAAAGTAGGGAAAACCCCTTGATAATTCAGGTATAACATAAATAAAATCTCTTTTGATTGTAATTGCAAATGCAATTGATTCAAGGAATTATATCTGAGAGAGAAATTTGTACAGAAGTTTGTGACATTGTACAAAGTGAAGTAATGAAGAATATCCCCAGAAGACAAATGCAAAAGGCAAAATGGTTACCTGAAGAAGTCTTAAAAACATCTGAGGAAAAGGGGAAAAAAAGAGAGAGAGAAAGAGAGAGAAGTGGAAGGAAAACAAGAACAGGAAAGTTACACCCACCTAAATGCAGAGTTTTGAAGAATAGCTATGACTTATAAGAAAATCTTCCTCATTGATCTATGCCAAGAAATAGAGGAAAACAATAGAATAAGAAAGACTAGAGATCTCCTCAAGAAAACTAAATATACCAGGGGAATATTTTATGCAATGAAGTGCACAATAAAGGGCACACCTATTAGGGAACAAAGAGAAGCAGAAATATTAGAAGAGGTGGCAAAAATACACAGAAGAACTACACAAAGAAAATTTTCAGTCCTGAAAAGCACGATGGTATCATCACTAACCTAGACCCAGGTATCCTAGAATGCATAGTCAAGAAGGCTTTAGGAAACATTATTGAGAACAAACCTGGTGGAGGTGATGGCTATCCAGTTGAGATATTTCAAATCCTAAAATATGATGCTGTGAAAGTGCTGCACTCAATATGAAGGCAAATTTGGAGAACTCAGCAGTGGCCACAGAACTGAAAATGATGACTTTTCATCGTGTTCCCAAAGAAAGACAATGTCAGACTCTTTGAACTAACACACAATTGCACTCATCTCACATAAAACAAAAAGTAATGCATGGAACTCTCCAAGGAAGGTTTCAACAGTATGTAAAAGAAGAAGTTCCAGAGGTTCAAGCTGCATTTAGAAAAGGCAGAGGAACCAGAGACCAAATTGCCCATACCCACTCTATGCTCAAAAAAGCAAACAAGTTCCAGAAAAACATCCACTGCTTTATTGACTATGTCAAAACCTGGCTTGTGGAACACAAAAAGTGTGGAAAATTCTTCAAGAGGTGGGAATATCATACCACCTGACCTGCCTCCTGAGAAACGTCTATGAAGATAATGAAACAACAGTTATCATGGACGGGGAACAATGTAATGGTTCCAAAGTTGGGGAAAGTAGCAACTCAAGGCTGTATATTGTCACCCCGTTTACTTTTGTAGACAGCGTCATGTGAAATGCCAAGTTGGATGAAGCCCAACCTGGGATCCAGTTTGCCAGGAGAAATAGCAACAAACAGAGATATACGACAACACCACCATTACAGCAGAAAGTGAAGAGAAACTAAGAAATCTCTTAATGAAAGTGAAATTGGAGAGTGAAAATTTTGGTTTTAACCTGAACATTAAATGACTGAAGTTCATGTCATCTGGTCCCAATTCTTCATGGCAAAGAGATGGGGAAACAGTGGAAACAATGACAGACTTTCCTATCTTGGTCTTCAAAATCACTGTAGATGGTGACTACGGCCATAAAAGCTATGAAAAATATAGACAGCATATTAAAAAGCAGAGACAGTACTTTGCTGGAAAATGGCCCATCTAGTCAAAGCTATGGTTTTTCCAGCAGTCAGGTATGGATGTGAGATTTGGACCTTAAAGCTGACTACCAAAGAACTGATATTTTGATCGATCGTTTTGGAAAAGACGATTGAGATTTGCACTGCATGTAGAAGAAATGAGTGAATCCTAAAAGAACTTGGTCATGAGTATTAGGACAGATACTGAAGCTGAAACTTAAGTATTTTGGCCACTTGATGTGAAGAACAGACACTGTAAAACACTCTAATACTTGGAAATACTGACAACAGAAGGAGAATTAGACGACAAAAAATGAGAAGGTTGGATGGCATCACCATTTTCCAAAGAATAGCAAGAGAGATATTGCATCACCACTTTATGGAGCTGTATTTGAGCAAGCTCTGGGAGTTTTTGATGAACAGATAAGCCTGACTTGCTTCAGTTGATGGGGTCACAAAGTGAAGGATGAATGAGGAACAGAAATAACTTGAACTGAATGGTTATGGGCTGTTTGCATCAAGGGATCCTAGGACAGTGGGAGACTTTGATGCTCCTGAAAGCAGTTCAGAGCCTTCAGGTTTTCAGGCTTAGGGAGAAGGGAATAGCAGTCATCACAAAGATGTCCTGCTTCTTGAGCCAAAAATCCTGACATAAATTCCTTTCTTTCTCTGGGATATCATCCTTGGCTGTGGATGGCAGAGAGGCAAAATGTCTCTCTGCACTTGAGGGATGGTTCTGAAAGTCTCACTGGAGGACAATCTCTGATTTTGTTATGGTAATCCTGAGTGAAATATGCACCATGAGACTCACAAGGACACTGGAATTTAAGCAGGAATCTTAAATTCCCGCTTTGACTGGTTGTCCCCCAGCCAAAACTTTAGCTGAACTCATGGTTCATGAACTCCATAGGCTAGTAGTCTGGCAGGGATCCTGAGCTATAGGAAGATCTACCACAGCCTCATGAGGGCAACAGAAAGAGAGCCTTGGCATTTAGCAAGTTAGGGATGCCTGGCCTGGAATCATGCCCTCTTGGAACATTTGGGAGAGGAATGCCACTTTCTTCACAATGAAACCATGAGTTGTGGGGCTAGGGTAGGCAGGCTCCCCAGGGTGTGGTCTGTGTGGGGATTCTGTGTATGTGTGGGTAGAGGTAAACAATGGTGTTGCCAAAAAGGGAAGACACCTGACCTTTTGGGCTTCACGTTCAGTGACTTGTTTCAGCAGAGGTCCTTTGAACCCATATTTCCCTTCTTCATGATATTGCTTCAGACACAGTCCTGTCACACTCTCTTTGTCCTTTTGAAGGCCCCAATTTGGCCTTTCCCTGCTACAGGGAGATAACCACAGGGGGAGGGGGAGTGAAAATATCTCCAAACAGACTATGACACAATTAGGAGGCACAGGGGCAACTCTCTCAGAAGGTCTTGGGCCTGAGTGGGTACTGGACCTGCCGTAAGTGCATGGCATTGACAAACAATGATTTTGAGAGAGCTTGCTGAGATGGGGTGCTCAAAGTCAGTGCAGTCCAAAGCCCCGTGTTATTCTGGTGTGGTTTCTGGAAGGAAAGTGCATGGAATGGAATCATGCCAGTGTGACTGGAACTGTGAACCAGCCAATGTGATGGAGGAATACAGAATAGCACCACTCATTCAGCTGTCCACCACAAGCACTTCTAGCCCACCCAACTTTTTTCATGTCAGTCCTCCTCATGAGCATATCCCAACACTTTGTAACCTTCCAGAATAAACAGTATAGATAGAAGAGGACGCAAACTTGATTGACAAGTAAATGGAAGAAAACCACCAGAGAAAATGAGAGGTGCTTACCCAAGTCCATTATCCTGGACAAACAAAGGTATGGTTCTGCATCTGTGAAAATTTCCTTTTAGCGTTGGGTGAATCTGTGTCTGTGTGTGCACTCACTGGCCCAAAACTGCATGCTAACTGCCAAAACTGGCCTGGCTGGCAGATTGAAGCCAGGGAATCAAGCCCAAGGATGTCAGAGTGGTGGGAACTGAGCACTCAGGGCCTTTCAGGGAGATTCAAAGCAGCTAAGAAACAGAATGGCCCAGATAACAAAGCAAAGAGTTTGGGTATGCAGAACCCCTACAAAGAGCTTTCTGTCTTTCTCAAATGCAGCAGTGCTCTTTCAGCCACAGGACCAGGCACATCTTTCTTTTATGTAAGGTTTGGGAGCCTGAAGACTCTATAGCATAAGCTGATGCTGCCTGCTGAGTAGAACTGCCCAAGAAAGGCAATGCCAAAGAAGCTCAAACTACCACTCAGTTACACTCAACTCACACATGAGTAATGATGAAAATTCTCCAACCAGACTTCAGTAATACGTGAATCATGGACTTCCAGATGTTCAAACTGGCTTTAGAAAAGGTAGAGGAACTAGAGATCAGATTACCAACATCCTCTGGCTCATCAAAAAAGCAAAAGAGTTCCAGAAAAACATCTATTTCTTCTATTGACTATGTCAAAACCTTTGACAGTGTGGATCACAATAAACTGTGGAAAACACTGAAAGAGATGGGAATACCAGACCACCTGACCTACCTCCTGAAAATCTGCCTGCAGGTCAGGAAGCATTGGTGAAACCTGGACATGGAACAACAGACTGGTTCCAAATAGGAAAAGGCTGTATATTGTCACCCAGCTCATTTAACTTATATGCAGAATACATTATGAGAAACACTTGGCTGGATGAAGCACAAGCTGGAAACAAGATTGCCGAGAGAAATATCAATAACTTCGGATATGAAGATCATACCACCCTTATCGCTGAAAGTGAAAAAGAACTAAAGAGCCTCTTTGCCGGGAGCCAGCGAGGGAAATCCTACCCATGGCAAAGGTCAATTGGAGAAGAGGCCTGACGGGCAAAGGCTAATCAGGGCTCGAGGAACCCCCTGGACTTACCTGAGCATCTACCCCAAAGAAAACTGGAGTCTGACTGCTTTACTATCTTACGCCTCTTAACAAGTCCTCTAATACTTACAGGGGCTTCCCCCCAACCACCTTTCTCTGAAAACATTAATTCACAGCTGTAGTTTAAAAGTTCTCCTCGGCTTAATAGGAGTGTTCCAATCCAAGCCCCTCTGATAGCTTTCTAACTTGCATGACAAGTTTGTCCGGGCTCTTACAACTATGAGTGTGACTGTTTATAGCCTCCCAGCCATGCAAGGACAGAAAGCCTAATATTCTAAAATACAGGAATCTGTTGAAGAAGTTAAAATCATTAGAATAGTACTAGAAAAGATTTCATTGTTGAATCAATGCTTGCTGCAGTTTCCTCTATCTATTGTATTCTTGGAAATATATTAATCCTTTGATTTAACCACATCAGATCTTAAGTTAATAAATTGCTTTCTTGCAGCTCACTACACCGGTGCCTTATAGGAATGTAACTTTGTTATGTGTCTACCACCTAACTTTAGGAAAGTCACCTTAAAAGAAAAGTCTTTTACTTGCTAACTAACCTATTGTCAGGAGAGAGGGCCATAAAACTGTTAGCAGGCCCCCTGGCCAGAAGATGATGTAAATCACCTAAAACTTTTATCACACAAAAATAAGCCCTGATCCTGATAAGGGTCAAGACTGCTGACCCCACGTGATTTTGGTGTGAATCTATACCTCCCTTTCTCTGTTTCTTATGCGCATGACTTAGGGTATAAAAGCAGCACTGGAAAATAAGTTTTGGGCCTTGCTCACTGAAGCTTGGTCTCCCCATGTCGTTCTTTCTCTTTTTCCATCCTTTTCTCTATTCTCCTTTTTCTGGTTGAGATCCTTGGAGCGCTGGGCCCTCTGAGTTTACTTATCTGCCTGGGCTTCTAAGACCCACTCGAGGGGGTGCCCTGGTGGGGTGCCTCCAGTGATTAGAGAGGGCGCCTGCGGCCTACATAAACAGAGCAAGCCCCTTGCTGGGGTTTTATTGGTTTCCAGCGTAAACCAAGGAATCATCAGCCCCTGTCTCTCACTCTTTCTCTCTCTCTCTCTGACGCCGACGCCGTTCATCCCGAGGATACCCTGGGTCATATCGAGGCTGGACCCCGATACCTCTCGATGAAAGTGAAACAGGAGAGTGAAAATGCTGGCTTAAAGTTCATCATTTAGAAAACTAAGATCATGGCCTCTGGTCCCATAGCATCATGACAAATAAATGGGGAAAGAATCAAAAAAGTGGCTGCCTTTATTTGTTTGGTCTCCAAAATCACTGCAGATGGTGACTGCAGCCATGAAATTAAGAGACACGTCCTCCTTGGAAGGAAACTTATGGCCAATGTAGACAGCATAGTTAAAAGCAGAGACATTACTTTGTCAACAAACGTCTATCTTATGAAGTCTATGGTTTCTCTACTAATCATGTATGAATGTGAGATTTAGACTATAAAAAAAGCTGAGCACTGAAACATTGATGCTTTCCAACTGTGGTGTTGAAGAAGACCCTTGAGAATCCCCTGGACTTCAAGGATATCCAACCAGTCCATCCTAAAAGAAAGCCGTCCTAAGTGTTCTTCGTAAGGACTGATGTTGAAGCTGAAACTCCAGTAATTCGGCCACCTTATGCAAAGAACTGACGCATTGGAGAAGACTCTGATGCTGGGAAAGATTGAAGGCAAGAGGAGAATGGGATGACAGAGGATGAAATGGAGACTCACAGATTCAATGGAGATCAGTTTGAGTTCACTCCTGTATTTGATGTTATACAGGGAGATATGACATACTGAAGACCATGGACTCATGAAGAGTAGGACACGATTGAGAGCTTGAACTGAACTGAACCTGCAGAATTTGCCAGTTTCCAACATCACTCAAGTCTTCACAAAATTTTTAACCATCAGCGCTTTGCAGTAGATGGCTTAGGATGATCCTCCTGCTGCTCTCGTCCCCACAGAGTGAGGTGATAGGGTTAGCTGGCACGTGTTCTCACTTGGAAGCAGGAAGAAAACAGAACCACTTTGAAAGGGCCTCTGTACAGTAAATGAGCTGACTTCAATGCCCCTGTACTGATGAGTCTTGTCCCGTAGCGGGATGCTGACCTTGATATCCCTTAATTAAAGATTCTTCATCTGTAATTCTCTTTAGAAAGAATTCCATCTCTAAATATGGAATTCTCTGTATGTCGTATATTGGCGTACGGGCAAAATGTTTCTACATGAAGCACAGAACTCAGTGTTTCAAATATGAGTGTATGCATGTAAATTCCCTGTATGAAATATGGAATTCTCTATATTGCATATGTGAATTTCTCAACCCTCAATTTCCAGGATGAAAATGTAAATCTCACTTGGTCTTAGCCAACAGGGTGCACAGTTTCGTTTTCAATTGTTTGTGAATCCATTCGGTGAGGGATAACACATTAGTTTACCAAACCTTGGAAGGAATGGCTGATGCAATTTGTAGTGGGAGAGTGCATTTCCATCTCCTTTTATAAGCTGCATATTGCAGCTGTGAATCTTCCCCTCTCTGCATTGCCTATAGCTGTGCACTAACTAAGGCATCCCACAGAAAGGTAGATTTCATCCTGTCACCTGTATAGTGCCTAAAATCATAGGAATGACATTATTAAGAGTGTTCCCAAAGTTTACAGCACATTAAACTAGACTCACAGTTCTAATGGTGGGAATCACACACACACACACACACACACACACACAGAGTGATTTCCTAATTAAGTAACAAATCTTACTGGTTATAGTTCAGACAAGACCCATCTCAAATCAGGCAGCATATGTTACTGCAAATTAACATCTGGATAACTAATATACTTTTACACCTGTTCATTCAGCTAGTTACTGAACACTGCTGAATGTCACTAGAACACTATGCTTAACAACGTGTGTAGCTAACATTGTATATCTTCAATCTGATCTCAATACCTACTCAGGTAAAAGATACTTTAGGAAGGACAAATAAAGTTGACTTGGACGCTTTAGGGAGGGTTTCCCTCATTTGAAATAATCATTTAAACGTCAGAATTGAAGTATATTTCTTAATTCATCTCAGTACTTGACAAACCTGGTGCTGGGAGCCCTTCCGTCTAAAATTTCAGTTCAGTTCAGTTCAGTTCAGTCACTCAGTGGTGTCCGACTCTCCGCTACCCCATAAATCACAGCACGCCAGGCCTCTCTGTCCAGCACCAACTCCCGGAGTTCACTCAAGCTCATGTCCACAGAGTCGGTGATGCCATCCAGCCATCTCATTCTCTGTCGTCCCCTTCTCCTCCCGCCCCCAACCTTTCCCAGCATCAGAGGCTTTTCCAGTGAGTCAACTCGTTGCATGAGGTGGCCAAAGTATTGAAGTTTCAGCTTCAGCATCAGTCCTTCCAATTAACACCCAGGATTGATCTCCTGTAGAATGGACTGGTTGGATCTCCTTGAAGTCCAAGGGACTCTCAAGAGTCTTCTCCAAAACCACAGTTCAAAAGCATCAATTCTTCAGCACTAAGCTTTCTTCACAGTCCAACTCTCACATCCATACATGCCCTCGGGAAAAACCATAGCCTTGACTAGACAGACCTTTGTTGGCAAAGTAATGTCTCTGCTTTTTAATATACTATCAAGAGTCATAACTTTCCTTCCAAGGAGTAAGCATCTTTTAATTGCATGGCTGCAATCAGCATCTGCAGTGATTTGGGAGCCCAAAAAAATAAAGTGTGACACTGTTTCCACTGTTTTTCCATCTATTTCCAATGAAGCGATGGGACCAGATGCCATGATGCTTGTTTTCTGAATGTTGAGCTTCAAGCCAACATTTTCACTGTTCTCTTTCACTTTCATCAAGAGGCTTTTGAGTTCCTCTTCACTTTCAGCCATAGCGGTAGTATCATCTGCATATCTGAGGTTATTGATCCAGCAATCTTGATTCCAGCTTGTGCTTCTTCCAGCCCAGCATTCCTCATGATGTACTCTGCACAGAAGTTAAATAAGCAAGGTGAAAATATATAGCCTTGATGTACTCCCTTTCCTATTTGGAACCAGTCTGTTGTTTCATGTACAGTTCTGACTGTTGCTTCCTGACCTGCATACAGGTTTCTCAAGAGGCAGGTCAGGTGGTCTAGTATTCCCATTTCTTTCAGAATTTTCCACAGTTTACTGTGATCCACACAGTCAAAGGCTTTGGCATAGTCAATGAAGCAGAAGTAGATGTTTTTCTGGAACTCTCTTGCTTTCTCCATGATCCAGCGGATGTTGGCAATTTGATCTCTGGTGCCTCTGCCTTTTCTAAAACCTGCTTGAACATCTGGAAGCTCACAGTTCACATATTCCTGAAGCCTGGCTTGGAGAATTTTGAGCATGACTTTACTAGCGTGTGAGATGAGTGCAATTGTGCGGTAATTTGAGCATTCTTTGGCACTGCCTTTCTTTGGGATTGGAATGTAGACTGACATTTTCCAGTCCTGTGGTCACTGCTGAGTTTTCCAAATTTGCTGGCATATTGAATACAGCACTTTCACAGCATCCTCTTTCAGGATTTGAAATAGCTCAATTGGAATTCTATCACCTCCACAAGCTTTGTTCATAGTGATGCTCTCTAAGGCCCACTTGACTTCACATACCAAGATGTCTGGCTCTAGCTTTGTGATCACATTATTGTGACTATCTTGGTCGTGAAGATCTTTTTTGTACAGTTCTTCTGTGTATTCTTGCCACCTCTTTTTAATATCTTTTGCTTCTGTTAGGTCCATATAATTACTTTCCTTTATCGAGCCCATCTTTGCCTGAAATGTTGCCTTGGAATCTCTAATTTTCTTGAAGAGATCCCTTGTTTTTCCTATTCTGTTGTTTATTTCTTTTCATTGATTACTGAGGAAGGCTTTCTTATCTCTCCTTGCTATTCTTTGGAACTCTGCATTCAGATGCTTATATCTTTCCTTTTCTCCTTTGCTTTTCACTTCTCTTCTTTTCACAGCTATTTGTAAGGCCTCCTCAGACAGCCATTTTGCTTTTTTGCATTTGTTTTCCATGTGGATGGTCTTGGTCTCTGTCTCCTGTACAATGTCACAATCTTCTGTCCAGAGTTCATCAGGCACTCTATCTATCAGATCTAGTCCCTTAAATCTATTTCTCACTTCCACTGTATAATCATAATGGATTTGATTTAGGTCATATCTGAATCGTCTAGTGGTTTTCCCTACTTTCTTCAATTTAAGTCTGAATTTGGCAATAAGGATTTCATGGTCTGAGCCACAGTCAGCTCCTGGTTTTGTTTTAGCTAACTCTATAGAGCTTCTCCATCTTTGGCTACAAAGTATATAATCAATCTGATTTTGGTGTTGACCATCTGGTGATGTCCATGTGTAGAGTCTTCTCTTCTGCTGTTGGAAGAGTTTGTTTGCTCTGACCAGTGCGTTCTCTTGACAAAACTCTATTAGCCTTTGCCCTGCTTCATTCCGTGCCCCAAGGCCAAATTTGCCTGTTACTCCAGGTATTTCTTGACTTCCTACTTTTGCATTCCAGTCCCCTATTATGAAAAGGACATCTTTTTTGGGTGTTATTTCTAAAAGGTCTTGTAGGTCTTCACCTTATTCAATCTCTAGTTAATCCCTTTACCAGCAAATAGGCTCATATTTTGTATGTATGGACTGATCAAGTACCTACGGGCCATTGCATACACCCAGAGCAATTCCTGTTCTATTAAATTTTCTAATTCATGTCACAAATCAGTAAGTACAGCGAGAAACCTTAAGAGCAAAGAGTGTCAAAGAGGACCACTGGGAAAACATCACTTTAGGAATTACAAGGCTAAAACCCAGTGCTGCTAGGCGAATAGGGCATTTTTTACTGAGAATAGAGTTTGGACATTCATCATATCCAGACTTTTCTTTCTTAATGTGGTCCATTTCAGACTGATACAAGTACTGTATACAATTCAGTTTAATGCATAAGGCAATTAGCTATTTTGAACAAGAGGGAATAACATAACACCCCAAGAGATGTGGAATCACGGCCTCAACTTGACAATGTAGGCTTTTTCAGTCTGGGTTTTAAGTATATTGAACATGTCTAGAAGAAGGTCAGCATTCTAGATCCCACCAAGGACTTATTCAAATGACAGAAACTGGGAAACTCTCTTATAATAATTTAAAAGAAACTTTTCAAAGATAGTTCTTTCTTCTAAAAAAGAAATTTCTCCTGGATGTTTCTACATAATTAATAATTGTCTCTAATTTAGCACATCTCTTGCCTGACTCCCAAACCTGCTTTAGTCTTTTTCTCAAAAAATGGCAACTCAATTCAAATTGTTCAAAAAAATGTCAGAGTGTGTCTTGCCTACGTTCTCCTCTAGGAGTTTATAGAATCTGGTCTTACATTTATCTCTCTAATCCATTTTGAGTTTATTTTGGTGTATGGTGTTAGGAAGTGTTCTAGTTTCATTCTTTTAAAAGTGGCTGACCAGTTTTCCAAGCACCACTTTTAAAGAGACAGTCTTTTCTCCATTTTATATTCTTGCCTCCTTTGTCAAAGATAAGGTGTCCATAGGTGCGTGGATTTATCTCTGGGCTTTTTATTTTGTTCCATTGATCTATATTTCTGTCTTTATGCCAGTACCATACTGTTTTGATGACTGTGGCTGTGTATTAGAGCCTGAAGTCCAGCAGGTTAATTCCCCGAGTTCCATTCTTCTTCCTCAAGATTGCTTTGGCTATTCGAGTTTTTTTTGTATTTCCATAAAAATTGTGAGATTATTTGTTCTAGTTCTGTGAAAAATATCATTGGTAGCTTGATAGGGATTACATTGAATGTATAGATTACTTTGGGTAGTATACTCATTTTCACAATATTTATTCTTCCAATCCATGAACACGGTATATTTCTCCATCTATTAGTGTCCTCTTTAATTACTTTCACTAGTGTTTCATAGTTTTCTATGTACAAGTCTTTTGTTTCTTTAGGTAGATATATTCCTTAGGTATTTAATTCTTTTCGTTGCAACAGTGAATGGAATAGTTTCCTTAATTTCTCTTTCTATTTTCTCATTATTAGTGTATAGGAATGCAAGGGATTTCTGCGTGTTGACTTTATATCCTGCAATTTTACTGTATTCATTGATTAGCTGTAGTAGTTTTCTGGTAAAGTCTTTAGGATTTTCTATGAAGAGGATCATGTCATCAGCCAACAGTGAAAGTTTTATTTCTTCTTTTCCAATTTGTATTCCTTTTATGTCTTTTCTGCTCTGATTGCTGTAGCCAAAACTTCCAGAACTATGTTGAATAGTAGTGGTGAGAGGATGTACCCTTGTCTTTTTCCTGACTCTAGGGGAAATGCTTTCAGTTTTTCACCATTGAGGATAACGTTTGCTGTGAGTTTGTCATATACAGCTTTTATTATGTTGAGTTATGTCCCTTCTATTCCCACCTTCTGGAGGGTTTTTATCATAAATGGATGTTGAATTTTGTCGAAGGCTTTCTCTGCATTTATTGAAATAATCATATGATTTTTATTTTTCATTTGTTAATGTGGTGTATTACGTTGATTGATTTGCAGATATTGAAGAATCCTTGCATTCCTGGGATAAAGCCCACTTAGTCATGATGTATGATTTTCTTAATGTGTTGTTAGATTCTGATTGCTAGAATTTTGTTAAGGATTTTTACATCTGTGTTGATCAGTGATATTGGCCTGTAGTTTTCTTTTTTTGTGTGGAATCTTTACCAGGTTTTGGGATTAGGGTGATGGTGGTCTCATAGAATGAGTTTGGAAGTTTCCCTTCCTCAGCAATTATCTGGAAGAGTTTGAGTAGAATAGGTGTTAGCTCTTCTCTAAAGTTTTGGTAGAATTCAGCTGTGAAGCCGTCTGGACCTCGACTTTTGTTTGCTGGAAGATTTCTGATTACAGCCTCTCGTTCTGTGCTTGTGATGAGTCTGTTCAGATTTTCTATTTCTTCCTGGTTCATTTTTGGAAAGTTGTACTTTTCTAGGAATTTGTCCATTTCTTCCAGGTTATTCATTTTATTGCCATATAATTGCTGGCAGGATCCTCCAAGTCACACCTCCCAGCATACTGGAAATAAAAGCAAAAATAAACAAATGGGACCTAATTAAAATCAAAAGCTTTTGCACAGCAAAGGAAACTATTAGCAAGGTGAAAAGATAGCCTTCAGAATGGGAGAAAATAATAGCAAATGAAGCAACCAATAAAGGATTAATCTCCAAAATATACAAGCAGCTCCTGCAGCTCAATTCCAGAAAAATAAATGACCCAATCAAAAAATGGATCAGACATTTCTCCAAAGAAGACATAAAGATGGCTAACAAACACATGAAAAAAATGTTCAACATCCCTCATAATCAGAGAAATTCAAATCAAAACCACAATGAGATACCATTTCACAGCAGTCAGAATGGCTGCTTTCCAAAAGTCTACACGCAATAAATGCTGGAGAGGGTGTGGAGAGAAGTGAACCCTCTTACACTGTTGGTGGGAATGCAAACTAATACAGCCACTATGGAGAATAGTGGAGATTCCTCATAAAACTGGAAATAGAACTGCCATATGATCCAGCAATCTCACTCCTGGGCATACACACCAAGGAAACCAGAAATGAAAGAGATACATGTAGTCCAATGTTCTTTGCAGCACTGTTTATAGTAGCCAGGACATGAAAGCAACCTAGATGTCCATCTGCAGACGAATGGATAAGAAAGCTTTGGTGCATATACACAATGGAGTGTTACTCAGCCATTAAAGCGAATTCATTTGAGTCAGTTCTAATGAGGTGGATGAACTAGAGCCTATTATACAGAGTGCAGTAAGCCAAAAAGAAAAATACCAATACAGTATACTAACGCATATATATGGAATTTAGAAAGATGGAAATGATAACCCTGTATACGAGATAGCAAAAGAAAAGATGTATAAAACAGACTTTGGTTCTCTGTGGGAGAGGGATGATTTGGAGAATGGCATTGAAACATGTATGTTGTCATATGTGAAATGAATCGCCAGTTCAGGGTCGATGCATGTTACAGGATGCTCGAGTCTAGTGTGTGGGGATGACCCAGAAGGAGGATAAAGAGAGGAGGGAGGTGGGAAGGGGTTCAGAAAGGAGAATTCATGTACACCCGGGGCGGATTCATGTCAATGAATGGCAAAACCAACCAATATAATATTGTAAAATAATTAGCCTCCAATATAAAAATAAATAAATAAAAATTTAAAAATGAAGATATCCAGGAGACAAACAAGTACCTAATTATTTATGAATTACAATCATTTGCTGATTAATGAATAATTAACATAATTGCTCACTTGGTTTAATGTTCTACTGTGGCTATCTTGAAATTCTTAATAATTTTATCTCAGAACTTGTGTTTTATAATTAAAGTCTGTTGAAACACTGAAAAAAAAAACGGCACAGTCATCATTGACTTTCTTCCTTCACAGGCCACATTTCAGTCTTTGGCAAATCTAGCATTTGAACACTTCTCATCATCTTCACTTATACTGAAGGGTTTCAAGCCATCACTACTTCTAACCTTCTTTATTTATCATTGTTCCGTCATTAAGTCATGTCTGACTCTTTGTGACCCCATGGACTGCAGTACACCAGGCTTCCCTGTCCATCACCAACTCCCCGAGCTTGCTCAAAATCATGTCCATCCAATCGTAGATATCATCCAACCATCTCATCCTCTGTCATCCCCTTCTCCTCCTGCCTTCAATCTTTCCCAGCATCAGGGTCTTTTCCAATGAGTTGGCTCTTTGCTTCAGGTGGTCAAAGTATTGTAGCTTTAGCTTCAGCATCAATCCTTCCAATGAAATTTCTGGACTGATTTCCTTTAGGATTGGCTGGTTTGATCTCCTAGCAGTCAAAGGAACTTTCAAGCGTCTACTCTACCAGCAGAGTTTGAAAGCATCAGTTCAGTCACTGTATCCTGTCAATTCATTTTATTCCAACATTCAGTACCCCTCTATGATTCTCTGTATCATTTTGAGTAAAAATAAAAGTCTGTGCAGTAAACAAAAAAATTAATAATAAGAAGAAAATAAAAAAATGAAAATCTCTTCATTTCATGTGAAATACTGTATGCACATTTTTTACATGAAAATGGGAAATTAATGTATTTCACCTCTAAATTAATGTATTTCACCTCTAAATTAATGTATTTCACCTCTAAATTAATGTATTTCACCTCTAAATTAATGTATTTCACCTCTAAATTTCTTACATGACGTCTGGAATTTTGTGTATTTCACTTATTAAATGCTTGCCATTGATTTTAGTACACAAAATAAGGATTTTGATTGTTTCACATATGTAAATCTGGGCACTGATTTTCTTCCTTGAAATATGGAATTCTCTGTATTTCACACATTAAAACCCTATCGCAGATGGAATCCATGAAAAAATGAATCTCCTATATTCCATTTAGCAAAATATGGGCCCAAATTTTCAATTGTCTGTATTTCACAAATGAAAATCTCGCTCTGATTTACCTACGTGAAATAGGGATTTCTATATTTTCCGTATTTGAAACTCTAGGCATGGCACTTTTTTCCGTGAAGTATGAAATCATTTTTTTTCACATCACCTATACAGGTGCCAAGTTTCCTACTAGAAATATGGAATTACTTATTTAACTTAGACAAATCAATGTCTATATTCCTATTTGAAATATCAATTCTCTACAATTTACATATGAATATTTGGTGAAGATGTTTTTCCTACATTACATATAGAATTTTTGACACTTCACAGCTAAAAATCAGGATAGTTATTTTTCCTACGATGAATGAGGAGTTCTTATCCTTGAACAAGAACATCTGGGTGCAGATTTTCCTACATGAAAAATGGAAGTCTCTGCTTTTCACTTCTTCACCATCTATGCCACCACGGAACTTGAATGGTTTTAGGAAGACTTGCAAGCTCTTTCTAAAATTAACACCAAGAAAAGATGTCCATTTCATTACAGGGTTCCGTAAAGTAAAAACAGAGAATCTAAAGATACCTGGTGCAATGGGCATATTTGGCCTTGGTGTATGAAATGAGGCAGGACAAAGGCTAGCAATGTTTTGGCAAATAGAAAGGATAAAAATGAAAATAGCTACAGACAGTTTTCTTCGTCTACAAAATCTCTGGGGACAGGGATTACATCCATGAAAATAAAAGACCCCTGCTCCTGGGAAGAAAAACTATGATAAGCCTAGACATAGACATGATGTACTGAAAAGGAGAGATATCGCTTTGGCAATAAATATCGATATAGTCAGAGCTATGCTTTTACCAGTAGACATGTACGGATGTGCTAGTTTCACTATAAAGAAGGCTGAGTGCCAAAGAATTGAGACTTTGCGACTGGGTGCGAGAGATGGCTCTTGAGAGACACTTGTCTAGCAAGGAGTTCAACCCCACCAATCCTAAAGGAAACTAACCCTAAACATCCATTGGAAAGACTGACGTTGAAGCTGAAATTCCAATACTTTGACTACCCTGGTGTGAAGAAACAATACATGGGAAAAGATTAAGGTTCTGCCTTGTCACTGAAAAAAATAATAATTATTATCGGTTCTGATATGGGTAGATGGAGGACGGGGGGACAATGGGGCGACAGGGTGTGAGATCATTGGACAGCATCACTTAAGTCGATGAACATGTGTCTCACAAAAGTGTTGGAGACAGTAAAGGATAGGGAGGTCGGGAGTGCTGCCATCCACGGTGTTGCAAAGTGTTGGACGTGACTGAGTGACAGAGTATCACAAACAACTATATTTCACATATATCAATAGGGATGAGATTTTTGAACTTGAAACATGGAAATCCTTTTTTGTCCATAGAAAAATTAGATATCCCTGCATGAAATATGGAATTTTCTCTACTTCATAAATGGATGTCTTGGTACAGAACTTTCCTCTTAAACTATGACAGTTTCAATATTTCATGCACCAAAATCTGAATAAAAATATCTTGACATAGAATATGGCCATGAAAAATGACATGAAATATTTTACATTTAAAATATGAAAATCTAGTGATACAATTTCTTATGGGAAATAACATGTGATTATTGATGCATTACCGAATTTTCTGTTTCATATATTGAAATCACACCAGATAGTCCTACATGAAAGATAAAATTCTCAGTTTCACATCAGAATCACTTCCTGCAGGTTTTAGGACATGCAATATGAAACTCTCTATAATTCACATATGAAAATCTGGGGACAGATTATTCAATTAAAAGTAGGGAATTTTCTGTATATCATATGAATGTATGGACATAGAATTTTCTGCATGTTATAGGAAAATCTTATAATTTTCAGATTTCTCATTTGAAAATCTGTGTGCTGCTTTCCGTCATGAAATACAGATTGCTGTGCATTTCATATTTGAAAAATGGCATTGATTTTGCTACCAAAAAATATGGAATATTCTATTTCATATAAGACAATGTGATTTTCATGATTGAGCAATAAAATTCTCTATATTTCACCAAAAGAATCTTCTGACAAGAAATATGGAATCTGGTATATTTCACATTTGAAAATCTGAGGACAAATTTGCTCATATGAATTACAAAGCCTCTATTAGTCACACTGGAAAACCTGTGTCAGATATTTCGCACATAAAATATGGAATTGTCCATGATTCAGAAGAGCTGACTCATTTGAAAAGAACCTGATGTTGGGAAAGATTGAAGACAGGAGAAGGTGATGACAGAGAATGAGATGGTTAGATGGCATCATGGCTTAAATGGACATAAGTCTGGTTAAACTCTGAGAGTTGGTGATGGACAGGGAGGCCTGACATGCTGTGGTCCATGGGTCGCTAAGAGTCAGACACGACTGAGCACCTGAACTGAACTGATGACTCAGAAATTAAGATCTTGGCCTAGCAGACAAATAAAGAATCAACTTATTTCTTGTCTGACTGTCTGATACCTGATTTCCCTATTTAAATATATAAGTCTTTGTAGTTCATTGATGAAAGTCCATGTGAACTTTTCCCAAATTGAAATACGGAATAAACTCTATGTGTCACATGAAAGTCTGGGTGCAAATATTTCTACAGGGAAATGTGTACATCTCTATAGTAACATGTGAATTTCTACATTTTAGATTCCCCACATGACCTATAGAAATCTGTATATTTCATATATAAAAATTTTGATGCCATTTTTTCTGCTTGAAATATGAAATGATCCCTATTTCTTGTTGTGAAAACCTGGGCAAACAATTTCGCACATGAAATATGGAACCTCAGCAATTAATTCATGAAAATATGGGTTCAGATACTCTCATGTACATTTTGGAATCCTCTAAGTTTCACATATAAAACCAAGGCACTTACTTTCTGACATGAAATATGGTATTCCTTATATTTTTTATTTCACCATTTAGGTGTAGCTATTTCCAGCTGATATATGGAATTATCTGTATATCACATTTAGATCTGCTAGCAGATTTACCTGCATGCAATATGGAATTCTCTATATTTAACATACAAAAATGATGAAGAGGTTTTGACATGAAATAAGGATTTTTGTTCATTTCACATAAAAAAACCAGGTGCAGATTTTCTGACAAGACATATGATCTGTATATAGTTCAGATGTTGGTAATTTTCTTGGTTCCTCTGCCTTTTCTAAAACAAGCTTGAAAAGACAGAGGAACGAGAGATCAAATTGCCAACATCTGCTGGATCACTGGAAGAGCAAGAGAGTTCCAGAAAGACATCTATTCCTACTTTATTGACAATACCAAAGCCTTTCACTGTGTGGATCACAGTTTATTCTGTGGAAAATTCTGAAAGAAATGGGAATACTGGTCCACCTGACCTGTTTTTCAGAAACCTATATGCCGTTCAGGAAGAAACAGTTAGAATTGGACATGGAACAACAGAGTGGTTCCAAATAGAAAAAGGAGTACATCAAGGCTGTAAACTGTCACCCTGCTTATAAAACTTATATGCAGAGTACATCATGAGAAATGCTGAGCAGGAAGAGGCACAAGCTGGATTCAAACTGCCAGAAATATCAATAACCTGAGGTATGCTGATGACACCACCCTTATGGCAGAGAGTGAAGAGCAACTAAAAAGCCTCTTGATGAAAGTGAAAGAGGAGATGAAATAGTTGGCTTAAAGATCAACATTCAGAGAATTAAGATCATGGCTTCTGGTCCCATCACTTCATGGGAAATAGATGGGGAAACAGGGGAAACAGTGTCAGACTTTATTTTTGGGGTGCTCTAAAATCACGACAAATGGTGATTGCAGCCATGAAATTAAAAGAGGCTTACGACTTGGAAGGAGAGTATGACAACCTAGATAGAATATTAAAAAGCAGAGACATTACATTGCCAACAGAGGTCCACCTAGTCAAGGCTATGCTTTTTCCAGTGGTCATGAATGGATGTGAGATTTGGACGGTGAAAAAAGTTGAGTGCTGAAGAATTGATGCTTTTGAACTGTGGTTTAAGAGAAGGGTCTTGAGAGTCCCTTGGACTTCAAGGAGATCCAACCCGTCCATCCTAAAGTAGATCACTCCTGGGTATTCATTGGAAGAACTAATGTTGAAGCTGAAACTCCAATATTTTGCCACTTCATGGGAAGATTTGACTCATTGGAAAATACCCTGATGCTGGCAGGGATTGAGGCCAGGAGGAGAAGGGGCTGACAGAGGATGAGATAGCTGGACAGCATCACAGACTCAATCGACATGAGTTTGAGTAAACCCTGGGGGTTGATGATTCACAGGAAGGCCTGGCGTGTGTTTCACGGGGTCACAAAGAGTTGGACGTGACTGAGCGACTGAACTGAACTGATACTTGATTTGCAAAGGATACCTTTGAACTGGATGCCTTAGTAAAATTCAGATTTTCTTGTACCTACAGCCATCAGGGGAATGTAAAACCTTTAACCAGTTATATCAATATAAACCAGTTAAAGATTTTGTAAAGCTGAAATTCCTGTGAATGAAGAACTATTGTTTTTAAAATAAATAATAAAGGAGATTTAAAAGAGCACACAGATTGCCATTCATCCATAACAGATAGGTAAAAGACATTGTGTGACAAATACAATGAACATCTCAAGGAAGCAATGCAATAAAATTAAAGACAACAAATTAGAAACACTAGAACATATAAAATGCACAAGTACATAGCATGGGTCAACTAGACAGAGTTGATTTTTTGATGGCTCTGTCGCATCTCCTTATGGTAATTTTTCTTTTGGGGAAAATTTTTAAATCTTTAGACGTGCACATATGCAGCAAAATATAACGTACACTCACTTTAATTTTTATTGCTGTTTTCTTAATAAATGTGTTATGAATTTAGATATAGCTTTCTGAGATTTACATTGCATTTGTCATTAAGGTGTACACATTTTCAGTTCTACTTTTGACTTTCAAGATAATGTGAGATTAATTAAGAATACTGATGTTTAAGAAAGGTAATTATACCTTTAATATTTACTTTTTTTTTTGGAGTATGCTTGCTTTTCATTATTTGGTTAGTTTCTCCCCTAAAGCAAAATTAGGGAATGCTGCAGTCCTTCGGATCATAAACACTAGAAAACAAGATAGTGACTAAATAGAAACAACATGTTTTTGACTTCTTTCTAAATCTGGTCACCACAGTGCATTAAGTAGACTTCCCTGTGCTGTACATATAGATCTAAAGTATATATGTTTCTGTTGTAATCTCCCAGTTGCTACCACCAGCAGGCATTTCATCCTTGATAATGGTATATTTCTTCTCCATTGCTGTGTCCCTATCTATGCTTCTCATAGAGAATCATCTATTCCAGTTTTACCTAGATCCCATATGTTTGTGTTAATGTGTGATATTTATTTTCCTCTTTTGACTTAACTTCATTGTATCTGACACTGTCTCTGTCCTTCTACATCTATGCAATTTACCTGATTTCATTCCATCTTAAGATTCTGGTATTTATGTACTAACTCATTTTATCCATTCCTCTTTGGATGGATATTTCTGTTGCTTCCATGTCCTGTTATTGCAAATATTGCTGCCATCAATATTGAGGTTGTGCATCTTTTGGAATTATGATTTTCCTCATGAAAATTATTGACAATTATTGGGATTTCTTGACCATATGGTAGCTTTATTCTTATTTCTAAACTAACTCTATTCTATTCTCCATTTTAATCAATCAATGTGAATTCCTAGCAACAGAACAGGGTTGTTCTGTTTACTCCACACCGTCTCCAGCATTTGTTTTGTGTGAAATTTTTTTACATATATGAGTATTGAGACAAATGTGAGTTGATACCCCCATTGAAGATTTTATTTCTATTTCTCTCACTGTTAGTAATGCTGAGCATATTTTCCAATATTATTGGACATCTGTATGTCTTCTTAGGAGAAATGTCTATTTTATCATCTATTCATTTGTTCCAATTGGGTTGTTTGTTTTGCTATTATTGAGCCACATTAGATGCTTCCAAATTTTGGAGATTCTTCTGTTGTCATTATCTTCAGTTGCAAATGTTTTTCCCATAATGAGACTTCATTTTTGTCTTGCTGATGGGTTGACTGTGCAAAGTGTTTAAGTTTAATTGGGTCTCTTTATTTAATAATGGTTTTATTTTCATTTCCCAAGGAGGTAGGTCAAAAAAAAAAAAAGTTGCTGCTGCATTTAATGTCACAATGTATTCTAACTATGCTTTCCTCAAATATTATTGATTTACAGTTTTTGGCCTTATATGTAGGTCTTTAATCCATCTTGAATTTGTCTTTTTCTATGGTGCTAAGGAGTGACTGAAATGAACTGAACTGAAAGGAGTGACTAAATGTGATCCACTGGAGGAGTGAATGGCAAAACACCTCATTATACTTGCTATGGGACCTCCATGAACTATATAAAAAGGCAACAAGGTATGACTCCAAAACACGAGTCTCCCAGGACTGTAGGTGCCAAATATACTGCTTGGGAGGAGCAGAGGGTAATAACTAATGTTTCCAGAAAGCAATAAATGGTTGCCCCAAAGTGGAAATAAACCTCATTGTATATGTTTCTGGAGATGAAAGTAAAATGGAATGCTGTAAAGAACAGTATTGCAGGGCAACCTGGAATGTTAGATCCATGAACAATTTAAATTGAATGGGGTATAATAAAAGATGGCAACAGCCAACACATTGGAAAAGACCTTGATTCTGGGAAAGATTGAAGGCAACAGGAGAAGGGGGAAAGAAGGATGCGATGATGGGATGGCATCAACTATACAATGGATATGAACTCGGGAAAACTCCAAGAGGTGGTAAAGGACAAGAAGGACTGGCGTGCTGCAGTTCATGGCATCCCGAAAGTCAGACACAACTCGGCCACAGAATGACCAGGTACTGTTCTAACTGTATTCTTTTACTTTTAGCTGTCTAGATTTTCCACTTGTGAAATATAGTTTCTTCTTTCCACTGCATATTGTTACCTCCTTTGTCATAGATTAGGTGATCATTTGGGCAAGAGGTTATCTTCAGTTCAGATCAGTTCAGTTCAGTCGCTCAGTCATGTCCGACTCTCCGCGACCCCATGAATCACAGCACCCCAGGCCTCCCTGTCCATCACCAACTCCCGGAGATTATCTTAGGGTTTACTATCTGTTCCATTGGCTTTAATCCAAATATTATGCCAATTGCATGCCATGTTTAAAACTATATATTTTTATACAGACTGAAGTGAGGAAACCTGAGTCCTGCAGCTCAGTTTCTCTATCTTCAGTTTGCCTGGTTAATCAAAGTCTTTGTGTTTCCATCAAGTTGTAAAGATTTTCTTGTTTTTGTTGTTCTATTTCTGTGGAAAATGTCATTGGTAATTTAATCGTGATGACATTGCATCTGTATATTCTTTATATTGTAGCCATTTTCACATATTGATTTTTATAATCCAAAGAATAGTATATCTCTCATTCCATCTGTGTCATCTCTGATTTGTCTCATCCATACCTTATTCTTTTTGGGCCACTAGTCTTTTCTCTGGTTAGACAGGCTGATTCCTAAGGATTTTATTTTTCTTGTTACAATGGTGAATCAGATTGTTACCTTAATTTTTGTTTTTGGTTTTCTCTTGTTATTTATAGGAATGCAGGAGATTTCTTCCTGTTTATTTCTTTTCCCAACAACTTCCGTAAAGTCATTGTCTATTAATTTTCTGGTGCAATCTTCGGAGTCTCTGAAACAGTAACTTTTGTCAGCAAACAATGACAGTTTTACCTCTTGTTTTTCAGTTTGCTGGTAATTTTTTTTTTTTCTTCACTGATTGTTGTAGGTAGGAGTCCCAAGATTATGTTGAATAACAGTGGGGAGAGTGTCAAATTTTGTCTTTTTCACAACCTTAGGCAACATGCTTTCAGGTTCCACCTCTGAGAAATATCTTAGTGCTGGGTTTATTCATACATGGCCTTTATTAAGTTGAAGATGATCCTCTCTGTTCCCACTTCCTTTACAGCTTTTTTTCATAAATAAGTCTTTAATTTTGTCAAAAGTGTTTTCTGCATCTGTCTTTTCGATGTGTTCAAGACCTCTTCTTGGAAACGTTTATTATCTTTCATTGGTCTTTTCTCCTCTGGCCACCTGATGCAAAGTGCTGTCTCATTAGAGAATGCTCTGATCCTGGGAATAATTGAGGGTAAAAAGGGAAGTGGGTAGCAGATGATGAGAGGGTTAGAGAGCATCACCAACTCTGTAGACATGAGTCTGAACAAATTCTGGGAGATAGGGAAGGTAAGACTGGTGGGACACGGTCCATGGGGTGGCAAAGGAATGGGCATGAATAACTGACTGAACAACGATAGCAAAACATTCTTTCCTGTTATTGACAGTAGTAGTTATTCATGACTACTTGATTTTCTATCCCACCATACACTATCTATATCTCAGTCGCACTAATTTCACTATGTACCATGCAAAGATTCAGCCATATTTGCTGTCATTATTGTCCACCAAATGGTCCAAAATTTATGTGATTTCTCAACTACACATGATCCAGTGGTCTCCCAACCATTCTCCATCATCCATTTATGTTCCTCAGAAACTCTCTACCTTGCTATAGCCAGAGAAAATTGTCTCTCACTAGCTAAGCCAGGTGCTAGAAAGCAAGTTCTTGAGCATAAATACCCTTTCAGGATTCTGTATTCTAACTTTGTCTCAGTCTTCACATTGTTCGTTTAAGTCTCATTTCTTCAATCACACTGAAGTTTCAGGCTATGTTCTGTTCTTCTCAGTCTCACTGTCTGTGCAGACACTGTTCGGTCTTATTTGATTTTCCTTTTTTATTAATATCTATGAGATGTTATTTTAAATTCCTCTGAAACTTTTTTTCACTTTACAGATCATTTTGAGATTTTAAAGTTAGATTAACCTGATTGATGAGCTTTGATAGACTGTCCTCTCCAAAAGGAATAAATTATGACAACCCACAACTATTTTAGCTTGTGATTTACTCGCCTGTATTCAGGTACAAAGGATTGTATTTGAATAATACAACCTGAGTGGGTGTGCAACTTAGTCACTGAGTCATGCCCAACTCTGCAACCTCATGGACTACAGCCCATCAGGCTCATCTATCCATGGATTTTTCCAGGCAAAGATATTGGAGTGTGTTGCATTTCCTTCTCCTGGAAAACATGAACAGTGGAACTAATAAGAAATGAAAATTTTAACTGATAAAATTTAATAAATTCTGAACTTGAAGAGTTAATTCCCTCCAAAGAAAATAAGTATCTTGATTGCAAGTTAAAATCACCAACTTTTGTTGTCTTCCCAAAATCAGGTAAAGAAAAAATCATCAGCTTCTCTGTAAAGCATATTTTTCTATTATTAATATGACTAAGGAATATTTTAAAAAAAGCAAAAGGAAATCTCAGAGATCTATATCATAGATAGAAACTAAAGGCAAATAATGGCATTTCTCTTCAAGACAAATTGAGGCTAGAATATGAATCTTTCTCACTCTCTTTTTCTTGGTGAATGTTATTTGGCATTCCTAGTGGTAGATTTCCATCAAGATCCCTTAATCAGGGTCCATACTTGTTTTTCAAGTGAGTTATTGGTGAGGATTTTCAGGAGAAACGAAATGAGGAAAGCAAGATATAGCAGAGTGAAACTAAATCCAATCTCAGTTGGAGGCAAAATGGCACTGGATGTAGAATTTCTACATCAAATATGTCAGTTCAGTTCAGGTCAGTTCAGTCACTCAGTCGGGTGTGACTCTTTGTGATCCCATGAATCACAGCACGCCAGGCCTCCCGGTCCATCACCAACTCATGTGTAAATATGTATATTTTACATACGTGCATACTAGTGTAGGTATTCATCTTCATATATGGAATTCTTGATATATCAAATATGAAAATCTGAATGAATGTTTCTGACAACACATGAAACTTTGCATATTTGGAATAAGAAAGGCTGGTGATTTTTTATCTGAAATACGAACTGTGAATTTTACATGTAACATTATAGGTTCAGTGTTGAGACCTGAAATAGAGTTTTGTGTGTGTGTGTGTGTTTTTATTACAGGAACGTGTGGATACATTCTCAAACATGTAATTAGGAAGTCTTAATGCTTATAAACAGGACTACACAAAGATATTCATACATATGTTATGGACCTTTGATATTTTGTATATGAAAATATCACTTTGTATTTTCAAGCATGAAGTGTGACATTCCTATATTTTTAATTTGGTAATCTGAGTGCAGAGGGCATATTATTCTAATGAATTATGGAATAAACACTATTTCACATTTGAAAAGTTGAACACAACATTTAATTATAGAAGTTTGGAATTTTCTGTGCATGATATATGAACAACTGAGCTGCAATTTTAACATGGAATATTGAATTCTCTACCTTTCAAATATGAATAACTGGATATCAGATATACTCCCTGAAATATGGAATACTGTATATTTCACATGTGAAATTTTGAACACATCTTATCTTGTATGAAATATGCACACTTTTCAACATGACACATGAAAAGCTGCACTCTGATTTTCCTACATGAAATACGGAAATCTCTGTGTTTAGCATAAGAAAACCTGGACACAAATTACCTTATAAAATTGATACACTTCTCTATGTTTTGCATGAGAAAATCTGGGGACAGATTCTCTACTGAAACATGACATTTTCTACATTCAACATATAAAGTTCTGGGCACAGTGTTTTTGTTGAACAAGAAATATAACATTCTTGTGTATAACTAACATGTGAGAATCTGGACACACCTTATCCTACAAGAAAAATGGAATACTCTTTCACATTTAAAACGTGGGTTGGATTTTCTTTTCCTCCGTGACCTATAACATTCTCTGTATTTCACATATGAAAATTTAGGCCAAAAAAAAAAAAAAATTAGGTGAACTTTGGAAATGTTTATATTTCCCAGGCAAAACTCTAAAATTAGTCACCCAAATACAACTCTGTGTATTTTCCATATAACATGACATTTTTTCTATATTTTTACATACAAAATTTTATGTTGATATTCACATAAGAGAAGCAAATAACTGGTTCTCCTTTATGATGAACGTTGTGTAAAAATGTTCCATCATGAAATGTAGAATTTTTTACATTCCACATAAGAAAATCTTGGTGCTGATTTTCCAACATGAAAGGTAGAATCCTTATATTTCACACTTGAAACCTGGGAGTGACTAGCAGTCCCTGGATAATGGAATTTTCTATATTCATGTGTGTTATTCTAAGTTCAATAATTCTATATGAAATATGATGTTCTCTCTGTACACAAATGAAAATCCTGGTGCAGAATGTTATGAAATATGGTTTTCTCTGCATATAACATATGGCAATGTAATCACAGATTTTCTTAAGTGAAATTGGGAATCATGTGCATTTCATTTTGAAAATGGAGTCTCATAATTTCCATAATGAAGTATGGAATACTCTGTATTTCACATATGAACATCCACTCGCGGATATTCCAACATGTAATGTGGAATTATCTATATTTTATATGCCAAATCTGGGCAATAATTTTCTAATGAGAAATATGGATTTTTCATAATTACACGTGAAAATGTGACTATCTGTGCCGGGAGCCAGCGAGGGAAATCCTACCCATGGCAAAGGTCAATTGGGGAAGAGGCCTGACGGGCAAAGGCTAATCAGGGCTCGAGGAACCCCCTGGACTTACCTGAGCATCTACCCCAAAGAAAACTGGAGTCTGACTGCTTTACTATCTTACGCCTCTTAACAAGTCCTCTAATACTTACAGGGGCTTCCCCCCAACCACCTTTCTCTGAAAACATTAATTCACAGCTGTAGTTTAAAAGTTCCCCTCGGCTTAATAGGAGTGTTAGGAGTGTTCCAATCCAAGCCCCTCTGATAGCTTTCTAACTTGCATGACAAGTTTGTCCGGGCTCTTACAACTGTGAGTGTGACTGTTTATAGCCTCCCAGCCATGCAAGGACAGAAAGCCTAATATTCTAAAATACAGGAATCTGTTGAAGAAGTTAAAATCATTAGAATAGTACTAGAAAAGATTTCATTGTTGAATCAATGCTTGCTGCAGTTTCCTCTATCTATTGTATTCTTGGAAATATATTAATCCTTTGATTTAACCACATCAGATCTTAAGTTAATAAATTGCTTTCTTGCAGCTCACTACACCGGTGCCTTATAGGAATGTAACTTTGTTATGTGTCTACCACCTAACTTTAGGAAAGTCACCTTAAAAGAAAAGTCTTTTACTTGCTAACTAACCTATTGTTAGGAGAGAGGGCCATAAACTGTTAGCAGGCCCCCTGGCCAGAAGATGATGTAAACCACCTAAAAACTTTTACCACGAGATATACAAAAATAAGCCCTGATCCTGACAAGGGTCAAGACTGCTGACCCCACGTGATTTTGGTGTGAATCTATACCTCCCTTTCTCTGTTTCTTATGCGCATGACTTAGGGTATAAAAGCAGCACTGGAAAATAAAGTTTTGGGCCTTGCTCACTGAAGCTTGGTCTCCCCGTGTCGTTCTTTCTCTTTTTCCATCCTTTTCTCTATTCTCCTTTTTCTGGTTGAGATCCTTGGAGCGCTGGGCCCTTTGAGTTTACTTATCTGCCTGGGCTTCTAAGACCCACTTGAGGGGGTGCCCTGGTGGGGTGCCTCCAGTGATTAGAGAGGGCGCCTGCGGCCTACGTAAACAGAGCAAGCCCCGTGCTGGGGTTTTATTGGTTTCCAGCATAAACCAAGGAATCATCAGCCCCTGTCTCTCTCTCTTTCTCTCTCTCTCTCTGACGCCGACGCCGTTCATCCCGAGGATACCCTGGGTCATATCGGGGCTGGACCCCGATATATCTGGAATACACTACATTATTATTTTTTTCTTTTTTTACTTTATAATCTCATCTCTCTGGTTGATCTCAGTGCACCAGCCCCGAGCATCCTTATTCATGCATCAAACCTGGACTGCCGATTCGTTTCACATATGATAATATACATGTTTCAATGCCATTCTCCCAAATCATCCCACCCTCGCTCTCTTCCACAGAGTCCAAAAGTCTGTTCTATACATCTGTGTCTCTTTTGCTGTCTCGTATACAGGGTTATCGTTATCATCTTTCTTAATGCTATAAATATGCATTAGTATTCTGTAATGATGTTTTTCATTCGGGCTTACTTCACTCTGTAAAATAGGTTCCTGTTTCATCCACCTCATTCGAACTCATTCAAATGCATTCTTTTCAATGGCTGAGTAATACTTCATAGTGTATATGTACCATAACTTTCTTATTCATTCGTCTTCAGATGGACATCCATGTTGCCTCCATGTCCTGGCAACAGTGCTGCGATCAACATTGGAGTACATGTGTCTCTTTAAATTCTGGTTTCCTCGGTGGGAATGCACAGAAGTGGGATTGCTGGGTCGAAAAGTAGGAAGTCAAGAAACACCTGCAGTAACAGGCAAATTTGGCCTTAGAGCACTAAATGAAGCAGGGCAAAGGCTAATAGAGTTTTGCCAAAGGAACACAGTGGTTATAGCAAACAATCCCTTCCAACAACACAAGAGAAGACTCTACACACGGGCATCACCAGATGGTCAACACCGAAATCAGATTGATTATATTCTTTACAGCCAAAGATGGAGAAACCATATACAGTTAGCAAAAACAAAACCAGGACCTGACTGTGGCTCAGATCATGAACTCCTTATTAGCAAATTCAGACTTAAATTGAAGAAAATAGGGAAAACCACTAGACCATACAGATATGACCTAAATCAAATCCCTTATGAATATACAGTGGAAGTGAGAAATAGATTTAAGGATCTAGATCTGATAGATAGACTGCCTGATGAACTCTGGACTGAGGTTCGTGACATTGTACAGGAGACAGGGACTAAGACCATTCCCATGGAAAATAAAAGCAAAAAGCAAAATGGCTGTCTGAGGAGGCATTACAAATAGCTGTGAAAAGAGAAGTGAAATGCAAACGAGAAAAGGAAAGATAAAAACATCTGAATGCAGAGTTCCAAAGAATAACAAGGAGAGATAAGAAAGCCTTCCTCAGTAATCAATGCAAAGAAATAGAGGAAAACAACAGAATAGGTAAAACAAGAGATCTTTTCAAGAAAATTAGAGATATCAAGGGAACATTTCATGACAAGATGGGTTCGATAAAGGACAGAAATGGTATGGACCTAACAGAAGCAGAAGATACTAAAAAGAGGTGGCAAGAATACACAGAAGAACTGCACACATAAAAAGATCTTTATAACCAAAATAATTACAATGGCATGATAATTACAATGGAGCCAGACATCTTAGAATGTGAAGTCAAGTGGGACTTAGAGAGCACCACGACGAACAAAGATCGTGGAGGTGATAGAATTCCAATTGAGCTATTTCAAATCTTCAAAGATGATGCTGTGAAAGTGCTGCACTCAATATGACAGAAAATTTGGAAAACTCAGATGTGGCCACAGGACTGGAAAAGGTCAGTCTTCATTCCAAAGAAAGGCAATGCTAAAGAATGCTCAAACTACCACACAATTTCACTCATCTCACACGCTAGTAAAGTCATGCTCAAAATTCTCCAAGTCAGGCTTCAGCAGTATGTGAACCGTGAACTTCCAGATGTTCAAGCAGGTTTTAGAATTGGAAGAGGCACCAGAGATCAAATTTCCAACATCCGCTGGATCATGGAGAAAGCAAGAGAGTTCCAGAAAAACATCTATTTCTGCTTCATTGACTATGCCAAAGCCTTTGACTGTGCGGATCACAATAAACTGTGGAACATTCTGAAAGAGATGGGAATACCAGACCACCTCTTGAGAAACCTGTATGCAGGTCAGGAAGCAACAGTCAGAACTGGACATGGAACAACAGACTGGTTCCAAATAGGAAAAGGAGTACATCAAGTTTGTATATTGTCACCCTGCTTATTTAACTTATAAGCAGAGTACATCATGAGGAACGCTGGGCTGGAAGATGCACAAGCTGGAATCAAGATTGCCGGGAGAAATATCAATAACCTCAGATATGCAGATGACACCACCCTTATGGCAGAAAGTGAAGAGGAACTCAAAGGCCTCTTGATGAAAGTGAAAGAGGAGAGTGAAAAGGTTGGCTTGAAGCTCAACATTCAGAAAACAAAGATCATGGCATCTGGTCCCATCACTTCATGGGAAATAGATGGGGAAACAATGGAAACAGTGTCAGACTTTATTTTTGGGGCTCCAAAATCACTGCAGATGCTGATTGTAGCCAGGAAATTAAAAGACGCTTACTTCTTGGAAGGAAAGTTATGACCAACCTAGATAATTTATTAAAAAGCAGAGACATTACTTTGCCAACCAAGGTCCATCTAGTCAAGGCTATGGTTTTTTCAGTGGTCATGTATGGATGTGAGAGTTGGACTGTGAAGAAAGCTGATCACCAAAGAATTGATGCTTTTGAACTGTGGTGCTTGAGAGGACTCTTGAGAGTCTCTTGGACTGCAAGGAGATCCAACCAGTCCATTCTAAAGGAGATCAATCCTGGGTGTTCTTTGGAAGGACTGATGCTAAAGCTGAAACTCCAATACTTTGTCAACCTCATGCGACGAGTTGACTCACTCGAAAAGAGTCTGATGTTAGGAAGGATTGGGGGTGGGAGGAGACGGGTTCGACAGAGAATGAGATGGCTGGATGGCATCAACGACTCGATAGACATGAGTTTGAGTGAACTCCGGGAGTTGGTGATGGACAGAGAGTTCTGGCGTGCTGTTTTTAATTGGGTCGCAGAGAGTCGGACACGACTGAGCGACCGAAATGAACTGATGAAAGTTATATTTCCAGTGTTTTAAGGAATCTCCACACTGTTCTCCATAGTGGTTGTTCTAGTTTGCATTCCCACGAAGAGTGTAAGAGGGTTCCCTTTTTTCCACACCCTCTGCAGCATTTTTGCTGGTAGACTTTTGGATAGCAGCCATTCTGACTGGCATGAAATGGTACCTCATTGTGGTTGTGATTTGCATTTCTCTGATTATGAGTGATGGTCAGCATCTTTTCATACTTTTGTTAGCCATCTGTGTGTCTTCTTTGGAGAAATGTCTGTTTAGTTCTTTGGCTCATGTTTTGATTAGGCCATTTATTTTTCTGAAATTGAGCTCAGGGTTTGCTTGAATATGTTTCAGATTAACTCTTTGTCAGCTGCTTCATTTGCCATTATTTTCTCCCATTCTGATGGCTCTCTTTTCACCTTGCTTATAGTTTCCTTTACTGTGCAGAAGCTTTTGATTTTAATTAGGTCCCTTTTGTTTATTTTTGCTTTTATTTCAAATATTCTGGGAGGTGGGTCATGGAGGATCCTGTGATTTATGTCAGAGAGTGTTTTGCCTATGTTCTCCTCTAGGAGTTTTATAGTTTCTGGTGTTACATTTAGATCTTTAATCCATTTTGAGTTTATTTTTGTGTGTGGTGTTAGGGAGTGTTTACAAGTGGTTAACCAGTTTTCCCAGTACCACTTGTTAAGGAGATTGTCTTTTCTCCATTGAATATTCTTGCCTCCTTTGTCAAAGATAAGTTGTCCCTAGTTGCATAGATTTATCTCTGGGCTTTCTATTTGGTTCCATTGATTTATATTTCTGTCTTTATGCCAGTATCATACTGTCTTGATGACTGTGGCTTTGTAGTAGAGCCTGCAGTCCAGCAGGCTGATTTCCCCAGTTCCATTCTTCTTTCTCAAGATTGCTTTCGCTATTCGACTTTTTTTGTATTTCCATACAAATAGTGAAGTTATTTGTTCTAGCTCTGTGAAAAATACTGTTGGTAGCTTGATAGGGATTACATTGAACCTATAAACTACTTTGGGTAATATATTCATTTCCACAATATTTATTCTTCGAATCCATGAACAGGTTATATTTCTCCACATTAATGTCCTCTCTGATTTCTTTCACCAGTGTTTTTTTTTTTTTATAGGTGTTTTGTTGTTGTTGTTGTTGTTTCTTTAGATAGATATATTCCTAAGTATTTTATTCTTTCTGTTGCAACGGTGAATGGAATTCCTTATTTTCTCTATTTTCTCATTTTTAGTGTATAGCATTGCAAGAGATTTCTGTATGTTGATTTTATATCCTGCAACTTTACTGTATTTGTATATTAGCGCTAGTAGTTTTCTGGTAGAGTCTTTAGGGTTTTCTGTGTAGGGGATCATGTCTTCTGCAAACACTGAGAGTTTTATTTCTTTTCCAATTCGGATTCCTTTTATATCTTTTTCTGCCCTGATTGCTGTGGCCAAAACTTCCAGAACTATGTTGAATAATAGTAGTGAGAGTGGGCACCCTTGTCTTTTTCCTGACTTCAGGGGAAACGCTCTCAGTTTTAAACCATTGCAGATAATGTTTGCTCTGGGTTTGTCATATATAGCTTTTATTATGTTGAGGAATGTTCCTTCTGTTCCTGCCTTCTGGAGGGATTTAATTATAAATGGATGTTGAATTTTGTCAAAGGCTTTCTCTGCATCTATTGAGATAATTGTATGGTTTTTATTTTTCATTTTGTTAATGTGGTGCTTTACATTGTTTGATTTGTGGATATTGAAGAATCCTTGCATTCCAAATATGCAAAGTTTCATGTGTTGTCAGGAAACATTCGTTCAGATTTTCATATATGATGTATCAAGAATTCTATATATGAAGATGAAAATCTGCACTAGGACTTTCATATGTAAAATATACACATTTGATATAGAAAATTCTGCACCCAGTGCAATTTCGTCTCCACTTGAGATTAGATTTAGTTTCACTCTGCTGTATCTTGCTTCCCCCATTTCATTTCTCCTGAAAATCCTCACCAATAATTCACTTGAAAAACAAGTATGGACCCTGATTTAAGGGACCTTGATGAAAAATCACCACTGGGAATGCCAAATAACATTCACCAAGAAAAAGAAAGTGAGAAAGATTCATATTCTAGCCTCAATTTCTCTTGAAGAGAAATGTCATTATTTGCTATTTCTTTTTAATTTTTTTATATATTCCTTAGCCATATTAATAATTGAAAAATATGCTTTTCAGATAAGCTAATGATTTTTATTTTAACCTGATTGTGGTATAGACAACAAAAGTTTATAATTTTAACTTGCAATCAAGATACCTTTTTTCTTTGTGGTGAATTATCTCTGCAAATTCAGAATTTATAAGCTGAAAAATTATATTTCTTATTAGTTCCAGTATTCTTGTTCCCCTGGAGAAGGAAATGGCAATCCACTCCAATATCTTTGCCTGGAAATGTCCATGGGCAGAAGAGTTTGTTGGGCTGCAGTCCATGAGTTTGCAGATTTGGGCATGACTCAATGACTAAGATGCACACCAATTCAGGTTGTATTATTCAGATAAAATCCTTTAGTCCTGAATAGAGACAAGTAGAGTCACAGCAAAAATAGATGCGGGTTGTCATAATTTATTCCTTTTGGAGAGGACAGTCTATCAAAGCTGAACCAAAAGGTCAATCTAAAGTTAAAATCACAAAGTGGTCTGTAAAGTGAAAAAGAGCTTCCTGAGGAATTTAAAATAAGATCTCACAGACATTAATTAAAAAGAAAAATCAAGGAAAAGAGAACAGTGTTTGCACAGACAGTGAGACTGAGAAGAACAGAACACGGTCTGAAACTTCAGTGTGATTGAAGAAATGAGACTTAAAGGAACAATGTGAAGACTGAGACAAAGCTACAAAACAGAATCCTAAAAACGGTGTTTATTCTCAAAAACTTGCTCTCTATCGCATGGCTTAGCTGGTAAGTGACAATTTTCTTTGGCTGTAGCAAGGTAGAGGGTTTCTAGGGAACATAAATGGATGCTGGAGAATGATTAGGAGACCACTGGATAATGTGTAGTTGAGAAATCACATATATTTTGGACCATTTGGGGGACAATAATGACAGCAAATCTTGCTGAATCTTGCATGGTATGTGGTGAAATTAGTACAACTGAAATATAGATAGGGTATGGTGGGATGGAAAATGAAGTTGTCACGAATAACTACTATTGTCAATAACAGGAAAGAATGTTTTTCAATTGTTGTTCAGTCAGTTATTCATGTCCAACCCTTTACCACCCCATGGACTGTGTCCCATCAGTCTTACCTTCCCTATCTCCCAGAATTTGTTCAGACTTCTGTCCAGAGTTGGTAATGCTATCTAACCCTCTCATCATCTGCTACCCACTTCTCTTTTTACTTCAAATATTCCCAGTACCAGAGCATTCTCTAATGAGACAGCACTTTGCATCAGGTGGCCAGATGAGAAAAGAACAATGAAAGATAACAAAACTTTCCAAAGAGAACTCTTGAACACATTTAAAATATAGATGCAGAAACCACCTTTGACACAATTAAACACTTATTTCTGTAAAAGGCTGAACAGGAAGTGGGAACAGAGCGGATTATCTTCAACTTAATAAAGGTCATGTGTGGATAAACCCACCACTAAAATGCTTCTCCTAGGTGAAAACTGAAAGCATGTTGCCTAAGGTCATGAAAAAGACAAAATGTGCCACTCTCACCACTGTTACTCAACATAATCTTGGGACTCCTAGCTACAGCAATCAGTGAAGAATAAGAAGAAAAAAAAATTACCAGCAAACTGATAAAGAAGAGGTAAAACTGTCACTGTTTTTTGACATTAGTTATTATGTCAGAGAATCCTAAGATGGTACCAGAAAATTAATAACAATGATTTTAGGGAAGTTGTTGTGTAAAAAATAAACAGGAAGAAATCTGCATTCCTATGAATAACAAGAGAAAACCAAAAACAAAAATTAACGAAGTAATCTGATTCACCATTGTAACAGACAAAATAAAATACTTGGGAATAACCCTGCATAAACAGAAAAAGGACTTTTGTGCCAGAAAGAATAAGGTATGGATGAGACAAATAAAAGATGACACATCTTTTGGAGAGGGTGGGAGAAAAGGGAAACCTCTTACACTGTTGGTGGGAATGCAAACTAGTACAGTCACTTTGGAGAACAGGGTGGAGAATCCTTTAAAAATAAACTGGAAAAATAGTGCTGCCATAAGACAGAGCAATCCCACTGCTGGGGATACACACCGAGGAAACCAGAATTGAGAAAGAGATGTGTACACCAATGTTCATTGTAGCACTGCTTACAACTGCTAGGACATGGAAGCAACCGAGATAGCCATTGGCAGATGAATGGATAAGAAAGCTGTGGTACATACACACAATGCAATATTACTCAGCTATTGAAAAGAATGCATTTGAATCAGTTCTAATGAGGTGGATGAAACTGGTGCCTATAAGACAGAGTCAACTAAGTCAGAAAGAAAAACAACAGTACAGAATATTAACACATATTGAATTTAGAAAAATGGTAACAATGGCCCAGTATTTGAGACTGCAAAAGAGACACAGATGTAAAAAACAGACTTTTGGATTCTGTGGGAGCAGGCGAGGGTGGGATGACTTGAGAATATAACATTGTAATGTGTATATTACCATACATGAAGTAGATCACCAGTCCAGGTTTGATGCATGAGACAGGGTGCTCAGAGCTGGTGTACTGGAATGATCCTGAGGGATGGGATGGAGAGGGCAGTGGGAGGGGGTTCAGGATGGGGAACACATGTACATCCATGGTTGTTTCATGTCAATGTATGACAAAAACACTACAATATTTTAAAGTGATCAGCCTCCAAATAAAATAGATAAATTAATTTTTTCAAAAAGGTGACAGAGAGGAAGGAACAAGATGGCAGAGGAATAGGATGGTGAGACCACTCTCTCCCCCACAAATTCATCAAAAGAATATTTGAATGTGGAGTAAAATCCACAAAACAACTTCTGAATGCTGGCAGCGGACATCAGGCACCCAGAAAAGCAGCCCATTGTCTTCGAAAGGAGGTAGGAAAAAACATAAAAGATAAAAAGAGAGACAAAAGAGGTAAGGACGGACCTCCATCCCAGGAAGGGGAGAGAAGTTTCCAAACACCAGGAAACACTCTCACTGATGAATCTGTGGAGAGGATTGGAAACTCAGAGGGCCAAATTAACAGGGAGGAAAAAGAAAGAAATAATTAAAACCCACAGATTACCCGCCAAACGGTAACTCCCAGCAGAGAAGCAGCGCAGACGCCTCCATACACCATTAGCAAGCTGGGGCTGGGCAGGGAGGAGCCGGCTGAAATGCTTAGAGAGAGGACTGGGCTTGAATGCCACAAGAAAAATCTGAGAGAACTAACTGGGGATAACAAAGCAGACTGGGATAGCTTCTCCACGAAAAGGCAGAAAGTTCTAACCTAAGACTCCACCAGCCCTGCTCACAGAACAAAGGGCTGAGCAGAGTGAGCTGGCTGTGGTCGGCCCATCCCCCATCCCCCGCTGAGACAAGCAGGGAGGTCAGCCAGAGCCAGAGGGGCCAACCGCAGCCCCAGAGAGACATCCGATACAAACTGCAGGCAGGCTTGTTGCTAATCAATACTTCTTGGGCCCAGGCCGGTCGATATTCACCTGAGAAGGTGTGCCGGTTGTACACCCAGAAAACCGATGGTCAGGCACCGGGGAGGCGATACGTCACAGTGACCCACTTGCCAAACACCTGGTCACCTGAGCTGCTTGGGCCTGGGAAGGCACAAAACACAGGCCCAACCAAGTCTGTGCCTTTGTGGAGTCCACAAGAAACTAAACTTGAGCCACTCAGACCTGGAAAGTGCATACAACCCAGCGCAGACCTTGGACAGTTCCCAGCAGAGCAACCAAGAGAATGTGCAGTGTAGACTGGGACAACACACGCAATGTGAGTGGGGGCAAACTCAGTGTGGCTGAGACTCTGCGAGCACTCCCCACAGACACCAGATATATTTGTCTGCAGCGTTCCTCCCTTCCCAGAACAGGACTGAACAACTGAGCCTTAAAAAGTGTCCACCCACCCCCCAGTATCAGGTTGGAAATTAGACACTGAAGAGACCAGCAAACAGAAGCTAAAACAAAGGGAACCACCTTGGAAATGACAGATAGAGAAGTCTAGAGGCTACTCCAAAAATAAGACCAAAAACCAGAGGCAAGAGGCTTAAGCCCAAATCCTGAGAACACCAGAGAACTCCTGACTCCAGAGAACATTAATTGATAGGAGTTCATCAAACTCCTCCATACCTACATTAAAACCAAGCACCACCCAAGGGTCAACAAGTTCCAGAGCAAGACATACCACGCAAATTCTCTAGCAACACAGGAAAATAGCCCTGAGCTTCAATAAACAGGCTGCCCAAAGTCACTCCAAACCCACTGACATCTCATAACTCATTACTGGACACTTCATTGCACTCCAGAGAGAACAAATCCAGCTCCACCCACCAGAACACCGACACAAGATTCCCTAACCAGGGAACCTTGAAAAGTCACCCATCCAACTCCACACACAGCGAGGGAACTACATAATAAAGAGAACTCCACAAACTGTCAGAAGAGGGAAAGGCCACCTCAAGCAAAGCAATATAAGCAAAATGAAGAGGCAGATAAATACCCAGCAAGTAAAGGAACAGGATGAATGCCCACCAACATAAACAAAAGAGGAAGACATACAGAATCTACATGAAAAGAATTTAGAATTTTGATGGTGAAAATGATTCAAAATTTTGAAAGCAAAATGGAGTTACAGATAAATAACCTGGAGAAAAGGATTGAGAAGATGGAAGAAAGGTTTAATAACGACTTAGAGGAAATAAAAAAAGAGTCAGTATACAATGAATAATGCAATAGATGAGATCAGAAACACTCTCGAGGGAACAAACAGTAGAATAACAGAGGCAGAAGACAGGATAAGCGAGCTAGAAGATAGAATTGTAGAAATAAATAAAACAGACAGGGAAACAGAAAAACGAATTCAAAGAAATGAGGACAATATTAGAGACCTCTCGGACAATGTTAAATGCACCAACATTTGAATCATAGGAGTCCCAGAGGAAGAAGACAAAAAGAAAGACCATGAGAGAATACTTGAGGAGATAATAGTTGAAAACTTCCCTAAAATAGGGAAAGAAATAATCACCCAAGTCCAAGAAACCCAGAGAGTACCCAGCCAGATAAACCCAAGGCAAAATACTCCAAGACACATATTAATCAAAATAACAAAGATCAAACACAAAGAACAAATATTAAAAGCAGAAAGGGAAAAGCAGCAAATAACACTCAAGGGGATTCCCATAAGGATAACAACTGATCTTTCAACAGAAACTCTTCAGTCCAGGAGGGAATGGCAAGACATACTTAAAGTGAGGAAAGAAAATAACCTACAGCCCAGATTACTGTACCCAGCAAGGATCTCATTCAAATATTAAGGAAAAATCAAAAGCTTTCTAGAAAAGCAAAAGCTGAGAGAATTCAGCACCACCAAACCAGTTCTTCAACAAATGCTAAAGGATCTTCTCTAGACGGGAAACACTTAAAGGGTGTATAAAGTCGAACACAGAACTATAAACAAAATGGCAACGGGATCATACTTATCAATAATCACCTTAAACATAAATGGTTTGAATGCACCAACCAAAAGAAAAATACTGGCTGAATGGATACAAAAACAAGACCCCCATATATGTTGTCTACAAGAGACCCACCTCAAAACGAAGGACACATACAGATTGATAGTGGAAAAAGATATTTCATGCAAACAGAGACCAAAAGAAAGCAGGAGTAGCAGTACTCATATCAGATAAAATAGACTTTAAAACAAAGGCTGAGAAAAGAGACAAAGAAGGAAACTACATAATGATCAAAGGATCAATTCAAGAAGAAGATATAACAATTATAAATATTTATGCACCCAACATAGGCGCACCACAATATGTAAGACAATTACTAACAAGTATGAAAGGGGAAATTAACAACAATGCAATAATAGTCGGAGGTTTTAATACCCCACTTACATCTATGGATAGATCAACTAAACAGAAAATTAACAAGGAAACACAAACTTTAAATGATACAATAGACCAGTTAGACCTAATATATCTCTATAGGACATTTCACCCCAAAACAATGAATTTCACCTTTTTCTCAAGTGCAAATGGAACCTTTCCCAGGATAGATCACATCCTGGACCATAAATATAACCATGGTAAATTTTTAAAAAATTGAAATCATTCTAAGCATCTTTTCTGACAACAATACAGTAAGATTAGGTCTCAATTAAGGGAGAAAATCTATTTAAAATGCCAACATATAGAAGCTAAACAACACGCTGCTGAATAATGAACAAATCATAGAAGAAATCAAAAGAGAAATCAAAATATGCATAGAAATGAATGAAAATGAAAGCACAACAACCCAAAACCTCTGGGATACTGTAAAAACAGTGATAAGGTGGAAGTTCATGCCAATACATGCACACCTCAAGAAACAAGAAAAAAGTCAACTAAATAACCTAAGTCTACATCTAAAGAAACTAGAAAAGGAAGAAATTAAGAACCCCAGGGTTAGTAGAAGGTAAGAAATTGTAAAATTTAGGGCAGAGATAAATGCAAAAGAAACGAAAGAGACCATAGGGAAAATCAACAAAGCCAAAAGCTGGTTCTTGAGAATGTAAGTAAATAGACAAACCACTAGCCAGACTCATCAAGAAACAAAGGGAGAAGAACCAAATCAATAAAATTCGAAATGAAAATGGAGAGATCACAACAGATAACACAGAAATACAAAGGATTATTAGAGAATATTATCAGAAATTATATGGTAATAAAATGAATAACTTGGAAGAAATGGACAAATTCCTAGAAAAGTACAACTTTCAAAAACTGAACCAGGAAGAAATAGAAAATCTGAATAGACCCATCACAAGCACAGAACTAGAGGCTGTAATCAGAAATCTTCCAGCAAAGAAAAGCCCAGGTCCAAATGGCTTCACAGCCGAATTCTACCAAAACATTAGAGAAGAGCTAACACCTATTTTACTCAAACTCTTCCTGAAAATTGCTGAGGAAGGGAAATTTTCAAACTCATTCTATGAGGCCACCATCACCCTAACCCCAAAACCTGGTAAAGATCCCACAATAAAAGAAAACTACAAGCCAATATCACTGATGAACATAGATGCAAAATCCCTTAACAAAATTCTAGCAATCAGAATCCAGCAACACATTAAGAAGATCATACATCATGACCAAGTGGGCTTTATCCCAGGAATGCAAGGATTCTTCAATATCCGCAAATCAGTCAACGTAATACACAACATTAACAAACTGAAAAATAAAAATCATATGAATATCTCAATAGATGCAGAGAAAGCCTTCGACAAAATACAACATCCATTTATGATAAAAACCCTCCAGTAGTGGGAATAGAAAGGACATATCTCAACATAATAAAAGCTGTATATGACAAAACCACAGCAAACATTATCATCAATGGTGAAAAAATAAAAGCATTTCCCATAAAGTCAGGAACAAGACAAGAGTGCCCACTCACATCACTGCTATTCAATATAGTTCATGAAATTTTGGTTACAGCAATCAGAGCAGTAAAAGACATAAAAGGAATACAAATTGGAAAAGAAGTAAAACTTTCACTGTTCGCTGATGACGTGATCCTCTACACAGAAAATCCTAAAGACTCTACCAGAAAACTACTACAGCTAATCAATGAATACAGTAAAGTTGCAGGAAATAAAATCAACACGCAGAAATCCCTTGCATTCCTATACACTAATAATGAGAAAATAGAAAGAGAAATTAAGGAAACTATTCCATTCACTGTTGCAACAAAAATAATTAAATACCTAGGAATATATCTAACTAAGGAAGCAAAAGACTTGTACATAGAAAACTATAAAACACTAGTGAAAGTAATCAAAGAGGACACTCATAGATGGAGGAATATACCGTGTTCGTGGATTGGAAGAATAAATATTGTGAAAATGAGTATACTACCCAAAGAAATTTATACATTCAATGCAATCCCTATCAAGCTACCAATGATATTTTTCACAGAACTAGAACAAATAATCTCACAATTTTTATGGAAATACAAAAATCTTGAATAGCCAAAGCAATCTTAAGGAAGAAGAATGGAACTGGGGGAATTAACCTGTTGGACGTCAGGCTCTACTACAAGACAGTATGGTTCGGGCATAAAGACAGAAATATAGATCAATGGAACAAAATAAAAAGCCCAGAGATAAACCCATGCATCTATGGACACCTTTTCTTTGACAAAGGAGGCAAAAATACAAAATGGAGTAAAGACTGTCTCTTTTAAAAGTGGTGCTTGGAAAACTGGTCAGCCACTTGTAAAAGAATGAAACTAGAACACTTCCTAACACCATACACCAAAATAAACAAAAAAAAATGGATTAGAGAGCTAAATGTAAGACCAGATTCTATAAAACTCCTAGAGGAGAACGCAGGCCAAACACTCTCCGACATAAATCACAGCAGGATCCTCCAAGACGCACCTCCCAGAATATTGGAAATAAAAGCAAAAATAAGCTAATGGGACCTAATTAAAATCAAAAGCTTCTGCACAGCAAAGGAAACTATGAGCAAGGTGAAAAGACAGCCTTCAGAATGAGAGAAAATAATAAATAGAAAGTGAAGCAACCGATAAAGGATTAATCTCCAAAATATACAAGCAGCTCCTCCAGCTCAATTCCAGAAAAATAACTGAACCGGTCAAAAAATGGGCCAAAGAACGAAACAGACATTTCTCCAAAGAAGACATACAGATGGCTAACAAACACGTGAAAAGATGCTCGGCATCCCTCATAATCAGAGAAATGCAAATCAAAACCACAATGAGGTACCATTTCACACCAGGCAGAATGGCTGCTATCCAAAAGTCTACATGCAATAAATGCTGGAGAGGGTGTGGAGAGAAGCGAACCCTCTTACACTGTTGGTGGGAATGCTAACTAGTACAGCCACTATGGAGAACAGTGTGGAGATTCCTCAAAAAACTGGAAATAGAACTGCCATATGATCCAGCAATCGCACTCCTGGACATACACCCTGAGGAAACCAGAAATGAAAGAGCCATATGTACTTCAATGTTCATTGCAGCACTGTTTATAATAGCCAGGACATGGAAGCAACCTAGATGTCCATCTGCAGATGAATGGATAAGAAAGCTTTGGTACAAATACACAATTGAGTATTAATCAGCCTTAAAAAAGAATGGATTTGAGTCAGTTCTAATGAGGTGGATGAAACTGGCTCCCATTATACAGACTGAAGTAAGCCAGAAAGAAAAACACCAATACAATATACTATCGCATATACATTGAATTTAGAAAGATTCAGATGATGCGAGAGACACCGGCCCCAGCAGCACAGATGCAAGAGATGCTGGCCCAGCGGTGCAGACGGGAGAGATGCCGGCCCCAGCGCAAACAACCACGGAAAAAGGCGCGGTCGAGTGGAGCTACCCCACGCCTGAGGCCACGGCCGGCGGCGAGAGGAGCTACCCCACGTCCAATAGGCGGTGTCTGCACGGGCGCAGGAGGGCTGAGAGGAGCTACTCCACATTCAAGTTCAGGCGGGGCGGCCTTGAAGAGATACCACTCATGCAAAGCAAGGTGCAGCGGCTGCACTTTCTTGAAGCAGCTGAGAAGAAATATCCCATGCCCAAGGTAAGAGAAACCCAAATAAGATGGTTGATATTGCGAGACAGCATCAGAGGGCAGACATATTGAAATCTTAATCACAGGAAACTAGTCAATCTGATCACATGGACCACAGCCGAATGTCATCCACTGGAGAAGGGAATGACAAACCACTTCATTATACTTGCCTTGAGAACCCCATGAACAGTATCAAATGGCAAAATGATAGGATACTGAATGAGGAATTCCCCAGGTCTGTAGGTGCCCAGTATGCTACTGGAGATCGGTGGAGAAATAACTCTAGAAGGAATGAAAGGATGAAGGAAAAGCAAAACCAATACCCAGTTGTGGATGTGACTGGTGATAGAAGCAAGGTCCGGTGATGTAAAGAGGAATATTGCATAGGAACCTGGAATGTTTGGTCCATGAATCAAGGCAAATTGGAAGTGGTCAAACAAGAGATGGCAAGAGTGAACATAAACATTCTAGGAATCAGTGAACTAAAATGGACTGGAATGGGTGAATTTAACTCAGATGACCATTATATCTACTACTGTGGGCAGGAATCCCTTAGAAGAAATGGAGTAGCCATCACGGTCAAGAAAAGAGTCCGAAATGCAGTACTTGGGTGCAATCTTAAAAAGGACAGAAAGATTTCTGTTCGTTTCAAAGGCATACCATAATATATTACAGTAATCCAGGCCTATGCCCCAACCAGTAAAGCTGAAGAAGCCGAAGTTTAACGGTTCTTTTAAGACCTACATGAACTTTTAGAACTAACACCCAAAAAAGATGTCCTTTTCATTATAGGGGACTGGAATGCAAAAGTAGGAAGTCAAGAAATACCTGGAGTAACAGGCAAATTTGGCCTTGGAGCACGGAATGAAACAGGGCAAAGGCTAATAGAGTTTTGTCAAGAGAATGCTCTGGTCATAGCAAACACCCTCTTCCAACAACACAAGAGAAGATTCTACACATGGACATCACCAGATGGTCAACACCGAAATCAGATTGATTATATTCTTTGCAGCCAAAGATGGAGAAGCTCTATACAGTTAGCAATAAAAGACCAGGAGCTGACTGTGGCTCAGATCATGAACTGCTTATTGCCAAATTCAGACTGAAATTGAAGAAAGTAGGGCAAACCGCTAGACTATTCAGATATGACCTAAATCAAATCCCTTATGAATATACAGTGGAAGTGAGAAATAGATTTAAGGGTCTAGATCTGGTAGATAGAGTGCCTGATGAGCTCTGGACGGAGGTCCGTGACATTATACAGGAGACAGGGACCAAGACCATCCCCATGGAAAAGAAATGCAAAAAAGCAACATGGCTGTCTGAGGAGGCCTTACAAATACCTGTGGAAAGAAGAGAAGCGAAAAGCAAAGGAGAAAAGCAAGATATAAGCATCTGAATGCAGAGTTCCAAAGAATAGCAAGGAGAGATAAGAAAGCCTTCTTCAGAGATCAATAGAATGAAACAGAGGAAAACAACAGAATAGGAAAAGCAAGAGACTTTTTCAAGAGAATTAGACATATCAAGGGACTATTTCATTCAAAGATGGGCTCGATAAAGGACAGAAATGGTATGAACCCAATATTAGCAGAAGACGTTAAGAAGAGGTAGCAAGAATACACAGAAGAATTGTACAAAAAAGATCTTCACGATCAAGACAATCACAATGGCGTGATCACTCACCTGGAGCCAGATATCTTGGAATGTGAAGTCAAGTGGGCCTTAGAAAGCATCTTTACGAACAAAGTTCATGGATGTGATGGAATTCCAATTGAGCTATTTCAAATCCTGACAGATGATGCTGTGAAAGTACTGCTCTCAATATGCCAGCAAATTGGAAAATGCAGCAGTGGCCACAGAAATGGAAAAGGTCATTCCAATCCCAAAGAAAGGGAGCGCCAAACAATGCTCTAACTACCGCACAAATGCACTCATCTCACACGCTAGTAAAGTCATGCTCAAAATTCTCCAAGCCAGGCTTCAGCAATATGTGAACCGTGATTTCCAGATGTTGAAGCAGGTATTAGAAAAGGCAGAGGCACCAGAGATCAAATTGCCAACCTCTGCTGGATCATGGAGAAAGCAAGAGAGTTCCAGAAAAACATCTATTTCTGCTTCATTGACTATGACAAAGCCTTTGACTGTGTGGATCACAATAAAATGTGGAACATTCTGAAAGAGATGGGAATCCCAGACAACCTGACCTGCCTCTTGAGAAACGTGTATGCAGGTCAGGAAGCAACAGTTAGAACTGAATATGGAACAACAGACTGGTTCCAAATAGGAAAAGGAGTACGTCACGGTTGTATATTGTCACCCTGCTTATTTAACTTATATGCAGAGTACATCATGAGGAACGCTGGGCTGAAAGAAGCACAAGCTGGAATCAAGATTGCCGGGAGAAATATCAATAACCTCAGATATGCAAATGACACCAACCTAATGGCAGAAAGTGAAGAAGAATTCAAAAACCTCTTTTTTTTTTTTTAGTAATTAACTTATTTTTTATTGGAGGCAAATTATTTTACAATATTATATTGGTTGGTCTTGCCATACATTGACACGAACTCGCCCCGGGTTTACATAAGCTCCCCCTCCTGAACCCCCTCCCACCTACCCCACCTACCCCATCCTCCCTCTGGATCATCCCCGCACGCCAGCCCCTAGCATCCTATAGCATGCATTGACCCTGAACTAGCGACTCCCCTCACATATGACAACATACGTGTTTCAATGCCATTCTCCCAAGTCATCCCACCCTCACCCTCTCCCATAGAGTCCCAAATACTGTTCTATACATCTGTGTCTCTTTTGCTGTCCCGTATACAGGGTTATCATTTGCATCTTTCTAAATTCCATATATATGCGTTAGTATACTGTATTGGTGTTTTTCTTTCTGGCTTACTTCACTCTGTATAATAGGCTCCAGTTTCATCCACCTCATTAGAACTGATTCAAATGTATTCTTTTTAATGGCTAAATAATACTCCATTGTGTATATGTACCAAAGCTTTCTTATCCATTCGTCTGCAGATGGACATCTAGGTTGCTTCCATGTCCTGGCTATTATAAACAGTGCTGCAATGAACATTGGAGTACATGTGTCTCTTTCAGTTCTGGTTTCCTCGGTGTGTATGCCCAGGAGTGTGATTGCTGGATCATATGGCAGTTCTATTTCCAGTTTTTTGAGGAATCTCCACACTGTTCTCCATAGTGGCTGTACTAGTTTGCATTCCCACCAACAGTGTAAGAGGGCTCCCTTCTCTCCACACCCTCTCCAGCATTTATTGCTTGTAGACTTTTGGATAGCAGCCATTCTGCCTGGTGTGAAATGGTATCTCATTGTGGTTTTGATTTGCATTTCTCTGATTATGAGGGATGTTGAGCATCTTTTCATGTGTTTGTTAGCCATCTTTATGTCTTCTTTGGAGAAATGTCTGTTTAGTTCTTTGGACCATTTTTTGATTGGGTCATTTATTTTTCTGAAATTGAGCTGCAGGAGCTGCTTGTATATTTTGGAGATTAATCCTTTATCCGTTGCTTCATTCGCTATTATTTTCTCCCATTCTGAAGGCTGTCTTTTCACCTTACTTATTGTTTCCTTTGCTGTGCAGAAGCTTTTGATTTTCATTAGGTCCCATTTGTTTATTTTTGCTTTTATTTCCAGTATTCTGGGAGGTGGGTCTTGGAGGATCCTGCTGTGATTTATGTCGGAGAGTGTTTTGCCTACGTTCTCCTCTAGGAGTTTTATAGTTTCTGGTCTTACATTTAGCTCTCTAATCCATTTTGAATTTATTTTTGTGTATGGTGTTAGGAAATATTCTAGTTTCATTCTTTTACAGGTGGCTGACCAGTTTTCCCAGCACCACTTGTTAAAGAGACTGTCTTTTTTCCATTTTATATTCTTGCCTCCTTTGTCAAAGATGAGGTGTCCATAGGTGCGTGGATTTATCTCTGGGCTTTCTATTTTGTTCCATTGATCTATATTTCTGTCTTTATGCCAGTACCATACTGTCTTGATGATTGTGGCTTTGTAGTAGAGCCTGAAGTCCGGCAGGTTAATTCCCCCAGTTCCATTTTTCTTCCTCAAGATTGCTTTGGCTATTCGAGGGTTTTTGTATTTCCATATAAATTGTGAGATTATTTGTTCTAGTTCTATGAAAAATATCGCTGGTAGCTTGATAGAGATTGCATTCAATGTATAAATTACTTTGGGTAGTATACTCATTTTTACAATATTTATTCTTCCAATCCATGAACATGGTATATTTCTCCATCTATTAGTGTCCTCTTTGATTGCTTTCAGTAGTGTTTTATAGTTCTCTAAGTACAAGCCTTTTGTTTCCTTAGGTAGATATATTCCTAAGTATTTAATTCTTTTCGTTGCAACAGTGAATGGAATAGTTTCCTTAATTTCTCTTTCTATTTTCTCATTATTAGTGTATAGGAATGCAAGGGATTTCTGTGTGTTGATTTTATATCCTGCAACGTTACTGTAATCATTGATTAGCTTTAGTAGTTTTCTGGTAGAGTCTCTAGGGTTTTCTGTGTAGAGGATCATGTCATCAGCGAACAGTGAAAGTTTTACTTCTTCTTTTCCAATTTGGATTCCTTTTATGTCTTTTTCTGCTCTGATTGCTGTAGCCAAAACTTCCAGAACTATGTTGAATAGTAGTGGTGAGAGTGGGCACCCTTGTCTTGTTCCTGACTTTAGGGGAAATGTTTTCAGTTTTTCACCATTGAGGATAATGTTTGCTGTGGGTTTGTCATATATAGCTTTTATTATGTTGAGGTATGTCCCTTCTATTCCAACTTTCTGGAGGGTTTTTATCATAAATGGATGTTGAATTTTGTCGAAGGCTTGCTCTGCATCTATTGAGATAATCATGTGATTTTCATTTTTCAGTTTGTTAATGTGGTGTATTACGTTGATTGATTTGCGGATATTGAAGAATCCTTGCATTCCTGGGATAAAGTCCACTTGGTCATGATGTATGATCTTCTTAATATGTTGTTGGATTCTGATTGCTAGAATTTTGTTAAGGATTTTTGCATCTATGTTCATCAGTGATATTGGCCTGTAGTTTTCTTTTTTTGTGTGGTCTTTACCAGGTTTTGGGATTAGGATGATGGTGGCCTCATAGAATGAGTTTGGAAGTTTCCCTTCCTCAGCAATTTTCAGGAAGAGTTCGAGTAGAATAGGTGCTAGCTCTTCTCTGAATTTTTGGTAGAATTCAGCTGTGAAGCCGTCTGGACCTGGGCTTTTGTTTGCTGGAAGATTCTTGATTACAGCCTCTAGTTCCGTGCTTGTGATGGGTCTGTTCAGATTTTCTATTTCTTCCTGGTTCAGTTTTGGAAAGTTGTACTTTTCTAGGAATTTGTCCCTTTCTTCCAGGTTATTCATTTTATTGCCATATAATTGCTGATAGTATTCTCTAATAATCCTTTGTATTTCTGTGTTGTCAGTTGTGATCTCTCCATTTTCATTTCTAATTTTATTGATTTGGTTCTTCTCCCTTTGTTTCTTTATAAGTCTGGCTAGTGGTTTGTCAATTTTATTTACCTTCTCAAAGAACCAGCTTTTGGCTTTGTTGATTTTTGCTATGGTCTCTTTTGTTTCATTTGCATTTACCTCTGCCCTAATTTTTACGATTTCTTTCCTTCTACTGACCCTGGGGTTCTTAATTTCTTCCTTTTCTAGTTGCTTTAGATGTAGAGTTAGGTTATTTAGTTGACTTTTTTCTTGTTTCTTGGTGTGTGCCTGTATTGCTATGAACTTCCCCCTTAGCACTGCTTTTACAGTGTCCCAGAGGTTTTGGGTTGTTGTGTTTTCATTTTCATTCATTTCTATGCATATTTTGATATCTCTTTTGATTTCTTCTATGATTTGCTCATTATTCAACAGCGTGTTGTTCAGCCTCCATAGGTTGGCATTTTTAATAGTTTTTCTCCCGTAATTGAGATCTGATCTTACTGCATTGTGGTCAGAAAAGATGCATGGAATGATTTCAACTTTTTTGAATTTACCAAGTCTAGATTTATGGCCCAGGATGTGATCTATCCTGGAAAAGGTTCCGTGTGCACTTGAGAAAAAGGTGAAATTCATTGTTTTGGGGTAAAATGTCTTATAGATATCTATTAGGTCTTACTGCTCTATTGTATCATTTAAAGTTTGTGTTTCCTTGTTAATTTTCTGTTTAGTTGATCTATCCATAGATGTAAGTGGGGTATTAAAATCTCCCACTATTATTGCATTGTTGTTAATTTCCCCTTTCATACTTGTTAGTAATTGTCTTACATATTGCGGTGCTCCTATGTTGGGTGCATCAATATTTATAACTGTTTTATCTTCATCTTGAATTGATCCTTTGATCATTATATAGTTTCCTTCTTTGTCTCTTTTCTCAGGCTTTGTTTTAAAGTCTATTTTATCTGATATGAGTATTGCTACTCCTGCTTTCTTTTGGTCTCTATTTGCATGGAATATCTTTTTCCAGCCCTTTACTTTCAGTCTGTATGTGTCCCTCGTTTTGAGGTGGGTCTCTTGCAGACAACATATATGGGGGTCTTGTTTTTGTATCCATTCAGCCAGCCTTTGTCTTTTGGTTGGGGCATTCAACCCAATTACGTTTAAGGTAATTATTGATAAGTACGATCCCGTAGCCATTTTCTTTATCGCCTTGGGTTCGAGTTTATACACCCTTTCTGTGTTTCCTGTCTAGAAAATATCCTTTAGCATTTGTTGGAGAGCTGGTTTGGTAATGCTGAATTCCCTCAGCTTTTGCTTGTCTGTAAAGCTTTTGATTTCTCCTTCATATTTGAATGAGATCCTTGCTGGGTACAGTAGTCTGGGCTGTAGGTTATTTTCTTTCATCACTTTAAGTATGTCTTGCCATTCCCTTCTGGACTGAAGAGTTTCTGTTGAAAGATCGGCTGTTATCCTTATGGGAATCCCCTTGTGTGTTATTTACTGTTTTTCCCTTTCTGCTTTTAATATTTGTTCTTTGTGTTTGATCTTTGTTAATTTGATTAATATGTGTCTTGGAGTATTTCGCCTTGGGTTTATCCTGTTGGGGACTCTCTGGGTTTCTTGGACTTGGGTGATTATTTCTTTCCCTATTTTAGGGAAGTTTTCAACTATTATCTCCTCAAGTATTCCTTCATGGTCTTTCTTTTTGTCTTCTTCTTCTGCGACTCCTATGATTCGAATGTTGGACCGTTTAACATTGTCCCAGAGGTCTCTAATATTGTTCTCATTTCTTTTAATTTGTTTTTCTTTTTTCCTCTCTGTTTCATTTATTTCTACAATTCTATCTTCTAGCTCGCTTATCCTGTCTTCTGCCTCTGTTATTCTACTGTTTGTTCCCTCGAGAGTGTTTCTGATCTCATCTATTGCATTATTCATTGTATATTGACTCTTTTTTATTTCCTCTAAGTCCTTCTTAAACCTTTCTTCCATCTTCTCAATCCTTTTCTCCAGGTTATTTATCGGTAACTCCATTTTTCTTTCAAGACTTTGAATCATTTTCACCACCAAAATTCGAAATTCTTTATCAGGTAGATTCCCTATATCTTCCTCTTTTGTTTGTGTTGGTGGGCATTTATCTTGTTCCTTTACTTGCTGGATATTTCTCTGCCTCTTCATCTTGCTTATAATGCTTTGCTTGGGGTGGCCTTTCCCTCTTCTGGCCGTTTGTGGAGACCTCTTTATTATGTAGTTTCCTCTCTGTGTGTGGGGTTGGAAAGGTGACTTGTCAAAGGTCCCTGGTTATGGAAGCTTGTGTCGGTGTTCTGGTGGGTGCAGCTGGATTTGTTCTCTCTGGAGTGCAATGAAGTGTCCAGTAATGAGTTATGAGATGTCAGTGGGTTTGGAGTGACTTTGGGCAGCCTGTTTATTGAAGCTCAGGGCTAGTTTCCTGTGTTACTGGAGAATTTGTGTGGTATGTCTTGCTCTGGAACTTGTTGACCCTTGGGTGGTGCTTGGTTTTAGTGTAGGTATGGAGACGTGTGATGAGCTCCTATCGATTAATGTTCCCTGGAGTCAGGACTTCTCTGGTGTTCTCAGGATTCGGCCTTAAGCCTCTTGCCTCTGGTTTTTGGTCTTATTCTTGGAGTAGCCTCTAGACGTCTCTATCTGTCATTTCCAAGGTGGTTCCCTCTGTTTTAGCTTCTGTTTGCATGTCTCTTCAGTGTCTAATTTCCGCCCTGATACTAGGGGGTGGGTGGACACTTTTTAAGGCTCAGTTGTTCAATCCTGTCTGGGAAGGGAGGAATGCTGCAGTCGAATATCTCTGGCGTCTGTGGGGAGTGCTCGCAGCGTCTCGGCCACACTAGGTTTGCCCCCGCTCACAGCACGTATGCTGTCCCAGTCTACACTGCACAGGCTCTCGGTTGCTCTGCCGGGAACTGTCTGAGGCAGGCGCCGGGTTGTATGCACTTCCCAGGTCTGAGCGGCTCAAGTTCAGGTTCTCAGGTACTCCACAAAGGCACAGACTTGGTTGGGCCTGCGTTTTGTGCCTTCCCCGGTCCGAGCAGCTCAGGGGACCAGGTGTTTGGCGAGCGCGGTCTCTGCGACTTATTGCCTCCCCAGTCCCCGCCACTCAGTTTTCTGGGTGTACAACCGGCGCACCTTCTCAGGGGGATATCGACCAGCCCGAGCCCAAGAAGTCCTGAATAGCAACAAGCCTGTCTGCAGTTTGTATCAGATGTCTTTCTGGGGCCGCGGTTGCCCGCTCCCTGCCTGTCTTGGCGAGGGATGGGGGATGGGCCAGCCGCAGCCGGCTCACTCTGCTCAGTCCTTTATTCTGTGAGCGGGGCTGGCCGAGTCGTAGGTTAGAGCTTTCCGCCTTTTCGTGGGGAAGCTATCCCACAGTCTGCTTTGCTCTCCCCAGTTCTCTCAAATTGTTCTCATGGCATTCAAGCCCAGTCCTCTCTCTAAGCAGTTCAGCCGGCTCCTCCCTGCCCAGCCCCCGCTTACTAATGGCGTATGCAGGCATATGCGCTGCTTCTCCGCTGGGAGTTCCCGTTTGGCGGGTAATCTGTGGGTTTTTTAAAAATCTTAAAAGAAAAAGAGGGTTATGTGGCCCTCTGAGCTTCCAAGGCTCGCCACAGATTCGCCAGTGAGAGTGTTTCCTGGTGTTTGGAAAGTTCTCTCTTTTTAAACCCTCCCTTCCCGGGACGGAGCTCCGTCCTTACTTCTTTTGTCTCTCTTTTTATCTTTTATGTTTTTTCCTACCTCCTGTCGAAGACAATGGGCTGCTTTTCTGCGTGCCTGACGTCCTCTGCCAGCATTCAGAAGTGGTTTTGTGGACTTTACTCCGCGTTCAAATGTTCTTTTGATGAATTTGTGGGGGAGAGAGTGGTCTCGCCGTCCTATTCCTCCGCCATCTTGTTCCTTCTCCTCAAAAACCTCTTGATGAAAGTGAAAGAGAAGAGTAAAAATGTTCGCTTGATGCTCGACATTCAGAAAACGAAGATCAGGGCACCTGTTTCAATCACTTTTGGGGAAATATATGGGGAAACAGTGGAAACAGTATCAGACTTTATTTTGGGGGGGCTCAAAAATTACTGTGGATGCTGATTGCAGCCAGGAAATTAAAAGACACTTACTCCTTGAAAGAAAGTTATAACCAACCTAGAAAGCATATTAAAAAGCACAGACTTTACTTTGACAACCAAGGTCCATCTAGTCCAGGATATGGTTTTTCCCGTGGTCATGTATGGATGTGAGAGTTGGACTGTGAAGAAAGTTGATTGCCGAAGAATTAATGCTTTTGAACTGTGGTGCTGGAGAAGACTCTTGAGAGTCGCTTGGACTGCAAGGAGTTCCAACCAGTCCATTCTAAATGAGATCAATCCTGGGTGTTCATTGAAAGGACTGATGCTAAAGCTGAAACTGTAATACTTTGGCCATCTTATGCGACGAGTTTAGTCACTGGAAAAGACTCTGATGCTGGAAGGAATTGGGGGCAGGAGGAGACGGGGACGACAGAGAATGAGATGGCTGGATGGCATCACCGACTCGATGGACATGAGTTTGAGTGAACTCCGGGAGTTGGTGATAGACAGGAAGGCCTGGAGTGCTGTGATTTTGGGGTCGCAAAGAATCGGACACGACTGGGCTACTGAACTGAAGTGAACTGGACTGAACCATCCTGGGAGACTCATTTTTTGGTGTCACACCTTGTTGCCTTTTTACACAGTTCATATATGTCTGCCATTCCCTCCTCCAGTGGATCACATTTAGTCACTCCTTAGCACCATAGGATAAGACAAATTCATGATGGATTAAAGACCTACATATAAGGCAGAAACTGTAAATCAATAATATTTGAGGAAAGCATAGGCAGAATACATTGTGACATGAAATGCAGCAGCAACTTTTTTTTTTTTTTACCTGCCTCCTTGGGTAATGAAAATAAAACCAGAAATATATAAAGAGACATAATTAAACTTAAACATTTTGCACAGGAAACCAATAAGCAAGGCAGAAATGAAGTCTCATTATGGGAAAAAGATTTGCAACTGAAGATAATGACAACAGAAGAATCTCCAACATATGGAAGCAGCTCATGTGTCTCAGTAACAGCAAAATGAACAACCCAATTGGAACAAATGAATAGATGATGAAATAGACATTTCTCCTAGAAGACATACAGATGTCCAATAACATTTGTAAAGATGCTCAGCATCACTACCCGTGAGAGAAAGGGAAACAAAGTCTTCAATGATTGTATCAACTCATATTTGTCTGAATAACCATTATCAAAGAAAAAAAAAATCCACACAAAAATTGCTGGAGAGGGTGCTGAGTAAACAGAACAATCCTGTACTGTTGTTTGGAATGCACATTGATAGATTAAAATGGAGAAGACTATAGGGGATCATTTAAAAATAAGAATGAAGCTACCATATGGTCAAGAAATCCCAATAATTGTCAATAATTTTCATGAGGAAAATCATAATTCCAAAAGATGCACAACCTCAATATTGATGGTAGCAATATTTGCAATATCAGGACATGGAAGCTACAGAAATATCCATTCATCTAGAGAGGAATGGATAAAATGAGTTGGTACATACATACCCTAGTCTTAAGATGGGATGAAATCAGATAACTTGTATAGATGTAAATGGACAGAGACAGTGTCAGATACAATGAAGCTAGGTCAAAAGAGGAAAAGAAATATCACATACTAACACAAATATATGGGATCTAGGTAAAACTGGAATAGATGATTCTTTATGAGAAGCATATACGGACACAGTAATGGAGAAGAAATATACGGTTATCAAGGATTAAATACCTGATGGTGGTAGGAATTAGGAGATTACAACAGACACATATGTCCTTCTGATCTATACGTACAGCACAGTTCAGTTCAGTCACTCAGTCGTGTCTGACTCGTTGCGACCCCGTGAATCACAGCACGCCAGGCCTCCCTGTCCATCACCAACTCCCGGAGATCACTCAGGCCTCCCTGTCCATCACCAACTCCCGGAGTTCACTCAAACTCATGTCCATTGAGTCGGTGATGCCGTCCAGCCATCTCATTCTCTGTCGTCCCCTTCTCCTCCCACCCCAAGTCCCTCCTAGCATCAGACTCTTTTCCAGTGAATCAACTCGCATGAGGTGGCCAAAGTATTGGAGTTTCGGCTTTAGCATCAGTCCTTCCAATGAACACCCAGGATTGATCTCCTTTAGAATGGACTGGTTGAATCTCCTTGCAGTCCAAGGGACTCTCAAGAGTCTTCTCCAACACCACAGTTGAAAAGTATTAATTCCTCGGCGATCAGCTTTCTTCACAGTTCTACTCTACCTCCATACATGACCACTGGACAGGGAAGACTTAATGCACTGTGGTGACCAGATTTAGATAGAAGTCAAAAACATGGAGATAGATATATGGTTGCTATTTAGTCACTATCTCATTTACTAGTCTTTATGACGTGAAGAACTGCAGCATTCCCTATTTTTTCCTTAGGGGAGAAACTAACAAAATAATGGAAAGCAAGTAAACTCTTAAAAAAAAACTAAGTTTTAAAAGTATATTAACTTTTTTTATAAACATCATTATTTCTAATGAATCTTACATCTTGGAAGTCAAAAGTAGAACTGTAAATGTATACACCTTAATGACAAATGCTATGCAAATCTCGGAATACTACATCCAAATTCATAACACACTTATGAAGTAAACAGCAATAAAAATAAAACTGAGTGTACATTATATTTTGCTGCATATGTGCATGTCTAAATGTTGAAAAATTTTCCCCAAAAGAAAAATTACCTTAAAAGAGGTGGGGCAGAACCATCAACAATCAACTCTGTCTAGTTGACCCATGCTATGTACTTGTGGTTTTTATTTATTATAGTGTTTTATTTTTTGTATTTAATTATATTGCATTGCTCTTTAAAATATTCATTATATTTGTCACACAACGTCTTTTACCTGTTGTCATATGTTATGGATGAATGGCAATCTATGTGCTCTTTTAAATCTCCTTTACTTATTTATTTTTAAATTTTATTATTTATTTTTTATTTTATTGGAGGCAAGTTACCTTACATTAATATATTGGTTGGTTTTCCCATACATTGACATGAATCTGCCCCAGGTGTACATGTGTTCCCTTTCTTGAACCCCCCTCCTACCTCCCTCTTCCCCATATCCTCCTTCCAGGTCATCCCCGTGCACCAGCTCCAAGCATTCTGTATCAAGCATCGAACCTGGACTGGTGATTCATTTCACATATGATAATACACATGCTACAATGCCATTCTCCCAAATCACCCCACCTTCTCAATAGCTCTTCATTCACAAGAATTTAAGCTTTACAAAATCTTTAACCGGTCATATTGATATGTTGAATTACATTCCCGTGATGGCTGTAGGTACAAGAAAATCTGAATTTTATTAAGGCATCCAGTTTAAAGGTATCTTTCTCAAATCAACTATCAACTCAGTTCAGTTCAGTCGCTTAGTAATGTCCGACTCTTTTCTACCCCATGAATGGCAGCACGCCAGGCCTCCCCGTCAACCACCAACACCTGCAGTCCACCCAAACCCATGTCCACTGAGTCGATGATACCCTCCAACCATCTAATCCTCTGTCGTCCCCTTCTCTTGCTCTCAATCTTCCCCAGCATTAGGGTCTTTTCAAACGAGTCAGCTCTTCACATCTGATGGCCAAATATTGCAGTTTCAGTTTTAATATCAGTCCTTAAAATCACAACCAGGACAGATCTCTTTTTGAATGGACTGGCTGAATTTCCTGGAAATCCAAGGGACTCTCAATAATCTTCTCAAACACCACAGTTCAAAAGCATCAATTCTTCTGCACTCAGCTTTCTTTGTAGTCCAACTCTTAGATCCATTCATGACTACAGGTAAAACCATAGCCTTGACTAGACAGACATTGGCTGGCAAAGTAAATCTATGCCTTTTAATATCCTGTCTACATTAGTCACAACTTTCCTTTCAAGGAGAAAGTGTCTTTTAATTTCATGGCTGCAATCACCTTCTGCAGTGATTTTGGAGCCCAGAAAACTAAAGTCAGCCTCTGTTTGCACTGTTTGCCATCTATTTGCCATGAAGTGATGGGACCAGTTTCTGAATGTTGTGCTTTAAGAAAACTTTTCATTCTCCTCTTTCACGTTCATTAAGAGGTTACTAGATCTGATTGATAGAGTGCCTGATGAACTCTGGATGGAGGTTCGTGACATTGTACAGGAGACAAGGACCAAGACGATCCCCAAGGAAAAGAAATGCAAAAGAGTGAAATGGCTGTCTGAGGAGGCCTTACAAATAGCTGTGAAAAGAAGAGAGGAGAAAAGCAAAGAAGAAAAGGAAAGATATAAGCATCTGAATGCAGAGTTCCCGAGAATAGCAAGGAGAGATAAGAAAGACTTCCTCAGTGATCAATGAAAAAAAAAAAATAGAGGAAAACAACAGAATAGGAAAAACAAGAGACCTCTTCAAGAAAATTAAGGATTCCAAGGGAACATTTAATGCAAAGATGGGCTCGATAAAGGACAGAAATGGTATGGACTTAACAGAAGCAGAAGATATTAAGAAGAAGTGGCAAGAATAAACAGAACTGTACAAAAAAGATCTTCATGACCAAGATAATCACGATAACATGATCACTGACCTAGAGCCAGACATCTTGGAATGTGAAGTCAAGTGGGTCTTAGAAAGCGTCACTACGAACAAAGCTAGTGGAGGTGATGGAATTCCAGTTGAGCTATTTCAAGTCTTGAAAGATGATGCTTTGAAAGTACTGCACTCAATATGATAGCAGATATGGAAAACTCAGCAGTGGCCACAGGACTGGAAGAGGTCAGTCTTCATTCCAATCCCAAAGAAAGGCAATGCCAAAGAATGCTCAAACTACCGCACAATTGCACTCATCTCGCATGCTAGTAAAGTCATGCTCAAAATTCCCCAAGCCAGGCTTCAGCAATATGTGAACCGTGAACTCCCTGATGTTCAAGCAGGTTTTAGAAAAGGCAGAGGCACCAGAGATCATATTGCCAACATCCGCTGGATCATGGAGAAAGCAAGAGAGTTCCAGAAAAGCATCTATTTCTGCTTCATTGACTATGCCAAAGCCTTTGACTGTGTGGATCACAATAAACTGTGGAGCATTCTGAAAGTGATGGGAATACGAGACCACCACGTGCCTCTTGAGAAATCTGTATGCAGGTCAGGAAGCAACAGTCATAACTGTACATGGAAAAACAGACTGGTTAGAAATAGGAAAAGGTGTACGTCAAGGTTGTATATTGTCACCTTGCTTATTTAACTTATATTTAGAGTACATCATGAGGAATGCTGGGCTGGAAGAAGCACAAGCTGGAATCAAGATTGCCGGGAGAAATATCAATAACCTCAGATATTCAGATGATACTACCCTTATGGCAGAAAGTGAAGAGGAACTCAAAGGCCTCTTGATGAAAGTGAAAGAGGAGAGTGAAAAGGTTGGCTTGAAGCTCAACATTCAGAAAACAAAGATCATGGCATCTGGTCCCATCACTTCATGGGAAATAGATGGAAAAACAGTGGAAACAGTGTCAGACTTTATTTTTGGGGGGTTCAAAAATCACTGCAGATGCTGATTGCAGCCATGAAATTAAAAGATGCTTGCTTCTTGGAATGAAAGTTATGACCAACCTTGATAGTATGTTAAAAAGCAGAGACATTACTTTGTCAACCAAGGTCCGACTTGTCAAGGCTATGGTTTTTCCCGAGGTCATGTATGGATGTGAGAGTTGGACTGTGAAGAAAGCTGATCGCCAAAGAATCGATGCTTTTGATCTGTGGTGTTGGAGAAGACTCTTGAGAGTCCCTTATACTGCAAGGAGATCCAACCAGTCCATTTTAAGGAGATCAATCCTGGGTGTTCTTTGGAAGGACTGATGTTAAAGCTGAAACTCTAATACTTTGGCCACCTCATGCGATGAGTTGACTCACTGGAAAAGACTCTGGTGCTGGGAAAGTTTGGGAGCGGGAGGAGAAGGGGACGACAGAGAATGAGATGGCTGTATGGCATCACTGACTCTGTGGATATGAGTTTGAGTGAACTCCGGGAGTTGGTGATGGACAGGGAGGCCTGGCATGCTGTGATTCATGGGGTTACGGAGAGTCGGACACGACTGAGTGACTGAACAGAACTGAACTGAATTCTTCTTTACTTTCTGCCATAAGGGTGGTGTCATATGCATATCTGAGGTTATTGATATTTCTCCCTGAAATCTTGATTCCAGCTTGTGTTTCCTACAGACCAGTGTTTCTCATACTGTAATTTGCATATAAGTTAAATAAGCAGGGTGACAATATACAGATTTTATTTACTCTTTTTTCCTATTTAGAAGCAAACTGTTGTTTCAAGTCCAGCACTATATATTGCTTCCTGATCTTTATATACATTTCTCCATATGCAGGTCAGGTTGTCTGGTATTTCCATATTTTAAATAATATGCCACGGTTCATTTTGATCCACAATTCAAAGGCTTTGGCTTAGTCAATAAAGCAGAAATAGATGATTTCCTGGAATTCTCTTACTTTTCCAAAAACCGAGTAGATGTTGGCCATTTGATCTCTAACTCCTCTGCCTTTTCTGAATCCACCTTGACCATCTGGAAGTTCACAGTACCCATGTTACTGATACCTGGCTGTAGTGTGTTCAGTTCAGTTCAGTTCAGTCGCTCAGTCGTGTCCGACCCTTTGTGACTCCATGAATCACAGCACGCCAGGCCTCCCTGTCCATCATCAACTCCCGGAGTTCACAAACTCATGTCCATCGAATTGGTGATGCCATCCAACCATCTCATTCTCTGTCATCCCTGTGTACTCCCACCGTCAACCCCACCTATCATCAGACTCCTTTCCAGTGAGTCAATTCATCGCATGAGGTGGCCACAGTATTGTAGTTTCTGCTTTAGCATCTGTCCTTCCAATGAACACCCAGGATTGATCTCCTTTAGAAAGGACTGGTTGGATCTCCTTGCAGTCCAAGGGACTCTCAAGAGTCTTCTCCAACACCACAGTTCAAAAGCATCTATTCTGCAGCGATCAGCTTTTTTCACAGTTCAACTCTCACATCCATACATGACCACGGAAAAAACCATAGCCTTGACTAGACGGACCTTGGTTGTCAAAGCAATGTCTGTGCTTTTTAATATACTATCTAGATTGGTCATAACTTTCCTTCCAAGGAGTAAGCGTCTTTTAATTTCATGGCTGCAATCAGCAGCTGCGGTGATTTTGGAGTCCAAAAAAATAAAGTCTGACACTGTTTCCACTGTTTCCCCAACTATTTCCCATGAAGTGATGGGACCAAATGCCATGATCTTTGTTTTCTGAATGTTGAGCTTCAAGCCAACCTTTTCACTCTCCTCTTCCAACTTCATCAAGAGGCTTTTGAGTTCCTCTTCACTTTCTGCCATAAGGGTGGTGTCATCTGCCTATCTGAGGTGATTGATATTTCTCCCAGCAATCTTGATTCCAGCTTGTGCTTCTTCCAGCCCAGCATTCCTCATGATGTACTCTAAATATAAGTTAAATAAGCAAGGTGACAATATACAACCTTGACAATATACAATCCTTTTCCTATTTGGAACCAGTCTGTTGTTCCATGTCCAGTTCTATCTTTTGCTTCCTGACCTGCACACAGGTTTCTCAAGAGGCAGGTCAGGTGGTCTGGTGTTCCCATCTCTTTCAGAACGTTCCACAGTTTATTGTTAGATGACTGCAATTGTGTTTAGTTCAGCATTTTTTGCCATTGCCTTTCTTTGAGATTGGAGTGAAATCTGACCTTTTCCAGCCCTGTTTCCACTTTTGAGTTTTGAAAGTTTGCCGGCATATTGCGTGCATCAGTTTCACAGAATCGTTTTTCAGGACTTGAAATAGTTCAACTGGAATTCCATCATCTCAAGTATTTTTGTTTTAATGATGATTTCTAAGGCCCACTTGATTTCACTTTCCAGGATGTCTGGCTCTAGGTGAGTAACCCCACTATCGTGTTTATCTGTGTCTGAAGTGTTTCTTTTTTTCTACAGTCTTTCTGTGTATTCTTGCCACCTCTTCTTAATATCTTCTGCTTCTGTTAGATCCCTACCATTTCTGTCTTTTCCTGAGACCATCTTTGCATAAAATAATCCCTAGTTATCTCTAGTTTTCTTGAAAGGATCTCTATTCTTTCCCATCCTATTGTTTTACTCTATTTCTTTTCACTGATCACTGTGGAAGTATTTCTTATCTCTCCTTGCTTTTCTTTGGAACTCTGCATTCAAAAGGGTCTATCTTTCCTTTTCCGATTTGCTTTTTGCTTCCTATATTTTCACAGCCATTTGTAAGGCATCCATATACCGTCATTTTGCTCTTTTTTTTTTTAATTTCTTTTTCTTGCAGATGGTCTTGAATTCTGTCTCCAATGCAATGTCATGAAACTCTGTCCATAGATCATCAGGCAATCTTTCTGTCAAATATAGTCCCTTAAACCTATTTCTCACTTCCACTGTGTAGTCATAAGGGATTTGATTTAGGTCATACTAGAATGGTCTTGTGGTTCTCTCCACTTTCTTCAATTTTAGACTGAATTTGGCAATAAGGAGTACATGATATGAGCCACCTCAGCTCCCAGTCTTGTTTTTGCTGACTGTATAGTACTTCTCCATCTTTGGCTGCAAGTAATACAAAAGCCTCTTGATGAAAGTGAAAGAGGAGAGTGAAAAGGTAGACTTGAAGCTCAACATTCAAAAAACAAAGATCATGGCATCTGGTCCCATCACATCATGGGAAATAGATGGGGAAACAGTGGAAACAGTGTCACACTTTATTTTGGGGGGCTCCAAAATTACTGCAAATGCTGATTACAGTCATGAAATTAAAAGACGCTTACTCTTAAGAAGGAAAGTTTGACCAAACTAGATAGTATATTAAAAAGCAGAGGCGGGGGGTACTGGAAGATGGCAGAGGAATAGGACGGGGCAACCACTTTCTCCCCCACAAAATCAGCAAAAGAACATTTGAACGCTGAGTAAATCCCACAAAACTACTTCTGAATGCCGGCAGACCATAACAGGCACTCAGAAAAGCAGCACATAGTCATAGAAAGGAGGTAGGATATAGTATAAAAGATAACAAGAAAGACAAAAGAGGGAGGGACAGAGCTCCATCCTGGGAAGGGAGGCTTAAAAAGAAAAAAAAAGAGAGAGAGAGAGAGAGAAGTTTCCAAACACCTGGAAACATTGGCGAGTGGAACCTCAGAGGGCTGCATAACTGGGAGACAAAAGACATAAATAATTAATACTCACAGACTAAGTGCCCAGAGGAAACTCTCAGCGAAGAAGTGGAGCAGATGCCCATGCCCCCCACTAGCAGGCGGGGGCTGGCAGGAAGACACGGGCAGCGGTGCTTAGAGGGAGAACCTTAGAGGAAGAACCGGGCTTGAATGCCCCAGGGCAAATTGAGGGCACGAACTTAAGATACCAAAGCAGAAGCTGCAGCTAAAAGGCGAAAAGGCTAGGAAAAGCCTGTGGAAAGCCCCAACCCAGGACTCCACCAGCCCCGCCCACAGAACAGGGCGCTGAGCAGAGCGAGCTGGCATTGGCGGCCCAGCCCCCAGCCCCCGCCAACACAGGCAGGGAGGGCAGCCAGCGCCGGGGCGGGGGCAGCCACGGCCCCAGAGAGGCTTCCCATGACAACCTGCAGGAAGGCTTCCTTCTTGGCCAGGACATTTTGGGTTCGGGCGGGTCAATAGCCGCCTGAGAAACTGCGCTGGTTGTACTCCCAGAAAACTGAGCTGCGCGGGCCAGGGAAGGCACAAATCGCAGGCCCAGCCAAGTCTGCACCTTTGTCGTGTACCCAAGGACCTGAACCTGAGCCGCTCAGACCTGGGAAGTGCATGCAACCCAGGGCCAGCAGCGGACAGCTCCCAGCAAAGCAACCTAGAGCTTAAGCAGCATAAACAAGGAAAGCACACACGCCTCGAGTGGGAGCATTTCCAGTGTAGCTGAGACACTGCGAGCACTCCCCACAGACACCAGTGATATTTGTTAGCTGCGTTCCTCCCTCCCCACAGCAGGACTGAACAGGTGATATGGGAAAAAAAAAAGTGGCCACCACCGCATCCTGGTGTCAGGATGGGAATTAGACACTGAGGAGACCAGAAAACAGAAGAGATTTTTCAACAGAAGTATCTGCCTTGGAAGTAACAGAGGGAGAAGCCTTGAGCCTACTGCAAGAAAAGACTGAAAAACAGAGGAAGAGGTTTAAGTCCAAATCCTAAGTACACCAGAGATGTCCTGTTCCAGAGAACATTAATTGATATGTACTCATCAAATGCCTCCGTCTCAGACTCATTACTGGAAACTTCATTGCACTCCAGAGAGAAGAAATCCAGCTCCACCCACCAGAACATCGACACAAGCTTCCCTAACCAGGAAACCTTGACAAGTCACCCATTCAGCCCCGGCCCCGGCGGCGCAGACGTGACGCGAGAGAAGCCGGCCCCGGCGCAACGAACCACGCAAAGAGATGCGGCCGTGAGGAGCTATCCCACGCCTGAGGCCAGGGCCACCGGCCGAGATGAGCTACCCCACATCCAACAGGCAGTGGCTGCGTGGGCACAGGAGGGCCTAGAGGATCTACTCCGCGTTCAAGGTCAGGAGGGGCGTCCTTGAGGAGATACCCCTCGTCAAAGGTAAGGTACAGCGGCTGCACTTTGCTGGAGCGGCTGTGAAGAGATTTTCCACGATCAAGGTAAGAGAAATCCAAATAAGACGGTAGGTATTGCAAGGGGGCATCAGAGAGCAGACACACTGAAATCTTAATCACAGGAAACTAGTCGATCTGATCACATGGACCACAGCCAAATGTGGTCCACTGGAGAAGGGAATGGCAAGCCACTTCAGTATACTTGCCTTGAGAACCCCATGAACAGTAACAAAGGGCAAAATGATAGGATAATGAATGAGAAATTCCCCAGGTCGGTAGGTGCTCAGTATGCTACTGGAGCTCAGTGGAGAAATAACTATAGAAGGAATAAAGGGATGGAACAAAAGCAAAACCAATACCCAGCTGTGGATGTGACCAGTGATAGAAGCAAGGTCCAGTGCTGTAAAGAGCAATATTGCATAGGAACCTGGAATGTTTGGTCCATGAATCAAGGCAAATTGGAAGTGGTCAAATGGGAGATAGCAAGAGTGAACGTCGACATTCTAGGAATCAGTGAATTAAAATGGACTGGAATGGGTGAATTTAACTCAGATGACCATTATATCTACTACTGTGGGCAGGAAACCCTTAGAAGAAATGGAGTAGCCATCATGGTCAACAAAAGAGTCCGAAATGCAGTACTTGGATGTAATCTTAAAAATGACAGAATGATTTCTGTTCGTTTCCAAGGCAAACCATTCAATATTACAGTAATCCAGGCCTATACCCCAACCAGTAATGCTGAAGAAGGCGAAGTTAATCGTTTTTATGAAGACGTACAGGATCTTTTAGAACTAACACCCACAAGAGATGTCCTTTTCATTATAGGGGACTGGAATGCAAAAGTAGGAAGTCAAAAAACACCTGGAGTAACTGGAATATTTGGCCTTGGAGCACGGAATGAAGCAGGGCAAAGGCTAATAGAGTTTTGTCAAGAGAATGCACTGGTCATAGCAAACACCCTCTTCCAACAACACAAGAGAAGACTCTACACATGGACATCACCAGATAATCAACACCGAAATCAGATTGATTATATTCTTTGCAACCAAAGATGGAGAAGCTGTATACAGTTAGCGAAAACAAGACCAGGAGCTGACTGTGGCTCAGATCATGAACTCCTTATTGCGAAATTCAGACTTAAATTGAAGAAAGTAGGGAAAACCACTAGACCATTCAGATATGACCTCAATCAAATCCCTTTTGATTATACAGTGGAAGTGAGAAATAGATTTAAGGGACTAGATCTGATGATAGAGTGCCTGATGAACTCTGGACGGAGGTTCGTGACATTGTACAGGAGACAGGGATCAAGACCATCCCCATGTAAAAGAAATGCAGAAGAGCGAAATGGCTGTATGAGGAGGACTTACAAATAGCTGTGAAAAGAAGAGAGGCGAAAAGCAAAGGAGAAAAGGAAAGATATAAGCATCTGAATGCAGAGTTCCCAAGAATAGCAAGGAGAGATAGGAAAGACTTCCTCAGTGATCAATGCAAAGAAATAGAGGAAATCAACAGAATAGGAAAAACAAGAGACCTCTTCAAGATAATTAGAGATTCCAAGGGAACATTTCATGCAAAGATGGGCTCGATAAAGGACAGAAATGATATGGACCTAACAGAAGTAGAAGATATTAAGAAGAGGTGGCAGAAATACACAGTTCAGTTCAGTTCAGTTCAGTCGCTCAGTCGTGTCCGACTCTCCGCGACCCCATGAATCACAGCACGCCAGGCCTCCCTGTCCATCACCAACTCCCGGAGTACACTCAAACTCATGTCCACAGAGTCGGTGATGCCATCCAGCCATCTCATTCTCCGTCGTCCCCTTCTCCTCCCGCCCCCAACCTTTCCCAGCATCAGAGTCTTTTCCAGTGAGTCAACTCGTCGCATGAGGTGGCCAAAGTATTGCAGTTTCAGCTTTAGCATCAGTCCCTCCAATGAACATCCAGGATTGATCTCCTCTAGAATGGACTGGTTGGATCTCCTTGCAGTATAAGGGACTCTCAAGAGTCTTCTCCAACACCACAGTTCAAAAGCATCGATTCTTCGGCGGTCAGCCTTCTTCACAGTCCAACTCTCACATCCATACATGACCACGGGAAAAACCATTGCCTTGACTAGACGGACCTTGGTTGGCAAAGTAATGTCTCTGCTTTTTAATATACTATCAAGGTTGGTCATAACTTTCCTTCCAAGGAGCAAGCATCTTTTAATTTCATGGCTGCAATCAGCATCTGCAGTGATTTTGGAGCCCAAAAAAACAAAGTCTGACACTGTTTCCACTGTTTTTCCATCTATTTCCCATGAAGTGATGGGACCAGATGCCATGATCTTTGTTTTCTGAATGTTGAGCTTCAAGCCAACCTTTTCACTCTCCTCTTTCACTTTCATCAAGAGGCTTTTGAGTTCCTCTTCACTTTCTGCCATAAGGGTAGTGTCACCTGCATATCTGAGGTTATTGATATTTCTCCCAGCAATCTTGATTCCAGCTTGTGCTTCTTCCAGCCCAGCGTTCCTCATGATGTACTCTGCATATAAGTTAAATAAGCAAGGTGACAATATACAACCTTGACGTACACCTTTTCCTATTTGGAACCAGTCTGTTGTTCCATGTCCAGTTCTAACAGTTGCTTCCTGACCTGCATACAGGTTTCTCAAGAGGCAGGTCAGGTGGTCTGGGATTCCCATCTCTTTCAGAATGTTCCACAGTTTATTGTGATCGACACAGTCAAAGGCTTTGGCATAGTCAATAAAGCAGAAATAGATGTTTTTCTGAAACTCTCTTGCTTTCTCCATGATCCAGCGGATGTTGGCAATTTGATCTCTGGTGCCTCTGCCTTTTCCAAAACCTGCTTGAACATCTGGGAGTTCACGGTTTACATACTGCTGAAGCCTGGCTTGGAGAATTTTGAGCATGACTTTACTAGCGTGTGAGATGAGTGCAATTGTGCGGTAGTTTGAGCATTCTTTGGCATTGCCTTTCTTTGGGATTGGAATGAAGACTGACCTCTTCCAGTCCTGTGGCCACTGCTGAGTTTTCCAAATCTGCTGGCATATTGAGTGCAGCACTTTCACAGCATCATCTTTCAAGACTTGAAATAGCTCAACTGGAATTCCATCACCTCCACTAGCTTTGTTCGTAGTGATGCTTTCTAAGGCCCACTTGACTTCACATTCCAAGATGTCTGGCTCTAGGTCAGTGATCACGTTATCGTGACTATCTTGGTCGTGAAGATCTTTTTTGTACAGTTCTTCTGTGTATTCCTGCCACCTCTTCTTAATATCTTCTGCTTCTGTTAGGTCCATACCATTTCTGTCCTTTATCGAGCCCATCTTTGCATGAAATGTTCCCTTGGAATCTCTAATTTTCTTGAAGAGCTCTCTTGTTTTTCCTATTCTGTTGTTTTCCTCTATTTGTTTGCATTGATCACTGAGGAAGGCTTTCTTATCTCTCCTTGCTATTCTTTGGAACTCTGCATTCAGATGCTTATATCTTTCCTTTTCTCCTTTGCTTTTCGTCTCTCTTCTTTTCACAGCTATTTGTAAGGCCTCCTCAGACAGCCATTTCGCTCTTTTGCATTTCTTTTCCATGGGGATGGTCTTGGTCCCTGTCTCCTTTACAATGTCACGAACCTCCGTCCAGAGTTCATCAGGCACTCTATCAATCAGATCTAATCCCTTAAATCTATTTCTCACTTCCACTGTATAATCATAAGGGATTTGATTGAGGTCATATCTGAATGGTCTAGTGGTTTTCCCTACTTTCTTCAATTTAAGTCTGAACTTCGCAATAAGGAGTTCATGATCTGAACCACAGTCAGCTCCTGGTCTTGTTTTCGCTAACTGTATACAGCTTCTCCATCTTTGGTTGCAAAGAATATAATCAATCTGATTTCGGTGTTGACCATCTGGTGATGTCCATGTGTAGAGTCTTCTCTTGTGCTGTTGGAAGAGGGTGTTTGCTATGACCAGTGCATTCTCTTGACAAAACTCTATTAGCCTTTGCCCTGCTTCATTCCGTGCTCCAAGGCCAAATTTGCCAGTTACTCCAGGTGTTTCTTGACTTCCTACTTTTGCATTCCAGTCCCCTATAATGAAAAGGACATCTTTTTTGGGTGTTAGTTCTAAAAGGTCTTGTAGGTCTTCATAGAACCGATTAACTTCGGCTTCTTCAGCATTACTCGTTGGGGCATAGGCCTGGATTACTGTAATATTGAATGGTTTGCCTTGGAAGCGAACAGAAATCATCCTGTAATTTTTAAGATTGCATCCAAGTACTGCATTTCGGACTCTTTTGTTGACCATGATGGCTACTCCATTTCTTCTAAGGGATTCCTGCCCACAGTAGTAGATATAATGGTCGTCTGAGTTAAATTCACCCATTCCAGTCCATTTTAGTTCATTGATTCCTAGAATGTCTATGTTCAATCTTGTCATCTCCTGTTTGACCACTTCCAATTTGCCTTGATTCATGGACCTAACATTCCAGGTTCCTATGCAATACTGCTCTTTACAGCACCGGACCTTGCTTCTATCACTGGTCACATCCACAACTGGGTATTGGTTTTGCTTTTGCTCCATCCCTTTATTCCTTCTATAGTTATTTCTCCACTGAGCTCCAGTAGCATACTGGGCACCTACTGACCTGGGGAATTCCTCATTCAGTATCCTATCATTTTGCCCTTTGTTATTGTTCATGGGGTTCTCAAGGCAAGTATACTGAAGTGGTTTGCCATTCCCTTCTCCAGTGGACCACATTCGGCTGTGGTCCATGTGATCAGATTGGCTAGTTTCCTGTGATTATGATATCAGTCTGTCCGCCCTCTGGTGCCCCCTAGCAATACCTACCGTCTTATTTGGGTTTTCTTACCTTGGTCGTGGAAAATCTCTTCACAGCCGCTCCAGCAAAGTGCAGCCGCTGTACCTTACCTTGGGTGAGGGGTATCTCCTCGAGGCCGCCCCTCCTGACCTTGAACGCGGAGTAGCTCCTCTCGGCCCTCCTGCGCCCGCGCAGCCACCGCCTGTTGAACGTGGGGTAGCTCCTCTCGGCCGCCGGCCCTGGCCTCAGGCGTGGGGTAGCTCCTCACGGCCGCATCTCTTTGCGTGGTTCGTTGTGCCGGGGCCGGCGTCTCTCGCGTCGCGTCTGCGCCGCCGGGGCCGGCGTCTCTCGCGTCGCGTCTGCGCCGCCAAATACACAGAACTGTACAAAAAAAGATCTTCACTACCAAGATAGTCACGATAACGTGATCACTGACCTAGAGCCAGACATCTTGGAATGTGAAGTAAAGTGGGCCTTAGAAAGCATCATTACTAGCAAAACTAGTGGAGGTGATGGAATTCCACTTGAGCTATTTCAAGTCTTGAAAGATGATGCTGTGAAAGTGCTGCACTCAATATGCCAGTAGATTTGGAAAACATAGCGCTGGCCACAGGACTGGAAGAGGTCAGTCTTCATTCCAATCCCAAAGAAAGGCAATGCCAAAGAATGCTCAAACTACCGCACAATTGCACTCATCTCACACGCTAGTAAAGTCATGCTCAAAATTCTCCAAGCCAGGCTTCAGCAGTATGTAAACCGTGAACTCCAAGATGTTCAAGTAGGTTTTAGAAAAGGCAGAGGCACCAGAGATCAAATTGCCAACATCCGCTGGATCATGGAGAAAGCAAGAGAGTTTCAGAAAAACATCTATTTCTGCTTCATTCACTATGCCAAAGCCTTTGACTGTGTGGATCACAATAAACTGTGGAACATTCTGAAAGTGATGGGAATACCAGACCACCTGGCCTGCCTCTTGAGAAACCTGTATGCAGGTCAGGAAGCAACAGTCAGAACTGGACATGGAACAGCAGACTGGTTCCAAATAGGAAAAGGTGTACGTCAAGGTTGTATATTGTCACCTTGCTTATTTAACTTATATGCAGAGTACATCATGAGGAACGCTGGGCTGGAAGAAGCACAAGCTAGAATCAAGATTGCTGGGAGAAATATCAATAATCTCAGATATGCAGATGACACTACCCTTATGGCAGAAAGTGAAGAGGAACTCAAAAGCCTCTTGATAACAGTGAAAGAGGAGAGTGAAAAGGTTGTCTTGAAGCTCAACATTCAGGAAACTAAGATCATGGCATCTGGTCCCATCACTTCATGGGAAATAGATGTAAAAACAGTGGAAACAGTGTCAGACTTTATTTTTTTGGGCTCAAAAATCACTGCAGCTGCTGATTGCAGCCATGAAATTAAAAGACGCTTACTCCTTGGAATGAAAGTTATGACCAACCTTGATAGTATATTAAAAAGCAGAGACATTACTTTGCCAACTAAGGTCCGTCTAGTCAAGACAATGGTTTTTCCCGTGGTCATGTATGGATGTGAGAGTTGGACTGTGAAGAAAGCTGATCGCCGAAGAATCGATGCTTTTGAACTGTGGTGTTGGAGAAGACTCTTGAGAGTCCCTTGGACTGCAAGGAGATCCAACAAGTCCATTCTAAAGGAGATCAATCCTGGATGTTCATTGGAGGGACTGATGCTAAAGCTGAAACTGCAATACTTTGGCCACATCATGCGACGAGTTGACTCACTGGAAAAGACTCTGATGCTGGGAAAGGTTGAGGGCGGGAGAAGAAGGGGACGACGGTCAATGAGATGCCTGGATGGCATCACCGATTCTGTGGACATGAGTTTGAGTGTACTCCGGGAGTTGGTGATGGACAGGGAGGCCTGGAGTGCTGTGATTCATGGGGTCGCGGAGAGTCAGAAACGACTGAGCAACTGAACTGAAGCACGGAAGTAGAGGAAGTAATTAGAAATCTTCCAGCAAACAAAAGCCCCGGTCCAGACGGCTTCACAGCTGAATTCTACCAAAAATTTAGAGAAGAGCTAAAACCTATTCTACTCAAACTCTTCCTGAAAATTGCTGAGGAAGGGAAACTTCCAAACACATTCTATGAGGCCACCATCATCCTAATCCTAAAACCTGGTAAAGATCCCACTAAAAAAGAAAACTACTGGCCAATATCACTGATGAACATAGATGAAAAAATCCTTAAAATTCAAGCAACCAGAATCCAACAACACATCAAGAAGATCATACATCATGACTAAGTGGGCTTTATCCCAGGAATGCAAGGATTCCTCAATATCCGCAAATCAATCAACATAATACACTACATTTACAAACTGAAAAATAAAAATCATGTGATTATCTCAATAGATGCAGAGAAAGCCTTTGACAAAATTCAACATCCATTTATGATAAAAACGCTCCAGAAAGTGGGAATAGAAGGGTCATAACTCAACATAATAAAAGCTATATATAACAAACCCACAGCAAACATTATCCTCAATGGTGAAAAACTGAAAGCATTTCCCCTAAAGTCAGGAACAAGACAAAGGTGCCCAATCTCACCACTACTGTTCAACATAGTTCTGGAAGTTTTAGCTATAGCAATCAGAGCACAAAAAGACATAAAAGGAATACAAATTGGAAAAGAAGAAGGAAAATTTCACTGTTGGCTGATGACATGATCCTCCACACGGAAAACCCTAAAGAGTCTACCAGAAAACTACTAAAGCTAATCAATGATTACAGTAAAGTTGCAGGATATAAAATCAACACACTGAAAGCCCTTGCATTCTTATACACTAATAACGAAAAAATAGAATGAGACATTAAGGAAACTATTCCATTTACTGTTGCAATGAAAAGAATTAAATACTTAGGAATATATCTACCTAAGGAAATAAAAGACTTGTACAAAGAAAACTATACAACACTAGTGAATACAATCAAAGAGGACACTAATAGATGGAGAAATATACCGTGTTTGTGGATTGGAAGAATAAATATTGTGAAAATGAGGATACTACCCAAAGAAATTTGTACATTCAATGCAATTCCTATCAAGCTACCAATGATATTTTTCACAGAACTAGAACAAATAATCTCACAATTTGTATGGAAATACAAAAAACTCGAGTAGCCAAAGCAATCTTGAAGAAGAATGAAACTGGAGGAATTAACCTGCCGGATTTCAGGCTCTACTACAAAGCCACAGCCATCAAGACAGGCAAAAATATAAAATGGAATAAAGACAGTCTATTTAACAAGTGGTGCTGGTTAAACCGGTCAGCCACTTGTAAAAGAATGAAACTAGAACACTTCCTAACATCATACACCAAAATAAACTCAAATTGGATTAGAGAGCTAAATGTAAGACTAGATTCTATAAAACTCCTAGAGGAGAACGTAGGCCAAACACTCTCCGACATAAATCACAGCAGGATCCTCCAAGACCCACCTCCCAGAATATTGGAAATAAAAGCAAAAATAAACAAATGGGACCTAATTAAAATAAAAAGCTTCTTCATAGCAAAGGAAACTATAAGCAAGGTGAAAAGACAGCCTTCAGAATGGGAGAAAATAATAGCAAATGAAGCAACTGATAAAGGATTAATTTCCAAAATATACAAGCAGCTCCTGCAGCTCAATTCCAGAAAAATAAGTAACTCAATCAAAAAATGGGCCAAAGAACTAAACAGACATTTCTCCAAAGAAGACATAAAGATGGCTAACAAACACATGAAAAAATGCTCAACATCCCTCATAATCAGAGAAATGCAAATCAAAACCACAATGAGATACCATTTCACACCAGTCAGAATGGCTGCTATCCAAAAGTCTACATGCAATAAGTGCTGGAGAGGGTGTGGAGAGAAGGGAACCCTCTTACACTGTTGGTGGGAATGCAAACTAGTACAGCCACTATGGAGAACAGTGTGGAGATTCCTCAAAAAACTGGAAATAGAACTGCCATATGATCCAGCAATCGCACTCCTGGGCATACACACCGAGGAAACCAGAACTGAAAGAGACACATGTACTCCAATGTTCATTGCAGCACTGTTTATAATAGCCAGGACATGGAAGCAACCTAGATGTCCATCTGCAGACGAATGGATAAGAAAGCTTTGGTACATATACACAATGGAGTATTTTTCAGCCATCAAAATGAATGCATTTGAATCAGTTTTGATGAGGTGGATGAAACTGGAGTCTATTATACAGAGTGAAGTAAGCCAGAAAGAAAAACATCAGTACAATATACAAACGCATATATATGGAATTTAGAAAGATGGTAACATTTTTAACCCTCTATATGAGACTGCAAAAGAGACATAGGTATATAGAACAGTCTTTGGGGTGTGGGAGATGATGAAGGTGGGATGATAGGGGAGAACAGCATTGTAGCATGTATATTATCATATGTGAAATGAATCACCAGTCCAGGTTCGACGCATGATACAGGATGCTTGGGGCTAGTGCACAGGGATGACCTGGAGGGAGGATATGGGGAAGAGGGAGGGGGGAGGGGGGTTCAAGAAAGGGAACGCATGTAAACCTGGGGCGGATTCGTGTCAATGTATGGCAAAAACAACCAATATATTAATGTAAGATAATTTGCCTCCAATAAAATAAATTTAAAAATAAATAAATAAAAAGCAGAGACATTACTTTGCCAACAAAGGTCCTTCTAGTCAAGGCTATGGTTTTTCCAGTGGTCATGTATGGATGTGAGAGTTGGACTGTGAAGAAAGCTGATCGCCGAGGAATTGATGCTTTTGAACTGTGGTGTTGGAGAAGACTCTTGAGAGTCCCTTGTACTGCAAGGAGATCCAACCAGTCCATTCTAAAGGAGATCAATCCTGGGTATTCATTGGAAGCACTGATGCTAAAGCTGAAACTGAAATACTTTGGCCACCTCATGCAATGAGTTGACTCACTGGAAAAGAGCCTGATGCTTGGAAGGATTGGGGGTGGGAGGAGAAGGCAACGACAGAGAATGAGATGGCTGGATGGCATCACTGACTCTGTAGATTTGAGTTTGAGTGAATTCCGGGAGTTGGTGATGGACAGGGAGGCCTGGCGTGCTGTGATTCATGGGATCGCAGAGAATCGGACACGACTGAGCGACTGAACTGAACTGAACTGAAGAATTAATTCTTTTGAACTGTGGTGCTGGAGAAGTCTGTTGAGAGTCCCTTGGACTGCAAGGATATCCAACCAGTCCATTCTAAAGGAGATCAATCCTGGGTGTTCATTGGAAGGACTGATGCTAAAGCTGAAACTCCAATATTTTGGCCACCTCATGTGACTGAGCGACTGAAATGAACTGAACTGTACTACAATCAATCTGATTTCGGCGTCAACCAACTGGTTATGTCAAGTATGCAACTTTACAAATCAACTATACAACTTGATAAAACAGCCATGTCACCTCACCCATCAAGTACCCAGTTTAGAAAGTGCTGGCTTACCTAGATAAGGAACATTTTGAAGGATCGTGCTCCTTTCTCCCCTCACTTTAATTCTTTTTACTACGTTAATTTTCCTTTTTCTTTTTTGAATTCAGTAAAAGCTGAAACTACAATACTTTGGCCACCTCATGTGACGAGTTGACTCACTGCAAAGACTCTGATGCTGGGAAAGGTTGGGGGTGGGAGGAGAAGGGGACGACCAAGAATGAGATGGCTGGAAGGCATCATTGACTCTGTGGACATGAGTTTTAGTGAACTCCAGGAGTTGGTGATGGACAGGGAGGCCTGGCGTGATGTGATTCATTGGGTCGCAGAGAGTCGGACACGACTGAGTGACTGAACTGAACAGAATGGAGAACATCATAACCTGCCGTACTCCACGTCAGGACAAAGAAAATGCCGAACTCCAGGGACATGTTTTGTCTTTTCTGTCAAGTTTGCTTATGCTCATAGATGTGTTGTGATATTCTTTAGGATCTGAGAGTAAGAGAACTTGGTTTTGAAGTGTTTGTTACTGTTTAATAATAAGGTATGTCTCAAAATTATAATAAAAATGACAAGGACTGCCCCACTATCTCTTTTGGGGAAATGTGAAAACTTAAAGCAAGGAGTAGAGGAAAAGTTAATGCTTCAGGATTCGAGCCCATAGTACCTCAGTGAATGGGCTACAAATGATCCAAAACAATGGATAATCAAGAAGACTGCATGGTTGTCCTTGAGATAAGCCCAGGAGAATATCCTTTAAGAGAAATTGACCATGTACTTAGCTTTCTCAGTGTTAATAATGACCAGGAAGCAACCATGATGCTGGAGGACTATTGTCACTGCTATGGGTGACACTAGGGAAATAACAAGTCAATGTGTTCCACAGAGTAGGAGTCTGAAAGCCATATTGTTTAATGAGATGGTTGGACAGATAGTTATAAAGGTCTAAATGGCCTATTAGTGTCTGTGTGTGTGTGTGTGTGTGTGTGTGTGTGTGTGTGTGTGTGTGTGTGTGTGTGATATCTCTCCACACTTCAAGGCAAAGGATTTTTAAGGAAGGTGGATTGGGTCCCAAGGCTAATATTACTGCCTTAGGAAAGGCTGTCAGTTCTGTTCAGTTCAGTTTGTCAGTCGTGTCTGACTTTTTGTGACTCCATGATCTGCAGAACACCAGGCCTCCGTGTCCGTCACCAACTCCTGGAGGTTACTCAAACCCATGTCCACTGAGTCAGTGAAGCCATCGAACAACTTCATCCTGTGTACCCTTATCTCCTGCCTTAAGTCATTCTCAGTATCAAAGTCTTTTCAAATGACTTAGCTCTTCACATCAGATGGCCAAAGTATCTGAGTTTCAGCTTCAGCATTTGTCCTTAAAATGTACACTCAGGACTGATTTCCTTTAGGATGGACAGGTTGGATCTCCTTGCATTCAAGGGACTCCCAAGCGTCCTCACCAACACCACAGTTCAAAATCATCAGTTCTTCTGCACTCAGCTTTCTTTATATTCCGACTCTTACATTCATACATGACTACCAAAATAACAATAGCCTGGACTAGATGGACATTCATTGGCAAAGTATTATCTCTGCTTTTAAAGATGCTGTCTAGGTTGGTCATAACTTTCCTCCCATGGAGTGTCTTTTAATTTCTCGGCTGGGGAGAAGGAACAAGATGGCGGAGGAATAGGACGGCGAGACCACTCTCTCCCCCACAAATTCATCAAAAGAACATTTGAACGCGGAGTAAAGTCCACAAAACAACTTCCGAATGCTGGCAGAGGACGTCAGGCACCCAGAAAAGCAGGCCACTGTCTTCTAAAGGAGGTAGGAAAAAACATAAAAGATAAAGAGCGAGACAAAAGAAGTAAGGACGGAGCTCCGTCCCGGGAAGGGAGGCTTTAAAAAGAGAGAACTTTCCAAACACCAGGAAACACTCTCACTGGCGAATCTGTGGCGAGTCTTGGAAGCTCAGAGGGCCACATAACCCTCTTTTTTTTTAAGATATTTTAAAAACCCACAGATTTCCTGCCAAACGGTAACTCCCAGCGGAGAAGCAGCGCAGGCGCCTGCATACGCCATTAGCAAGTGGGGGCTGGGCAGGGAGGAGCCGGCTGAACTGCCTAAAGAGAGGACTGGGCTTGAATGTCGCGAGAACAATTTGAGAGAACTGGGGAGAGCAAAGCAGACTGTGGGATAGCTTCCCCACGAAAAGGCAGAAAGCTCTAACCTACGACTCGGCCAGCCCCGCTCACAGAATAAAGGATTAATTAATAAAATCATTTAACAGATTCAGTTTGAAGCCTGAGTAACAAGAATGAAAAATGAGATAGGGAAAAATGCAGTTGGATTAAGTAAACCTTTTAACAAAAAATGAGAAATAATAGGAAAAATAAACAAGCGCTCGTGAAGAATAAAATAATGAAATAGAAAACATATTAGAAGGAAGTAATATAGAAAAAGTGACACAGAAGAATGTGTTTGTGACCTGGAAGACTCTATAATGAAAAACACCAAAGCAGAATTGTAAATAGGTGAGCAAATTTACAAATAAAGACAGTTTAAAGAATCTCTGACAATATAAAAATAGCAGCATTGCAATATTTGGGGTCTCAGAAAGAAAGAAATAGAAAGCAGTTGATATTGAATAGATAAAATTATGGCTGATCAGTTCCAAAACCTGAAGAAAGAAAGAAACTTAGAAATCTAGGGAGATAAAGAATAGAGAGTTGCAGAAAGTTGAATGGAGACCAAAATGAAGACACATCAAAATTAAATGGAAAGTTGAAAAGAAAGTGAAATGAAATAAGGGAAAAGGAAGTACATGGACCACAGCCCTGTCTAACTCAATGAAACTAAGCCATGCCATGTGGAACCACCCAAGACGGACGTGTCATGGTGGAGAGGTCTGACAAAATGTGGTCCACTGGAGAAGGGAATGGCAAACCACTTCAGTATACTTGCCTTGAGAACCCCATGAACAGTATCAAAAGGCAAAATGATAGGATACTGAATAAGGAATTCCCTAGGTCGATAGTTGCCCAGTATGCTACTGGAGATCAGTGGAGAAATAACTCCAGAAAGAATGAAGGGATGGAGCCAAAGCGAAACAAATATCCAGTTGTGGATGTGGCTGGTGATAGAAGCAAGGTCCAATGCTGTAAAGAGCAATATTGCATAGGAACCTGGAATGTTAGGTCCATGAATCAAGGCAAATTGGAAGTGGTCAAACAGGAGATGACAAGATTGAACATAGACATTCTAGGAATCAATGAACTAAAATGGACTGGAATGGGTGAATTTAACTCAAATGACCATTATTTCTACTACTGTGGGCAGGAATCCCTTAGAAGAAATGGAGTAGCCATCATGGTCAACAAAAGAGTCTGAAATGTGGTACTTGGATGCAATCTTAAAAAGGACAATATGATTTCTGTTCGTTTCCAAGGCAAACCATTGAATGTTACAGGAATCCAAGTCTATGCTTCAACCAGTAATGCTGAAGAAGCTGAAGTTGAACATTTCTATGGAGACCTACAATACCTTTTAGAACTAACACCCAAAAAAGATGTCCTTTTCATTATAGGGGAATGGAATGCAAAAGTAGGAAGTCAAGGAAAACCTGGAGTAACAGGAAAATTTGGCTTTGGAGCACGGAATGAAGCAGGGCAAAGGCTAATAGAGTTTTGCCAAGAGAACGCACTGGTCATAGCAAACACCCTCTTCCAGCAACACAAGAGAAGACTCTACACATGGAACTCACCAGATGGTCAACACCGAAATCAGATTGATTATATTCTTTGCAGCCAAAGATGGAGAAGCTTTATACAGTTAGGAAAAACAAGACTAGGAGCTGACCGTGGCTCAGATCATGAACTCCTTATTGCGAAATTCAGACTTAAATTGAAGAAAGTATGGAAAACTATTAGACCATCCAGCTATGACCTAAATCAAATCCCTTATGAATATACAGTGGAAGTAAGAAATAGATTTAAGGGTCTAGATCTGATAGATAGAGTTCCTGATGAACTCTAGACGGAGGTTCATGAAACTGTACAGGAGACAGGGGCCAAGACCATCCCCATGGAAAAGAAATGAAAAAGAGCAAAATGGTTGTCTGAGGAGGCCTTACAAATAACTGTGAAAAGAAGAGAAGCTAAAAGCAAAGGAGGAAATTAAAGATATAAGCATCTGAATGCAGAGTTCCAAAGAATAGCAAGGAGAGATAAGAAAGCCTTCCTCAGTGATCAGTGCAAAGAAATAGAGGAAAACAACAGAATAGGAAAAACAAGAGATGTTTTCAAGAAAATTAAAGATATCAAGGGAACATTTCATTCAAAGATGGGCTTGATAAAGGACAGAAATTGTATGGACCTAACAGAAGCAGAAGATATTAAGAAGAGATGGCAAGAATACACAGAAGAACTACACAAAAAAAGGTCTTCATGACGAAGATAACCACAATGGCGTGATCAATCACCTGGAACCAGACATCTGGGAATGTGAAGTCAAGTGGGCCTTAGAGAGCATCACTACAAACAAAGCTAGTGGAGGTGATGGAATTCCAATTGAGCTATTTCAAATCCTGACAGATGATGCTGTGAAAGTGCTGCACTCAATATGCTAGCAAATTTGGAAAACTAAGCAGTGGACACAGGACTGGAAAAGGTCAGTCTTCATTCCAATCCCAAAGAACGGGAATGCTAACGAATGCTCAAACTACCGCACAATTGCACTCATCTCACACGCTAGTAAAGTCATGCTCAAAATTCTCCAAGCTAGGCTTCAGCAATATGTGAATCATGAACTTCCATAAATTCAAGCAGGTTTTAGAAAAGGCAGAGTCACAAGATTTCAAATTGCCAACATCCGCTGGATCATGGAGAAAGTAAGAGAGTTCCAGAAAAACATCTATTTCTGCTTCATTGACTATGCCAAGGCCTTTGACTGTGTGTATCACAATAAACTGTGGAAAATTCTGAAAGAGATGGGAATAGAGACCACCTGACCTGCCTCTTGAGAAACCTGTATGCAGGTCAGGAAGCAACAGTTAGAACTGGACAGGGAAAAAACAGACTGCTTCCAAATAGGAAAAGAGTACGTTAAGGTTTTATATTGTCACCCTGCTTATTTAACTTATATGCAGAGTACATCATGAGGAACGCTGGGCTGGAAGAAGCACAGGCCGGAATCAAGATTGCTGGGAGAAATCAATAACCTCAGATATGTAGATGACACCACGCTAATGGCAGAAAGTCAAGAGGAACTCAAAGGCCTCTTGATGAAAGTGAAAGAAGAGAGTGAAAATGTTGGCTTGAAGCTCAACATTCAGAAAACGAAGATCATGGCATCTAGTCCCATCACTTCATGGGAAATAGATGGGGAAACTGTGGAAACAGTGTCAGACTTTATTTTTTTGGGCTCCAAAATCACTTTGGATGCTGATTGCAGCCATGAAATTAAAAGACGCTTACGCCTTGGAAGGAAAGTTATGACCAGCCTAGATAGCATATTAAAAAGCAGAGACATTACTTGGTCAATCAAGGTCCGTCTAGTCAAGACTATGGTTTTTCCAGTGGTCATGTATGGATGTGAGTGTTGGACTGTGAAGAAAGCTGATCGCTGCAGAATAGATGCTTTTGAACTGTGGTGTTGGAGAAGATTCTTGAGAGTCCCTTGTACTGCAAGGAAATCCAACCACTCCATTCTAAAAGAGATCAATCCTGGGTGTTCATTGGAAGGACTTATTCTAAAGCTGAAACTCCAATACTTTGTCCACCTCATGCGACGAGTTGACTCACTGGAAAAGACTCTGATGCTGGGAAATGTTGGGGGTGGGAGGAGAAGGGGACAGCAGAGAATGAGATGGCTGGATGGCATCACCGATTCGATGGACATGAGTTTCAGTGAACTCCGGGAGTTGTTGATGGACAGGGAGGCCTGGCGTGCTGCGGTTCATGGGGTCACAAAGATTCGGACATGACTAAGCGACTGAACTGAACTGAACTGAAGAGAAATCCACATGATTATCAGCTGACTCACGATTTCTGAAGTGGGGTTGCAGTGGGCCTTCTTAAAATTGGCAATTGATGTTGGATTTTTTGGCTACTCATGGACGAACTTGGGGCCTGACCAGGCCCATGCTGACCGTGCTCGTGTTGCCAGAACTCCATCGGTGAAGATCTGTGGTAGGATCCCCTTCAGTACTACCTCAAGGTAACTGAGAGAATCACGGGTTGTAAGGGGGTCAGGAGGTGAGACCTGAAGTATGGATGCCAGGACACTCTCCTTTCCCAAATGGGAAAACTCAGGCTCATGCAGGCTGACTGCAGAGCCTGGATTTGGGTCATGCAGGTAGCAGCTGACAGGCTGAGATTTGAGGCTTGGGACTTAATGTGTCCAAGCCTCTCTCAAAGGAGCTGTGGTTACACTCTGAGAGTCCTGGTGACTCTGATGGAGGCAAAGACACCTTTGTTGGAATCATCTTTCCCTGAGTCCTGCCACCACCAGACATCCTTCTGCTCAATCATTTTGAAATCACCTGAGCTCTTCACTTCCAACCCTCATCCTGGGAAGCCCTGTCAGTTGGAAGGGGTTTCTCTCTGCTGTCCCACTGCATTTTTGTGTTGACTTTGGCATATTCTGTGAATTTGCTTATTCACTGCTAAGCCTTTCTCCAATGCCACACAGGCAATGCTGGAAGTGGCTTCAGGCTGGTTGGAGATACTACTGAACAGATGTTGGAGGAAATATACAGGTATCTCAAAAGAGCAAGCCATTGTGCCTGCTGCTGTTATCTCCCACATTGCAGGACACAGCATCTTCAACTCCTGAAACGTGAGTGTTCCCTGTTTGCATTTGTGTCCCTGTGCTTTGCATATGTGTGTAGATGTGTTGCATGTGTTTGTGTCAACTGTATTTGTGCCTGCTTATCTGCGTGTGTATGTCCAGCCCACTGAAGACAAATCGGTGAAGGCCAAAGATGTGAGCTGTGAAGCAACTAGAAAAGGAGATGTCCACAGACTTGGGGAGAATGGTCAATGTATTTCTGTGGTACCACAGTCCCAGAGAGGAATGAGGAAATGATGGTCTTTGATAACTGGAAGATGGCTCCACAAATCTGGAATTACCTAAGAGACATAAAAATACTCAACATCTCTGCTCTGTTGTGGGGTGTGTTCATACTTGGAAATGTGGTTGGAGAGTTTAAAGAGTCACCCAGAGTAAGTCAAGTATGGTGGGGCTTTTAAACCACTGCTTGTGGACCCATCAGTCTTTGAGACATGTACTGGCCTGTGGAAATGGAGGTCATGGTAGTAGGACCTACGATTGAGAAGAGGCCAGTGTTCTTTGAAAAAGTGTAGAGTCTGGGAGAAGGAAGCCCAGATGGTGAGCTTACTGCACTGGAGAAACGTTCCACACATGTGAGAAACATACTGGGGAACATCCTGGCTAGTGTGTTGCCTAGCATCAGCCCATCAGCCCGTACACTCCCTCACATAGTGTGGTACACACTGGGACTGTGTGAGAGAAATAATGTCTTAAAATATTTGCGTAGTTAACATCTGAAGCTTTCTTATGCCCAAATGGACTGATCTTTTTCTTTCCTCTTGATGAACCAACGTGCCAGAAATCAGTTTTACACAGTCTACATTACTTGTCTACCGTTCATGTATATAATATGTAATATACATAGAGAGAGATGTAATTAATTTGTTTTAATTGGTGGCTCCTTACTTTACAATTTTGTTGGGTTTTTCTGCCTTACTTTGACATGAATCAGCCTGGGGTGTATATATGTCCTGAAACACCTGAATCCATTTCCACCTCAATTCTCACCCATTCCTCTGCACAATTTAAGAAAAGCAGTGTTGAATGTCCTGCTTCATGTATTGAGTTTGCACTGATCATCTATTTGACCTATGGTAATAAGCATGTTTCAGTGTGGTTCCTTCATATTGTCCCACCCTCGCCTACTCCCTCATAGTCTAAAAACTGCTTTACCTCTGTGTCTCTTTTTGCTAAATATTCGTCGTTACTGCATTCCAAATTCCACCAGTTCAGCTGCTAAGTCATGTTGAACTCTTTGAAACCCCATGAACCGCAACATGCCAGGCCTCCCTGTCCATCAACAACTCCCGGAGTTTTCCCAAACTCATGTCCATTGAGTCGGTGATGCCAACCAGTCATCTCATCCTCTGTCATCCCCTTTTCCTCCTGTCCTCCATCTACTTATATCAGAGTCAATAATAATTATTATTTTTTTAGTGACAAGCCACAACCTCAATCTTTCCCCATGTATTATTTCTTCACACCAGGATAGCTAAAGTATTGGAATTTCAGTTTCAACATAAGTCTTTCCAATGGATTTAGGGTTAGTTTCCTTTAAGATTGATGGGGTTGATCTCCTTGCTGGACAAGGGTCTCTCAAGAGCCATTTTTAGCACACAGTTGCAAAGCCTCAATTCTTTGGCACTCAGCCTTCTTTATAGTGAAGCTAGCACATCAATAAGGGTAAAACCATAGCTCTGACTATATGGACCTTTGTTGCCAACGAAATGTCTCTGCTTTTCAGTACATTGTGTCTAGGCTTATCTTAGCTTTTCTTCCCAGGAGCAGGGGTCTTTTATTCTCATGGATGTGATCACTGTCCCCAGAGATTTTGGAGCTGAAGAAAACTGTCTGTCACTATTTTCATTTTTACCCTTTCTATTTGCCAAAACATTGCTAGTCTTTGTCCCACCTCATTTCATACACCAAGGCCAACCATGTCCATTGCACCAGGTATCACTTGACTCTCTGTTTTTACGTTCCAGAACCCTATAATTAAATGGACATCTTTTCTCGGTGTTATTTGTAGAAAGATTTGCAGGTCTTCCTAAAACCATTCAAGTTCCCTGGTAACATAGAAGGTGAAGAACTGAAAAGCAGAGACTTCCATTTTTCATGTAGGAAATGAAGGTGCTCATATTCAAAAAAGAGAACTCCTTATTCCTTGTAGGAAAATTAACTCTCCTGATTTTCAACTGTAAAGTGTAGAAAATTCTACATGTAATGTAGGAAAAAAATCTTCATCAAATATTCCTATGTAAATTGTAGAAAATTGATATTTTATATAGGAATATAGGCATTGATTTGCCTATGTGAAATAAGAAATTCCATATTTCAAGTAGTAAATGTGGCAACTGTATAGGTGATGTGAAACAAAAAGATATGCTTTCACTCTCCTTTCACTTTCCTCAAGAGCATTTTAGATTTTCCTCATTTTCTGTCATAAGGGTGGTGTCATCTGCCTCTTTGCAGTTTTTTATATTTTCCGTGCAATCTTGATTCCAGCTATGCTTCATACAACCCATATTTCTCATGATGTGTTCTGCATGTAGTTAAATAAGTAGGGTGACAACACATCCTTGACCTACTTCTATGCCTTGTTCTAATTGTTGTTTTCTGACCCGTATACGGGTTTCTCAAGAGACAAGTCAGGTGGCCTGATATTCCCATCTCTTGAAGAATTTTTCACAGTTTATTGTGCTCCTGAGAGTTAAAGGTTTTGGCATAGTCAATAAAGCAGAAATAGATGATTTCTGGAACTCTCTAGTTTTCTCAGAGATCCAGCAGATGTCTGCAATTTGATCTCTGATTCCTCTGCCTTTTCCAAAACCAGCTTGAACATCTGGAAGTTGACTGTTCACATATTGTTGAACCCTGCCTTGGAGAATTTTGAACATTATTTTATTAGCACATGAGATGAATTGTGCAATAGTTTGAGTATTCTTTGGCATTGCCTCTCTTTGGGATTGGAATGAAAACTGACCTTTTCCAATCCTTGGCCATTGCTGAGTTTTCCAAAATTGTTGGAGCAGCGAGCTGTGGCTGTGTGGCACTTCAGCAGCCAGCTGCCAAGAGGAGATATCCCACATCCAACATAAGGAGCAGAGGCTGTTCTTTGCTATAGGAGCAGTGAAGAGATACTCCACAACCAAAGTAAGAGAACCCCCAGTAGATGGTAGATGCTGAGAGAAGGCATTTGAGGGCAGAAAGACGGAAACCATCATCACAGAAACCTAACCAATTTATCACATGGACCACTGCCTTGTCTAACTCAGTGAAACTAAGACATGCTGTGTAGGGTCACACATGAGAGGCATCCATACATATCCACTGGGAAAAAACCTGCTTTGACTATATGTACCTTTGTCGACAAAGTGATATCTCTGCTTCTAAGTATATTGTGTTTAGGTTTGTCATAGCTTTTCTTCCTGGGAGTGAGAGTCTTTTATTTTCTTGGCTATAACGCTGTCACTGTTTCCATTTTTAACCTATTTGCAAACTCTACCTTAAGCCTTTGTTCTGCATCATTTTGTACCCCAAATCCAAACTTCTCTGTTATTCCACATATAGCTTGAATTCCTGTTTTTACATCGCAGTCAGCTATGGTGGAAAGGACATCTATTTTTGGTGTTAATTTTATAAATTCGTGGAAGTTTTCCTAAATGTATTAAAGTTCCCTGGTGGCTTTGATGGTAAAGAATTGAAATACATAAACTTGCACTCTTCATCTACGAAATCTACACCCAGATTTTCATACATAATTAGGGAATTCCACATTCGCAGTAGCAAACATAACCATCCTGAATTTCAAATGAATTATAGAGAATTCCAACTTTCAAATAGAATTGACACCTAGATTTTCATATGTGAAATTTAGAGAATCGTAGAGGAAAATCTACACCAAGATTCTTCTATGTGAAATATAGAGAATCTATATTTTGTTTAGAAATATTATCCTTGATTTTCATATTTGAAATATAGAAATTCCACATTTCAAGGAGTAAATCAACATCTGGATATTCAATGTAATACAAGAATTTTATGTTACATGGAAGAATTTACGTATCTAGAGTTCATTTATTCATAATTTTAATCATTTCTTTCTTTACTTATGGCTGCACTGAGTCTTCATTACTGTGCACAAAGTTTCTCTAGTTGCAGTAATTGGGGGCTCCTCTTCATTGCAGTGATCTAGCTTCTCATGGCAGTGCCTTCTCTTGTGGAGCACAAGCTCTAGAGCACTGAGGTTCAGTAATTAGAGCACACAGGATTATCTACTTTGGTAGCATGTGCGGTCTCCTGAGACCAAGGATCAAACCCATGTCCCCTGCATTGACAAGCAAATTCTTAAGCCACTGAATCACTGATGAAACCCAGCAGGGTTTGTTGTTTTTTTTTTTTTTTTTTTTAGTACATTTTAAAATTTTTATTTATTTTAATTGGGGGCTAATTACTTTATAATATTGAAGTGGGTTTTGGGTACATTGACATGTATCAGCCATTGCTCACATTTATTCTTGATGCTGTACATTCCTTCCACCTCCCTCCCCTTCCCAAACCTCCGGGTCATCCCAGTGCACCAGCGCTGAGCACCTTGTCTCATGTATCGAATCCAAACTGGTGATCCGTTTCACATATGATACCAAACATGTTTCAGTGAGATCCTCTCAAATAATCCCACCCCGGACTTCTCCCACAGAGTCCAAAAGACTGTTCTATACATTTGTGTCTCTAGCGCTGTCTCGCATGTAGAGTCATTGATATCATATTTTGAAATTCCATATATATGCATCAGTATACTGTAGTGGTGTTTTTTGTTCTTACTTACTTCCGTGTGTATTACAGACTTCAGTTTCATTCGCCTCATTAGAACTAATTCAAATTAATTCTTTTTAATGACTGAGTAATATTCCTTTGTGTATATGTACCAAAGATTTCTTATCCATTTTTCTTCCAGTGGACATTTCGGTTGCTTCCATGTCCTGGCTATTATAAACAGTGCTGTGATGAACACTTGGGTACACATGTCTGTTTCAATTCCGGTTTCCTTGGTGTGACTGTCCAGCAGTGGGATTTCTAGGTCATATGGCAGTTGTTTCCATTTTTTTAACTAATCTACACACTGTTCTCCATAGTGCCTGTACTAGTTCACATCCCAGAAACACTGTACAAAGAGGGATCCCTTTTCTCCACACCTCCATTATTTATTTTGTGTAGAATTTTGGGTAGTATCCATTCTGACGCCAGCTGCGGCAGCACAGATGTGAGAGACGCCGGCTATGGCCAAACGATCACGCCAAGAAGCGCTGCCAAGAGGAGCTACACCAAGCCAAATGTCAGGGCGGTGGACGAGAGGAGCTATCCCACATCCAAGAGGCGGTGGCTGCGCAGACACAGGAGGGCCGAGAGGAGCTACTCCACGTTCAAGGTCAGGAGGAGCTGCCTTGAGGAGATACCCCTAGTCCAAGGTAAGGTACAGCTGCTGCACTTTGCTGGAGTAGCTGTGAAGAGATTTTCCATGACCAAGTTAAGAGAAACCCAAATAAGATAGTAGGTATTGCGAGGGGGCATCAGAGAGCAGACCCACTGAAATCATAATCACAGAAAACTAGTTGATCTTATCATACGGACCACGGCCCTGTCTAGCTCAATGAGGCTGGGCCATGCCGTGTGGGGCCATCCAAGACGGACGGGTCATGGTGGAGAGATCTGAGAATGTGGTCCACTGGAGAAGGGAATGACAAACCACTTTAGTGTACTTGTCTTGAGAACCCCATGAACAGTATCAAAAGGCAAAATGATAGGATACAGAATGAGGAATTCCCCAGGTAGATAGGTGCCCAGTATGCTATTGGAAGGACTGATGCTAAAGCTGAAACTGCAATACTTTGGCCACTTCATGCAACGAGTTGACTCACTGGAAAAGACTCTGATGCTGGGAAACGTTGGGGGCAGGAGGAGAAGGGAACGACCGAGAATGAGATGGCTGGATGGCATCACCGACTCTATGAACATGAGTATGAGTGAACTCCGGAAGTTGGTGATGGACAGGGAGGCCTGGCGTAATTTGATTCATGGGGTCGTGGAGAGTTGGACATGACTGAGCGACTGAAATGAACTGAACTGATGCTACTGGAGATCAGTCGAGAAATAACTCCAGAAAGAAAGAACGAATGGGGCCAAAACGAAACAAATACCCAGTTGTGGATGTGACTGGTGATAGAAGCAAGGTCCGATGCTGTAAAGAGCAATATTGCATAGGAACCTGGAATGTTAGGTCCATGAATCAAGGCAAATTGGAAGTGGTCAAACAGGAGATGACAAGATTGAACATAGACATTCTAGGAATCAATGAACTAAAATGGACTGGAATGGGTGAATTTAACTCAGATGACCATTATATCTACTACTGTGGGCAGGAATCCCTTAGAAGAAATGGAGTAGCCATCATGGTTAACAAAAAAGTCCGAAATGCAGTACTTGGATGAAATCTTAAAAAGGACAATATGATTTCTGTTCGTTTCCAAGGCAAACTATTCAATATTACAGTAATCCAAGTCTATGCCCCAACCAGTAATGATGAAGAAGCTGAAGTTGAACAGTTCTATGGAGACCTACAAGACCCTTTAGAACTAACACCCAAAAAAGATGTCCTTTTCATTATAGGGGAATGGAATGCAAAAGTAGGAAGTCAAGGAAAACCTGGAGTAACAGGAAAATTTGGCCTTGGAGCACGGAATGAAACAGGGCAAAGGTTAATAGAGTTTTGCCAAGAGAACGCACTGGTCATAGCAAACACCCTCTTCCAACAACACAAGAGAAGACTCCACACATGGACATCACCAGAAGGTCAACACCGAAATCAGATTGATTATATTCTTTGCAGCCAAAGATGGAGAAGCTCTATACAGTTAGCAAAAAAAGACCAGGAGCTGACTGTGGCTCAGATTATGAACTCCTTATTCAGAAACTCAGACTGAAATTGAAGAAAGTAAGGCAAACCACTAGACCATTCAGATCTGAACTAATCAAATCCCTTAGGGTTATACAGTGGAAGTGAGAAATAGATTTAAGGGACTAGATCTGATAGATAGAGTGCCTGATGAACTCTGGACAGAAGTTCGTGACATTGTACAGGATACAGGGACCAAGACCATCCCCATGGAAAAGAAATGCAAAAAAGCAAAATGGCTGTCTGAGGAGACCTTACAAATAGCTGTGAAAAGAAGAGAAGCGAAAAGCAAAGGAGAAAAGGAAAGATATAAGCATCTGAATGCAGAATTCCAAAGAACAGCAAGGAGAGATAAGAAAGCCTTCCTCAGTGATCAGGGCAAAGAAATAGAGGAAAACAACAGAATGGGAAAAACAATAAATCTTTTCAAGAAAGAGATGTCAAGGGAACATTCCGTGCAAAGATGGGCTCGATAAAGGATGAAATGGTATGCACCTAACAGAAGCAGACGAAATTAAGAACAGGTGGCAAGAATACATAGAAGAACTGCACAAAAAAAAAGATCTTCATGACCAAGATAATCATGATGGCGTGATCACACACCTGAAGCCAGACATCTTGGAATGTGAAGTCATGTGGGCGTTAGAGAGCATCACTATGAACAAAGCTCGTGGAGGTGTTAGAATTCCAACTGAGCTATTTCAAATCCTGAAAGATGATGCTGTGAAAGTGCTGCACTCAATATGCCAGCAAATTTGGAAAATGCAGCAGTGGCCACAGGAATGGAAAAGGTCAGTCTTCATTCCAATCCCAAAGAAAGGGAGTGCCAAACAATGCTCAAACTACCACACAATTACACTCATCTTACACGCTAGTAAAGTCATGCTCAAAATTCTCCAAGCCAGACTTCAGCAGTATGTGAACCGTGAACTTCCAGATATTCACACAGGTTTTAGAAAAGGCAGAGGCACCAGAGATCAAATTGCCAACATCCGCTGGATCATCGAAAAAGCAAGAGAGTTCCAGAAAACATCTACGTCTGCTTCATTGACTATGCCAAAGCCTTTGACTGTGTGGATCACAATAAACTGTGGAACATTCTCAAAGAGATGGGAATCCCAGACCACCTGACCTGCCTCTTGAGAAACCTGTATGCAGGTCAGGAAGCAACAGTTAGAACTGTACATGGAACAACAGAGTGGTTCCAAATAGGAAAAGGAGTACGTCAAGTTTGTATATTGTCACCCTGCTTATTTAACTTATATGCAGAGTACATCATGAAGAACACTGGGCAGGAAAAAGCACAAGCTGGAATCAAGATTGCCGGGAGAAATATCAATAACCTCAGATATGCAGATGACACCACACTTATGGCAGAAAGTGAAGAGGAACTCAAAAGCCTCTTGATGAAAGTGAAAAAGGAGATTGAGAATGTTGGCTTGAAGCCCGACATTCAGAAAACGAAGATCATGGCATCTGGTCCCATCACTTCATGGGAAATAGATGGAAAAACAGTGGAAACAGTGTCAGACTTTATTTTTAGGGGACTCCAAAATCACTGCAGATTCTTACTGCAGCCAGGAAACTGAAAGACACTTACTCCTTGGAAGGAGATTTATGACCAACCTAGATAGCATATTAAAAATCACAGACATTACTTTGACAACCAAAGTCTGTCTAGTCAAGGCTATTTTTTTCCCCGTGGTCATGTATGGATGTGAGGGTTGGACTGTGAAGAAAGCTGATCACTGAAGAATTGATGCTTTTGAACTGTGCTGCTGGAGAAGACTCTTGAGAGTCCCTTGGACTGCAAGGAGATTGAACCAGTCCATTCTAAAGGAGATCAATCCTTGGTGTTCATTGGAAGGGCTGATGCTAAAGCTGAAACTGCAATACTTTGGCCACCTCATGCGACGAGTTGACTCACTGGAAAACACTCTGATGATGGGAGGGATTGCGGGCAGGCGGAGAAGGGGACAACGGAGAATGAGATGGCTGGATGGCGTCACCAACTCGATGGACATGAGTTTGAGTGAACTTGGGGTTTGGTGATGGACAGGGCGGCCTGGCGTGCTGTGATTCATGGGGTCGCAAAGAGTAGGACACGACTGAGAGACTGAACTGTACTGAACTGAACTGATCCATTCTGACCGACATGAGATGGTTCCTCATTGCTAACTTCAATATTTAACACATGGATGACCAGTTTTCCAAGTGCCATTTGTTTAAGAGATTGTCTTTTTTCCATTGTATATACGTTCTTCCCTTGTCAAAGAGAAGTTGTACATAGGTGTGTAACTTTACATCTGGGCTTTCTATTTTGTTCCATTGATCTATATGTCTGTCTTTGTGTCGATACCATACTGTCTTTTTGATTACAGCTTTGTAGTAGAGCCTGAAGTCAAGCAGGTTCATTTCTCCAGGTCCATTCTTCTTTCTCAAGATCGCTTTGGTTATTCAATGTTTTTGGCATTTCCATAAAAATTGGTTTTCTTTTTGTCAAGGATGCTTTCAATGTCTTACTGCTAATCTGAGGCAATGGCAGGGAGCGGGGAGCGTGGCTTGGCATAGGGCCTGCCAGGGGTTGGGCGAGCTGTGGCCACACTTTGCTCCAATTGGATCCCATTACTGCACTGCACCGTGCTGTGCAGGGCGGGAGGACGGGCGCTCACTCCTGGTGCTGCAGGCCGCCGCCCGCGATGAAGCAGGGGCAGCTGCGTGGCAGCACCCTCCGAGCAGCGCTCCCTCGGGGGCGGACCGGCTGGGACTCCGGCTGACCACGACGGCATAGGGCCGATTGAGGCCGCGGCAATGCAGCGAGTGGTGCAGGCTGGCCTGCGGGCTTCTTTTCTCCGTATCTCCATGGTAGTGCAGAAAGCTTCCTACTTGCATCCTAAAAACCTGTCCAGGCTACAAAGCATGCCCAGTGCGGCCGCCCCACACCCTTATTCTTTAGGAAGTCAGCAAGTCATTTTGCCCAGGCAATAGTAGCTCTGGAATGTACTTGACATCATAAAGCCCCATACTGTCACCTCTAGGGGAAGTTGTCCAGAATTTCAGATGTTTGCTAGGAGGAAAGCACCACTTTAAATGTCCCTTATGAGACCCTGATCAATAACATCCATCTTCAACTCTCTAACTCCACACTGGTTGACACAGGCCATTGGCAGTGTTTCTCCTCTATACCAGGCTTCTCAGCCACCGTATTCAGGCCTTCACTGTATTCTTTTTCGCCTTTCACCATGATGTAGATGTTATATCTTGCCGAAAATCCCTCCTTGAAAATTAGGTTATATTTAAGTGTCTTTCCTCATGCGGGTCGGTCATTTCACTTTCCTTCGACAAGGTGGGCTTAAAGAACCCTGAAGACCATTTCATTCTGGACCACCTATCAGTAGACTTCCTTCCCACATCTTTTTCTCAGTGTTCATGTAGCTCTCATCAGTGTTCCAGGTTCCAGTGTGGAACACCTGTCTTCAGACGTTGAGAATTCCCTGTATAAACGTGTCCTTGCTCCACTTGAAGTTATCTTTTTTGATTTTTTAGACACACTGTGATTTGCTCCAGAGGCCCTGAGCAACCCTATATATATATATATATATACTCCTCCCCAGGGGGACATACCCTTATGATTTATGATGTCGGCAAGTCTCTTCCCCAGGCAATGGTAGCCCTGGAGGAGCATTGACAGCACACAGCCCCCACCTGACACCTCTAGGAGAGGATGGGTAGAAACTCAGATGGTTGGGTGGGATCAAAGAGACATTTTGATGCCGCTGATGAGACCTCGAATCTCACCTGCCATCCGCACCACCCCCGCCCTCACTCAACAAGGACGTGTCACATGTCAGGGGTAGTGTGTCTCCTCCAAACCTGGCTTCACAGCCACATTATTCAGGCTTTTATTCTTTTCTCTATCACAATTCACCATTATCTCATTTTTAATATCTCACCGAAACTCCCTCCTTGAAAAGTAGGATGTATGAAATGTCTGTGGAAAAAAGAATCATTTCTCCTTCTGAAAAGCTGGTCTTAAGGCACATTTTCAACTATTTAATTCCTTGCCACCTACAAGAAAACTTCCATCCCTTCACATTTTCGCACTCTTCACATAGCTCGCCTCAGTATTTTCGTGTCTAGTCTGAAAGCACTGTCTTCAGGCTGTGAGAATGCACTGTATACATTTGTCCTTACTCCACTTGGAGCTGTCTTTTGTGATTTTGATAAGGTGCAGCGGTCTGCTCCAGAGACCCTGAGCACTCCTATCTATACAGCTCTCCAGGGGGCCACACCCTTCTGCTGTATGAGGTCAGCAAGTCAGGTCCGCAGCCAGTGGTGGCCCTGGCTGAGCCTTGACATCAAAAAGTCCTATGGTGACAACACTATGGGAGGTTGGGGAGAACTTCAGATGGCTTGCCGGGATGATAGAGGCATTTTCCATGCCCCTTAGGAGCCCGAGCAACTCACCTGCCATCCTCACCTCTCTAACTCCACACTGATGTGTCACATGGCAGGGGTAGTGTGTCTCCTCCAACCTGGCTTCACCGCCACACTAGTCAGGCTTTCATTCTGTTCTCACTCACCATTCATTATTATCTAGATTTTAAGAACGTGCCTAAAAGCCCACCTTGATAATGAGGCTGTATGGAAGTGTCTGTGGGAAGCTGCACTTGGAGCGGTCTGTTGCCAGTTTGAAGGCTCCCAGAGGTCTGCTCAAGAGGCCCTGAGCAACCCTATATATCCCCCTCCCCACGGGGCTACACCCTAATCTTTTTTCTTTTTTGAAAGAGTTAAAACAATCTAAGTTTTATTCAATCCGTTTGTTCAGCTGAGTATTTATTCTATACAAAGTTTACAGATTGTACGGTTTCCATATATATCTGAAACCACAGAACGAAAAAAGTGGGCCCCACAGGTGCAAAAATACTGCATCAACCAAGCCAAGTAAAGGCAGATTTGCACTCTGGAAGCTCTCCGCGAGGCAGGGAGGTGGTCGGTTCAAAGTAGAAATGTCAAAACTGTACAAAAATACGGTTTTGCTTTCATTTCACTCTCCGTCCATTCAATATGATTGCAAGCTCAGAAGCCTGCTGGGGGGACAGTCTTCTGGAATCGTCCCCACCCCTGGCGGCAATGCTGACGTCTAGGTACACAGGGCACTCTGGGACAGCATCCGCTACTTGGTATCTTGTGGAGACGTGAAAACAGAGACCACGAATATGAAACATCGATGTAATATGGTAGTTCTCTTCGAAAGGAGGTTCTGCATTTAACAGTGTGCCAACAGAATTTTAACTTATTTAACAAAATATATTCTAAGTGAACATAAAAATTACACTTTATACACATATAAATACTTCTTATTTGTGGTGTAATACTTCGACCCTATAAAGGAGGAGTTCTCACCCAGCAACAAGAAGTACTTATAGAGTCACTTTTCAAAAGGTCAGAAAAATTCATGATAAACCTGCTAACTTATAACTTAAGATACCGTACTGAAGCTAGCTGGGGATTCGCTGATACTGCAAAACAAGCTTTGCCCTAGAGAGAGTGGTTTCCTCCTGCTCACTGTGTAAGAATCAGACATTTCCAAAAGAGGGAAGAATCAGCTGGTATCTCAGCATGAATCCTAGGCGTCGTTTACTTTGGGGGTATGTCCGACGGTGGCTGATTAGCCAGAAATATTTCCCCTGAAAGTTAAGTCTTCCATTTGATTTAGAATTTTCTATCTCTGAGGCTTTGGACCTCTTAGAGATAAGGGCACACCGCAGATCTTTCCATTTTTCTCTGTTTGGGGCGAGGGTGGCGAGGTTCGCTAACACCTCTTTCTTTTGTTCTAGAAGGAAACGAAACAAGGAAAACAAACATTATGTGACACGTTTCTGACACCCAATCTAAGAAAAGACACTTTTCTGTAGAGTACTACCGAAGATAACCAAAATCTCGAGGCTCAAAGAGCAGCCCAGAGCTCACCTTTATACTTTTACACTTGTGTGTGTATTGAGTATAAAATAATGATGCTTGTACAAAGGACTTTTGTACTTATTCATTTTAGGGTTACAGTACTTAAAAACGGCTTGGCATTAAATAGCTTGGCTGTTCTCAATTCCTGCTTCCCAGCGGGAGCTCCGCGCGAGCCTGGCCCCGGCTCTGATCTTCCTCTGCAGATACTTGAGCATGGAGTCCACACCCTGTGCTGAGCCCCAGATCTTCTTCAGCACCTCGCACTCCCGCTCGTTGGCCTGCTCCAGCTCCAGCCTCATGTGGCAGCGCACAAGGGCCTTGGATTCCTTGAGCACGAAGCGGTTGCAGGAGGCTAGCTCTTTGATGGGAACCATGACTTCCTGGGGGATGGTCCCAGGCCAGAACACCTGGGCGACCAGCCCTTTGCCACAGGCCTCCTGGGCCGTTAGCTTCTGCCAACTGAGCAGCATTTCATTCGCGGATGCTCCTCCCATAATCTTGGGGAACATGACGGTGGAACAGCCGTCTGGACTAGGACGTCTGGAACCACGCCTTGTCTTTGGCCCAGAACACATCACAGAGAGGCAGGATGGATGCTCCTAGCCCAATGGCCTGGCCATTGACGGCTACGATAATAGGCTTCTTGAACTGAATGAGGGTGTTCACAAAGTTTCTGACAGCCTGGGCCATCCTGGCACTCTCCCTCTTGCAGTCGTCCTTCAGGCGCTGTATGAACTAGCTGAAGTCCAGGCCGCAGCAGAAGACACTGCCCACGGCGCTGAGCAGAACCAGCTTGCTGTCGTCGGCCACGGCCCTGCTCAGTGCGCTCTGCAGCTCCTGCATCACCTCTGGGTTGAGCGAGTTGTGTGTGCATGACTTGGTAGACAGCACGATGTGGGTGAAGCCGTCCCACTTGGACCCTGACAGATGAGACACTAGGAAATATGCATTATTCTTTTGATGCATTGCATTGTTGTGTTGTTGGTGCACTATTGTGCCCAGTTGTAAGCTTCTTTGTTATTACTGACTGCTTTGGCCGTTTTAGATTATTTAAACCATATTTTTATTTCTTGTACATCTATTTCTACTTTTAAATTGTCTGCATATTTTCTGTGCATTTAGTTGCTGCTGCATCTCTTCCTTTTTAAAAGGTATGAATTTCTATATTAATTGTTATTTTCTATTATTCTGTGGGGGCTGTATCTGATCTTCTAGTCAAATTTGCTTTCTTTATTCTTCAGTTGACACTCTGCTCTGGTGTTTTTGTTTTGTTTTTTTTGTCTTGAGATTTATTCAATTGGTTTCCTTTATGAATCTGTTGTCTTCTCTATTGTGTTTATTGCTTGTGCTCCTTTTAATTATTTTTTTCTTTTTGTTATTTACCTGTTTTACTTTTTAAAATCTCCTCAATCTCTTCCTATGGTATTGTGGTTCTCTGAGCATAAGTTTGGCCCTATCTTCTCAGGTGTCAGCACTGAAACCAGGATCATGGAAAACCAGAGAATTCCTGTCTACAGTGAATATTCACTGGTGACAGTCACCATGAAGACCTCCTTCTTAAGTTAAGATGCACTCCAACCAACGACCTGTACAACCCAGGGCTGATGCCTCACACCACACAACAAGCAAGACAGAAACACAAACCAAATCATCAGCAGATAGACTGGCTAATGTCAGACTAATCCCATAGAAACCTTTAAATGACATGAACAGACATGGTCCCACCATGTGTGAGAGAAATCTCAGCTGCAGACTTAAGAGCATAGTTGCCAGAATCTCCCATTCCAAAGACCACGCTAGTCACTCAGCCAACTTTATCGACTTGGAGTGGAGATGAGGAGCAATAAGAAGTCTAAGAAGAAATGACCATTAACACAGAAAGTAGGGAAATATGAAGACAGAGAAATATGTTGTGGGCAAAGGAATGTGGTAAAAACTCAAAACACAATGAAAGAAAGAGCGGACAGGCTCCCTACAAAATACTTGGAAGTGACGATAGTAAAGGTGAGAAAAACATTTCTGAAATAGAATAGCGAAAAGACGAGAAATATTTTTGAAGGGCCTAGAAAAACGAATCAGTTCAGTTCAGTACAGTCACTCAGTGGTGACCGACTCTCTGCGACCCCATGAATCACAGCACGCCAGGCTTCCCTGTCCATCACCAACTTCCGGAGTTCACTCAAACTCATGTCCACAGAGTCGGTGATGCCATCCAGCCAACTCATTCTCGGGCTTCCCATTAACCTTCCCCCTCAAACTTTCCCAGAATCAGAGTCTTTTTCAGTGAGTCAACTCGTAGCATGAGGTGGCCAAAGAAATGCAGTTTCAGCTTTAGCATCAGTCCTTCCAATGAACACCCAGGACTGATCTTGTGTAGAATGGACTGGTTGGATCTCCTTGCAGTACAAGGGACTCTCAAGAGTCTTCTCCAATACCACAGTTCAAAAGCATCAACTCTTCGGCGATCAGCTTTCTTCACAATCCAACTCTCACATCCATACATGACCACGGGAAAAACCATAGCCTGGACTAGACAGACTTTGGTTGGCAAAGTAATGTCTCTGCTTTTTAATATATTATCAAGGTTGGTCATAACTTTCCTTCCAAGGAGTAAGCGTTTTTTAATTTCATGGCTGCAATCAGCATCTGCAGTTATTTGGGAGCCCAAAAAAATAAAGTCTGACACTGTTTCCACTGTTTTTCCATCTATTTCCCATGAAGTGATGGGACCAAATGCCATGATCTTTGTTTTCTGAATGTTGAGCTTCAAGCCAACCTTTTCACTCTCCTCTTTCACTGTTATCAAGAGGCTTTTGAGTTCCTCTTCACTTTCTGCCATAAGGATAGTGTCATCAGCATATCTGAGATTATTGATATTTCTCCAAGCAATCTTGATTCTAGCTTGTGCTTCTTCCAGTCCAGCGTTCCTCATGATGTACTCTGCATATAAGTTAAATAAGCAAGGTGACAATATACAGCCCTTACGCACTCCTTTTCCTATTTGGAACCAGTCTGTTGTTCCATGTACAGTTCTGATTGTTGCTTCCTGACCTGCAACACAAGAGAAGATTCTACACATGGACATCACCAGATGGTCAACACCGAAATCAGATTGATTATATTCTTTGCAACCAAAGATGGAGAAGCTGTATACAGTTAGCAAAAACAAGACCAGGAGCTAACTGTGCCTCAGATCATGAACTCCTTATTGCCAAATTCAGACTTAAATTGAAGAAAGTGGGGAAAACTACTAGACCATTCAGATATAACCTAAATCAAATCCCTTATGATTATACAGTGGAAGTGAGAAATAGATTTAAGGGACTAGATCTAGAGATAGAGTTCCTGATGAACTTTGGACGGAGGTCCGTGACATTGTACAGGAGACAGGGACCAAGACCATCCCCATGGAAAAGAAATGCAAAAAAGCAAAATGGCTGTCTGAGGAGGCCTTACAAATAACTGTGTAAAGAAGAGAAGTGAAAAGCAAAGGAGGAAATTAAAGATAGAAGAATCTGATGCAGAGTTCCAAGGAATAGAAAGGAGAGATAAGAAAGCCTTCCTCAGCGATCAATGCAAAGAAATAGAGGAAAACAACAGAATAGGAAAAACAAGAGATCTCTTCAAGAAAATTAGAGATTCCAAGGGAATATTTCATGCAAAGATGGGCTCGATAAAGGACAGAAATGGTATGGACCTAACAGAAGCAGAAGATATTAAGAAGAGGTGGCAAGAATTCACAGAAGAATTGTGCAAAAAAGATCTTCACGACCAAGACAGTCATGATAACGTGATCACTGACCTAGGGCCAGACATCTTGGAATGTGAAGTCAAGTGGGCCTTAGAAAGCATCACTACTAACAAAGCTAGTAGAGGTGATGGAATTCCAGTTGAGCTATTTCAAATCATGAAAGATGATGCTGTGCAAGTGCTGCACTCAATATGCCAGCAGATTTGGAAAACTCAGCAGTGGCCACAGGACTGGAAAAGGTCAGTCTTCATTTCAATCCCAAAGAAAACGAATGCCAAAGAATGTTCAAAGTACCTCACAATTGCACTCATCTCCCTCGCTAGTAAAATCACGCTCAAAATTCTCCAAGCCAGGCTTCAGCAATATGTGAACCGTGCTCTTCCAGATGTTCAAGCAGGTTTTAGAAAAGGCAGAGGCACCAGAGATCAAATTGCCAACATCCGCTGGATCATGGAGAAAGCAAGAGACTTCCAGAAGAGCATCTATTTCTGCTTCATTTATTATGCCAAAGCCTTTGACTCTGTGGATCACAATCAACTGTGGAACATTCTCAAAGAGATGGGAATACCAGACCACCTGACCTGCCTCTTGAGAAAAACGAATAAGTAACAACAAATAATTAACAACAGACATTAATAAAAACGGACATTGGTCTACTATAGGCTAATACACACTGTTGTACTGCTGAAGCCAACACAACTTTGGGAAGCAATTATCCTCCAATTGAAAAAATGAACTTTAAATAGAAACACAACGGTTCAATGGCAAAAGAGACCTGACAAAGTTAAATGATACTTATAGGACATTTCAACCAAACAGAGAAGAATATACATTTTTCTAAAGTGAAAATGAAATATCTCCAGGATAAATCACATACTGACTCTCAAATCAAGCCTCAGTAATTTTAAGGTGATGGTAATCGTATCATTTTTTTAAAAAATCACAATGCTATGATTTACATACCAGATATAGGGGCAGAAACTGTAAAAGTCACGAATCCATGTAAGCTAACAAATGCACCTCTACATGGCCAAGAGATCACTGGTGAAATTAGAGAGAAAATAAAAGAAACAATTTTAGAAGAAAATAATATTAAAAGCATGATTACCTGAAAGTTGTGGAGCATGCTAAAGCAGTAAGAGAGTGAAGTTGATAAATACTACACATCTCAAGTAATCAACATAATCTTAAATCTAAAGCATTTAGAGAAAGAAGAAAAACAGACAAAATTCCCCAAAGTGAATACAAGGGGCAAAAATGATAAAAATGAGAGCAGAAATTAAAGAAAATACATGATGAAAAAATAGCCAAAATCAATATCTTTAAAAGGGGCCTCTTGCAGAGGATAAACAAAATAAATAAATCATGGTCCAGACTTATCAAGAAAAAAGGGACAAACACTTAAATCAATCAAATTTGACATGACAAAGGATGATATTATAACGGATACCACAAAAATAACAAAGAATCCTAAGAGACTACAGCAAACAACTGTAAGTCAATTGCCGGGAGCCAGCAAGGGAAATCCTACCCATGGCAAAGGTCAATTCGGGAAGAAGCCTGACGGGCAAATGCCAATCAGGTCTCGAGGAACCCCCTGGACTTACCCGAGCATCTATCCCAAAGAAAACCAGAGTCTGACTGCCTTCCTATCTTACGCCTCTTACCAAGTCCTCTAAAACTTATGGGGGCTTCCCCCCAATCACCTTTCTCTGAAAACATTAATTCAGAGCTGTAGTTAAAAAGTTCTACTCAGCATAATAGGAGTGTTCCAATCCAAGCCCCTCTGATAGCTTTCTAAAGTGTCTGACAAGTTTGTCCGGGCTCTTACAACTATGAATGTGACTGTTTACAGCCTCCCAGCCATGCAAGGACAGAAAGCCTAATATTCGAAACTACAGGAATTTGCTGAAGAAGTTAAAATCATTAGAATAGTACTAAAAAAGATTTCATTGTTGAATCAATGCTTGCTGCAAAGTTTCCATATTTTCTATCTATTGTATCCTTCAGTTCAGTTCAGTTTAGTCGCTCAGTCGTGTCTGACTCTCCGCGACCCCATGAATCACAGCACGCCAGGCCTCCCTGTCCACCACCAACTCCCGGAGTACACTCAAACTCATGTCCACAGAGTCGGTGATGCCATCCAGCCATCTCATTCTCCGTCGTCCCCTTCTCCTCCCGCCCCCAACCTTTCCCAGCATCAGAGTGTTTTCTGATGAGTCAACTCGTCGCATAAGTATTGGAGTTTCAGCTTTAGCATCAGTCCCTCCAATGAACATCCAGGATTGATCTCCCTTAGAATGGACTGGTTGGATCTCCTTGCAGTACAAGGGACTCTCAAGAGTCTTCTCCAACACCACAGTTCAAAAGCATCTATTCTGCAGCGATCAGTTTTCTTCACAGTCCAACTCTCACATCCATACATGACCACGGGAAAAACCATTGCCTTGACTAGACGGACCTTGGTTGACAAAGTAATGTCTCTGCTTTTTGATATATACTATCAAGGTTGGTCATAACTTTCCTTCCAAGGAGCAAGCATCTTTTAATTTCATGGCTGCAATCAGCGTCTGCAGTGATTTTGGAGCCCAAAAATATAAAGTCTGACACTGTTTCCACTGTTTTTCCATCTATTTCCCATGAAGTGATGGGACCAGATGCCATGATCTTCGTTTTCTGAATGTTGAGCTTCAATCCAACCTTTTCACTCTCCTCTTTCACTTTCATCAAGAGGCTTTTGAGTTCCTCTTCACTTTCTACCATAAGGGTAGTGTCATCTGCATATCTGAGGTTATTGATATTTCTCCCAGCAATCTTGATTCCAGCTTGTGCTTCTTCCAGCCCAGCGTTCCTCATGATGTAAACTGCATATAAGTTAAATAAGCAAGGTGACAATATACAACCTTGACGTACACCTTTTCCTATTTGAAACCAGTCTGTTGTTCCATGTCCAGTTCTAACTATTGCTTCCTGACCTGCATACAGGTTTCTCAAGAGGAAAGTCAGGTGGTCTAGGATTCCCATCTCGTTCAGAATGTTCCACAGTTTATTGTGATCGACACAGTCAAAGGCTTTGGCATAGTCAATGAAGCAGAAATAGATGTTTTTCTGAAACTCTCTTGCTTTCTCCATGGTCCAGTGGATGTTGGCAATTTGATCTCTGGTGTCTCTGCCTTTTCTAAAACCTGCTTGAACATCTGGGAGTTCACAGTTTACATACTGCTGAAGCCCGGCTTGGAGAATTTTGAGCATGACTTTACTAGCGTGTGAGATGAGTGCAATTGTGAGGTAGTTTGAGTATTCTTTGGCATTGCCTTTCTTTGGGATTGGAATGAAGACTGACCTCTTCCAGTCCTGTGGCCAAGGCTGAGTTTTCCAAATCTGCTGGCATATTGAGTGCAGCACTTGCACAGCATCATCTTTCAAAACTTGAAATAGCTCAACTGGAATTCCATCACCTCCACTAGCTTTGTTCGTAGTGATGCTTTCTAAGGCCCACTTGACTTCACATTCCAAGATGTCTGGCTCTAGGTCAGTGATCACGTTATCGTGACTATCTTGGTCGTGAAGATCTTTTTTGTACAGTTCTTCTGTGTATTCCTGCCACCTCTTCTTAATATCTTCTGCTTCTGTTAGGTCCATACCATTTCTGTCCTTTATCGAGCCCATCTTTGCATTAAATGTTCCCTTGGAATCTCTAATTTTCTTGAAGAGGTCTCTTGTTTTTCCCATTCTGTTGTTTTCCTCTATTTCTTTGCATTGATCACTGAGGAAGTCTTTTTTATCTCTCCTTGCTATTCTTTGGAACTCTGCATTCAGATGCTTATATCTTTTCCTTTCTTCTTTGCTTTTCGCCTCTCTTCTTTTCACAGCTATTTGTAAGGCCTCCTCAGACAGCCATTTCGCTCTTTTGCATTTCTTTTCCTTGGCGATGGTCTTGGTCCCTGTCTCCTGTACAATGTCACAAACCTCCGTCCAGAGTTCATCAGGCACTCTATCAATCAGATCTAGTCCCTTAAATCTATTTCTCACTTCCACTGTATAATCAAAAGGGATTTGATTGAGGTCATATCTGAATGGTCTAGTGGTTTTCCCTACTTTCTTGAAATTAAGTCTGAATTTCGCAATAAGGAGTTCATGATCTGAGCCACAGTCAGCTCCTGGTCTTGTTTTTGCTAACTGTATACAGTTTCTCCATCTTTGGTTGCAAAGAATATAATCAATCTGATTTCGGTGTTGACCATCTGGTGATGTCCATGTGTAGAGTCTTCTCTTGTGTTGTTGGAAGAGGGTGTTTGCTATCACCAGTGCGTTCTCTTGGCAAAACTTTATCTACCTTTGCCCTGCTTCATTCCGTGCTCCAAGGCCAAATTTTCCAGTTACTCCAGGTGTTTCTTGACTTCCTACTTTTGCATTCCAGTCCCCTATAATGAAAAGAACATCTCTTTTGGGTGTTAGTTCTAAAAGGTCTTGTAGATCTTCATAAAACCGATTAACTTCGACTTCTTCAGCATTACTGGTTGGGGCATCCTTGGAAATATACTAATCAGATAAAGAGAAAATAAGTAGTATCCTTTGATTTAACCACATCAGATCTTAAGTTAATAAATTCTTTTCTTGTAGCTCACTACACCCTTGCATTATGGATAAGGCAATGGCAAGCCACTCCAGTACTCTTGCCTGGAAAATCCCATGGATGGAGGAGCCTGGTGGGCTGCAGTTCGTGGGGTCGCTAAGGGTCGGACGCGACTGAGCTACTTCACTTTCACTTTTCACTTTCATGCATTGGAGAAGGAGATGGCAATCCACTCCAGTGTTCTTGCCTCGAGAATCTCAGAGACAGGGGAGCCTGGTTGGCTTCCGTCTATGGGGTCACACAGAGTCGGACACGACTGAAGTGACTTAGCAGCAGCAGCAACCTTGTCATATATCTTAGGAGAATAGCGCCTGACTTTAGGAAAATCACCTTGAAAAAATATGTCTTTTTCTAGCTGACTAACAACTCTGTGGACATGACTTTGAATGAACTCTGGGAGTTGATGATGGACAGGGAGGCCTGGTGTGCTGTGATTCATGGGATCGCAGAGAGTCGGACATGACTGAGCGACTGAACTGAACTGAACTGAACCTTTGTTAGGAGAGAGGGCCATAAACTGTTAGCAGGCCTCCTGGCCAGAAGATGATGTAAACCACCTAAAGCTTTTGTATATCACCAGACATACAAAAATATGCCCTGATCCTTATAAGAGTCAAGCTTGCTGACCCCGTGTGATTTTGGCGTGACTCTATACCTCCCTATCTATTTTTTATGTGCACAACTTAGGGTATAAAAGCAGAACTGGAATATAAAGTTTTGGGCCTTGCTCACTGAAGCTTGATCTCCCCGTGTCGTTTTTTCTCCTTTTCTCTCTTCTCCTTTTTCTGGTTGTGACCCTTGAAGAACTAGGCCCTCTGTGTTGACTTATCTGCCTGGGCTTCTAAGACCCACTCGAGGGGGTGCCCTGGTGGGGTGCCTCCAGTGATTCGAGAGGGCGCCTGGGGCCTTCCATAAACAGAGCAAACCCCGTGCTGGGGTTTTATTGGTTTCCTGCGTAAACCAAGGAGTTATAAGCCTCTGTCTCTCTCTCGCTCTCACTGACACCAATGCCGTTCACCTCGAGGATACCCTGGGTCCACATCGAGGCAGGTCCCTGATAGTCAATAAAATTTAAGGTCTTGAATCCATGGATCAATGCTCAGAAATTCAACAAAGAAGAAACAGAGAATATTAACCCAACAATGGTAAGCATTAATATTGAAACTCAGATGAAAATTTTCCAGTTGATAAAATTAAGGCAGATGGATTCACATGGAAATTGTACAAAGCAGTCAG